>NC_059157.1:76218865-76824989 GCF_019923935.1 Bubalus bubalis | reverse complement strand
TTTTTTTCAAGTTTTCATTCATTTATTGATTTCTAACTTCATCCCATTGTAGTTAGAGAACATGCTTTGTATGATGTTTGCCATTTTAAATCTGTGAAGACTTAATTTGTTATCTAATGTATTATCTATTCTGAAAAATGTTTCATGGGACCTTGAGAAGATTTGCATTCTGTTGTTTTTGGGTAGAATGTTCTGTATTTGTCTCTAAGTTCTAGTTGGTTTATTATGTTATTCAAATCCTCTGTTTCCTTACTTATCTTCTAGCTTGGTATTTTATCCATTATTGAGAGTGGAATATTGAAGTTTGTAACTATTATTGTGGAACTTTCTCCCTTTAATTCTGTCAGGTTTATTTATTTTTTTAAATAAAAGTGTAGCCACTCATGCTCTTTTTGAGTTGCTGTATGCATGGAATGTCTTTCCATCCTTTCAGTTTCAATCTGACTACTGAAAAAAAATGCACAAAAGTTGAGAATTTTGTTTTATTCATTTTATGAACCTCAAGCCTGGAAGGCAGTCTTTCAGATAGCGCTGAGGGACTGCTCTGAAGAAGTAAAGGAACAGCTGGGATATATAGGCGTTGAAACAAAGACCAAGTAGTCAGGCTATCAAAAAGGACTGCTAATTAAAGAAAACCAAATATTTCAACCTAATGAATTTATTAGCACTTTTCAGTGTATGAGAAGATGCAAGAGTCTGGGCTTATTGAAATCATCCCTTTGATGTGTACCTTAGCTCTCTAGGGCCAGTATCCTGTTCTTTCCCATCCTGAGTTCCCCCAGGGTACACCGCTGGGAGTGTCTGCAGTGGCTAAAGACTTGGCAATGTACACCACATTAGTTTCCTTCCTGAGATCTCTTGGGCTCACTCTTGGGAAGGGTGGGATGCGGGGAGGTACTGGCTGATGGCTCGATGGCCACACATCATTTGTTTGCTGATATAGCAAATGGCATTTTTCATCACAAGCCCCTTTGTGTCTTTGGATCGAAAGTGAATCTCTTCGAGACAATAGACAGTCAGATAATGTTTTTTACCCGTTTTGTCAATCTCTGTCTTTTGATTTGATTTAATCAGTTTACATTTAAAGTAATTACTGATAAGGATGGACATACTTCTAGTATTTTTGATATGTCTTGTATTTGTTTCCCATTTGTCTCATAGCTTTTTTGTCCTTTTCCTGCATTACTGTCTTATTTATGTTTAGTTGAATTTTTTTTCAATGAAATGTTTAAATTTCTTTCTCATTTCCCTTTGTGCACATTCTAAAGCTATTTTCATTGTGATTGTCATAGAGTTTACATTTAAAGTCTTAAAGTTTTAACACCCTAACTTGAATTTATACTAGATTAAGTTCAATGACTGGAGAAGGAAATGGCAACCCACTCCAGTATTCTTGCCTAGAGAATCCTATGGACAGAGGAGCCTGGTGAGCTGCCATCTACAGGGTCACACAGACCCAGACACGACTGAAGCAACTTAGCAGCAGCAGCAGCAAATTCAATAACATATAAAACTCTGCTCCTTTTAGCTCTGTCCTCACCTTTTTCAGTTTTTAATATCACAGAATTAAGTCTTTGTATATTGCATGCCCCCAAATATAAACTGTTTTTTTTTATTTTAAATAGATTAGTCTGTTAAATTATGTAGAAAAATGTGGCATTAGCAAACATTACAATAGCTTTTCAACTAACATATTTTTTAACATATTAGTTTCTTGAATCATATATACAACAAAAGGTGGATTTACAAACCATTGTTAAAATAATGTCAGATTTGGTAATTATCTGAGTACTTGTCTCTACTATGATCTTTATTTCTTCATATGGCCTCAAGTTATTCTCTAGAGTCAATTTATTTTAGCCTTCAGGATCTTCTTTAGAAATTCAACACAGGTCTAATAGCAACAAATTCCTCAGCTTCTGTTCACCTAGAAATGTCTTAATTTCTTCTTTACTTTTGAAGGAAACTTTTGCCAGATATAGGATTCTTGGTTAACATTTATTTTGTGGTTTTTGTTTGTTTTAGCACTTTAATTATATTGGCCAACTGCCTTCTAGCCTCTGATGTTTCTGGTAATAAGTCTCCTTATAATTTTATTGAGGATCCTTCATATGTGATGAGTCACTTCTTGCTATTTTTACAATTATCTCTTTAGCTTTTGAAAATTTGATTATAATGTGTCTTGATGTGGGACTCTTTGAGTTCATCTTCAAGTTTCTTTAGCTTCTTGGATGTTTGCCTTAGTGTCCTTCCTCAAATATGGGATGTTTTTTGACTTTAATCATTCAAATATTCTCTCTACCCTTTTCTCTCTTCTCCTTCTGAGATTTTCATAATGTATATGCTGATCTAGGGTGTCCCTTAGATTCTTAATGCTCAACTCACTTTATTTTTTTTTTTTCTTTTTGTCCTTAGACTCCCTAATTTCCATCATTCTAACTTTAAGTTTACTTATTCTTTATGCTTCCTGGTCAAATCTGCCTTAGAATCCTACTAGTAAAATTTTCATCTCAGTTTTACTTTTCAACTATAGAATTTCTTTTTGTTATCTTTTAAGTTTTCTATGTCTTTTCTGATATTTCCATCTTTTTATACCTTGTTTTCTTGACTTTCTCTACATCTTCATTTCCTTTCCTTGCACATTTTTGAGACAGTCATTTTAAAGTTTTCACCTAGTAGATCCATCAACATATCTTTATCAGGGAAAGGTTTTGTTGACATATTTTTTTTGACCGAACTATGTTCATGTTTCTTTCTCCTGTCATTTTTGTTGTTGTTGTTGCTGTTGAAAACTAAGCATATGAACATAATTATATAGTAATTCTGCTAATTAATTTGACTCCCTCTTTCCCATGTTTGCTCTTTTTTCACTTTGTTTATTTTTAATTGATAAAGGTTCTTTCCATTTTAAGAGCCTGAGGTGTCAACTCAAAGTTTTCTCAATTTTATCTGAGCCTTTGCCTTTCCCTGGAGATACATAGCAGCTTTCTTTAAACTGCCACTACCTCCACACACACATATGCAGTTGCTTTTGAATGTTCTCATATTTAATGTGTGGCTCCCAAAGGGGGAAAAATATTAAAATGAAGTCAACTTAGGCACTAGCTTTATAAGTCTTGTGGTAGTCTCTTCAGTCAGAAGGGAAAGGGCTTTCCACAAGTAGAGGAAGCATAACCATGGCTGCCTTCCAATTTGTCTGTACCTCTGAGATCTGAAGAAGCAATGAATGATCAGAGCACAGATTCTGATAATTCTTTCCATCCTGGCTCCTACTAGTTGCATATAAACTGTGTCTGGAATGCATGTGTGACTGCCTGACATGGGCTAGGGTGGTAGGGACTAGTTGCTGCTATGCTAAGACCTGAAAGTGACTAGAACTAACCACAATTTGCCATCTAAGTTTCCTTCTGTAAATTATGAGCTTTCATTAAACTTCAGAGCTCCAAAATAGTTACATCTGTTCTGCTAGTGCAGTGTTGTAGGTAGCAAGAAATTGTTGAAGCTTCCTACTTCACTGTCTTCCCCTATATTATTTCTACCTTTACTTTTGTTAAACAGCCTTATTGAAGTACAATTGATATACAAAGAAATGTACATATTTAACATGTTTAATTGATGAATTTGGCTACATGCAATCACCTATTATACTATCACAGCAATTAAGATAATAGACATATGCAACACCTTCTTCCAGAGTTCCCTCATGCCTCCCCCACCTCTTTTTTTTTTTTTTTTTTTTGGTGGTATAAACATTTAGCATGAGATCTATTCAATTAACAAATATAGAAGTACACAGTACTGTATGCTTACTGGCAGTGTGTTATAGAGCAGGTCTATAGAACTTATTCATGTAACATAGCTAAAAACTTTATACATGTCAAATGATTGATCTTTACTTTTAATGAGTATAATTAATATATAAATACATGGATTCTTGAAATCAGTGTGACTAGTCTAATATTTGGAACTCCTCAGTAAGAACACTAAAAATATAACTATTGCTTTCTCTTAAATTCAAAGAAAATTTTTTCCAAGAGTTTCCTGTACCACAGGAAGATGAACAATCTTGAATTTTTTCTTTTAAAACAGAGGTTTCACTACATTCTAAGTGAATCCAGATTATTAACAATTTTAATTCTGTGAGCCAAATTACATTCTAATCATCTATGTCATTATTGTTGTCAATTTCATTGGATAATCGTATAAAAGAAATGTCTTATTCCTGGTTACAGGCTAAAAACAACAACAACAACAAAAAATTAACCAAACAAAAAACTAGAAATTAAAGAAAGCAAAGTAAGAGCTTTGTTGAAAATGTAAGAGTCATATCAAATTGGGCTCATAATTATGGATGTATGTTTCTAAATGTCAGTATACGTATCTTTACTGGAAACCAAAAGAGTTTAAATCATGGGTTTGAATGAGATCACTTAGGATTTGCCATCCTAGGATTTGTGATTAGGAGAAGGAAACTAATGTCATTGGTAACAATCATTCTAGTTAAAAAAAAAAAAAAAAAAAAGCACGTTTTGGTAATTAAAAAAAGAGAGAAAGTTTAATAGGAGAAGATTAGGAGATTTTATTAATGCATGGAGTCCATCACACAAAGGGAGTTGGGCAGTGTCCCAGACTAGACTTAAATAAAAGTGGGGTACAACACAAATTACTGTCCATTCTCTCTCACTAGTGTATGGCAATGCACCATGAATTGATGGGGGAATCCAGAGTAGAAACCTTCACTCATCTGTCCTTGAAATTCCCCGCAATGTATTCTACCATGTGATATGCAACTACAAATTGAAAATTTTTAAGTTCAGTGTTGTATACTTGATCAAGTAAAAACAATAAAATTTACCTATTTGAGGAATGTGATCCTAATAGGAATCTGTAAAAACACAGTAAACAGCATTCTAAATTAACTTATGAATGATTGGAAGAAAAAATTTTATACAGAGTGAAGTAAGCCAGAAAGAAAAACACCAATACAGTATACTAACACATATATATGGAATTTAGAAAAAAAATTAAATATTTCTATACACAAATGCTAAGCCATTCAATTCAATTCCATCATGAGTAATTGAAATCAAACCTTTGCATAGGACTTAAGGGATGATTCATACATACCTATCCACCAAAATAATCCCAAGTTGATCACATTTTGCCTTGCTTGTAGTTGATATTAGGATTCTGTAACACCAAGACTCTATAGTATTAACCAGATTACTTAAATAGTGCAACTGAGAAACTCAAGGCCATGCCCTGAAAAATGTGATCGAGTCTAAACAGGAAGCCCAGAAAGAAGCCAATAGCACATATTCAAGAAATAAAAATTAAACCTATGAATTAAAATAATAATTGTCATAGAAGCCTTTGAAGTGGGATTTCTGAGAATAGTCCCTGAACTCAGAAAAAAACTTATATTGAGATTCCAGCAATGAAACCTATTACTTTAAGCAAGTCACTTATTCTCTTTAAACCTCAGCTTCCTAATCTATAAAACTGAGATCTAATGAGCACTTTATTCTGAGGAATAATGAGATGATCACATGAGAAACCTGAAAGACCTGATATTACAGGTTAGCTTTTTTAACTCTTCCTAGGAAACGTACCTTTAGCAAATTGAATTCACTAGCATAAATTGAATGCATTGAATATTGTGTGTAAACAATAACTTTCTCAGCCATAAGGAAAAAAAAAATGCTTTCTAATATGTATCAAAAACATTTCCCTTCAATATATGCAGTCACTATTTATAGTAAGGTAAGACGGTTCTCCTAAAGAAATTACTTCAGTTTGATTTGTAATCTAAATGGATTCTGGACTATGAAAGTACATTCTTAATGGATTAAGGGATTTCACATGTTTATGTCTACTATGACTTATCAACAAGTGTAGAATGCAGATTTAAAACAAATACTTATAATTTTATGTGATCAATAGGACAGAATTATTCTTTCTTGAAAGCAGTATTTTTGACACACAAAGATATCTTAAAAGATGTAAGAGGCAAAATGTTTGGAAAGGCCCTTGAATATCTGCAATGTCACATTTTTCAATGGAATTGGAAAGAAATCCATTTATAATTCTCATGGATGAATAGTCTAGTTCACTTTAGCGTATGTGCAATTAATTCTTTAAACAAAGGTTATTTGAAATATTCCTTTCTTTTTTTCCTTATTTTGATGTTATTTAAGAACTGACAGAGTCACTCCCTCTATAAAGTCACAGCCTTGTGTCTTTTTCTATTGACCGGCAGCTCTGCAATACCACTGATGTCATCAGTTCAGTTCAGTTTAATCACTCAGTCGGGTCTGACTCTTTGCGACCCAATGGACTGCAGCACGCCAGGCTTCCTGTTCATCACCAACTCCTGGAGCCTACTCATACTCATGTCCAACGTGTCGGTGATGCCATCCAACCATCTCAGCTTCTGTCATCCCCTTCTCCTCCTGCCATCAATCTTTCCGAGCATCAGGGTCTTTTCTTGAGTCATTTCTTTGCATTAGGTGGCCAAAGTATTGGAGTTTCAGCTTCAGCACCAGACCTTCCAATGAATATTCAGGACTAAATTCCTTTAGGATTGACTGGATTTCCTTGTAGTCAAAGGGACTCTCGAAGTCTTCTCCAACATCACAGTTCAAAAGAATCAATTCTTCAGCACTCAGCTTTCTTTATGGTCTAACGTTCACATCCATACATAACTACTAGAAAACCATAGTTTGACTAGATGGACTGTTGTGGTCCGTCTTTGTAAAGTAATGTCTCTGCTTTTTAATATGCTGTCTAGGTTGGTCATAGTTTATCTTCTAAGGAGCAAGCATCTTAATTTCATGGCTTCAGTCATCAGATGCAGTAATTTTGGAGCCCATAAAAATAAAGTCTCTGACTGCTTCCATTGTTTCCCCATCTATTTGCCATGAAGTGGTGAGACCAGATGCATGATCTTAGTTTGCTGAATGTTGAGTTTTAAGCCAACTTGTGCACTCTTCTCTTTCACTTTCATCAGAGGCTATTTAGTTCTTCACTTTCTGCCATAACTGTAGTGTCATCTGCATAACTGAGGTTACTGATATTTCTCCCTGAAATCTTGATTCCACCTTGTGCTTCATCCAGCCTGGTATTTTGTATGATGTACTCTGCATCTACGTTAAAAAGGCAGGGTGACAATATGCAGCCTTGACGGACTCCTTTCCCCAATTTGGAACCAGTCTATCGTACCATGTTCAATTCTAACTGTTGTTCTTGGCCTACACACAGATTTCTCAGGAGGCAGGTCAGGTGGTCTGGTATTCACATCTCTTGAAGAATTTTCCAAAGTTTGTTGTGAGTCCAAGCAGTCAAAGGTTTTGGCATAATCAATAAAGCAGAAATAGATGTTTTTCTGGAACTCTCTTGCTTTTTTGATGATCCGATGGATGTTAGCAATTTGATCTCTGGTTCCTCTGCCTTTTCAAAATCCAGCTTGAACATCTGGAATTTCATGGTTCATGTACAGTTGAAGCTTGACTTGGAGAATTTTGAGCATTACTTTGCTAACCGGTGAGATGAGTGCAACTGGTTGGTAGTTTGAGAGTTCTTTGGCATTGCCTTTCTTTGGGATTGGAATGAAAACTGACTTTTTCCAGTCCTGTGGCCACTATGTGTATTCCAAATTTGTTGGCATATTGAGATCAGCACTTTCACAGCATCATCTTTTAGGATTTGAAATAGCTCAACTTGAATTCCATCACCTCCACTAGCTTTGTTCATAGTGATGCTTCCTAAGACACACTTGACTTCGCATTTCAGGATGTCTGGCTCTAGGTGAATGATCACACCATCATGGTTATCTGGGTCATGAAGATCTTTTTTGTATAGTTCTTCTGTGTGTTCTTTCCACCTCTTCTTAATATCTTCTGCTTCTGTTAGGTTCAGACCATTTCTGTCCTTTATTGTATTCATCTTTTCATGAAATGTTCCCTTGGTATTTCTACTTTTCTTGAAGAGATCTCTAGTCTTTCCCATTTTATTGTTTTCCTCTATTTCTTTGCATTGATCACTGAGGAAGGCTTTCTTAACTCATCTTGCTCTTCTTTGGATCTCTGCATTCAAATGGGTATAAGTTTCCTTTTCTATTTTGCCTTTGGCTTCTCTTCTTTTCTCAGCTATTTGTAAGGCCTTACAACCATTTTTCCTTTTTGCATTTCTTTTACCTGGGGATGATCTTGATCACTGCCTCCTGTACAAAGTCACTAACCTTTATCTATAGTTCTTCAGGCTCTCTATCAGATCTAATCCCTCGAATCTATTTCTCACTTCCACTGTATAATTGTAAGGGATTTGATTTAGGTCATACCTGCATGGTCTACTGGTTTTCCCTACTTTCTTCAATTTAAATCTGAATTTGGCTGTAAGGAGTTCATGATCTGAGCCACAGTCAGCTCCTGGTCTTGTTTTTGCAGCCTGTATAGAGCTTCTCCATCTTTGGCCACAAAAAATATAATCAGTCTGATTTCGGTATTTATCTGGTGAAGACCATGTGTAGAGCCTTCTCTTATGTTGTTGGAAAGGGTGTTTGCTATGACCAGTGCATTCTATGACAACACTGTGTTAGCCTTTGCCCTGCTTCATTTTGTACTCCAAGGCCAAATTTGCCTGTTACTGCAGGTATGTCTTGACTTCCTACTTTTGCATTGCAGTTCCCTATAATGAAGAGGACATCTTTTTTGGGTGTTAGTTCTAGAAGGTCTTGTAGGTCTTCATAGATCTGTTCAACTTCAGCTTCCTCAGTGTTACTGGTTGGGGCATAGACTTGGATCACTGTGATATTGAATGGTTTGCCTTGGAAACAAACAGAGATCATCCTGTCATTTTTGAGATTGCATCCAAGTACTGCACTTCAGACTCTTTTGTTCACTATGATGGCTACTCCACTTCTTCTAAGGGATTCTTACCCACAGTAGTAGATATAATGGTCATCTGAGTTAAATTCACCCATTGCACTCCATTTTAGTTTGCTGATTCCTAAAATGTTAATGTTCACTCTTGCCATCTCCTGTTTGACCACTTTCAATTTGCCTTGATTCATGGACCTAACATTCCAGGTTCCTATGCAATATTGCCCTTTACAGCATCAGACTTTACTTCCATCACCAGTCACATTCACAACTGGGTGTTGTTTTTGCTTTTGCTCCATCTCTTCATTATTTCTGGAATCATTTCTCCACTGATCTTCAGTAGCATATTGGGCACCTACCAACCTAGGGAGTTCATCTTTCAGTGTCCTATCTTTTTGCCTTTTTATACTGTCCTTAGTTTTCTCAAAGCAAGAATCCTGAAGTGTTTCACCATTCCCTTCTCCAGTGGACCACATTTTGTCAGAACTCTCCGCCATGACCTGTCTGTCTTCAGTGGCCCTACACAACATGGCTCATAGTTTTCTTGAGCTACACAAGGCTGTGGTCCATGTGATCAGTTTGGGTAGTGTTCTGTGGTTGTGGTTTTCATTGTGTCTGCCCTCTGATGGATAGGGATAAGAGGCTTATGTAAGCTTCCTGATGGGTGAGACTGGTGAGTCATAGTTAAAGCTTATAAAATACTGGAAGCTACTTTTAACAGGTCATATTAAACAAATTTAAAGGAGGTGGGAATATATTATGCATTGACAATGAACAATAGGAAATAGTTGATTATCTGATATATGACTTAATTCTTTTAATAATATGGACATCTTTTGCTTCATAACATTAAATAATACCAAACTCAAATATCCTTGCTGTATTCTTGCTTAAAAAATATAATAGATGAGACAAAGCTTTTTATTTAGTTGATTTGTCTTTTTCTTTCTATCCCAGTAAATCCATGGTTTTGCTTCTAAAAAACACACTGAATTAGATTACTGAAATAACACATTTTGTTAAAGTGGGAGGTAAAATTATTTCATGGTCAGGATAGGTAAGTCTGTTAACTACCTGCAGAGTTGCTGTACACCCAACAATTATCACCAAAGTCTACCACAAAACAATTAAATTAACTTATGAGAAGAAATGCTAGATTAAAAGATAGTCAGAAAATAAAATTTGCTAATAATATAGAAAATCTCCCTAAAATATGAAGTGGCACAAAATATCATCTTACTTGTTATGTGCTTTTCTGTATTTCCTATCATAAAAGGTTATGTACATACCCTAATCCCTCTCTTCAAAAAATATCTAGCTTGTTTTAATCATTCATTTTATTTGGATGTTAAGAATTTAGGTATCTGATGTTTTTATTCCTGGAAAGCTCCACAATTACCTGCCTTCACTTGTGCACCAATATCACCTTATATTATATAGTTTATTATCCTTCGGAATTGATGATCTTTCTTCTTAACAAATCTGGAATCACCTTGGGGTTCTGCTGCTGCCACTGGTATTGCTGATGGCACACTGGTAGGGTTTTAATCACTTGGAAGGACTCCATTTATCTCCAAATTATTCTTGTGCAAAATGTGCTGATCTGAAACTTTGCTTAAGGCATGCATGGAGACATCTCTTCTTTCATAGGTCCCATGCATTCATTCAGTTCAGTTCAGTCACTCAGTCGTGTCTGACTCTTTGCGACCCCATGAATCACAGCACGCCAGGCCTCCCTGTCCATCACCAACTCCCAGAGTTCACTGAGACTCACGTCCATTGAGTCAGTGATGCCATCCAGCCATCTCATCCTCTGTCGTCCCCTTCTCCTCCTGCCCCCAATCCCTCCCAGCATCAGAGTCTTTTCCAATGAGTCAACTCTTCGCATGAGGTGGCCAAAGTATTGCAGTTCCAGCTTTAGCTTCATTCCTTCCAAAGAAATCCCAGGGCTGATCTCCTTCAGAATGGACTGGTTGGATCTCCTTGCAGTCCAAGGGCCTCTCAAGAGTCTTCTCCAACACCACAGTTGAAAAGCATCAATTCTTCAGCGCTCATCCTTCTTCACAGTCCAACTCTCACATCCATACATGACCACAGGAAAAAGTGACTACAAATGGAGTCCTACTTTTGTTAGTAACAGTGTAAAGTACTTAATGTATGGAAGAAACTTCCTGTTCTCTCAGGGAGCTCACAATCGATCCCAGATGACACATAGAATATTATATGATTCACTATATATCAGAGGAGTGAAAAGAGGAATGGCCACTGACCTATATTCAGCAAAGACTTTTTGGAAAAATGATTGAATTGCATTTTAAAGGTTAAATATACTCTTTTGGCAATGAAGAGTGGGGCGGTTTTGTGTGTGTGTAGGACGGAGGAGCCTGGTAGGCTGCAGTCCATAGGGTCACTAGGGGTCGGACACGACTGAGCAACTTCACTTTCACTTTTCACTTTCATGCATTGGAGAAGGAAATGGCAACCCACTCCAGTGTTCTTGCCTGGAGAATCCCAGAGACGGGGGAGCCTGGTGGGCTGCCCTCTCTGGGGTCGCACAGAGCCGGACATGACTGACGCGACTTTGCAGCAGCAACAGCATGTGTATAAACATATGTATGCTTTGGTGAGCTTGTTAGTGTTTCTGGTTATAGTCTAGGCACAAAGCAAATCTTGTGCAAAGGTGTATACATAAAAGTACCTTGGTGTGTGTGTGTGTGTTTTTTTTTTGTTTGTTTGTTTTTGTTTTTTTGCAATGCTATATAGAGTTCAGGGTGGCTGGAGTATAACAGACAAGGTTGAAATAAGGGGGCATCTCTAGAAAGAAGGGATGTAAACAGATAACACAGTAAAGATTTACTTGAATAATGAGCCTGGGAACATATTTCACTGTATTCTACTCTTTTTGACTGTCCTTATCTTGTGGGTCTAAAATTATTTCTGCTACCACTCTCACCAGGATCATTGCTGAAATATCATTATGCACCACATTTTGTGCTAAATGTTTTACACATTTTAAGTCCTTTAATACATCAACTCTGTGAGGTTTATTATTTTAAATCTTCACATGGGAAATTTTAAACTAGGAGGTTATATTACTTGTCCAAGTTGTGTGATAAGTTGTGGAACCTAGTAACATGTTTACTCTTCTTACTTAGACTACCACACTATATCTGATATCTATGTGTTATTTCCCTAGGTGTAGACCCATAACATAAATTTGTATTCCCAGGTATGCTATAATTTGAACCTTCCTAAAAGGGATCATCCTGTGCTAGTCATTTCTTCAAAACTAATTTCAAGATAGACAATTCAGTCCTGTCTAACTCAGTTTACCACATTCCCTAAAGACTCTGTATATTATGTTTTTCTGCTCTCAAACATCTTAGTTCTTCCTAACACCCCCAATACACATGTTCTGCTGCTGATATTGCCATGGAACTCATTGTAAGAAATAGAAGTCATCAGATGGGAGCTCCCTCATTTCTCTAATAGGCAGTCTAGAACCTAAAGCCATATACCCCAGGCTTTATTTATTTGTCTATTGTTAAGAAAGAGAAATCATTCCTCTTCCTAATAGAGGCTAATTCCTTCATATTTGCTTTGTACTACATCTTCTCTTATTCTGCTAATTAATTCACATCTTCAATTTTTGCCTAGATCTTTAAAGTTCTCTTACATCTTCAAGATGTCCCTGACAATTAGATCATCTGAATTTTATGTGATTCCTATTAAAAATCCTCCTTTTATCTTATGTCTGTTTCCTTTATCACCCTGCTTTTCTGAGTTTTCTAGTCAGTTCCACAGTAAATTTTCAAGGTAGATTTTCCTGTGCATATAGTCATAAATTTTAAAACATCTATTCATTTTTGTGTGTATGTGTAGAGTTGTGGAAGAATATCTATTCAGATCCTTTGCTCATTTTTAATCATTTTTTAAAAATATTGATTTGTAAGGATTCTTCATATATTTAAAATATTAATTGCTTATCAGATATATACCATTTGCAAGTATCTTCTTACATTCAGTAGGCAGCCTTTTTTTAATTTTGTTGATAGCTTCCTTTGTTGTGCAAAAGATTTTTAGTTTGATAGTCCCACTTGTTTAATTTTGCCATTGTTTCCCTTACCTAAGGAGACATATTAAAAAAAAAAAAAATTAAGACTGATGTCCAAGAGTGTACTGCCTATATTTTATTCTAGAAGTTTTATGGTTTCAGATCTTGCATTAAGTCTTTAATCCATTTTGATTTTATTTTTATGCCTGGTGTGAGATAGCAGTCCAGTTTGACTACTTTGCATGAGGTTGTAGTTTTCCCAACACCATTTAGAGAATAGATTGTCTTTCCCATTGTATATTTTGACCTCCTTTGTCATAAATTAATTTCCTATATAAATTAAGGTTCATTTTAGGACTTTTCTACTTTGTTCCATTGATCTATGTGTACAGTTTTGTGCCATTACCATACTGTTTAGATTATGGTAGTTTTAAAGTATAGTTCGGGATCTTAAAGAGTGATACCTCCAGCTTTGTTCTTTTTCAGATTGCTTTGGCTATTTGAGGTCTTTAGTATTTCCAAAAAAAAATTAGATTTTTTTGTTCTAGTGCTGTGCAAAATGCCACTTTAAAGAATTTTATTGAATCAATAGATTACTGTGGGTAATATAGTCATTTTAACTAAATTAATTCTTTGAAACTATTAACACAATATATCTTTCTTTCTGTGTCATCTTCAAGTTTTCATCAGTGTCTCATAATTTTTGTGTCTAATTATTAGAGTATACAATCAGCAAGAATGATTATATACACATAATGGAAATTAAAAAGCTTAGTGATACTCCTAACCTTGAATGTGGGTTCTATGATTCTCCTCCAAGCAGAACACCATAGAGTAAACCTGCATTTCTTAAAAATATTGGCCAGAAGAAAGTTCCAATCACCCATATTCTAACAAAGAGCCTTATATACTTAGGTATATAAGGTTTACATAGTTTATTTCAGCTTCAAATTATTATTTCTATCACACTTTATGCTTTAGTCCTATTGGTCTCCCATCAATTCTGTATAACCTTTCCCAGGTTGGGACATCATATATATAATTTCCTGTGTGAATTTATCATCTCCTTACTATTCTACATTTCTGTGGATGGCTAATACTTGATAATTCACTTAAGTTTAGGTCAAATATTATTTCTCAGAGAAGCAATCCTCTAAACCACAAATCTAAATTTGGAGATCTCTGTTATTTTCTCTCATGACATATTGCTCTTTCCTTTACAGTTTTATTATTTCTTGAATTCTGTTTTATCATTGGATTCTCAGCAGCTGTCTCATTGTTAGCACACAAAATTTCTTTAACAAATATTTTAGTAAATAGATGAATATATGAATGATGAGTTATTTATTTCTCTTATTCTTGAGATGAATTGATAGGAGGCAGCAAAGATCAGCTTCAATTTATTTATTTAAAACACTGAAGTAGTTTCTTTTCCATTCGTTTTCTTCTATAATCCTGATAGAAGTAAGAGCCATGATTATTACATTAAAGATGTATATCAAGAAAATAAACTCATTCTCAAATTTACTCAAGGTCAGAGTGTTTGTTTCCTTTCTATTTAAATAGATCTATTTGATTTTAAATTTAATTCTCTAAGACATTCCCCTTTTAGTAGAATGTATTCATATGTAAATTCAAAAGTACTTATCCTGATGTTGTATGCATGATCTATTACAGTAAAAAAATGATAGATTTCCAAAAAATACTCCTATGAAAAAGACATGAATTAGAAGAATAAAATATACCAAATATGCTTCAAAAAGACTTGTGTCCATAATGTATAAAAAGCTTTTTTAAATTGATAATAGGAAAATAAACAAACTAATAAACAGATAAACTATTTGAGTAGATACCTCACCACATTATATGTATTTTATATAAATATAGCTAATAAGTATATAAAAAGGAATAAACATCATCAGTAATTAGGGAAATGTAATTAAAAAGAAAGCAGTGGGATAACACTGAACATTTAAAGTGAAATAGCCAAAATCAAAATAGAAAAAAGCTGACAATGCAAAGTAGTGACAGAACTGTCAAGCAACTGTAACTCTCTTACAATGCTGGTGGGACTGAAACATGTTATAGCAATTTGGACAACAGTTTTGAAAGCTAAAATTCAACTCCTTTGTAATTAACTAAGAAAAATTAAAATGTGTATGTTATTCAAAAACATGTATGCAAATGTTTATAACAACTTTTATCATAATCATCCAAATTGTACAACCCCAATACCCTTCAACTGATGAATGGATGGACAAACTGTGGTATATCCATAAATGCCAATACTCAGACATAAAAGGGAACAAGCAATTGATACCTACAACACCTGAATCCATCTCAGATGCATTTTGCTAAGGGAGAGAAGCCAGATCAAAATCCCATCATATTCATATGATATTCAAGAAAAGATAGAACTACATAGGCAGAAAATAGATAAATTATTGTCTCAGAGAGTATGAGGGGATAAGGGTATGTGGTTTCTTATTTTTGGTGCTATGAGATATTTTTATCTTTTTTGACTGATACATAATTCTAAGTATTTGTCAAAAGTCATAGACTTCTATACAAGAATGGTAAATTGTGTTATATATAAATTCTTCTCAATAATCTGATATAAAAATTACTAATTCTTTACAAAATAGTTAATTATTTCAGACACTTTAATTCTTCCCTATTCAAGAAGGGGAACCTCATTTAAAGTGGAGTCAGAAAATCCTAAGGGGGAGCTCTCACACACATAACCATCCCTTGCTGCTTACTTTACACTCCTGGGCAAGAAGAAGTTTCTTTACCACCTTAGACGGAGGAAGGAAGATTTTCTCCTTACCCAG
This sequence comes from Bubalus bubalis, assembly GCF_019923935.1. Taxonomy (NCBI): domain Eukaryota; kingdom Metazoa; phylum Chordata; class Mammalia; order Artiodactyla; family Bovidae; genus Bubalus; species Bubalus bubalis. The sequence goes on along the minus strand of NC_059157.1, from coordinate 76,809,222 downwards.
CAACAGAGCAGCCAAGGAGAAATTGCAAGATCTCAACTATTGAGAAACTACAACCATTCTAAACCCCTGCTTGCTTTTAATGAAATTCTCCTTCAAAACAGCCTCTCCTAACTTCCTCATTTTTCTCTATAAAGTAATATTCATCTCCCTTTTTTAAATACAAAATTATTATATAAAGTGTGTAGGCTATTGACTTCATTTTTAATAGGTAAATTATGACTCTGCAAGCAAAAATGTAGTTGTTCATAGTCCCATGAGTCTTCCCAAGTGGACAAGTTCAGTTCAGTTCATTTCAGTCACTCAGTCGTGTCTGACTCTTTGCAACCCCTTGGACTGCAGAGCTCCTTCCAAATCACATTACTCTTGTTCTGAAAATGATGTAAAGATACACCAAGGTTGGATTTTTACAGAGGTAATTATACCTTCTGCAAATATCAACATAGAAGCTAAGAAATCATGAATTGTTACTCAGAAAAATCCTCTTGTTAAGAGGCTTTATTATTGAATGGTTGGGAAAGATGGTAAGTCAGATTGTATCCTGTTTCATAGTGGGCATAAATTATTTAACAGCACTATGCCAGGTGAGTGCCCCCAAGGAAAATATAGAGGGTAGCTCATAGAAAGTGTCAGTGTATTTAATACTATCTGCAAAATAAAGGGGCTGATTATTATTGGACTCAAGTCAGGGGAAGAATGCTTTTCTAATGCTAAAAGCTGAAGACAGATAAAACTTTTGTATCTTTGTTGCATAGGAAAAGTGAGAAAAAGCTAAAGCAGTGCACTCATGGCCAAGTTATTCTTGGGACAAAACAGGTTGGTGACATTTTTTTCTGTGTGAAAGATACTGCTGTATATTAAAAAGGTAAGAAAATATAGAACCGTAGGAATACAAATTATGAAAATAATTACACATTAACAGACTAGGTATTTACTAAATTAATAGTACACAATATCAAGAATTTCAGCCATCCTTCTTCACATGCCTGAAAAACTTGCTAGATAATACCTCACTCAATTTCATTATCCAAAAATATTTGGGCTAATTATTTAACTAGTTCAATATTCAAGTTCCTATAGAGATAATGAAACTTTCCCTGGTGGAGGGAATGTTTCATGACCCCTTTTCATTATATGTGAAGCTGCTGGGTCAGTGATGTCTCCTTGCTACTGTCTGTTCTCTCTTCTGAAGGTTTTTTTCCTCCTGAGTTATGCTCCAGCTTAGGTCTGCTGAGGATTATTCCCATTCTTTTGCATTTTCCTGGCATCTGCTATGAAAATCTGACTAGTCATTTTGTCCTATTTAACTTGACTCAGGGCCTGGTGGTATCTATTTATGGCTGTTTAGCTGAGGTAAACAATACAAAATTATGTTCTCTGAGACACAGAAACTACCTAAGGAGCTTCAGTTTAACATGTTTAGCTGGGTTGTCCATATGCAGAGAATAACCCTCATGTTCCAGATTTAATGGCATGATATTTTTCTATAATAGAAGATTTATTGGTATATATGTATTAAATCTGTGTGTATGTGCACACTAAATGTGATTTTCATATCTGATACTTATAAAATTATATATATGAGTATTCATAAATCAGGGGGAAACATAAAATTCTCTTTTTATTTTTTAAGTTTATTGCCAAATACCATTGTAAACAGTGTTAAATTAATCCTGCTAGACATCTTTTTGCACGAGTGCATCTCATCCCATAATGAAAAGCAATTTTTTCATGTTTCAATTTTATATAAATATGGATGGATTCAGTTATTTTATTTCAGGAAAATCTTCAAAACAGTAGCAAATGCTTTAATGTACTAAATGCCCAACAATATTAATGTTGTAATTATCAAAGACTTGTAGAGGTAATGAGCTAAAATGTTGGCAGAATTTATGACTGTGAAAGCCTAATTTTTGGACATGGGATCCACCTCACCACAGAAACACATATCAAACAGCTCAGTTGTTGTAAATCCCTGTTAGTAGGGCATCCAGCAACATTTCCCTTTGGCTGGCAATTTATGTAGGATTCAGCTGTATGTCCTGGATGCTCTGAGTCCTCATAATCATATTATGTCTGCTTTTGCTCATTCTGGAACTGGCAGCCTCATACATGGTGAATTGATTTTTATTTGGCTGTTCATTATTTTATTTCTAGAATGGGAGTTAGTTGACTGCTGCTGCTGCTGCAAAGGCGCTTCAGTCATGTCCGACTCTGCACGACCCCATAGATGGCAGCCCACCAGGTTCCCCCATCCCTGGAATTCTTCAGGCAAGAACACTGGAGTTGACTAGATCTGGATAATAGAAAATATACCTTCCCAAATTTTAAGGTCAGATATTTTACAGATAAAATTAAAATATAAGATACAGTATTGTGTTTGAAATGGCTTTATCGGACCAACCTGTCATCTTTCTAACTAAAAATGAAGCCAGCAAAAAAAGGATGTATAGAAGTGTACTCCTGTAACTCTTGATAATCTGATATATACAGATAACTTATTTTAATAGTGCAGGCATGCTCAATCACTTCAGTCATGTCTGACTCTTTGTTACCCTATGAACTGTAATCTGAAAGGCTCCTCTGTCCATGGGATTCTCCAGGCAAGAATACTGGAGTGGGTTGTCATGCCCTCCTCCAGGGGACTATCCTGACCCAGGGACTGAAGTCAAGTCCCCTGCATTACAGGCAGATTTTTTTTTTTTTTAACCCCTGAGTCACTGGTTACACCCTTGTAGATACATTGTTAATTCAATGGGAAGATTTTCATGAACATATTATAGATATAACTTTGCAGAAAGAAGAAATAATGAAAAAGAGGAAGAATAAAACACAAATAGAAGCAAAGAGGAAAAAGGAAGTTGTAGGACCACAATGATAATAAATTTAATTCTTATCATGTAAGCTATAGAAATCAGAATGATTATATTCTTTGCGATCAAAGATGGAGATGCTCTATATGGTCAGCAAAAACAAGACCAGAAGCTGACTGTGGCTCAGATCATGAATTCCTTATTGCCAAATTCAGACTTAAAATGAAGAAAGGAGGGAAAACCAGTAGACCATGCAGGTATGACCTAAATCACATCCCTTACAATTATAGATTATATTAGGGCCTCCCTCATAGCTCAGTTGATAAAGAATCCGCCTGCAATGAAGGAGACCCAGGTTCGATTCCTGAGTTGGAAAGATCCCCCGGAGAAGGAAGTGGTAACCCACTCCAGTATTCTTGCCTGGAGAATCCCATGGACAGAGGAGCCTGGCAGGCTATAGTCCATGGGGACACAACGAGTCAGACACGTCTTAGCGACTAAATCACGTAAAACACCACGATTATACAGTGGAAGTGAGAAATAGATTCGAGGAATTAGATCTGGTAGACAGAGTGCCTGATGAGCTATGGACAGAGGTTCATGACATTGTACAGGAGACAGGGATCAAGATCATCCCCAAGAAAAAGAAATGAAACAAGCAAAATGGTTGTCTAAGGAGGCCTTACAAATAGCTGTGAAAAGAAGAGAAGTGAAAAGCAGGGGAGAAAAGGAAATATATACCCATTTGAATGCAGAGTTCCACAGAATAGCAAGGAGAGATAAGAAAGCCTTCCTCAACTATCAATGCAAAGAAATAGAGGAAAACAAGAGAATGGGAAAGACTAGAGATCTCTTTAAGAAAATTAGACGTACCAAGGGAACACTGCATGCAAACATGGGCACAATAAAGGATAGAAATGATACGAACCTAACAGAAGCAGAAGATATAAGAAGAGGTGGCAAGAATACACAGAACTATACAAAAAAAGATCTTCATGATCCAGATAACCACGATGGTGTGATCACTCACCTAGAGCCAGACATTCTGGAATGCAAAGACAAGTGGGCCTTAGGAAGCATCCCTTTGAACAAAGCTAGTGGAGGTGATGGAATTCCCTTTGAGCTCTTTCAAATCCTGAAAGATGATGCTGTGAAAGTGCTTCACTAAATATGCCAGCAAATTTAAAAACTCAGCAGTGGCCACAGGACTGGAAAAGGTCAATTTTCATTCTAATCCCAAAGAAAGGCAATGCCAAAGAGTGCTCAAACTATCACACAATTGCACTTATCTGACACGCTAGCAAAGTAATGTTCAAAATTCTCCAAGGCAGGCTTCAACAATACATGAGCCATGAACTTCCAGATGTTCAAGCTGGTTTTAGAAAAGGCAGAGGAACTAGAGATCAAATCGCCAACATCCACTGGATCATTGAAAAAGCAACAGAGTTCCTGAAAAACATCTAATTTTGCTTTATTGATTATTCCAAAGCCTTTGACTCTGTGGATCAGAAAAAAACTGTGGAAAATTCTTCAAGAGATGGGAATACCAGACCACTTGACCTGCCTCTCAAGAAATTCCTGACCTGTATGCAGGTCAGGAAGCAAAAGTTAGAACTTGACATGGAATAGTAGACTGTTTCCAAATCAGGAAAGGAGTATGTCAAGGCTGCATATTGTCACCTGCTTATTTAACTTATATGCAGAGTACCTCACGAGAAACGCTGGAGTGGATGAAGCACAAGCTGGAATCAAGATTTCTGGGAGAAATATCAATAACCTCAGGTATGCAGATGACACCACCCTCATGGTAGACAGGAAAGAAGACTTAAAGAGCCTCTTGATGAAAGTGAAAGAGGAGAGTGAAAAAGTTGGCATAAAGTTCAACGTTCAGAAAACTAAGATTATGACAACTGGTCCCATCACTTCAGGGCAAATAGATGGGGAATCAGTGGATATAGTGACAGACTTTATTTTCAAGGGGCTCCAAAATCACTGAAGATAGTGACTGCAGCCATGAAATTAAAAGATACTTACTCCTTGGAAGAAAAGTTATGACCAACGTAGACAGCATATTAAAAAGCAGAGACATTACTTTGGCAACAAATTTCTGTCTAGTCAAAACCATAGTTTTTCCAGTAATCATGTATGGATGTAAGAGTTGGACTATAAAGAAAGCTGAGTGCCAAAGAACTGATGCTTTTGAACTGTGGTATTGGAGAAGACTCTTGAGAGTCCCGTGGCCTGCAAGGCAATCCAACTAGTCCATCCTAAAGGAAATCAGTCCTGCATATACATTGGAAGGACTGATACTGAAGCTGAAAGTCCAGTATTTTGGCCACCTGTTGCAAATAACTGACCCATTTGAAAAGACCCTGATGCTGGGAAAGATTGAAGGCAGGAGGAGAAGGGGACAACAGAAGCTGAGATGGTTGCATGGCATCATGGACTGAATGGTTATGAGTTTGAGTAAACTCCAGAGTTCGTGATGGACAGGGAGGACTGGTGTGTTGCAGTCCATAGATTCTCAAACAGTCGGACATGACTAAGCATCTGAACTGAACTGAACTGAAGCTATAGAAAAAAAAAAAAAAATTGTATATTGACTGTTTTTGGGTTTTTTAACCATATTTAAAACTAGATTTTCTCTGTTTTTGAAACAATTGTTCCATTTTTTTAAATTATATTCATTATTATGTGATTATCTGAGACTAAAAAGCAGATTCAAAATAATTAAATAAATATGCAATGTGTGCTACTTCAGTTAAGTCATCAAAGTGATGACAAATTATGTCTTCCATTGAAAATGTTTTTACTCGAATGCTTGTAACTCTGGTTAAAGATTAGCCTATATTCTGTTTTCTGAAATAAATGAAATTGGCATATTGCTGATCTGCTGACCAAGGATCTGCTTAGTTACCAGTTTTTGTGAGTTCCACCACAGGGAGCTTGAGGGATGACACAGGGTAGCCATAGAATAGAAGTCTGAAATGTTGTGTGCAAGGACTCTGGCCTACTGTATTTCATGTAATCTGACAGCACCATTTCAGTAAACATTTATGACAGAGCTGTTGTAAGAATGATGGTTTCATTTGATCGTCTCTATATGGTGTAGGTGGGGTAGCCTTGAGGCAATGTAACTGGGTAAACATGTTTTATTACCTGGAAATGTTTATGTACTTTTAAAGTAAAGCTAACAACGTTAAAAATGAGAATGATCTTCCTAACCTGTACTGAAGAATAAATGAAATATAATCACCAAGATGAGTTTGATCCTGGAGCACTCAAGAGAAATGTTGCTATCTAATGGATCATTTTCTTTTTAAATGTGATTTATGCCTGAAATTTAGTTTGCAAGCAGAACTGGAAAGAAATCTAGTTGAATGACAACCACATGTTGAAAATCTTTATTTTTCAGCATGTGATTAAATTTAGTAATACAGAAAACCAGATTAATTTAATCAGTGTGGCTATGGTGATAGATCAGAAATATCTATACAGAGTAACATTTTTCCTATATTAAATACAATTCTAATAAAATAAGCCTATGTATCACATGAAGCACTCATAATATAGAAAATCAACATAGAGTATTTGTCAAATACTTGTAATAATAAACCCACTTTATTCTTTATATTTAAATACAGTTAAGTGAATAATTCTTATGAAACCTTTATGTGAAATTCTAAATATTTTGTTATTATATATGTTTGTATTTCAAATAATTTACCATATAGTTAGAGTAGGGTCTCTTCTGTGTAAAATATATAGCTAGTGGGAAGTTTCTGTATAACACATAACACAGGGAGTTCAGCCCGGTTCTCTGTGACAACCTAGAGGGATGAAGGGGGTGTGAGGGAGGCTCAGGAGGGAGGGGATATACATATACTTATCAGCTGATTCATGTAGTTGTATGGCAGAAACCACTACAACATAGTAAAGGAATTATTCTTCAATTAAAAATAAATGTTTAAAACAACAGTAAGGTCTCTTCTGAATATAGATATACTAATAAAAGCTCTGGGTGCAAAAAGACAATATGGACAATAATTCAGGATTGAAATATCTGCATGTTCCATGCAAATTCAGTTCGATTAACAAATTAACTTTAACAATATCAAAAAATTGGCATTGTTTCTGTGTCATTGTTCATTTTGACATTGTTCAAAATCAGTGCTTTGTGTTTTTCTTTTGTAATATTCCTTTTAGCAAAAACATGAAATTATTACTCAATTTTTGCTTCAAGGACCAGGTTGACATCTATTTCTGCATTTCTTCTTGATGGGGATCACTGCCTAGTAGAAGGGTATTCTCAACAGTTTGCATCAGGCAGCATCATTACCCCTGTTCCAATTTTAACTTCCATCTCATACACTTACCAGGTAAATCATGTATTCCTCCAAATATCAGAATGTAATCAGTGTAATCAAGACTGAGGAAAAGACAACAGCAGCAGCAGCAAAATAAGTCTAACTCTGTCTGCTAGGATGTGTAGTGGCTAGAAAAGCGTGTCTTAAGTTCACTTTCACTTCAGATGGGTAACTTCCCTTTGAAATAACTACATAATAAGGAGTAAACTGGGTTTCCCTTGTGGATCAGCTGGTAAAGAATCCACCTGCAGTGTGGGAGACCTGGCTTGGGAAGATCTCCTGGAGAAGGGGAAGGCTACTCACTGTAGTGTTCTGGCCTGGAGAATTCCATGAACTGTATAGTCCAAGGGATCACAAAGAGTTAGACACAACTGAGTGACTTTCACTTTCACTTTCAAGGAGTAAACTACAAAATGAGCCCCACAAATTCATACAGAAATATTGACTTAGATTTTTACTTTGCTTCTAGGTACTTGATACTATAATGTTATGTTATGTTGGTAGTCAAATTCTACAGCTGATCCTAGATTGAAACCAAAATATAAAGAGATTGTTGGTTTTTTCTTCATTAGTGATTGTTAATTGACTCAATTCTCTCACTCATTGATCTGCGAGACAGGAATCTTTATTTCTTTTTTCTTTTTACTTTTGAGGTATAGTCAATATACAGTATTAGATCTGTTTCAGGTGTATAACATAGTGGCTCACAATTTTTAAAGGTTATATTCTATTTGTAGTTATAAAATATTGGCTACATTCCCTGTGTTGTACTTTATAACCTTGTAGCTTGTTTTTTTTTTATACGTGATAGTTTATAGAAACTCTTGTTTCTAATTTCCATTTCACCATTTTAAAGATGGTCCTCGACTAATCTCGAGAATATACAAGCAACTCCTACAGCTCAACTCCAGAAAAATAAATGACCCAATCAAAAAATGGGCCAAAGAACTAAATAGACATTTCTCCAAAGAAGACATACAGATGGCTAACAAACACATGAAAAGATGCTCAACATCACTCATTATCAGAGAAATGCAAATCAAAACCACTATGAGGTACCATTTCACACCAGTCAGAATGGCTGTGATCCAAAAGTCTACAAGCAATAAATGCTGGAGAGGGTGTGGAGAAAAGGGAACCCTCTTACACTGTTGGTGGGAATGCAAACTAGTACAGCCACTATGGAGAAGAGTGTGGAGATTCCTTAAAAAACTGGAAATAGACCTGCCTTATGATCCAGCAATCCCACTGCTGGGCATACACACTGAGGAAACCAGAAGGAAAAGAGACATGTGTACCCCAATGTTCATCGCAGCACTGTTTATAATAGCCAGGACATGGAAGCAACCTAGATGTCCATCAGCAGATGAATGGATAAGAAAGTAGAATGGATAAGAAAGGTACATATACACAATGGAGTATTACTCAGCCATTAAAAAGAATATATTTGAATCAGTTCTAATGAGGTGGATGAAACTGGAACCTATTATACAGAGTGAAGTAAGCCAGAAAGAAAAACACCAATACAGTATACTAACGCATATATATGGAATTTAGAAAGATGGTAACAATAACCCTGTGTACGAGACAGCAAAAGAGACACTGATGTATAGAACAGTCTTATGGACTCTGTGGGAGAGGGAGAGGGTGGGAAGATTTGGGAGAATGGCATTGAAACATGTAAAATATCATGTATGAAACGAGTTGCCAGTCCAGGTTCGATGCACGATACTGGATGCTTGGGGCTGGTGCACAGGGACGACCCAGAGGGATGGTATGGGGAGGGAGGAGGGAGGAGGGTTCAGTATGGGGAACACATGTATACCTGTGGCGGATTCATTTTGATATTTGGCAAAACTAATACAATTATGTAAAGTTTAAAAATAAAATAAAATTAAAATAAAATAAAGATGGTCCTGCATCTTTTTGATAAACCAACTTTTAAAGGGGGCCTTTAAGAGTCAGCCTGCAGTGTGGGTCAGGAAGATCTCCTGGAGAAGGAAATGACAACCCACTTCTGAGAATCCTAGGGATGGAGGAGCCTGGCAGACTACAGTCCATGGGATCACAAAGAGTCAGACATGACTGAATGACTTCACTTTCACTTTAACTTCCTGACTTTACCTGTTTCGTCTGTAGAATAAAGATGATCAAACATTTTTACTTATACGGAGCATACCAAATATTCTTTGAATTAGAAAGGAAGTCCTTGACACTATCTCTTATAATATGTATACTTCTTATGTTTATCTTGTAATAGTTCTTTCCAGTGCTACCAAACATGAGGTCAGCAGTTGTAATATACCTTTGGAAAACTATTGAGGATATTTTTCACAGATGGACTCTGCTTGAAACAATCTCCTTCATATTGTTTAAATAGACTTTAGATTCTTGGAAACAGCAATAAAGAACTCTAGGTTTCTATGGATAATACAGGACTCAAAGCCTAGGAATTAGCTTTTGATACATTGATATGGTTGTTTATGATATCAAAGTAGTAGTCTTTAAGGCAGGGCATATACAACCTGATGATATCAAGCAAATCTTCCTCATTTCTACATTGTGTCTATTTTATGATTGACAAAGTACAATAATTAAATAATGCCTATATATAATATATTAATAAATAATAATACTTATTGAGACCATGGTGTCAAAAGCTTTTTTCCTGATTGAGGTGTATCATTAGAAACAATTAGATACAATTGTTTCTAATTGTATCATTAGAAACAATTAAAATACCACTGTGCTAAAAGATTATTTAATTCAAACCTACTATGTTTATTTATATTTTAATTTATGTAAAAATTCCATGGAATGCCATAAAATTCAGTCATTAAAGAGCTATTTCTTAATTGTTTAAAGTCTTTAAATAGTTATATCTTTAGAGACTGATTAGTATTTTAAAATTGTATTTTCTTATCAATTAATATCTAATTATCATTATTTTGATTTATATCCCAAAGTAATATCCACATTATAAAATAAATTCTCTTTGCTTTTTTAATTCTTTAGATTTAGATTTGTGAAACAATATCTTTCCATGAAGCAGTACAGTTCATCTTTATCCTTGATTTCCCTTGCTATAATTAACATAATTATGGCTCAGGGTTTTCGTTTTTTTTTTTTTTTTTTGTAATTGACATCAGTGTAAATCTGGTATAATATTCTCACACCCTGAGAAGTTTCAAGACATCATTTCAAAGAAATTAAGGTCATGAACCTTTGACATTTGATTCAGATTTAAAGAGAATTTATTGGGCTTCCCTGGTAGCTCGGATGGTAAAGAATTTGCCTGCAATGTAGGAGACCTGAGTTTGATCCCTGGGTCAGGAAGATCCCTTGGAGAAGGAAATGGCAACTCACTCCAGTATTCTTCCTGGAGAATCCCATGGATAGACTGTCATGTTGGGCTACATTCCATGGCGTTGCAGAGTTGGACATGACTGAGTGACTAAGCACACACATGTACTCTTTGAAATGTTTCTATTTCAGGTTTATCAATGTGATATTGTCTTTATAACTGCAACCGATTTGGTTTCATTAAGGAAAACTGTATATTCACCAAGAAAAATATTTATTGATATTTTGATTGTTTTAAAAGAATATTGTCAATAAGGGCTACACAGAATAGTGGCAAAAACAGAAGACAATAAAAAGAGGCATGCTTATTTTGTTCTTTTTCCATCACTTGTTATTGTTTTATTTTGAACACCACATTCATATATAATGCTGGGAGGGATTGGGGGCAGGAGGAAAAGGGGACAACAGAGGATGAGATGGCTGGATGGCATCACCGACTCGATGGACGTGAGTTTGAGTGGACTCCGGGAGTTGGTGATGGACAGGGAGGCCTGGCATGCTGTGACTCATGGGGTCGCAAAGAGTTCAGACATGACTGAGTGACTGAACTGAACTGAACTGATTTTTCTAAAAAATGCAAAACACAATTATCATGATTTCCTGTACAGCTTTTTAACTGATAGTGATTTATAAATCACAGATCAGTATATGTACTACAGGTTATTATTTCCACTGATCAGTCCCCTTGACCACATTAATCATCCTTCAGAAAACTTTTTGGACTAATGCTTGAAAACTAGAGGGGTAATAACACACATCATTTGATGATAATCATATGTGAATTTGTGAAATTTTGACTTGTTTTCTTAAATTTTCTATACTTAAATGTATCAATAAGTATGCTATTATTTAGTCGCTAGTCATGTCAACTCTTTTGCGACCCCATGGACTAAGCAACTTTCCAAATTAGTGAAATTTTTTTCAACATAAAGCCCAGTATCCACTAATCACTTAGTTCTGAAACTTTTTTAAAAACAGAAAGTATCTTTTTTACTGCCCAAATGTGTGTTTGCATTCTTTCCCTTGAACACTGTATATTTCTCTGTATTCCTAACAACCCAATTGGAGCATTAGCTCACTGAGGGCAAGTCTTATTTTTCCATACTCATAAGGATCATGACAAATACTTAGAGCTCAATAAGTAATGTTAAAGAAATAAAAAAACGAAGATAATACATTTTGGGTGACCTAGTAAAAGGCCCTGGAGATTCAGTATAAAACAAAGAGAACAAACTTTCAAGGATAGAAAGAGAGTGGAACTTTTACTAATAGAAATGAATTTTTGACACTGTCAAATTCTGCAGAGGCCAAGAACAATTATGAAAGCTATCAAATTTAGCAATTTGGAGATCATTGGTAACCTTGAAGAAAACAATTTCATTAGGGATAGGTTTTAAAGTAAAAGAACAGTTACTTGAGAAGAACTACAGATGCAGAAAGGAAACAGCAATCACAGATCCTTTTTTGCAGAATTATAAATGAAGAGAAATTAAAAATAGAGTCAGAATGGAGGAAATACAGCAAAGGTAATGGCAGGGCCAGGAGAGATTACTTAGAAGTGCATTTAAGAATACAATCTGTTGTCGTGGTATCTCCTATATTTGATACAAACGTCCAACAAATAGTATTCTGTGTGTATATTTTTCACTTACATTTTCTTAGCAATTCTTACATTTCCACCAGCCTGCAAAAGGTTAATCGTATCTTCCTTTTCTTCTCTAAGACTTACCTGTGGCTCACATATTCTTATACTGTTTCTCCCTTCTCTGAGCCTCTGTTGTAAGATTTTTTCACATTTGAAATTTGATGTTTTATAGTTCCATAGAGGAACATGCTTCATAAATGAATTAAATTAGGGTCAGCAAATGCGCACATTACTACTACTATATATAGACTACATGGTGGTCATTGGTACCTACCACACATTGATCTGTGTACTTTTGGTGTTAATTACTGAAACAGCTTAAAGAATTTTAGTTAGCTGATCCCAATCAACCAAGCATACAAGATTAAACTTTTGTCTTTCCTGAGAGAGCAGTCTTGGTTAATTTAAGGCCATATTTTAACCTGCCACTTGTCAAAGAAAAACTCTATTTTTAATCTAAAAAAAGAGTACACTTTGAATCCTAAGTAGTTATCTTGAAAGTTTACACTTTTAGTCACAAAGGTAATATGTATTTATTCATTTCTTACTTTTCCAACAAGTTTATTATTACACTGTGCTAGATATTTCATGGCACCCAAAAGTACATATAAAAATATTTTAACCTTTAATCTAGTTAATGTGAGTAACAGTATATTAGGTTGGCCAAAAAGTTCATTTGCATTTTTCCATAAGATATTATAGAGGAACCTGAACAAATTTTTGGCCAACCGAATTGAATGTGGTAACAATATAGAATTCATACATATTATAGATTTAGATAACGTACAACTCATCAATATTTAATTCTTAAGGACAGATTCACACACTTACACACATGCACAATACACAGTTGAGGAGAAATAATCCATGCATTTTGGAAACACTAAAATTTTCAACATTTTTTCATAATAAGTGAAATTCTAAATGCTAGTCCATTTATTATACTTTGAGGAGGAAAATGAACAAAACAAGTACTTTACCTCCAGTTCCTTTATACTATAGAAGAGTTTGGACTGTAGATGATTTACAATATTAGTTTCAGGTATACTACATAGTATTCCATATTTTATAGCTTCTACACCATTTGAAGTTTTTATAAAATATTAGCTATATTCCCTCTGCTGTACAATTCTAGTTGTCTTGCTCTTCTGTCTGTGTTCATATTGGCTTCAATTAAAACTTAAATAAAAATTTGTGATTTTGTCCAAACAGCATAGGGTTTATGAAAAAGAGGGGGAAAGTGGGAAGAGAGAATAGTTGAAAGAGATATTTTAAAATGCATGATAAAGAGCACCATATCATATTCCAAAAGCTGGCTTGATCTGTTAGGACATACAGATCACATCTGGATCAGTACCTATAACTGTGTCTGAAAAATGTTCCTAAGTCAGTCAATTCAGTCACTTAGTCATGTCTGACTCTTTGTGACCCCATGGACCACAGCATGCTAGGCTTCCCTGTCCATTATCAGCTCCCAGAGCTTGCTCAAACTCATATCCATCGAGTCGGTGATGCCATACAACCATCTCATCCTCTGTCGTCCCCTTCTCTTCCTGCCTTCAATCTTTCCCAGCATCAGGGTCTTTTCCAATGAGTCAGTTCTTTCCATCAGATGGCCAAAGTAAAGGAGCTTCAGCTTAAGCATCAGTACTTCCAATGTATATGCAGGGCTGATTTCCTTTAGGATGGACTGGCTGGATCTCCTTGCAGTCCACAGGACTCACAAGAGTCTTCTCCAACACCACAGTTCAAAGCATCATTCTTTGGTGCTCAGTTTTATTTATAGTCCAACTCTCACATCCATACATGACTACTGGAAAAACCATAGCTTTGACTGCTGCTGCTGCTGCTAAGTCACTTCAGTCATGTCCGACTCTGTGTGATCCCAAAGACAGCAGCCCACCTGGCTCCACTGTCCCTGGGATTCTCCAGGCAAGAACACGGGAGTGGGTTGCCATTTCCTTCTCCAATGCATGAAAGTGAAAAGTTAAAGTGAAGTAGCTCAGTCATGTCCAACTCCTCGCAACCCCATGGACTGCAGCCAACCAGGCTCTTCTGTCCATGGGATTTTCCAGGCAAGAGTATTGGAGTGGTGTGCCATTGCCTTCTCCGATAGCCTTGATGAGAAGGACCTTTTTCAGCAAAGTCATGTCTCTGCTTTTTAATATACTGTCTAGGTTGGTCATAGATTTTTCTTCCAAGGAGTAAGTATATTTTAATTTCATGGCTGCAGTCACCATTTGCAGTGATTTTGGAGCAGAAGGAAAAAAAGTATTTAACTATTGCTTTGTTTCCCATTTATTTCCTATGAAGTGATGGGCCTGGCTGGAAGAAGCACAAGGTGGAATCAAGATTGCTGGGAGAAATATCAATAACCTCAGATATACAGATAACACCACCCTTATGGCAGACAGTGAAGAGGAACTAAAAAGCCTCTTACTGAAAGTGAAAGTGGAGAGTGAAAAAGTTGGCTTAAAGCTCAACATTCAGAAAACGAAGATCATGGCATCTGGTCCCATCACTTCATGGGAAATAGATGGGAAAACAGTGGAAACGGTGTCAGACTTTATTTTTCTGGGCTCCAAAATCACTGCAGATGGTGACTGCAGCCATGAAATTAAAAGACGCTTACTCCTTGGAAGAAAAGTTATGACCAACCTAGATAGCATATTGAAAAGCAGAGACATTACTTTGCCAATAAAGGTCCGTCTAGTCAAGGTTATGGTTTTTCCAGTGGTCATGTATGGATGTGAGAGTTGGACTGTGAAGAAAGCTGAGCGCTGAAGAATTGATGCTTTTGAACTGTGGTGTTGGAGAAGACTCTTGAGAGTCCCTTGGACTGCAAGGAGATCCAACCAGTCCACTCTAAAGGAGATCAGCCCTGGGATTTCTTTGGAAGGAATGTTGCTAAAGTTGAAACTCCAGTACTTTGGCCACCTCATGCGAAGAGTTGACTCATTGGAAAAGACTCTGATGCTGGGAGAGATTATGGGCAGGAGGAAAAGGGGATGACAGAGGATGAGATGGCTGAATGGCATCACCAACTCGATGGACGTGAGTTTGAGTGAACTCCGGGATTTGGTGATGGACAGGGAGGCCTGGCGTGCTGCAATTCTTGGGGTCGCAAAGAGTCTGATATGACTGAATGACTGAACTGAACTGAACTGTATGGGGCTGGCTGCCATGATCTTAGTTTCTTTTAATATTTGGTTTAAGCAGGCTCTTTTACTCTCTTCCTTCACCCTCATCAAGAGGCTCTTTAGTTCACTTCCCTTTCTGCCAGTAGAGTGGTATCATCTGCATATCTGAGGTTGCTGATGCCAGCGAGGGTCTGTGCTGAGATATCCCACATGTCTTAATTCCAGCTTGTAATTCATGCAGCCTGGCATTTTTCATGATTTGCTCAGCATATAGATTAAACAAATAGGGTAACAGCAGACAGACCTGCCATACACCTTTCTCAATCTTGAACCAATCAGTTATTCCATACAGGGTTCTAAATGTTGTTTCTTGACCCACATAATGGTTTCTCAGGAGACAGGTAAGATGGTCTGTTATTCCCATCTCTTTAAGAGCTTTTCATAGTTTATTACCCTATTCATAGGGCTTCCCTGGTAGCTTATCTGGTAAGGAATCAGTCTGCAATGCAGGAGACCCTGGTTCAATTCCTGGGTCTGGAAAGTCCACTGGAGAAGGAATAGGTTACCCACTCCAGTATTCTTGGGCTTTCCTGGTGGCTCAGCTGGTAAAGAATATGCCTGCAATATGGGGGACCTGGTTCGATCCCTGGGTTGGGAAGATCCCCTGGAGAAGGGAACAGCTACTCACTCCAATACACTCAGTCAAAAGCTTTGGTGTAGTTGATGAAACAGAGGTAGATGTTTTTCTGGAATTCCCTAGTTTTATCTATGATCCAGAAAATGTTGACAATTTGATCTCTGGTCTCTCTTCCTTTTAAAACCCTGTTTCTAAATTCTCTTCCTTTTCTAAGCCCAACTTTATTAAATAAATAAATAATGCATTCAATAAAGCTGGCTTTATTATATAAACCCAACTTTATTAATAACTCAGCTTTATTAAATAAATAGATATAGATATTAAATATATACCCAAGCAATCAGTATGCACTGTTGGTTCAGATAATGTCTAAATATGTGCCTTTAGAACTGACATATTTTCTGAGTTTAAGAATCAGTAAGCAAATATGACTTGACAGTATACAAAGAATTTATATGTTTATGTATTGGAAGAACAGACTAATATATCAGAATAATTTATTATACTGTATGATATACAAAAGCCAATTTCCCCTACAGACATAATGAGTGATGTAGAAAATAAGCAATGAACTAAAAAGCTTCTTGATGAAGGTGAAAGAGGAGAGTGAAAAAGTTGGCTTAAAGCTCAACATTCAGAAAATGAAGATCATGGCATCTGGTCCCATCACTTCATGGCAAATAGATGGGGAAACAGTGGAAACAGTGTCTGACTTTATTTTTGGGGGCTCCAAAATCACTGCACATGGTGACTGCAGCCATGAAATTAAAAGACGCTTACTCCTTGGAAGAAAAGTTATGACCAACCTAGATAGCATATTGAAAAGCAGAGACATTACTTTGCCAACAAAGGTCTGTCTAGTCAAGGCTATGGTTTTTCCAGTGGTCATATATGGATGTGAGAGTTGGACTGTGAAGAAAGCTGAGCGCTGAAGAATTGATGCTTTTGAACTGTGGTGTTGGAGAAGACTCTTGAGAGTCCCTTGGACTGCAAGGAGATCCAACCAGTCCATTCTGAAGGAGATCAGCCCTGGGTACTCTTTGGACGGAATGATGCTAAAGCTGAAACTCCAATTAGCCACCTCATGCAAAGAGTTGACTCATTGGAAAAGACTCCTTTGCTGGGAGGGATTGGGGGCAGAAGGAGAAGGGGACGACAGAGGATGAGATGGCTGGATGGCATCAGTGAGTCGATAGACATGAGTCTGAGTGAACTCCGGGAGTTGATGGACAGGGAGGCCTGGCGTGCTGCGATTCATGGGGTCACAAAGAGTGGGACACGACTGAGCAACTGAACTGAACTGAACTGATAAACACTGGGGTGCCCTTCAATTATATATTATACAATAATTTGGATATATATTCCTTTTCTATAAATTCTATATTAATAAATATGTATTAGTATAAAGCATAAATTATTATTGCAATATTTTTAACATGAAAACATGTCAATATGAATTCTAATTTAGTCATCGCATAGAATGGCTTCATAGAATCTGTCAGCATTTATATAAATGTTCTTCAAACAAAACAGATTTTATGAGAGGTTGTATCATTTATTTTAAATGATAAAGCAGTCCTTGAAAACAGGAAGTTCACATTATTTCATTGTGACATAAATTTATATTTTTCATTTTTCATTATGCAATGATAGTGTCACATCAAAGCTTTCTGACCTGAGGAAAACCTATTTTTAGGCAATTTATTTGGAGCTTTCTTATGTGTATACACACGTTCAGTCTCTATACCTTTACTTTGTATACCTTCACTTTCAGCCTATGTGTGTCCTTAAATCTAAAGTGAGTCACACCACCAACACCATTTGTTAATGAGACCAACATTTCCCTGTTGTATATTCTTGCCATTCTTCCTGAAGATCAGTTGACTGTATATACATGTATACATTTGTGAGCTCCTGTTCAGTTCCATTGGTCTATATTTCTGTCATTGTGCCAATATCATACTGTTTTACATTCTATAGCTTTGTGATATGTTTTGAAATCAGAAAGTATGAGACCTCCAGATTGGTTCATTTTTCTCAATATTTTTTGGCTATTTAGATCTTGGGAAGTTTCATGTGAATTTTATTTTATTTTATTTATTTATTTTTAAATAAATATTTTTTTATTTTTTCTTTTCTGTAAAAACTTCCATTAAGTTTTTGATGTGGATTGTATTGACTCTGTAACTCTCTTTGTTTGCATCATACAAATATTTTAACAGTATTCTTCAAATTCTTAAATGTGGCTTGTCTTACCATTTATTTCTGTCTTCTTTAATTTTTTAAAAGATTTGTAGTTTTCAATGTACAATTTTATTTTGCTTTATTTATTAATTTTATTTCTAAACATTTATTTTTATGCATGCATGCTAAGTCACTTCAGTCATATCTGACTCTTTATGACCCTATTGACTGTAGTCTGCCAAGTTCCTCCATCCATAGGATTCTCCAGGCTGGAATACTGGGGTGAGTTGCCATTCCTTTCTCCAGGGGATCTTCCCAACCCAGGGATTGAACCCATATCTCTAACATTTCCTGCATTTGCAGGTGGATTCTATACCACTAGTGCCACCTGGGAAGCCCCTTGTAAATGGAATTAGTGTCTTAATTTATTTATTGAATTATTGTTAGTGTATAGAAAAATAACTGATTTTTGTCTGTGGATGTTGGAGCCTAGCCTCTGAAATCTGTTCATCAGGCTAATAGGCAAGAAACCTATGTGGAATTCCTGTTTTTCAGCCTTGAGGTAGAATTCCATCAACTTTGCGTAGCCTCAGTATTTTTTTTTTTTTTTTCAAGATCCTCAGCTAATTGGATGAGATCCACCCACGTTATAGAAAGTAATCTGCTTTACTTAAAATCAATGAATTATGAAAATATCTTTCCAGCAACATCTATGCTAGTATTTAATCAAACAGCAAGGTGCCATAACAAAGCTGAGTTGACACATAAAACTAATCATCATACCGACCATTATTCATTTATAAATGTTTGAATATGTTCCTCCATAACAGCAAAAACATTTAGACACTTTATTTGTAATTTTCCCTTGGAAGTCATATTGATTTACATTTGAATGTGTACTGATCCTCTTATTGAAAACATACCAAAATATGTAAATAAAGTATGGCCTTAGTTTTAACTTTAATGTGACAAAATCCTCTCAGTTCAGTTCAGTCACTCAGTCATGTCTGACTATCTGTGACTCCATGAATCCCAGAACGCCAGGCCTCCCTGTCCATCAACTCCCGGAGTTCACTCAGACTCACATCCATCGACTCAGTGATGCCATCCAGCCATCTCATCCTCTGTCATCCCCTTTTCCTCCAGCCCACAATCCCTCCCAGCAAAGGAGTCTTTTCCAATGAGTCAACTCTTCGCATGCAGTGGCCAAAGTACTGGAGTTTCAGCTGTAGCATCATTCCTTCCAAAGAAATCCCAGGGCTGATCTCCTTCAGAATGGACTGGTTGGATCTCCTTGCAGTCCAAGGGACTCTCAAGAGTCTCCTCTAACACCACAATTCAAAAGCAACAATTCTTTGGTGCTCAGCTTTCTTCACAGTCCAACTCTCACATCCATACATGACTACTGGAAAAACCATAGCCTTGACTAGATGGACCTTTGTTGGCAAAGTAATGTTTCTGCTTTTCAATATGCTATCTAGGTTGGTCATAATTTTTCTTCCAAGGAGTAAGCGTCTTTTAATTTCATGGCTGCAGTCACCATGTGCAGTGATTTTGGAGCCCCAAGAAATAAATTCTGACACTGTTTCCACTGTCTCACACATCTATTTGCCATGAAGTGATGGGACCAGATGCCATGATCTTCATTTTCTGAATGTTGAGCTTTAAGCCAACTTTTTCACTCTCCACTTTCACTTTCATCAAGAGGCTTTTTAGTTCCTCTTCACTTTCTGCCATAAGGGTGGTGTCATCTGCATATCTGAGGTTATTGATATTTCTCCCAGCAATCTTGATTCCAGCTTGTGCTTCTTCCAGCCCAGTGTTTCTCATGATGTACTCTGCATATATGTTAAATAAGCAGGGTGACAATATACAGCCTTGACATACTCCTTTCCCTATTTGGAACCAGTCAGTTGTTCCATGTCCAGTTCTAACTGTTGCTTCCTGACCTGCATACAGGTTTCTCAAGAGGCAGGTCAGGTGGTCTGGTATTCCCTTCTCTTTCAGAATTTCCCACAGTTTATTGTGATCCACACAGTCAAAGGCTTTGGCATAGTCAATAAAGCAGAAATAGATGTTTTTCTGGAACTCTCTTGCTTTTTTGATGATCCAGCGGATGTTAGCAATTTGATCTCTGGTTCCTCTGCCTTTTCTAAAACCAGCTTGAACATCTGGAAGTTCATGGTTTATGTATTGCTGAAGCCTGGCTTGGAGAATTTTGAGCATTACTTTACTAGCATGTGAGATGAGTGCAATTGTGCGGTAGTTTGAACATTCTTTGGCATAGCCTTTCTTTGGGATTGGAATGAAAACTGTCTTTTTCCAGTCCTGTGGCCACTGCTGAGTTTTCCAAATGTGCTGGTATATTGAGTGCAGCACTTTCACAGCATCATCTTTCAGGATTTGGAATAGCTCAAATGGAATTCCATCACCTCCACTAGCCTTGTTTGTAGTGATGCTTTCTAAGGCCCACTTGACTTCACATTCCAGGATGTCTGGCTCTAGGTGAGTGATCACACCATCGTGATTATCTTGGTCGTGAAGATCTTTTTTGTACAGTTCTTCTGTGTATTCTTGCCACCTCTTCTTAATATCTTCTGTTTCTGTTAGGTTAGATGTTAAAAAAAAAAGCGTTCTAGATTGTTATTGAAAATATAACTAGTATAACTGAGCAAAACACCATAAAGCATACATTTTGACAAAATGTATTAAAAATGAAAAAATATGTGATTTATTGAAAGTGAATCTTTTAATAGGATGGGCTATTTTAAAACTAATCCATGTGTTCAGGATTGATTACTTTTTTAAGACTATTATGTACTGCTAAGATTCTATGACAAAATAGTCCATAATGCAGACTGTTTTGGATCATTAAACTAGCTTTCTTTTGCCAATGTAGGAGACGTAGGACATGTGCATTCAGTCTCTGAGTCAGGAAAATCTTTTGGAGGAGGAAATGGCAACCCACTCCAGTATTCTTCCCTAGAAAATTCCATTAACAGAGGATCCTGGCAGGGGGCTCATAAAGAGTCAAACGTGACTGACTGAGCATGAAGCTTATAAAAGGGGTATTAATGATTTTAACTAAATGTCTTTTAATAGAGAATATATGTGTCACCTTTAAGTACATTTGAAAATAATAAGTGTAATAATAAATGAGTAGAGATATTGTTTTCAAGTGATTTCAAGCAGCTCACTCCCTAATACATTCCAGGTATAGGGAAAAGCCAGTACAAAGCCCTGAACTAAAGGCATGAACCCGACGTGATTGAGGAAGAACAGAGACATTTGTGTGTTAGAAGAGTAATGGTGAAGTTGAATGATGGGAGATGAGTTTCAAGAGTTTATAGATCAAGAAGCTCTAGTAGGCTATTTTAGGGTTTTGGCTTTTATGAAGAAACTTTTGTGGGGTTGATCTGATCTAACCTGACATTTTAATAGGATCATTCTGGCAACTATGTGGAAAATAGACTAAGGGCAAATGTGGAAACGCGGAAGTTAGGAGGTCAGTCATAAAGATAGTAAAATAAGCCAAGTGAGAAGTGATGGTGACACAGAATGAAATGTTAGCATTGGTGATAGTGGAAACTGACCGGAATAAGTATGTTCTGTCAGAATTTACGGATAGAATATGATAGAAAGAGAAATTTCAAGAGTGACTGCGAATGTTTTAAAGATAGAATCTGAGAGGAGTGAATGACTATTAACTGAAAAGGGATGGATTTTAAAGGATGAATTTGAGGCAATATATAGGATTTCTGTGAACACAGGGAAGACAGAAATAATGAATATTGAGAGGCAATTAACCACAAAGTTGTAATGATAAACTGGGAGAAATAATTTGCCATACAGGTGATAGTGCTCAGTCATGGCTAACTCTTTCTGACCTCATGGACTGCATGCAGCCCACTAGTCTTCTTTGTCCTTGGAATTTTCTGGAAGGCAAAAA
This sequence comes from Bubalus bubalis, assembly GCF_019923935.1. Classification (NCBI taxonomy): domain Eukaryota; kingdom Metazoa; phylum Chordata; class Mammalia; order Artiodactyla; family Bovidae; genus Bubalus; species Bubalus bubalis. The sequence continues at coordinate 76,787,127 of NC_059157.1, read as the reverse complement.
TACTAGAGTGGGTTGCCGTTTCCTACTCCAGGGACTCTTCCTGACCCAGGGATTCAAATCCACGACCTCTGCATCTCCTGATTTGGCAGGAAGATTCTTTACCACTGAGCCACCTGAGAAGCCCATACATGTGATAGACAAAGGACTAATTAAAAAAGAGTTCATACAAATGAAAAAGACAAAAAATTCTACCATTCAGAACTTGGAAAATAAAGGGTAAAAAAATGTTAAAAATTCATTTTAAAGACAATTATATAGATCTACACAAAAGAAATAAAATGTTAATGCTTACCTAAATTTCATAGTGGGAAGTATGTTTATGAGTATATATATGTATATGTATTAATGATTATATCCAATGGCAGGAAAAAGTGGTGAGATGAAATGAGCAAAACTTTACATTATAAGGATGTGGAGGATGTAAGTTCATTTAACCATTTTTATTAACTAAGAGCCTTAAAAAATAACTTTTAACCTTAAATTTCAATAATAATCCAAAAAAAGGAAAAAATTAAGAAAACTGAATTATCATAATTTATTTATAATGAGAAGAAAAAGGAAAACAGTATAAAGCCCAACAATATTAATGCTAATTTATACAGCCAAAGACATACATGATGTAGATTTTCTGACTTGATACACCATTAAATATCATGATTCTGTGTAACTTGTTTCATTTCATATATTACAGTATTTTTCAGGGTCTTTTCAACACTTTTTTACTTTATAATAAGAGAAAATACTATGAAATGCATTAGATTATGCATTATAGCATAATACCTATATAAAGAAGTAAACATTTATAAATTTGGGGGTTAAAAATTGTTATACCAGAAGAAACAAAACCAAACAGAAGAGGCTATTTGTCTACCTACCTACAGTCTATCCTTACCATCTGAGGATTCCATATTTGCGAATTTGTTTACTCACTAAAATTTGTATATAGTCCCAAATCAACATTCACGTAATTTTCACACTCATACTCAGATATTTTGCTAAAGGCAGCAAAAAATTTGACTGCTAATGTATACATTTCCAGCTGATAGAAAGGGCAACATTCTGCCTTCTTGTAGCTATCATATGCAAAACTGTAGTCCTTTTCGTAATCTATTTTGTAACATGTTTCTCGGATTTTTTTGTGTTTGTTAGTGATTTTGCTGTTTAAAATGGACCCTAGTCATAGTTCTAAAGGTTATCTAGTATTCCTAGTGTAAGAAAGCTGTTATGTGACATGCAAAGAAAATAAGTGTTTTCAGTAAGCTTTGTTCATGTATGAGTAGCAGTAATGTTCACCTTGAGTTTAATGCTAGGGAATCAATATTATACATTCCATAATATATCTTTAAACAGCACCATGCCTAAAACAAGTTACCTACTGATAAGTTGATAGAAATGTTAGGAGCAGAGTTTGGCAGGCATCTAACCCTATGTTTCTAAGAGCAGTTCTTCAGTATTTACCAAATCACTGTTTGTGGTGATTTTTTTTTTTAGAACATAACTTGCAATTAACAAGAACTTATTGTGTCTATTTAGCTGTCTACCTGAATTTTCTAATGACAATAAGGTATTGTGAATCATCAGAAATTTAAGATGTTTTTCAATAAATGCTATTGTAATAACAACTTAATGACAGTATAGGAGCAGTAATATTCGACCTTATGCTTTTTTGATAAATGCACATTTACAAGTGCTTTTCCATTGGGTACTACATAGACAGGTTAGGAGCCAGTAGGATTTCCATGAAGTGAGGCCAGTTTTCTTCAATGAATCATGAAGAATTATAGTAACTTTATGCCACAGATGAAGAACAAATAAATAGATCTCTAGCCTGAGTCATAAGGCCAACCTTTAATGTACTGCAGCCTTTGCCATCGTTAATGTTTCTGTTTATTGATAAATAGAAAAGCCTACCTGGAGTTCCTGGTACATTTGTGATTTGGATCCTGGAAAGCTGTCTTTTGGAATGGAACAGTCTTGATCATGTGGGAAAATAAACAAATATACACCCATCTTAGATACTGAGTTCTAAATGCAATTACTTTCATCTGAACAACTACCATTCCCATAAGCTCTGAGTATCAACATTGTAAGAACTGCTTTGAATTAAATATGCAGAAGAAAAGTTTTGATAGGCTTACAATGTGGTAGCATTTTTGAATTAATGTATATGATAAGAATTAGACTGTGTAGAGTGAAAAGTGTGTTGACACAGGAAAGATTAATTTGTATATCATGTGAATTACTGAAATTTCTGATTTATATTATTAGAATAATCCTATATGGAAAACAAAGCTGATCTCATCCAAATTGGCATTTTTGTTATACTATGATTCTAGTTTCATGAAGTAAACTAAACCTAAGGACCAGCAAACCTAACCACTTCAGAACACAACTGATAATATGTTTGTCATTTCTGATAAAGTTGTTTTAATTTTCTTTGCTTATTTTTCAGCATTCATAATTGTTTTGGAACTTAAAACTTCATTAACATGTGGTATTAATATTTTCCCTAAAGATAGTAAAGCCATCTCTTCTGGGTTCATTTATCCCATTTAAAAGTGAGCAGATAGGGGAAAAGCATATCTACAATTATTGGTGTAGGCTTCTCTGTCCATGGGATTTCCTAGGCAAGAATATTGGAGTGGGTTGCCATTTCCTTCTGCAGGGGATCTTACTGACCGAGGGATCACACCCACATCTCCTGCATTGGCAGGCAGATTCTTTATCACTGAGCAACCAAGGAAGCCCATACATACAATGGTATCCTATAAAATACTGTTTTTATTTTAAGATGTCTATTCTATTAAATTATAATAAAAAAAGGCTTTTACTTTTTAAAGTCAGATGATAATCAGCCTAAGGGACTATGCTAAAAAATTAATTCTCATGTTTCTAAAACAGAAGTCTCAACATAGATTTTATTCTCATCTTTGCAACTTTTAAAAAACAAAGGAAACTTGGCCAAGAAAAAAGAATTCATTCAGACTATGCCACAATTTCTTTCAGGAAATGTAAAACATTTATTAATTTACAATTATTTCTCAAAATAATAATTATGTCAAGCATAAGCAAAATGCAAAAAAAAAAAAATAGCTTTTATACAACAAAGTTAGTAACACCCCCCTCAACCAGTAAAACTAATATAAGAAAATAAAGTGCTACTTTCTTCTAAATAACAAATGTCACTGTGATCAATAGAAGCTTTTTAATAGTAGTCTGAAATGACACACTGCCTTGATACTCTTGTAAAGGTATTTGAAACGTCACCATAATCTTTCTGCATGCCTATTGTTTCTTTTTCAATTTAGAAACGAAAGGAACTGTTTAAAGGCGATTATTTAACTCTGTGTTGTTCAGGGTGAAGTTACAAAGATGACAGCATAAGACTCTAGAAAAATGGTTAATCGGTCTTGGAAATTAGAGCACGCAAGAGCCGTTTTATGGACCAAAAAGGTCAAATTCAAAACAAAAGCACATTTTCTTTGGTGTCACAGAGTATAACATGATTTTATTTCAAGGTTTTGAAAGAAAAATAATAATACAGTAGATTTTTTTCAAATGCTTTATGTCAAGTTAAAATCCTAATGTTGCAAGACCCCACACTTAAGCTGTGAGAGTGGAACTGTCTGTAATTATTTTCACTATTTAGCTCTCTGAGGCTTGTCTTCCTTGAATCACACACTAAAAGATAGGGATTTAACTCAATATTTGCAGCATGAAGAGAAACTGTATTTTCCACACATGAAAGCAAAGAAGTGAAAACTCGTCTCTATCTAATATGACTGAACTTGTGGAAAATGAAGTCCAAGAACAGGTCAGTGTCAGTATTATCTTGTTCGTTTTTTAAAGGTGATTCTTATGACTTTCGTGATGTGGTAAAACTTGTCAAAGGCTTTGCAGTAGCCTAAACTGCCTGTTTCTAGGATAAATAATCTTGTTTTCAATATTCCTACTAAATATTTTAGAGTCAGTCTGAAAGCAGGATATAAAACTAAAGAGAAATATGCTGCTTTATCTGACAACTATAAAGAAATTTTAGAGTGATCATAAATTCAAATTACAATTTTAGTGTACCAAGGAGTAGTATTTGCCAATGTGAGTGACAAAAATCTTGATGAACGGTGGTTTAACCAACTTCAGAGTCAGACAACTGGAGCATTGGATGAGTTGCTCAAAATATACATCTTCATCTTTCCACTTCACTGTTTCAAGAGTATAGGGTGCATCCTCATACTTGTGTTTTCATGGCTGAAAGATGATTGCTTCTGTTCCAATCATCTAATCCAAAACTGAGACTAACAGAAAGGGGAAGGCGAGAGAGAACATGCTTCTTTGTTTTGTCTCTTTTTATAAAAACAGGAAACACTTCCTGCTAAACTACTCATTTCCAGTGGATACATACTTATAGACTATTGGTAAAGACACTGTGAAATGGTTGAAAAATAGACTGGGGATCTGAATTTGTGATTATTTGTGTTAGGCATAGGGGAAAAAAAGAACAAGAGAGAAAAGGGATTTGGGCCCTGAACATCCAGTGTGAGTTAAATTAGAGTTTAAGTAACTCTCCAATGCACCCCAAAAGAAAACATAACCACTCAATAACCTTGCTCTTACAAGTTTTTGAGTGTGTCATCCCATTTATCTAAATGATCTTGTATCAGTCCTGTTTCAATGAATAGGTGCTATTCACATAGATTATTTTATTCAGTCCAGTAGCTTATGGTGAACAATGTCAGATTTGTGATTTCCAAAGAAGATTTAGGTTTGGGACCAGGGACTAGGCTGGATCACTCAAGAGCTTTTGCATAGCAGAGTTTTATTAAAGTAAAAAGGGACAGAGAAAGATTCTGACATAGACATCAGAAGGGGAACGGAGAGTGCCCCCCTCCCTAATCTTAGCAAGGGAGCTATATACTTTTTGAATTCGTTATTACAATAAATCAAAACAATGTCTCAAGGCTGTAAAGACCTTCCTAGACCCACTCCCACAATTTACATTTTAAGATGGCAGGATAAGAACTAACAACAGAAAGATCTTACCAGACCTACTCTCATAATACACATTTCAAGATAACAGGATTAGTCAGAAGGTTTACAAAGAGAAACTGGCTCAAGCAGGATACATTCAGTCAGTTCAGTTTAGTCACTCAGTCACGTCCGACTCTTTGTGAACACATGGACTACAGCACACCAGTCCATCACCAACTCTCAGAGTTTACTCAAACTCATGTCCATCCAGTCGGTGATACGATCCAAACCAGCTCATGCTCTGTCGTCCCCTTCTACTCCTGCCTTCAATCTTTCCCAGCATCAGGGTCTTTTCCAATGAGTCAGTTCTTTGCATCAGGTGGCCAAAGTATTGGAGCTACACCTTCAGCATTAGTCCTTCCAATGAATATTTAGGACTGATTTCCTTTAGGATGGACTGGTTGGATCTCCTTGCAGTCCAAGTGACTCTCAAGAGTCTTCTCCAACACCACAGTTCAAAAGCATCAATTCTTCAGCACTCAGCTTTCTTTACAGTCCAACTCTCACATCCATACATGACTACTGGAAAAACCATGGCTTTAACAAAATGTATCTTTGTCATCAAAGTAATATCTCTGCTTTTTAATATGCTATCTAGGTTGGTCATAACTTTCCTTCCAAGAAGCAAATGTGTTAATTTCATGGCTGCAGTCACCATCTGCAGTGATTTTGGAGCCCCCCAAAATAAAGTCTGCCACTGTTTCCCCATCTATTTCCCATGAAGTCATGAGACTAGATGCCATGATCTTACTTTTCTGAATGTTGAGCTTTAAGCCAACTTTTTCACTCTCCTCTTTCACTTTCATCAAGAGGCTCTTTAGTTCTTCACTTTCTGACATAAGGGTGGTGTCATTTGTATATCTGAGGTTACTGGCATTTCTCCTGGCAATCTTGATTCCAGCTTCTGCTTCACCCAGCCTGGCATTTCAGATGACATACTCTGCATATAAGATAAATAAGCAGTTAAATAAGTTAAATATATAGCCCTGACATACTCCTTTCTTGATTTGGAATCAGTCTGTTGTTCCATGTCCAGTTCTACCTGTTGCTTCTTGACCTGCATCCAAATTTCTCATGTCAGGTGGTCAGGTATTCTCATGTCTTGAATTTTCCAGCTTGTTGTGATCCACACAGTGAAAGGCTTTAGTGTTGTCAATAAAGCAGAAATACATGTTTTTCTGGAGCTCTCTTGCTTTTTCAATAATTGAATGGATGTTGGCAATTTGACATCTGGTTCCTTTGCCTTTTCTAAAACCAGCTTGAACATCTGGAAGTTCACAGTTCATGTAATGTTGAAGCCCAGCTTGGAGAATTTTGAGCATTACTTTGCTAATGTGTGAGATGAGTGCAATTGTACGGTAGTTTGAGCATTTTTTGGCATTGTCTTTCTTTGGGATTGGAAGGAAAACTGACCTTTTCCAGTCCTATGGCCACTGCTGAGTTTTCCAAATTTGCTGTCAACTTTCGTGCAGCAGTTTAACAGCTTCATTATTAAAATTTGGAATAGCTCACGTGGAATTTACCTCCACTAGATTTGTTCGTAGGGATGCTTCCTAAGGCCTGCTTGACTTCTCATTCCAGGATGTCTGACTCTAGGTGAGTGATCATAACATCATGGCTACATAATCCTTAGTACAGAGTTTAAGCTGAGTTGTTTTATTATAAAATCATCATCTCTGGGCTTAAAGAAAAAAATATTTTATGTGACTAATAAAATAAAAATAAAATAAATCACATAAAACTAAAAATGTTTTATATGATTAATTAATGTAGGGAAAAAAATTGTCCTGTCCTCCCCCTTGAGAATGCCAGGACCCTATCTCCTCCTTGAGGGCCCCCAGTCTTCTTAACAACCTACCCAGAAATTGACTCTCTCAGTAACTTTGATTTGAATAATTAAGTAATATACTCAAGTTCTCATTTATTCAGGTATTTTTTAATCAAATACTACATGCCTGGTGATGGGGTTAATACTGTAATTGATTTGAAGATCCATTGATTTTCAATCTGTCAGGGAGATTTTTAGGCAAATGAGAAATTAAACTGTCGTGCATATAAAGTAATTCATTTATTAAAGTTAGCATAAGATGAAGAAAGGAGAACATAACAATATAACTAGCAAACATTATGGAATTCTAAGATAATAGAGTCAAATATTTATCAATATGATAATGCTGAGCTCTAAATGTTGGGAAATATTTGTGGAGATAGTGGGAATGGAGGAAGGATATTCTGTGATTTACAGTTAATTTTGTGACAGGTTCATTCTGCCTTAGCAAAAGATTTAACTTTGACAAACGGGAGGAGGATACTGTCTGAACCATAATCATCCTGTAAGGATTTCCAAAGTGATTTATGCTCTCTTTTCTTTGAGTTGAGAATCGCTATTTAAATGAGATATTATTTATTGTGTAATTTTAGCTACTTTTCAAGTATATTTAAGTTCAAAGCAATAGTTATTTTTCTTGGTCATGGGATATATTAAAGTTTTTAAATAACAATCTTTTAAAATATTAGAATCATTTTTTAAGGAATCTCCACACTGTTCTCCATAGTGGGTGTACTAGTTTGCAATCCCACCAACAGTGTAAGAGGGTTCCCTTTTCTCCACACCCTCTCCAGCATTTATTGCTTGTAGACTTTTGGATCGCAGCCATTCTGACTGGCGTGAAATGGTACCTCATACTGGTTTTGAATTGCATTTCTCTGATAATGAGTGATGTTGAGCATCTTTTCATGTGTTTGTAAGCCATCTGTATGTCTTCTTTGGAGAAATGTCTATTTAGTTCTTTGGCCCAGTTTTTGACTGGGTCATTTATTTTTCTGGAATTGAAATGTAGGAGTTGCTTGTATATTTTTGAGATTAGTTGTTTGTCAGTTGCTTCATTTGCTATTATTTTCTCCCATTCTGAAGGCTGTCTTTTCACCTTGCTTATAGTTTCCTTTGTTGTGCAGAAGCTTTTAAGTTTAATTAGGTCCCGTTTGTTTATTTTTGCTTTTATTGCCAATATTCTGGGAGGTGGGTCATAGAGGATCCTGCTGTGATGTATGTCGGAGAGCTGTTTTGCCTATGTTCTCTTCTAGGAGTTTTATAGTTTCTGGTCTTACGTTTAGATCTTTAATCCATTTTGAGTTTATTTTTGAGTATGGTGTTAGAAAGTGTTCTAGTTTCATTCTTTTGCAAGTGGTTGACCAATTTTCCCAGCACCACTTGTTAAAGAGATTGTCTTTTCTCCACTGTATATTCTTGTCTCCTTTGTCAAAGATAAGGTGTCCATAGGTGCGTAGGTTTATCTCTGGGCTTTCTATTTTGTTCCATTGATCTATATTTCTGTCTTTGTGCCAGTACCATACTGTCTTGATGACTGTGGCTTTGTTGTAGAGCCTGAAGTCAGGCAGGTTGATTCCTCCAGTTCCATTCTTCTTTCTCAAGATTGCTTTGACTATTCGAGGTTTTTTGTGTTTCCATACAAATTGTGAAATTATTTGTTCTAGCTCTGTGAAGAATACCATTGGTAGCTTGATAGGGATTGCATTGAATCTATAAATTGCTTTGGGTAGTATACTCATTTTCACATATTGATTCTTCCAATCCATGAACATGGTATATTTCTCCATCTATTAGTGTTTGCTTTGATTTCTTTCACCAGTGTTTTATAGTTTTCTATATATAGGTCTTTAGTTTCTTTAGGTAGATATATTCCTAAGTATTTTATTCTTTTCATTGCAATGGTGAATGGAATTGTTTCCTTAATTTCTCTTCTTATTTTCTCATTATTAGTGTATAGGAATGCAAGTGATTTCTGTGTGTTGATTTTATATCCTGCAACTTTACTATAATCATTGATTAGTTCTAGTAATTTTCTGGTGGAGTCTTTAGGGTTTTCTATGTAGAGGATCATGTCATCTGCAAATAGTGAGAGTTTTACTTCTTCTTTTCCAATTTGAATTCCTTTTATTTCTTTTTCTGCTCTGATTGCTGTGGCCAAAACTTCCAAAACTATGTTGAATAGTAGTGGTGAAAGTGGGCACCCTTGTCTTGTTCCTGACTTTAGGGGAAATGCTTTCATTTTTTCACCATTGAGGATAATGTTTGCTGTGGGTTTGTCATATATAGCTTTTATTATGTTGAGGTATGTTCCTTCTATTCCTGCTTTCTGGAGAGTTTTAATCATAAGTGAATGTTGAATTTTGTCAAAGGCTTTCTCTGCATCTATTGAGATAATCATATGGTTTTTATTTTTCAATTTGCTGGCATTGAAACATATATAATATATATGAAACGAGTCTCCAGTCCAGGTTCGATGCATGATACTGGATGCTTGGGGCTGGTGCACTGGGACGACCCAGAGGGATGGTACGGGAGGGAGGAGGGAGGAGGATTCAGGATGGGGAACACGTGTATAACTGTGGTGGATTCATGTTGATATATGGCAAAACCAATACAATATTGTAAAATTAAAAAAAATAAAAATAAAATATTAGAATTGAAAGTGAAGTGTACTCTGATAGGTAGATATATACATAGGCATGGTGAACATTTGGAAAGTAATGAAAATAATGCCAGCTTAAATGAATATCTGGGAAACTTGTTTGATAATAGAAAAGGAAAAGTGAAACATGAGAAATTTTTTCTTAAGACTGTGTTTTACGATTTTATAACATATAATGGTGTTTGGCATTTACAATTAGGTATTCTGTAGTAGAAACTTTAAAAAAGATTTAAAATTGTTTAAAATGACAAACCTGTTTCTAAGACTGGTTCGGCTACTGTTTTGTAAATGTTTTGGTGCAATTGCAAATATGCATACTTTTTTTTTATTTCTTAATGAGTCAGATTCCTCTTTCAAACCACAATCATCTCCAGAATCCAGATGGTGTACTAACTTTTAGAATTTAGTAGTTCCTATTTTTAGAAACTAGTAGATGACAATTGGATAGTAGAATTAATAAAAGTCAATAATGGTTTTTGGTTCATTATCAAAATTTAGATACTTTCTATTACACATTGCAAATTTTGTGAATAATCGAACAGATTTTAAAGGATGAGTGTTGGTTTCTTCTTTTACAATATAAGACTTCTAGATAGAATATACTAGATAGAAATACTGGATGATTCCTGAAAAAGAGTAGTTCATATGTTTAAATAGTCTTTTAATAGAGTATATCTATCCAATGCTGTTTCTGAAATAAACTGAATCCCCAAATGCTTTTAAAAAAATCAGACATTGACCTTTTTATGTTGTTAATTGTGCACTAGATAATTCTAGTGATTCTGCATTTTAGAAACTTCATAATTACAGTTATAAAACAAAACAGAAAGCAGTTATTTTACCTAACACTTATGTTTTCATCTTAACTCTGAGTAATTAAAAGTCAAGGGATTAATTACTCAAAGAATTTAGGTCATTTAAAATAAAATAGGTTTTAAGAAATATGTTAAAGTATGGTCATTCAAAAGAGGTAAAAAGAAACTGTTGAATGTAAAAGGTTTTGGTATTGCAATTCAATCCTCTGTAAAGCATCCAGGTGTTTTTCTTTTCTTTTCTTTTCTTTTTTCATTGTATAGAAAAATAAAACATAGGAAAAAAATTGGGAAAATTTCTATCTTGTATTTACTTTGGTAGAACGAATGGCTAGTTTTCCACCATATCTATTTTTAATCTAGGTACTCTGTGAGTAAACATTATAAGTTTGAGGGATGTAAGAGTGAATAAAGACAAATGTTCTTGTACTGAACAAGCTCATAATCCCAACAGGGTAATTTAATTAGTCAGCTTTTAGCCTTGCCACAGGAAATGGGAAAGCTGTATAGTCCCACTGGACTTGACAGAAAGGGTTACTTCTAATTGAAGCCAAAATTTAGAATGAAAACCTTTGGGTTCAAAAATGAATAGTAGATTTGTGTGTAAGAATATTAAGCACTTTCCCTGGAACCATTCTTCTGTGAGATCTAGGGCAAAATGTTGGATGCTTTTGGAGTCTGATATAGTGGATTCAAGCCACAGATCCATAATCTACAAGCAGGTATATTTTAGGGATTAGCTAACATCTCTGTTTTCTCAGATCTGTTCTATGACATATTCAAAGATTATTAGAAGCCTTAAATGATAAAAGGTGTGTAGAGTGTGTGACAGAATTCTTGGCATATGATAGATTTGAAAAAAAAGTTTGAGGTAATCTGTATTGGTAAGATTTATTTACAGAGACAATTTGAAAAAGCAATAAGGAAAAATAGGATTTAAATGCAGGTCTTGCTGATAATTTGTGATACAACTTTGGTCATACCACTTACATTGTCTAGATCCTAATCCCTCAACTGCTAGATAGAAAGTATAACATTTATTTAACAAACTCAAATCGTTATTGTAAGATCACCCTAGAAAAGAGTGAAAATGATTTATAAACAACAAAACATACAATTTCAAAAGCATCATATATTTTATTTGCTTTTTTCTCAACGCAGTGTTTCAAAATACATATTTCAAAATTATATCCATTTTCATTTCTTTCTTGATACTTTGTCTTCCTCTTAGTTTTTCTTCTTGCTGCTGCTGCTGCTGCTAAGTCGCTTCAGTCATGTCTGACTCTGTGCGACCCCATAGACAGCAGCCTACCAGGCTCCCCCATCCCTAGGATTCTCCAGCAAGAACACTGGAGTGGGTTACTATTTCCTTCTCCAATGCATGAAAGTGAAAAGTGAAAGTGAAGTCACTCAGTCGTGTCTGACTCTTAGCGACCCCATGGACTACAGCCCACCAGGCCCTCCGTCCATGGGATTTTCCAGGCAAGAGTACTGGAGTGGGGTGCCATTGCCTTCTTCTTGCTAGTCTGGTCTTAATTCACATTCTCACCCTTAATTCTTTGTTCTAATGTGCATTGATTTGTAATCTTTCATCTTAAACTAGAGCAAACCTTCTAGGCATTTTCCCCTTATTTCCTCAAGGAACAGAACACACAACCCCATAAATGTGTAATACACCTACCAACATTCTCTTTCCCTGTTCTGTCACAGGAAATTCGGACTTCTCATATAGAGACTGGCAGCTATTAATCACAGTGATAACAACAGCTAACATTTCTTCAGCTCTTATTGAGTGCTAAGTAGTTTGCTAAATATTTTTATGCACAAATGTAATTTGATTTCTCACAATAACCTTGTAAGTTTGAAATTTAGTCATTTAAATAACTTGCATAATAATTAGACCAAAAAGTCTGATTCTAGTTATTCCAGGGTTTAGTGCTTGAATATTACATGACATTTATTTTTAATAAAGAAAATCCCAAAACCATACTTGCCTTTCATATTGATGAATGAAATTATGAAAGAATATTAGGACAGTTTAATGGTATTTATTATTTTTAAATGAGTTATTTTTGCAACTGTATGGAATGCATAATATATGTTCTACAATAAAAACAAGTAGAATATATATTTACTCTTTTATTTACTTTTATTATTTACCTTTATATTTACTCTTATTCTCTTAGTCATGATGTTAGTTTTTCTAAAAATAAATTTACCTTTGTGAATATCACTCTACAAGTGATTTCTTTTCACAGTTTTTATCAGCACACTAGAATAATTAACCCAGAAAACATTTTTATTTGTACTATAAATACAAATAAAGATGACATTGGATAAAATACAGATAAAAATCAGATTCTATCCAGAGGAGAACTGACTAGGGGTTATTATGTAAATATTATCAAATAACAAAACTTTGTACATATTCAATAACATCAAACATTTTCTAGGACAAGATCAGCTTCCATGTAAGCCCTTTTTATTAATAAAAATTTCAAGGCTCTCATGATTTTCACTCATAGCAACCAAAATACTTTTTTAAAAGTTTTTATTTAAAACTTCCCTGCACAGCAAAGTGCACAGCACTCCATTTATCTACCTAGAGAAGATGAAGGACTTAACCAGCCCTATGTGACTGGAAACTCTGGCTTTAGGAAGTCTCCCAGAAATACAGCCTGGTAAGCCACCACTCTGACTCTCATATTGTTATTACATAAATGCTATGTTTTTGTTTTGTTTTTCTAAAGAAAGACTGAAATTGGCTATTTTTCCTTGAGACAATGCATTTTAGATGGAAACGATATTATTTTTTCTGTCAGAAAACATTTTATCTAAGCACATTGAGTACACTTCACTAAATCAGCACAAATGGCTATAAGGGCAGTCAAACATCTACAAATCTAGATTTTATTAAAAATAGGTCATGCTCCTGTAGGTGGAAATGTTATGTAGGCATATATGAGGTGGGAATAATTGTGAGAAAAAAATAAAATTACAAAGTGTTAATTTTCCCAATATAAAAATCATTTTAATAAATGCTTAGTAATTATGGGTGATAGAGCACTGACTAGTGGGGTTTTCTTTTGTTTTGTTTTGTTTTTACTACTATGTGTACATGTACACACACAACATGATCACATATATTACAAAATAATACAAACAGGTAATTCACATAAAAAATCATATCATTAATACATAGACCGATAGCTTAGTTGGTAAAGAATCTGCCTGCATTGTGGGAGATCTAAGTTCGATCTCTGGGTCAGGAAGATCCCCTGGGGAAGGAAATGGCAACCCACTCCAATATTCTTGCCTGGAAAATCCCATGGACAGAGGAGCCTGGTGGGCTACGGTCCATGGGGTCACAGGAGTCGACACTACTTAGCAACTAAACCACCACAGCAATAAATAGACAGAAAGGTTTAATTTTGCTTATAATTGCAGCAATGAAAATTAAAGCTACAACAAAACACCTTTTAAATTAGAATGCCATAATTAAATCATTTTATATTTATCACTATTGATGAGAATGTATGGGGCATGAGCATTTATGCTTTATGAGTAATGCATTAAAAATGTGTGATCTGTGGAATATTTTTGGAGAGTGGTTTATCGCTAGCCTGCCACAGTTAAAAAAAAAAAAAAGTTTTTTCCTCAGTGGTAGAAACTGAAGTGATAAAACATTATTTTTACATTCTTAAAATGTTAAAAGATGTAAAGATCAAATGTGGAACAATATAATATTTATAAATGAAGGAATGGTTAAATACATTATTTATAATTCTAAAGTATAAATATTCATTAAAACAATTAAACTGTAAGTTCTAGTATAGGAAGATTGCCCACATATCTGGAAAAGTTCAATAAAACACAGAGTGTTGGTAATATTATACAGTTTTAATGAGAAACGAAGGAAAAAATTTAATGTGTAGATAGTCTTAGGCTATAGTCCATGGGGTCACAAATGGTCGGACACAACTTTAATTCTCGGGTGTGTGATAAGGAAAAAAGGATGTATTCTAATGTATATACACACACACACACACACACACACACACATATATATATATATATATATAGTTGTTGTTTTTTTTTTTATATTGTTGTTGGTTTTACCATATCAGTTCAGTTCAGTCGCTCAGTCATATCCGACTCTTTGTGACCCCATGAATTACAGCACGCCAGGCCTCTCTGTCCATCACCAAATCCCAGAGTTCACCCAAACTCATGTCCATCGAGTCGGTGATGCCATCCAACCATCTCATCCTCTGTCGTCCCCTTCTCCTCCTGCCCCCAATCCCTCCCAGCATCAGAGTCTTTTCCAATGAGTCAACTCTTTGCATGAGGTGGCCAAAGTATTGGAGCTTCACCTTTATCATCAGTCCTTCCAATGAATACACAGGACTGATCTCCTTTAGGGTGGACTGATCAGATCTCCTTACAGTCCAAGGGATTCTTGAGTCTTCAACATCACAGTTCAAAAGCATCAATTCTTCGGCGCTCAGCTTTCTTCATATCCAAGTCTCACATCCATTCATGACCACTGGAGAAACCATAGCCTTGACTAGAAGGACCTTTGTTGCCAAAGTAATGTCTCTGCTTTTGAATATGCTATCTAGGTTGGTCATAACTTTCCTTCCAAGAAGTAAGCATCTTTTAATTTCATGGCTGCAATCACCATCTGCAGTGATTTGGGAGCACAAAAAATTAAAGTCTGACATTGTTTCCCCATGTATTTGCCATGAAGTGATGGGACCAGATGCCATGATCTTAGTTTTCTGAATGTTGAGCTTTAAGTCAACTTTTTCACTCTCCTCTTTCACTTTCATCAAGAGGTTTTTTAGTTCCACTTCACTTTCTGCCATACGGGTGGTATCATCTGCATATCTGAGGTTATTGATATTTCTCCCAGCAATCTTGATTCCAGCTTGTGCTTCTTCCAGTCCAGGGTTTCTCATGATGTACTCTGCATATAAGTTAAATAAGCAGGGTGACAACATACAGCCTTGACGTACTCCTTTCCCTGTTTGGAAGCAGTCTGTTGTTCCATGTCCAGTTCTAACTGTTGCTTCCTGACCTGCATATAGGTTTCTCAAGAAGTAGGTCAGGTGGTATGGTATTCCCACCTCTTTCAGAATTTTCCACAGTTTATTGTGATCCTCACAGTCAAAGACTTTGGCATAGTCAAGAAAGCAGAAATAGATGTTTTTCTGGAACTCTCTTGCTTTTTCAATGATCCAGCAAATGTTGGCAATTTGATCTCTGGTTCCTCTGCCCTTTCTAAAACCAGCTTGAACATCAGGAAGTTCACAGTTCATATATATATATATATATATATATATATATGTATAACATTGAGAACAAATATTTGAAAATTATTAACTCACTTTTAATATGTAGAATTAGAAAGTGGGGGTTTGAGGAGTTTAACTTTTCATATTATTAATATAACATTTGGTATATTCTTTGTTATACTCTTCCAGGATGATTTTAAAGTGAACAATTTTTACATTTAATTTAATGAGTATGTTTAATTATTCTTAAGTAGATCAAAGATGGTCCTAAGTAGCCAAACTGATAAATACATTTATTTTCTTTAAAATTTTGTATGTAGGTAGAACTCAATTTTATACAGTCTTCAACATTAAAAAAATAAATATTCTTTTTTAAATTGGAATGTTGTTGATTTTGGGCTTCTCAGGTTTCTCTAGTTGTAAAGAACCCACCTGCCAATGAAGGAGACATAATGAGACATGGGTTTGATCCTGAGGTCGGGAAGCTCCCTTGGAGGAGGGCATGACAACCCACTCCAGTATTCTTGCCTGGAGAATCCCATGGTCAGAAGAGACCAGCAGGCTACATTTCATAGGGTACATTTGTAGCCTGACAGGCTACATTTCACAGAGTCAGACATGACTGAAGCCACTTACCACACACACACATAGTTGATTTACAATGTTGTGTTAATTTCTGCTGTACAGCAAAGTGATTCAGCTATGTGTGTGTGTGTGTGTATACTTATTTTTCATATTCTTTTCCATTATGTTTTATCATAGGATAATGAAGATAATTCCCTGTGCTATGCAGTAGGACCTTGTTGTTTGTTCACACTTTATATAATAGTTTGCTTCTGCTAACCCCAAGCTTCCATCCCATTCTTCCACATTTCCCCTTCCCCTTGGCAACCAGAAGATTGTTTTCTATGTCTGTAAGTCTGTTTTTGTTTTGTAGATAGGTTCATCTATGTAATATTTCAGATTTCAGAAGAAATAATAATAAATATTTTTAATCCTGCTCCTACAAAATAGTCACTATAAGACTTTTAAATATACAGCCTGCTGGTTAGACCATATATTTCCTGTATGAATCTCTGAGCATATGGCCTGTGCATCTGACTTTTTATCTAGCTTCTTTTTTAATTTTAAGAAGGGAGTTAAGAAGCAGTCAATGAATAGTCATTTAAAATATTTTAGTAAAGTATATTTCAGATATTCTTCCATCTCTATGATTCTCAGACTGCTTATGGTAGTTTGCTTAGTATACAGAATCAGTATCTCACCTCATACATACTGATTTAATTTATCGATTATGGATCATTGAAGTCTCTCTTTTTAATAACTAGAGAATGTATATAAAAGGATTCTTATGCAGAATATAAAATATACCATTGCTACCCCACGCCTGAGGTCAGGGGCGGCAGCTGAGAGGAGCTACCCCAAGCCCAAGAAGCAGCCTCTGTCTGCACGGGTGCAGGAGGGCCGAGAAGAGCTACTCAACGTTCAAGGTCAGGAGGGGCAGCTGTGAAGAGATACTCCTCGTCCAAGGTAAGAGAAACCCAAGCAAGATGGTAGATGTTGTGAGAGGGCATCAGAGGGCAGACACACTGAAACCATAATCACAGAAAACTAGTCAATCTAATCACACTAGGACCACAGCCTTGTCTAACTCAATGAAATTAAGCCATGCCATTTGGGGCCACCCAAGATGGGCGGGTCACAGTGGAGAGGTCTAACAGAATGTGGTCCATTGGAGAAGGGAATGGCAAACCACTTCAGTATTCTTGCCTTGAAAACCCCATGAACAGTATGAAAAGGCAAAATGATAGGATATTGAAAGAGGAATTCCCCAGGTCGGTAGGTGCCCAATATGCTACTGGAGATAAGTGGAGAAATAACTCCAGAAAGAATGAAGGGATGGAGCCAAAGCAAAAACCAGCTGTAGATGTGACTGGTGATAGAAGCAAGGTCTGATGCTGTAAAGAGCAATATTTCATAGGAACATGGAATGCCAGGTCCATGAATCAAGGCAAATTGGAAGTGATCAAACAAGAGACGGCAAGAGTGAACATCGTAATTCTAGGAATCAGCGAACTAAAATGGACTGGAATGGGTGAATTTAACTCAGAGACCATTATATCTACTTCTGTGGGCAGGAATCTCTCAGAAGAAATGGAGTAGCCATCATGGTCAACAAAAGAGTCCAAAATGCAGTACTTGGATGCAATCTCAAAAATGACAGAATGATCTCTGTTCGTTTCCAAGGCAAACCATTCAATATCACAGTAATCCAAGCCTATGCCCCAACCAGTAATGCTGAAGAAGCTGAAGTTGAATGATTCTATGAAGACCTACAAGACCTTTTAGAACTAACACCCCAAAAAAGATGTCCTTTTTATTATAGGGGACTGGAATGCAAAAGTAGGAAGTCAAGAAACACCTGGGGTAACAGGCAAATTTGGCCTTTGAATATGGACTGAAGCAGGGCAAAGGCTAATAGAGTTTTCCCAAGAGAACGCACTGGTCAAGCAAACACCCTCTTCCAACAACACAAGAGAAGACTCTACACATGGACATCAACAGATGGTCAACACCGAAATCAGATTGATAATATTCTTTGCAGCCAAAGATGGAAAAGCTCTATACAGTCAGCAAAAACAAGACTGGGAGCTGACTGTGACTCAGATCATGAACTCCTTATTGCCAATTCAGACTGAAATTGAAAAAACTAGGGAAAACCACTAGACCATTCAGGTATGACCTAAATCAAATCCCTTATGATCATACAGTGGAAGTGAGCAATAGATTTAAGTGACTAGATATGATAGATAGAGTATCTGATGACCTATGGATGGAGGTGTGTGACATTGTACAGGAGACAGGGATCAAGACCATCCCCATGGAAAAGAAATGCTAAAAAGCAAAATGGCTGTCTGGGGAGGCCTTACAAATAGCTGTGAAAAAGAAGAGAAGTAAAAAGCAAAGGAGAAAAGGAAAGATAAGTCTTAGAATGCAGAGTTCCACAGAATAGCAAGGAGAGATAAGAAAGCCTTCCTCAACGATCAATGCAAAGAAATAGAGGAAAACAAGAGAATGGAAAAGAATAGAGATCTCTTCAAGAAAATTAGAGATATCAAGGGAACATTTCATGAAAAGATGGGCTCTATAAAGGACAGAAATATTATAGACCTAACAGAAGCAGAAGATATTAAGAAGAGGTGGTAAGAAGACATAGCAGAACTGTACAAAAAAGATCTTCATGACCAAGCTATCATGATTGTGTGATCACTCACCCAGAGCCAGATATCCTGGAATGTGAATTCAAGTGGGACTTAGAAAGCATCACTACAAACAAAGCTAGTGGACATAATGAAATTCCAGTTGAGCTCTTTCAAATCCTGAAAGATGATGCTGTGAAAGTGCTGCACTCAATATGCCAGCAAATTTGGAAAACTCAGCAGTGGCCACAAGACTGGAAAAGGTGAGTTTTCATTTCAATCCCAAAGAAAGGCAATGCCAAAGAATGCTCAAACTTCCACACAATTGCACTCATCTCACATGCTAGTAAAGTAATGTTCAAAATTCTCCAAGCCAGGCTTCAGCAGTACGTGAACTGTGAGTTTCCAGATGCTCAAGCTGGTTTTAGAAAAGGCAGAGGAACCAGAGATCAAATTGCCAACATCCACTGGATCATGGAAAAAGCAAGAGAGTTCCAGAAAAACATCTATTTCTGCTTTATTGACTATGCCAAAGCCTTTGACTGTGTGGATCACAGTAAACTGTGGAAAATTTTGAAAGAGATGGGAATACCAGACCACCTGACCTGCCTCTTGAGAAACCTATATGCAGGTCAGGAAACAACAGTTAGATCTAAACATGGGACAACAGACTGGTTCCAAATAGGAAAAGGAGTATTTCAAGGCTGTATATTGTCACCCTGCTTATTTAACATATATGCAGAGCACATCATGAGAAACGTTGGGCTGGAAGAAGCACAAGCTGGAATCAAGATTGCTGGGAGAAATAGCAATAACCTCAGATAAGCAGATGACACCACCCTTATGGCAGAAAGTGAAGAGGAACTAAAAAACCTCTTGATAAAAGTGAAAGAGGAGACTGGAAAAGTCAGCTTAAAGCTCAACATTCAGAAAACGAAGATCATGGCATCTGGTCCCATCACTTCATAGGAAATAGATGGGGAAACAATGGAAACAGTGTCAGATTTTATTTTGGAGGGCTCCAAAATTACTGCAGATGGTGATTGCAGCCATGAAATTAAAAGACGCTTACTCCTCAGAAGGAAAGTTATGACCAACCTAGATCGCATATTGAAAAGCAGAGACATTACTTTGCCAACAAAGGTCCATCTAGTCAAAGCTATGGTTTTTCTAATGGTCATGTATGGATGTGAGAGCTAGACTGTGAGGAAAACTGAGGGCTGAGGAATTGATGCTTTTAAACTGTGGTGTTGGAGAAGACTCTTGAGAGTCCTTTGGACTTCAAGGTGATCCAACCAATCCATTCTAAAAGAGATCAGTCTTGAGTGTTCATTGGAAGGACTGATGCTGAAGCTGAAACTCCGATACTTTGGCCACCTCATGCAAAGAGTTGACTCATTGGAAAAGACTCTGATGCTGGGAGGGATTGAAAGGCAGGAGGAGAAGGGGACGACAGAGGATGTGATGGCTGGATGATATCACCGACTCTATGGACACGACTTTGAGTAAACTGTGGAGTTGGTGATGGATAGGGAGGCCTGGAGTGCTGTGATTCATGGGGTCACAAAGAGTCAGACACAACTTAGCCACTGAACTGAACTGAACTGATTGAGGAGAAAATTAAATCATTAAATTTTAGCTAAGAAAATCAGTACCATATTTGAGAACACAGCAACAGATTCTCATTGTATACAACTTTCAACTTAGCCTGTATATATTTTTTCTTCCATATGCTTAAATTTAACATAGTGTAGATAAAAAGATATAAATTATTTTGATTTGTACCTAAATTACATAGCAGCTCATATCAATCGCATTAAAAAATATGGTCTGTTTTTTTTCATAGGATAAACTAAAATTATTTTATCTCCATTTCTATAAACCAATTAAAGTTTCTGAAAGAAGACAAAAAATGTGAACCTCTGCAGTACTGAAAATGTACAAGATAGTTTGCCACAACATGTGCTATGTATAATTTGATTAGTATCTTACCACTTAAATTGCTTGAAACTGGCTAAATTACATTGACATTTTATCTTCCTTATTTACTGAGTGACATGTATATGGCAGAGAAGAGCTGAGAGTTTGCTTTTTCACCAGAGATATTTAGATTTTAATATATTTTAAGTTTCAATATATTTCCTACCAGTTCTTCTTTATGCAAATATAGATTATTGATAGCTTAAGGTCTCTGAAGAAGAAGATTTAGCTCCGGGGCCAGGGACCAGGCTTGATCACTCAAGAGCATTTGTATAACAGAGTTTTATTAAAGTATAAAAAGGGACAGAGAAAGCTTCTGATATAGACATCAGAAGAGAGTTGGAGGGTGACCCCCTTGCTAGTCTCAGCAAGGGAGCTATATACTTTTTTAATTGCTTATTACAGCAAATCAAAAGAATGTCTCAATGTTGTAAAGATCTTACCAGACCTACTCCCACAATTTACATTTTAAGATAACAGGATTAGAACTAACAATAGAAAGATCTTAACAGACCCACTCCCACAACCTAGTCAGAAGTTTCTTAAGAAGGAGAAATATGTCCTTGAGCAGGATACATTGTTGTTATATAATCATTGGTACAGAGTTTAAGATGAGTTATTTTGCTATAACCATCAACTCTGGGCTTAAAGATTAAGACTAAGGAATGTAGAGAAAAAAGTGTCCTTTTTTCCTCCTTGAGAGCTCCAGACTCCTTTCTCCTCCTCAGGGGCCCTGGACTTCTTATCAACCTACCTAAAAATTAGCTCTCTCATTATAGTATCAATAGTTATATATATTATTAAATTTTAACTATTAGATATTGCTTGGGCTTCCCTGGTGGCTCAGAAGGTAAAGAATCTGCCCAAAATGCCAGAGACTGGTGTTTGATCCCTGGGTTGGGAAGATCCTCTGGAGAAGAGAATGGCTACCCACTCCAGTATTCCTTCCTGGAGAATTCCATGGACAGAGGAGCCTGGCAGTCTACATTCCATGGGGTTTCAAACAGTCGGATACAACTGATCAACTAACACACACACATTATTGCTCGCATAATACTGGGAAAAAAAAAAAAAAAAAGTCAATATGAGCATCTCACCTGTTTACAAGATGTTTTTGGATGTCTGAGAATCAACCACGGGCTATGTACTTAAACACAAAAGTATAGGGAAACAGCTTTTTGACATTAGCCTTGGCAATAAATGTTTGTATTTAACACTCAAAGCAAAGACAACAAATACAAAAATCAGCAAGTGGTATTACCTCAAATTAAAAAGTTTGTAGTTAGCAAAAGAAATAATGGACAAAATGAAGAGGCAGCCTACATAAATAGGAGGAAATTTTTGCAAACATATATTCTAGAAATAGTCAATACACAAAATATATAAGAAACACACAAAACTGAATAGCAAAAATCACAAACAACTCAACTACAAAATAGGCAAAAGACCTGAATAAACTTTTTTTCCAAATAAAATGTACAAATGGGCAAGAAGTATAGTAAAAATGGTCTCATCTCTAATCAGCAAGAAAATGGAAATCAGAACCACAGTGAGTTACCACCTCATGCTTATGATTCTTACTTTTGTTGCTTTTGCTTTTGGTGTTAAATCCAAAAAGTCATTGCTAAGATCAGTGTCAAGGAAATTTTCCTTATATTTTCTTCTAGGAATTTTATGGTTTCAGCTTCAGTTTTTGGTGTTTCTATATTTGCAATTGCTATATCTTCTTGATGGATCCATCTATTGTATAATAGCCTTCTTTGTTTCTTGTTACAGTTTTTTACTTAATATCTACTTTGATATATTGGTTTCACTTGCATGATCTATGTTATTTCCTCTTTCATTTTCAGTCTTGTGACCTTAAACCTGAAACATGTTTTTTGTAGGCATCATATAATTGTCTTTTGACTGGGTAATTTAATCTATTTACCTTTAAAGTAAATATTGATAGGCATGCATTTACTATTTTTGTTTTTGTTAATTGTCTTCTATTTATTTTGTAGATTTTTCATTCCTTTCTTCCTCTGGTGACCATTCAGTTATCACTTTTGGTTAGATGGTGGGATTTAATATCTTTCAGATGAGAGATGAGGGAGAACTTTGATGATTTTTTTGTTGTTGTTTTTTGGCAAATTTGATGATTTTAATATTTTAAGTCAAATGTTAATTTTCTTAGATGTCTAGCAAAATTCCTCAATACTCAGTAATGTAATACACACAAATCTCCTAAATATTGTTCTGTAAACATCATGAAGTCAATAGATCTTTCCCAGAAGATGTTAAAAACTATAATCACAGAATGGATTTTTGAGGTTTTTTCTTTTCTCTTTAGCCATTTATTATAATTTGAATTGTGCCATACAAAAGGGTGCTGAAGTCCTAACTCCCAATGCCTATTAATGTGACCTTTCTTAGAGGTCACATTATTTAGGCCATATAGAGGTAATCAAGTTAAAATTAGCTCATTGGGGTGAACGCTGATCCAATATGATCACATCCTTGCAAAAGGGGTACATATAGACACAAAGAAATGCATAGAGGAAAGATAATGTGAAGACACAGGGAGAATGCGATACACAAGATAGGGAATTAATGAAGCAATCAGAATCTAAGAGAGAGGCATGTAACAGATTTTCCCCCACAGCCCTCAGATGGAACCAACCTTGCTACTACCTTCATTTTAGTCCTCTAGCCTCCAGAACTGTGAGATAATTTTTTCCTAAGCCACCTAGTTTGTGAAATTGTGTTAAAGCAGCCCCAGAAACTAAGACACCACCTCTAGTTTTCTTTATTATTTACAGACTGACACTTGGATTCTCATTTACCTTCTGCCTTGAAAGTATGCAGTACAGAGAATTGGCATGCAATTAGAGTACAAACTGTCATCATATGAGTGATACCAATGGAAAAAAAATAAGCTAATACTAGATTTTCTTACCTGTACTGCATCTTACACTTGTAGACATTTTATTTTCTTTCTTTAGGCAGCTGGGGAATGAATGAAAAAGATATTGGCCAGAACAGTTTATAATCACCACATTCTAAATCACATAGCTGATTTTTTAATTTGATTCAGTTTGATTAACATGATGGTTTATCAGAGAGACTTGGAAATTGTAGCACTGTAGTCTAAAATAATACTCTGGTCTTCTCAGAGATGAGGTATGATTTTATTTCATTTCTAAAATTCAGGTAAACTTTTCTGAGGAAAAAAAAATCTATTCTTGGGTTCTTATGAATGGCTGATTATTACAAAGTAGAATCTAACCTTGGAACATATCCTATAAATTACATGCCACTGAATGTTGTTCAAAAGTGGCTTCTTGCGGATCTTTGAATTGCTCAGTACAAAAGAACATGTTAATTAAGGCAGTCTCAGTTCAGTACATAAATGCACATAAATTATAACTCAATACAGGGTCAGTGAAAGGCTATTTTCTTGTTTTATACAATATCGTTACCTTAAAAAAAAATCAAACACGCAAAACTGCTCTTCAATAATTACAAGGTATGAAAATGGCCAACAGATGTGGAACATTCAATTGGAACGTAGTCATCTGCACTGAAAAATAAGAGAATTTTATATCTTCCTTTAGGACCCATCAAAAGTTTCTCTGACACACCTTGAAGCAAATGTTTATATTGAATATACACTGATTAAGGCAAGATCTAAATGATGCTTGTATAACTTGTAGTACTATTTAAAGGACAAAAGGAGAATACTCCACAGAGAAGTCTCCAATGGACTTGTAATATTTTCCCTAATAAGATGCAATATATTTAATATCAGCATTTGCTAATACAACCTTGAACAACAAATAATAGTTATATATTTCTCTTTCTTCAGTTAAAAGTATTATTTCAAACTTTAAGTAGTATCTGTTATGCTTTGAAGTATTGTATAGTATAATAAATAAAAAAAGACTCAAGATACTAATGTGAGTGTGTGCTTGTGCTCAATTGTGTCTCTTTGCAACCCTCTGGACTGTACATTCCTAGGCTCTTCTGTCGATGGAATTTTCCAGGCAAGAATACTGGAATGGGTTGCCATTTTCTACTCCAGGGGTCTGTGTACCATGAAATAAAGGCACCAGGTCATTTCCATAAAATAACTTGACTCCACTCTTATAATTTGATTCTAATCATAGGAATATGTCTATTAGGCTGTCTATATTTTTCTATTATTACACCTTTGATTAAAAAAAAATCTAAGGAGTCAATGATACGTGCTTCAAGGAGTGGTAAAATTGAAAATTAAATGTATGACAAGTTTAATTTTGGTGATTTTTCTTTATTATTATAGATGTTCTCAGAATTTAAGGCCTTGAATACATATTTGGAAATCTAGAAGATTAATAGGTGAAATTCATGTCAGATCTTGAGGCCTATTGATGAGAAGTAACATTTAAATTGTAGCCCATTTGGAAAGAAGCAAAGTAAGGAGCAGACTTCAGTAACTAAATGTTCTGAGTTACACATGTGCATCATGGTGGTAGTGGGCAGATTTTTAGTGAAGTTAAAGTTAAATGAACATGAAAGAAGAGGTATCTAACCATTGGACAAAATATCCATTATATCATATACAGATAAAAAGGTTGACTGTCAGGCACGGGAGACTGACAGGAACAAGGCTGCCCCTGGATCTACTAAAGGATTAGGTGGGAACTATAGAATAGAAACAAGAAATAGAACCAAAATAGAAGGCAAATAGACTAGACCATCAACTAAGTGAGAATTAGATTATGGAACTGAGGGAGGGAAAAAAAAAGTGATGATGTTAAGGAAAAACAAAATATTCTGACACTTGTTAAAACAGTAATTATTCCATATTATTGCAATAAAATTATTATGATAGGGGTGAGAAGTCAGAGTCAGTTCTGAATTTATAGCCAGCGGCAGAGTAAGGAGGTCAGTGGATGTGAAATTACTTAAAGGAGACATTAAAAGTAGAGGGATTTTGCTACACCAACATAGCAGGATTCTTGATGAAGGTAGGTCAAGGAGATCAAATATCAAGGATGGTGGGTAAAGAATTTATCTGACATTGAGAGTGACAACATATCTAGGATGGGGGATTCTCAGTACATTGATTTAGCAAGACTTGCTGAAACTGACATTGTCTGGGATGGACAAAGAAACCAAATGTCAAGGCCTACTTGAGGAAAGGCCTCAGAGGAACCCAATCAATGTCTGCTCAAGGAGAGTATTTGTTGGTGGGCAGGGTATGTGAAAGTAAGGCCTAGATATGTAATATAATACTAGATAATATTTATTGAAAATTTAATCTGTCCAAATACTATTGAAAATACCTTAGTTGTTATTATTCAATTATAATTAATAGCAAATTAAAGATAGATAATAAATAAAATAATAAATCATAATTACATATTTGTACAGTTTAAGATTTCAGCATTTCTAGGAGGTAAAGAGTAGAATACACTTATTTTACCTTGAGGTATACAGAAACTAGAGATCTCTTCAAGAAAATTAGAGAGACCAAGCGAAAATTTCATGCAAAGATGGGCTCGATAAAGGACAGAAATGGTATGGACCTAACGGAAGCAGAAGATATTAAGAAGAGGTGGAAAGAATACACAGAAAAACTGTACAAAAAAGATCTTCACAAAAAAGCTAATCACAACGGTGTGATCACTCACCTAGAGCCAGACATCCTGGAATGCAAAGTCAAGTGGGCCTTAAAAAGCATCACTACAAACAAAGCTAGTGGAGGTGACAGCATTCCAGTTGAGCTCTTTCAAATCCTTAAAGATGATGCTGTGAAAATGCTGCACTCGATATGCCAGCAAATTTGGAAAACTCAGCAGTGGCCACAGGACTGGCAAAGGTCAGTTTTCATTCCAATCCCAAAGAAAGGCAATGCCAAAGAATGCTCAAACTACCACACAATTGCACTCATCTCACACGCTAAAATTCAGTTCAGTTCAGTCTCTCAGTCCTGTCTGACTCTATGCGACCCCATGAATTGCAGCACACCAGGCCTCCCTGTCCATCACCAACTCCCGGAGTTCACTCAGACTCACATCCATTGAGTCAATGATGCCATCCAGCCATCTCGTAAAGTAATGCTCAAAATTCTCCAAGCCAGGCTTCAGCAATACATGAACAGCGAACTTCCAGATGTTTAAGTTGGTTTTAGAAAAGGCAGAGGAACCAGAGATCAAATTGCCAACATCTGCTGGATCATTAAAAAAGCAAGAGGGTTCCAGAAAAACATCTATTTCTGCTTTATTGACTATGCCAAAGCCTTTGACTGTGTGTATCACAATAAACTGTGGAAAATTCTGAAAGAGATGGGAATACCAGAGCCCCTGATCTGCCTCTTGAGAAACCTATATTCAGGTCAGGAAGCCACAGTTAGAACTGGACATGGAACAACAGACTGGTTCCAAATAGGGAAAGGAGTACGTCAAGGCTGTATATTGTCACCCTGCTTATTTAACTGATATGCAGAGTACATCATGAGAAACGCTGGGCTGCAAGAAACACAAGCTGGAATCAAGATTGCTGGGAGAAATAGCAATAACCTCAGATATGCAGATGACACCACCCTTAAGGCAGAAAGTGAAGAGGAACTCAAAAGCCTCTTGATGAAAGTGAAAGTGGAGAGTGAAAAAGTTGGCTTAAAGCTCAACATTCAGAAAACTAAGATCATGGCATCTGGTCCCATCACTTCATGTAAAATAGATGGGGAAACAGTTGAAACAATGTCAGATTTTATATTTTTCAGCTCCAAAATCACTGCAGATGGTGATTGCAGCCATGCAATTAAAAGATGCTTACTCCTTGGAAGGAAAGTTATGACCAACCTAGATAGCATATTCAAAAGCAGAGACATTACTTTGCCAACAAAGGTCCATCTAGTCAAGGCTATGGTTTTTCCTGTGGTCATGTATGGACATGAGAGTTGGACTTTGAAGAAAGCTGAGTGCCAAAGAATTGATGCTTTTGAACTGTGGTGTTGGAGAAGATCTTGAGAGTCCCTTGGACTACAAGGAGATCCAACCAGTCCATTTTGAAGGCGATCAGCCCTGGGATTTTTTGGAAGGAATGATGCTAAAGCTGAAACTCCAGTACTTTGCCCACCTCATGTGAAGAGTCGACTCATTGGAAAAGACTCTGATGCTGGGAGGGATTGGGGGCAGGAGGAGAAGGGGACGACAGAGGATGAGATGGCTGTATGGCATCACTCACTCGATGGACTTGAGTCTGAGTGAACTCTGGGAGTTGGTGATGGACAAGGAGGCCTGGCGTGCTGTGATTCATGGGGTTGCAAAGAGTCGGACACGACTGAGCAACTGAACTGAACTTAATTGATACAGAGTTTAGATAATCTTATGCTTTCATACAACATGGAGCAACAGGATCAGAGTTAATATCCTGATTACAACAAAACAAAAGACCAAAACAAAAAATGCAAAGCAAAAATGAGACAAAATATGTGAAACAATGTCTTTTAAAACACTAGATAGCAGGCAGGGGAGGAAAATGAACTACGAGTACAGAAAACAACAAAATTGAACTGCTAGTGCCCCAGCTTACTGCTTTGAGAAGTTTCTAAGCCACTACTTGAGACTATAGAAAGATCATCCATAATGATTGGAGAGTATGGTAGCTATCACCAAGGCCACGAATAGTGTTTGTCATTAGCTGTTTCGGTCTCACCTGTTTTACCTCAATTATCAAGCAGGTTCAACTACTTCCTCTTCACTGAAGGCATGGACATCCACAAGCTTCATTATGAAAATCCAGTATTTAGCACTATTTTAGGAAGAGTTAACATGTCATGGGTTTTTATTTCTTCCTCAAACACAAAAATCCATTTATCCTTTGTGTTTATTTTTGAAATTTATTTTTGAACAATGTAAATAGTAAATATTCTAAAAGTAATGTATTTATATATATTAAATGGGAGAATTCATAGAGAAAAATTTGTAGCCCCTGCATACCATCTGTGTAGGAGTTCATGTAGTAAATTTAGTGAACTAATATCATTCCACTAAATATCTTATTCTTAAATACAATTAAATCTTTATCTTATATTTGATTTATATTTAATTTTATTTAGCTTAATATGATAGGCTTTTCTAATATGTTGGGCTTCCCTGATGACTCACTGGTAAAGAATCTTCCTGCCAATGCCGGAGACATGGGTTGGATCCTTGAGTTGGGAAGATCCCCTGGAGAAGGAAATGGCAACCCACTCCAGTATTCTTGTCTGGGAAATCCTATAGACAGAGGAGCCTGGCAAGCTACAACCCATGGGGTCACAGAAAATAGGACATGACTTAGTGACTAAACAGCAATACCTTACCCAGAAAATAATGTTTTTTCTCCCTCAGAGAACTTTGATTTTTATATTCCTGAGAGACCTCCTCACAGTGGCGATTATGTCATTATTAAGGAGAATACAAAGAAGAGGGACACACACACACACACAAAGAATATATAATAACACTGGAGAGAAAGATTATGAGAGAGACGAAGAGAAAAAATGCACAAAGTTTTCTGTATTTCAAGAGTAATGATTTCTTCACAGGACTTTCAATTTGTCATAAAGGTTATCTGGCCCACCTTGGAAGGCAGACCTCCCAGGCCAAGCTTGACTTGAAAGGAATAGAGTGTTCATGATATTTAGCAGTCTTGAAGCAGGCACAATGAGAATATATCTGATGAACATACCTTTAATCCAGACAGTCTTCATTTAACATTCTGTATGATTTTAAGGCTACTCATCTGGTTTTTTAACAAATAAAATTTTATTGTATAAGACTTTCTTCCTTATTATATCTCTGTGTATGTGTGCGTAGATAAGAGAGATGAAAGATAGATAGGTAGGTAGGTAGATATATAGACAGCTTTTAGATTCACAAAGACTATCTCTGATAAATGGTTGGACACTTTATTCCTTTTTAAAAGTCTCTCCCAGTAATTTATAAATAATAATAAAAAGAGTAAAATTAATACTACTGCTGTTAATCATAGTAGGTTAAATGGGTTATTTGCAGGAGTGTGGTTTGCCATAGATATTTTTTGTTTCATATTCATAGATTCATTCAAAAATTTTCCAACAGGTATTTTTGAAGACCTACTACATGCCAGACACAGTTCTAAGAATTAGATATTGAAGAATGAGCAACAGAAGAAAATATTCTGCCTCCATGAAGTTTACATTCATGTGAGAGGCAACATATGTGTTTGTTTTTCAAAGGCTATGTGGATTTTCAGTTTCCAAAGAAAGCCACTAAATGGCTATAGATTTTGCTTTTTATTTTCCTTTTTTAATTCACTGCATTCACTCCCCAAAATTAATTTTTATCACCTTAGTGTAGTTAAGAATCTAATCTTATTTTCATAACCCCTAAAATTTCCCAATAAGTGGTCATCTTTTAATATCATCTTTGAATTATTTTGTACTTAATACTTTATCCTTCAGTCATTTCCTGTATTGTTCCATGCCCTCCAAATTCTGAAAATAGCTGGACTCATTTTGAAGTTCAAAATAGTTCATATACTCTAAAAACAATCCAAATGAAACAAACAACCATAAATATGTCTCAAAATATGATCCAATAGTGTCAGTATTTTTCTGACTCATGCTCTTCCAGGTTTCCAAAATTCACTGATATCATTCATGTGGATCAATGGAAGTTGTATAAGTTGACTCTAGAAATGCCTTGTAGTGTATCTTTGGTAGAGTTTCCTAGACAAAAAGAGTTTCCTCCTCATCCTGTATATATATTAATATGTATTACTTGAAAGCCCCCCAAAAAACTTTCTCAGAGAACACAGGAATGTAGCTGAATGATGAACTCTTATTCCTGGGTACATTCTAATTCTACTTCTTGAGTTGAAGCTAAAGAATACATTTCAGTAAATTTAGTCCCCAGACATGGTTTTCATTTTGTAAGTCCTGTGGAGTTACTGAAATCAGATGTCATAGGCTATACAGAAAATGATGTTTTCTCATACTGAAGTTTATTTGTTATACATACAGGGGAAAACATAATGCTGATTCCTGAAAATCCAATTTTAGAAAGGGAAGTCAGGATGATTTGGGTATTACTTTACTTTTTATAACATTCTGCAATCAGCATCAATAGATTTTTCTTTGTTATATGTGAACATAAATTTTAGCAATGGTGCAATGAATGCATTGAGTTGGACACACTAATGTAGTTGATTTATTCCATCACAGAGGAAGCTTTGAAAATGGATATGTGACAAGTCATGACACCAACGTTATTTTTGTCTGTGACTGAAGAGAACTAAATCATCCCAAGTCAGGAAGATTTTGGCTTTTAATTGCTTATTTGAATTCAGTGATTCCCAAAAGTTACTGCAGAGTGTTAATTCTTATGGAAAATGACCACAAATTCTTTGACATTTCTCCTATTGAGAAATAGAAATTATTCCACTTCACTTTGTAATCAGGCAAATTTCCTGACTGCTCAGTGTAACAAAATATTAAGAGGTAACCACGTATATGTAAGAAGAAGAAAATGGCAACCCACTCCAGTACCCTTGCCCGGAAAATTCTATGGATGGAAGAGCCTGGTAGGCTACAGTCCATGGGGCCGCAAAGAGTCGGACATGACTTTGCGACATCTCTCTTTCTTTCTATAGTTCCTTTTGGAGAAGGAAATTGCAACCCACTCCAGTGTTCTTGCCTGGAGGATCCCATGGATGGAGGGGCCTGGTTGGCTGCAGTCTACGGGGTTGCAAAGAGCTGGACATGACTGAGCAACTAACACACACATGTATATGTATCTGTGCCCAGTTCTTAAGAGAATGGCAAATATGTGTTCCTTGGAATATTCACTTTATGACAGCCCCTTTTAGAACAGCTGCCATATTGTCAATAGACAAAATCCCACGCAGAGGTTATGTAAGTGCTCCGGCAGGCAGCACTATAAAGGTTTCCAAACACTAATAAGCATCAACTGCCACCATATTAGTAAGTTTTCTTTAGTGTCTGCTGCAGAGAACCTGTCAGATGACCACTGTATCTGACCACAACCACTTGATGTAACTCAAAGGAGAACCACATAGTCGAGATTACTCATAGAAAGATGAAAGATAAGGTATTGTTTTAAGCACCTTGATTTAGTGTGATTTCCTTGCAGAAAAAGAGAAACAAAGCTTACTGCTTCATATTTAAATATCTCCAGTAATAGTCTCTACTGTGTTGGTAAAAGTATTAAGTTGCCACAACAAAGCAAGAGAAGGAGAGTTTTTCTTCATTTCTGGTGTTTTTAAGTTTCATTTTCCAAGGTTCTAGGGTAGTACTTAATGCCAAGAAGCATTTTTTCAAATATGAGAAATCTTTTATTGCTTATATGATTCATGGGAATAAAAAAAAGGCAGTTAATTTTTCTTAAATTCTTTAGTGCTAAAGCTCTCATTTTCAATGATTAATAATTAATTGCAAGTAGGCAACAGCTCCAATTTAATGGAATTAAAACATTAACTTGTCTGATTTCTCATCAAATTTTTCCACATTCTCAAATACCTAACCTATAGCACTGAATATTTGCCAGGTTGTCCTTCTTCCTTCTAGCAATTCTCTGTAGCTAGTGTTCATGGATTTTTTTTTCAACACTGAATAATTGAGAGTAGGACTTTTTAATTACCTCTGAAGTTTCACTATATTTTCTCACCTTGTAAAAGTCTTCTAAACCATAGTCGACATGAATAAAATAATTTATTCATTACTCATTTCTTTGGTTGTTCTGTTTTTTTCCCAAGCTGTGGACATTACTGGAGACCTTCTCACATTCATTTGGATTCAGTTCAGTTCAGTTCAGTTCAGGGCTCAGTCGTGTCTGACTCTTTGCAACCACATGTAATGCAGCATGCCAGGCCTCCTTATTCATCACCAACTCCCGGAGTTTATACAAACTCATGTCCATTGAGTCAGTAATACCATCCAACCATCTCATCCTCTGCTGTCCCCTTCTCCTCTCACTTTCAATCTTTCCCAACATCAGGCTCTTTTCCAATGAGTCAGCTCTTCATATCAGGTGGCCAAAGTATTATAGCTTCAGCTTCAACATCAGTCTTTCCAATGAATGCTCAGGACTGATTTCCTTTAGGATGGACTGGTTGTATCTCCTTGCAGTGCAAGGGACTCTCAAGAATCTTCTCCAACACGACAGTTGAAAAGCATCAATTCTTCGGTACTCAGCTGTCTTTATAGTCCAACTCCCACATCCATACATGACTACGGGAAAAACCATAGCCTTGACTACATGGACTTTTGTTGGCCAAGTAATGCCTCTGCTTTTTAATATGCTGTCTAGGTTGGTCATAACTTTCCTTCCAAGGAGTAAGTGTCTTTTAATTTCATGGCTGCAGTCATGTCACAATCTGCAGTGATTTTGGAGCCCAAAAAATAAAGTCAGCCACTGTTTCCCCATCTATTTGCCATGAAGTGATGGGACCGGATGCCATGATCTTAATTTCCTGAATGTTGAGCTTTAAGCCAACTTTTTTACTCTCCTCTTTTACTTTCATCAAGAGGCTCTTTAGTTCTTGTTCACTTTCTGCCATAAGGGAGAAAGCTCTATACAGTCAGCAAAAACAAGACTGGGAGCTGAGTGTGGCTCATATCATGAACTCTTTACTGCCAAATTCAGACTTAAATTGAAGAAAGTAGGGAAAACCACTAGACCATTCAGGTATGACCTAAATCAAATCCCTTACAATTATACAGTGGAAGTAAGAAATAGATTTAAGGGACTAGATCTGATAGACAGAGTGTCTGATGAACTATGGATGGAGGTTCATGACATTGTACAGGAGACAGGGAGCAAGACCATACCCAAGAAAACGAAATGCAAAAAACCAAAATGGCTGTCTGAGAAGGCCTTACAAATAGCTGTGAAAAGAAAAGAAGTGAAGAGCAAGGGAGAAAAGGAAAGATATTCCCATCTGAATGCAGAATTCCAAAGAAGATCAAGGAGAGATAAGAAAGCCTTCCTCAGTGCAAAGAAATAGAGGAAAAAAATAGAATGGGAAAGACTAGAGATCTCTTCAAGAAAATTAGAGATATCAAGGGAACATTTCATGCGAAGATGGGCTCAGTAAAGGACAGAAATGGTATGGACCTAACAGAAGCAGAAGATATTAAGAAGAGGTGGCAAGAATACACAGAAAAACTGTACAAAAAAGATCTTCATGATGCATGTAATCACAATGGTGTGATCACTGACCTAGAGCCAGACATCCTGGAATGCGAAGTCAAGTGTGCCTTAGGAAGCATCACTATGAACAAAGCCAATGGAGTGATGTAATTCCAGTTGAGCTATTTCAAATCGTAAAAGATGATGCTATGAAAGTCCTGCACTCAATATGTCAGCACATTTGGAAAACTCAGCAGTGGCCACAGGACTGGAAAAGGTCAGTTTTCATTCCAATCCCAAAGAAGGGCAATGCCAAAGAATGCTCAAACTACTGCACAATTGCATTCATCTCACACGCTAGTAAAGTAATGCTCAAATTTCTCCAAGCCAGGCTTCAGCAATATGTAAACTGTGAACTTCCAGATGTTTTAGATGGTTTTAGAAAAAGCAGAGAAACCAGAGATCAAATTGCTAACATCATCTGGATCATCTAAAAAGCAAGAGAGTTCCAGAAAAACATCTATTTCTGCTTTATTGACTATGCCAAAGCCTTTGACTGTGTGGATCACAATAAACTTTGAAAAATTCTGAAAGAGATGGAATACCAGACCACAGACCTGCCTCTTGAGAAATTTGTATGCAGGTCAGGAAGCAACAGTTTGAACTGGACATGGAACAACAGACTGGTTCCAAATAGGAAAAGGAATACATAAAGTCTGTATATTGTCACAGGGCTTATTTAACTTACATGCAGAGTACATCATGAGAAACACTGTGCTGGGTGAAGCACAAGCTGGAATCAAGATTGCCAGGAGAAGCATCATTTGGATTAATAGTTAGGAATTTGATATGGAGATCATCCATACTCTCCAATTTACCCATTCAGAAAATGAAAGCCTCAAGTTATCGTGTACTGTGGTCAAATAATTATCACATCTTGAATCACAGAGTACATCAAATATTTGGCCCTTGAGATCATCCAGCAGCTGCCTCTGCCCCACTGTATTGACATTGTTACAGTTGTCATAAATAAGAGGATTAATTCAGTTATTTATTTTAATGTTTCTCCACTGATTTGTGGGAAATAACCATACACAAATTTATTTTCAGTATTAGCATTTTATACTATTTAAATTTGTATAAAACATGAAGTTACATACTAGGGCATATCATACTCTTTAATAAATGTGAAACAACCTGATCCTCTATAAAAGCTCTAGAAAATGTATCATAATTCTCCTTCATTTCTGAAATGAGAGAAAGGTTTTAAACTTTTTAAGTTTCAGGCAAGTGATCCAATCTCATGATTGCTAAAAAGTGTGAATCATCATTCATTCATCCAATCAACAAGTGATTTATGAGTATGTGTTGTGTATCAGGTGCCATCTAGGACAGGACCAACAGAAGCTACAACACTCATCTTATTATCAAGAATCAGGGAATAAACAAGGAAGTACAGAAACAAAATAATTTTATGTTGTGAAAAGAACTAACCAGAAAATAAGGAATTCTACTTCTAGCAATTCAATGATAAAGGGGTGAACAGAAAATCCTGTGTTGAGAAGGAGGCACACACATGAGGGGTAAGAGGAAGTTATTTTAGGCAGCATGAAAGCAAGCTTTACCTATTTGAGCATTGACATCATGGACAGAGTGGTTATGAGTGAGTGTGTGAAGTCGCTCAGTCGTGTCCAACTCTGAGACCCCGTGGACTGTAACCCACCAGGCTCCTCCATCCATGGGATTCTCCAGGCAAGAATACTGGAGTGGGTTTCCATTTCCTTCTCCAGGGGATCTTCCCAACCCAGGGATCGAACCCAGGTCTCCTGCATTGCAGGCAGACGCTTTAACCTCTGAGCCACCAGAGTGGGTATGGTTTAGTGTAAAAAAGAGAAGAGTGTTTTGAAAGTTGAAGTACAA
Organism: Bubalus bubalis; assembly: GCF_019923935.1. Classification (NCBI taxonomy): domain Eukaryota; kingdom Metazoa; phylum Chordata; class Mammalia; order Artiodactyla; family Bovidae; genus Bubalus; species Bubalus bubalis. Next base: position 76,751,255 of record NC_059157.1, on the reverse strand, counting down.
AGAAACTCAATCATTTCAGGGATTATATTCTATGATGACATATTTATATCTCATTCTCTAGGCATCTTGATAATTTAAGAAAACAGACATTTTTTAAAACAAGTCTCACAGTACATTTAGATCTTATTGTGTATATGTGTCAAGCTGGACCATTCCTATTGTTTCCTTTATATAGATAATGGATAGAGATGATAATCATAGATGATAGATATTTAGATAGATAGAGAACTAATGTCACTCTTTTATAGTCAATAAGATTGTAAGGTTGCTTAGGGAAGAACCAAAATTTTACATTGCTGGTATGGCTCCTAGAGTACAACACAGCACTGAATATCTGATTAGTGATTAATATTATTGACCAACTGACTAAATTGTATACATTTTTACCAATTTTTTAGTCATCATAATTTAAAAAATATATGTTTGACTGCCAGGCATTTAACTGTTCTTCCAGTTAAGTAAAGATCTATTTTATAGAAAATTCCTTGTTGATATATTCTTGGGAAACATTTTATGCTACATTTTCCCATCTAGGTAGAAACTAATAGTCATGTGATTTAGGTTCAGCCAATTGAATGTTCCCTTCACAATTTTTAACAGCTCTAGCATATGAAACAACAAATAGGTACAGTAGGGCTCAAATCCATGACACCAACAGCTATAGCTATAGTATGCTGGCCATCTTCCTGCTTCATTTTGGTTTACATTCAGTATCTATTTGGAGTGCTACTTGTCTTTCCCTTAGCCCTGATTGTGCAGTATTGTGATTCCCCAATATCTTAACAGTAAATGTCTTTGTTACCTAAGGTAACAAGATGTTTTCTATGATATACTGGTTTATTTTAAATAATACATTAAAACAGACTAAATATTTATATATAATATTATATATTATAGTAACATTTATATTAATATATAAAATATTACACACCGTGTATTTTTTAATGTTTTTTGAGGAAAAAATGCCAATTTTAATATTGCAGTATATTGGCATAAGGGCTTCCCTGGTGGCTCAGTGGTAAAGAATCCATTTTTCCAATGCAAGAGACATAAGAGACAGGGGTTCAACCCCTGGGTCAGGAAGATCCCTTGGAGGAGGGCACGGCAACCCATTCAAGTATTCTTACCTAGAGAATCCCAAGGACTTGTGGGCTACAGTCCATAGGGTCACAGAGAGTCCGACATGACTGAGATGACTTGGCATTCCAGCACAGTATATTTTTACTGATAGAGAATTATGTAGTTTTAAGAAGATATGTTATTTCTATGAAAGAAAAGGTAACTGTGGAATAGGCATTTAAGTTAAACATTTACTTAAATCTATATTTCAGACATTTAAAGAAACAAATATTGACCCAATGCTAATAAAATATTTGAATGCATTTTGTTTTTATTAATACTTAGTGAAGCATATAGGAGCCATCAGTTGTTAGTCAACTAAAAGACTGGATATCAATGATGAGACAGAAAAAGTATGGACCTTTCATTCCATTCCCACTGATCTACTTCTTTTCTCTGACATATATTTTTCACCCTGTGAATTTCTTCATGCAAATTTCTATCACTCCTGTCTATAAAGTTCCTCTTAAACCAGCTAGGAGCAGATGAATTCTCATCTTCTTCTGTAGAATTTCTTTGACAGCTAGAATTGAGCATTATAAAGTCAGAACTCATTTGGCATTTTTAATTTTTCACGTCAATTTGCAAGTATGATAAGATTGGTGTTTCTGAGTCACCAGATAGAATACAAGCCCAGCTGGGGGAGACATTATGTCTTATATATTTTTTTTTTTGTTTCCATTTGCATGGGTTTCTCAAAAATTTAATATGATTGCTGGAAAGATGTCTATAGACCTAGAAGAACACTAAAACATAAGACTAGTTTGAAAATATAAAAGTTATTGGGTGACATTGTTATATAAAGCAGAATACACTGTTCACAAGACCCATTTTCTCTGACCTTCAAGTCTACACAAATTTTCCCATTGCTTCTAATAATACCTGAGCAGAAAGAAGATCTTGTTTTGTTTGGTTTTATTCTGCTCCCAGGGATTTTTATGCAGTTCTCTGCCTTCTCTGCTCTGAAAAGTGACAACCTACTTGCCCATTTCTAAGTGCAGGTAACAGATCACAAGTCCTGCCTAGTCCTGAGCAAGTACTTAAAAACTGAGTGAATCAAAGGCAATTTCACCAGCTTTCCAGCCTTCAATAGGTCCAGGTTTCAGCCTTGCCTGAGGCCGTTTCTGGATCAGGAAAATTTAGTACAGTATCTTTTCCATATTAGGAGTGACACATTTGTAGGTTAAATCAAAGATAATATGTATTGGCAGTGATTTCTGAAAGTTTGTTTCACAGTGTACTACTGCATACTTTCTGATTTACTTTATAATTCTCCCTTGGCAATATCAAGTTGGTTGTTCCCAACATAATAGGAAACAGACTATTAAGGTTCCCATTTTCACGGTCTATCTTTTTTGACTCCCAAGCACAATTTAACTTTTTCTGGTTAGGCACTAATATAGATAATAATAGTAAAAATGTATATATATGTGCAGGTGGCAAGGACCTGACTATGCTTTGGTGGACTTAAGATAATACATAACTTGAAAGATGGAGATAATATGTACATTAATTTCCTAGGCTACTGTAACAAATTACCGTATACCAGCTAGCTTAAAAACAATGCAGATTGGTTTTCTCACAATTCAGGAGACTCTAAAACTGAAATTAAGGTGTTGATGGGGTCATGGTCTCTCTAAAGGATCTTCTGCTGCTGCTGCCACTAAGTCGCTTCAGTCATGTCCGACTCTGTGCGACCCCAGAGATGGCAGCCCACCAGGCTCCCCCGTCCCTGGGATTCTCCAGGCAAGAACACTGGAGTGGGTTGCCATTTCCTTCTCCAAGGCGTGAAAGTAAAAAGTGAAAATGAGGTCGCTCAATCATCTCCGACACTTAGCGACCATGAACTGCAGCCCACCAGGCTCCTCCATCCTTGGGATTTTCCAGGCAAAAGTACTGGAGCTCTAAAGGGTCTAAGGGAGTCTTTTCCCTTGTCTCTTGTTGGATTCTGATAATTGCCAATGATCTGTGATTCCTTAGTTTGTAGACACATCATTCTAATCTCTGCCTACCTTGTCATGTGATTTTCCTTCATGTGTGTTTCTTTGCTTCTTTATAAGGACATAGTCATATTAGATTTAAGAATCACCTTAATCCAGTATGCCCTCATCTTAACTAAATCCATTTGGAAAGACTCAATGTCCAAATAAGGTCACATTAATAGGTACAGCTGTTGGGATTTAACATATGCTTCCTGTGACACAGTTCTACAAGAAATGATAATAAAGAAAGGAAGAAAGGGAGGGAGGAAGGCAGAAAGTACTGTGGAAGAAAAATGTAGAGGAAAATGTACTTTCAGTTGTTGGGAATTGTTTTTAATCTGAATTGTTTTCAGTTAATGTTTTGGATAGGGATACGTGTTTTTAAGCAGTTAAGGTGCATTACAGATTAGGAAAGTGGAAGATTTAAATTCCTATCCTGCATGGTGCTCTTCTGGAGAAGAGAATAGGAACTTGAGTTTTTATGGCTCATTCCCTCAGGATATTGTGCATCACCAAAATCATACTTAGAATTCAGAAAATACACTTTAAATAACAAAAATCCACAAGTTAATTAATACACAGTTTATGAATGTGTGCTACTGTTATAAATGGTACTCTGAGTAAAATTGTGTTAATTTTCTCTTTTGAATTTTCAAAAACAAGCTATTTCTTTTCATTTTAACTTCATAAAATATTGGGCTTCCCTGGTGGCTCAGCTGGTAAAGAATCTGCCTGCAATGTGGGAGATCTGGGTTTGATCTCTGAGTTGGGAAGATCCCCTGGAAAAGTAAAAGGCTACCCCCTCCAATATTCTGGCCTGGAGAATTCCATGGACTGTATAGTCCATCTGGTTCCAAAGAGTCAGATATAACTGAGTGACCTTCACTTTCATAAAGTATTGGATTGGAAAATACCTAGAAATTTTTTAAAAATTATAATAGCCTGATAGTATTAGAGCAAACTTATAAAAGAGAATTAAAATAATACCACCTGCATTTCTATCATTTAAACACAGACACTATCTCAGTAGCACTCATCTCACACACTAGTAAAGTAATGCTCAAAATTCTCCAAGCAAGGCTTCAGCAATACATGAACCGTGAACTTCCAGATATTCAAGCTGGTTTTAGAAAAGGCAGAGGAAACAGAGATCAAACTGCCAACATCTGCTGGATCATTGAAAAAGCAAGAGAGTTCCAGAAAAAAACTTCTATTTCTGCTTTATTGACTATGCCAAAGCCTTTGACTGTGTGGATCACAACAAACTGTGGAAAATTCTGAAACAGATGGGAATACCAGACCACCTGACCTGCCTCTTGAGACACCTGTATGCAGGTCAGGAAACAACAGTTAGAACTGGACATGGAACAACAGACTGGTTCCAAACAGGGAAAGGAGTACTTCAAGGCTGTATATTGTCACCCGGCTTATATAACTTCTATGCAGAGTACATCATGAGAAATGCTGGGCTGGAAGAAGCACAAGCTGGAATCAAGATAGCCGGGAGAAATATCAATAACCTCAGATATGCGGATGATAGCACTCTTATCACAGCAAGTGAAGAGGAACTAAAAAGCCTCTTGATGAAAGTGAACAAGGAAATTGTAAAAGTTGGCTTAAAGCTCAACATTCAGAAAAACAAGATCACAGCATCCGGTCCCATCACTTCTTGGGAAATAGATGGGGAAACAGTGCCAGACTTTTTTTTTTGGGGGGGGGGTCTCCAAAATCACTACAGATGGTGACTGCAGCCATGAACTTAAATGACGCTTACTCCTTGGAAGGAAAGTTATGACCAACCTAGATAGCATATTCAAAAGCAGAGACATTACTTTGCCAACAAAGGTCCGTCCAGCCAAGGCTATGGTTTTTCCAGTGGTCATGTATGGATGTGAGAGTTGGACTACAAAGAAAGCTGAGCACCAAAGAATTGATGCTTTTGAACTGTGGTGCTGTAGAAGACTCTTGAGAGTCTCTCGGACTGCAAGGAGATCCAACCAGTCCATCCTAAAGGAGATCAGTCCTGGGTGTTCATTGGAAGGAATGATGCTGAAGCTGAAACTCCAATACTTTGGTCACCTCATGCGAAGAGTTGACTCATTGGAAAAGACTCCTTTGCTGGGAGGGATTGGGGGCAGGAGGATAAGGGGACGACAGAGGATGAGATTGCTGGATGGCATCACCGACTCGATGGACGTGAGTCTGAGTGAACTCCAGGAGTTGGTGATGGACAGGGAGGCCTGGCGTGCTGTGATTCATGGGGTCACAAAGAGTCAGACACGACTGAGAGACTGAACTGAACTGAACTATCTCAATTACATGATATTTGATATCATTTTTTTAAATATATACATATTCTAAAGTAGTGGTCTCAAGGTTATTTTATTTATTTCTAAGTGTAACTATAGATTTTAAACTCCAGATTATTTTTTGGCTGTTACTGCTAAGTCACTTCAGTCATGTCCGACTCTGTGCAATCCCATAGACAGCAGCCCACCAAGCTCCCCCATCCCTGGGACTCTCCAGGCAAGAACACTGGAGTGGGTTGCCATTTCCTTCTCCAATGCATGAAAGTGAAAAGTTAAAGTGAAGTCGCTGAGTCATGTCTGACTCTTAGCAACCCCATGGACTGCAGCCTACCAGGCTCCTCCATCCATGGGATTTTCCAGGCAAGAGTACTGGAGTGGAGTGCCATTGCCGTCTCTGATTTTATGGCATTAAGTATAATTTTGTGTTTATACTGTTAAAATTTAGGGAAAAAAGAAAATTAGACTTCACATTTATTCATTTTACTTTTATTCTAGTTTGTAAAGTTTCCAATTTTTAAAACATTTATATAATAAACCAACATATTTATATTTTAGTTATCAAATGAAGGAATGACATTTGTAAGTAATTTGAAATTCTGATATTTTTTCTCCCTTATAGGTCGTTTCTACAAAAAGATATTTAATTTCTTTAACCATATGCTTTTCTATTTTTTATCTTCTTACATAAAACAAGTAAGAATGCTCAGCTGATCTTAGTTTCATGTTTAAAAAATATTTTTGGTTTTATGATCTTCAATAGGTGACATCCTACTCAAACCATGAGATTGTTCTTTAAATTAAACTGTTTATTTGAGATAATAGATCATCATGCAGTTTTAAGAAATAATACAGTGATTCCTTACACTCTTTACCTTGTTCACTCCAGTGGTATTATCTTGTAAAACTGCAAAACTATAGTGCAATATCACAACCAGGAAAAGGATGTTGGGATAATCAATGTACAAAATATTTTATCACCAGAAGGATCTCTCAGATTGCCCTTTGTAATGACACTTGCTTCTCACCTACCCTCACTCTCTGTTTAAACTCTGGAACCACTAATAAGTTTTCTATTTTTCTAGTTTTTTTCAAGTTGACAAAATTATATAAATAGACCTATACACAAAGAAACCTGTATGGATCGTCTATTTTTAGTCAGTAAAATTCTCTGACACTCTTTCAGGTTATGAGAACACAAACTATTTTCCCCATGAAGGGGAAAACTATTTCTAAATAATTTATTTGATAAGGATTGATATCCAGAAAATATTAAGAACTCCTATGGTTTCAGAGGGCAAACACACTGAAACCATACTCACAGAACACTAGTCAATCTAATCACACTAGGACCACAGCCTTGTCTAACTCAGTGAAACTAAGCCATGCCCCTGGGGCAACCCAAGATGGGCAGGTCATGGTGGAGAGATCTGAAAGAATGTGGTCCACTGGAGAAGGGAATGGCAAACCACTTCAGTATTCTTGCCTTGAGAACCCCATGAAAAGACAAAATGATAGGATACTGAAAGAGAAACTCCCCAGATCAGTAGGTGTCCAATATGCTTCTGGAGATCAGTGAAGAAATAACTCCAGAAAGAATGAAGGGATGGAGCCAAAGCAAAAAGAATACCCAGTTGTGGATGTGACTGGTGATAGAAGCAAGGTCCTATGCTGTAAAGAGCAATATTGCATCAGATCAGATCAGATCAGATCAGTCGCTCAGTCCTGTCTGACTCTTTTTGACCCCATGAATTGCAGCATGCCAGGCCTCCCTGTCCATCACCAACTCCCAGAGTTCACTCAACTCATGTGCATCGAGTCAGTGATGCCATCCAACCATCTCGTCCTCTGTCGTCCCCTTCTCATCCTGCCCCCAATTCCTCCCAGCATCAGAGTCTTTTCCAATGAGTCAACTCTTTGCATGAGGTGGCCAAAGTACTGGAGTTTCAGCTTTAGCATAGGAACCTGGAGTGTCAGGTCCATGAATCAAGGCAAATTGGAAGTGGTCACACAAGAGATGGCAAGAGTGAATGTCGACATTCTAGGAATAAGCAAACTGAAATGGACTGGAATGGGGGAATTTAACTCAGGTGACCATTATATCTACTACTGTGGGCAGGAATCCCTCAGAAGAAATGGAGTAGCCATTATGGTCAACAAAAGAGTCTGAAATGCAGTACTTGGATGCAATCTCAAAAATGACAGAATGATCTCTGTTCGTTTCCAAGGCAAACCATTCAATACCACAGTAATCCAAGTCTATGCCCCAACCAGTAACTCTGAAGAAGCTGAAGTTGAATGGTTCTATGAAGACCTACAAGACCGTTTAGAACTAACACCCTAAAAAAGATGTCCTTTTCATTATATGGGACTGGAATGCAAAAATAGGAAGTCAAGAAACACCTGGAGTAACAGTCAAATTTGGCCATAGAATATGCAATGAAGCAGGGCAAAGACTAATAGAGTTTCGCCAAGAAAATGCACTGGTCATAACAAACACCCTCTTCCAACAACACAAGAGAAGACTCTATACATGGACACCACCAGATGGTCAACACCGAAATCAGATTGATTATATTCTTTGCAGCCAAAAATGGAGAAGCTCTATACAGTCAGCAAAAACAAGACCAGGAGCTGACTGTGGCTCAGACCATGAACTTCTTATTGCCAAATTCAGACTTAAATTGAAGAAAGTAGGGAAAACCATTAGACCATTCAGGTATGACCTAAATCAAATCCCTTACGATTATACAGTGGAAGTGAGAAATAGATTTAAGGGCCTAGATCTGATAGATAGGGTGCCTGATGAACTATGGAATGAGGTTCATGACATTGTACAGGAGACAGGGATCAAGACCATCCCCATGGAAAAGAAATGCAAAAAAGCAAAATGGCTGTCTGGGGAGGCCTTACAAATAGCTGTGAAAAGAAGAGAAGCAAAAAGCAAAGGAGAAAAGTAAAGATATAAACATCTGAATGCAGAGTTCCACAGAATAGCAAGGAGAGATAAGAAAACCTTCCTCAGTGATCAATGCAAAGAAATAGAGGAAAACAACAGAATGGGAAAGACTAGAGATCTCTTCAAGAAAATCAGAGATACCAAAGGAACATTTTATGCAAAGATGGGCTCGATAAAGGACAGAAATGGTATGGACATAACAGAAGCAGAAGGTATTAAGAAGACGTGGCAAGAATACACAGAAAAACTGTACAAAAAAGATATTTACGACCCAGATAATCATGATGGTGTGATCACTGACCTAGAGCCAGACATCCTGGAATGTGAAGTCAAGTGGGCCTTAGAAAGCATCACTACAAACAAAGCTAGTGCAGGTGATAGAATTCCAGTTGAGCTATCCCAAATCCTCAAAGATGATGCTGTGAAACTGCTGCACTCAATATGCCAGCAAATTTTGAAAACTCAGAAGTGGCCACAGGACTGGAAAAGGTCAGTTTTCATTTCAATCCCAAAGAAAGGCAATGCCAAAGAATGCTCAAACTACCGCACAATTGTACTCATCTCACACGCTAGTAACGTAATGCTCAAAATTCTCCAAGCCAGGCTTCAGCAATATGTGAACCGTGAACTTCCTGATGTTCAAGCTGGTTTTACAAAAGGCAGAGGAACCAGAGATCAAATTGCCAACATCCGCTGGATCATTAAAAAAGGAAGAGAGTTCCAGAAAAACATCTATTTCTGCTTTCTTGACTATGCCAAAGCCTTTGACTGTGTGGACCACAATAAACTGTGGAAAATTCTGAAAGAGAAGGGAATACCAGACCACCTGAACTGCCTCTTGAGAAACCTATATGCAGGTCAGGAAGCAATAGTTAGAACTGGACATGGAACAACAGACTGGTTCCAAACAGGAAAGGGAGTACGTCAAGGCTGTATATTGTCACCCTGCTTATTTAACTTATATGCAGAGTACATCATGAAAAACGCTGGGCTGGAAGAAGCACAAGCTGGAATCAAGATTGCTGGGAGAAATATCAATAACCTTAGATATGCAGATGACACCATCCTTATGGCAGAAAGTGAAGAGGAACTAAAAAGCCTCTTGATGAAAGTGAAGAGGAGAGTGAAAAAGTTGGCTTAAAGCTCAACATTCAGAAAATGAAGATCATGGCATCCAGTTCCATCACTTCATGAGAAATAGATGGGGAAACAGGGGAAACAGTGTCAGGCTTTATTTTTGGGGGCTCCACAATCACTTTAGATGGTGACTGCTGCCATGAAATTAAAAGACGCTTACTCCTTGGAAGGAAAGTTATGTCCAACCTAGATGGCATAGTCAAAAGCAGAGACATTACTTTCCCAACAAAGGTTCGTCTAGTCAAGGCTATGGTTTTTCCAGTGGTCATGTATGGATATGAGAGTTGGACTGTGAAGAAGGTTGAGCGCTGAAGAATTGATGCTTTTGAACTGTGGTGTTGGAGAAGACTCTTGAGAGTCTCTTGGACTGCAAGGAGATCCAACCAGTCCATTCTGAAGGAGATCAGCCCTGGGATTTCTTTGGAAGGAATGATGCTAAAGCTGAAACTCCAGTACTTTGGCCAACTCATGCGAAGAGTTGACGCATTGGAAAAGACTCTGATGCTGGGAGGGATTGGGGGCAGGAGGAGAAGGAGACGACAGAAGATGAGATGGCTGGATGGCATCACTGAGTCGATGGATGTGAGTCTGAGTGAACTCCGGGTGTTGGTGATGGACAGGGAGGCCTGGCGTGCTGCGATTCATGGGGTCGCAAAGAGTCGGACACGACTGAACTGTACTGAGCTGATAGCCAATTAAGAGTATTGTGATAGTTTCACATTAAGACTTTCCTCAGAAGAGAATGCTGAGTGATTTTTTTCACTGTTTATTTTAATGTTTGATTTTTTAATTATGTGAAATAAAATTAACAATATTTATCATTATGATGTAAAGTACTGGTTCTTTACCTGATGATATGATTCAAATCTTCATTTCTAAAGGGTCTGGGCCTTTAGTCAGTTCAGTTCAGTCACTCAGTCATGTCTGACTCTTTGTGACCCCATGGACTGCAGCATGCCAGGCCTCCATTACCAACTCCCGGAGTTTACTCAAACTTATGTCCATGGAGTCAGTGATGCCATCCAACCATCTCATCCTCTGTCATCCCCTTCTCCTCCCACCTTCAATCTTCCCCAGCATCAGGATCTTTTCAAATGAGTCAGTTCTTTGCATCAGGTGGCCAAAGTATGGGAATTTCAGCTTCAGCATCAGTCCTTCCAATGAATATTGGGCCATTAGTAGTTCTGAACATTTTCTGTAATAACTAATAACCACCAACAATAGAATGAAAGATTTATCCACAGTCTACTAGTTCCCCTTCCTTTCACACATTTATTCTGCTTAAAGTTATCAAAGATAACCATCAGATAGGTATATTTCTAAAAAATAACAGTAAGTACAAAATAAAGAATAAATGTATAATGCAGACTGGGCTCAGGAGTAAAGATTCCAGCTGCTAATGCAGGAGACGTGAAGACATGGGTTCGATATCTGGGTCAAGAAGATCCCCTGGAGGTGGGCATAGCAACCCATTGCAGTATCCTTGCCTGAATAAGCTCATGGACAGAGGAGCATGGTGGGAAACAGTCCATAGGGTTGCAAAGAGTCAAACATGACTGAAAGACTGAGCACAGACACACACACAATGCAGACTAGAGTCGATACTTTTAAATTTGTCTCATTACAACAAATATCAGAAAAATACCTTGTTATAAAACTATGAGATGACATTTCATTTAAGCAGAAACATCATGTTCATCATCTCACATATTTATTATTATTTTTGGTGGGTGAAAAGGGCACAGTTGTTTTGTAATAAACTCTGATACTTCTATTTTTTGAAAGAGCTTCTATAAAATTTGCAGTATTTCTCCTTAAAATTTTGATATAGTTTATAACCATCTGAATCTGTTATTTTCTTTGTGGGAAATTTTTTATTATGAATTCATTTTTTAATGTAGATAGCTATACAGATGTTTTATTTTTAAATTTTGGTAAATTATGTTTCAGTAGAAATTATCTAATTTATTCAAGTTATTGAATTTATTTACAATAAGTTTGTACTCTTTCTCATTGTATCTTTGTAATATAATAAAGCCTAATATCTACCCCCTCATACATTTTCTATTTCTGTTTCTTTTTTGCTGAGTTTCATTAACAGGTGATTTATTTTTGTTAAACTTTCAAAATACTACAATTTTTGTTCTAATACATTCTCTTCAATATTCAGTATCATCAGATTTTAAAAAATTTTAACCCATACTAATGAGTAATGATAACTATATTGAATAATTTTTATATGTTTGCAATGCATTCCTTTTATTGGCAGCAAGTGATGTTCAGTGAGAAGATAACAAGTGTACATAAGCATGCTGAATTATGCAATCTGAAGAAATTATCTATTTTAAAGTAGAGAGATAGATATGTAATACAGAAATATTACTTTTAAAAAATTACCAACAGTAAAACAATGAACTATGACTTAAAAACACTAATGTTTGTGTATGTGTGAAAGACAAGGTTAATTAAGGCATTCTCCCCTCTGGCCAGGATTAATTTCAGCTTTACTACTTTTAAAATTTTACCTTAGAATAGAACATTTTCAGGACCACTGACAGTTGCATTCCCTGTAGAGGTGAGAAGAAAGTCTCAGAATCTAGAAAATATGGCTTCATATATGAAAAGTGTTTCTGAGCAAAGGTAAGGAAGTTAAGCAACTGATCGGCCATACACCTTGTTGCTAGTAAGACTCACTTGTTCTCCACTGAGAGGACAAGTTCTCCATTGTTCTTCACTGAGGTCTTAAATCTCATTTATTATAAAGGAATTAAGAGAAGAGAGCAAGCCTAAGGCAAAAGAGAAATATCGTGTCCTCTTGCATTACTGGCACCTATTTCCTGAAATATTGATTAATTGACTCAAATTAGTAACTAATAAAAATATTTTCTTATGTCTGTAAACCCTTATACCACCCTGATACATTTTCTCATTTGGTTTGCTGTCTACTTATTTCCTAGGCTGTCCATAGATCTAATTAGATCTTATATAATAGGCTATCCCCTCATTCCTTTTAAATGTGAGGAATAAATTAATATAAATCGTATATTGATACTAATGGTTTATCTATTAATATTACCTCCTGAAACAAAATAAAATAAATCCAGTGCCTTATTCATGTTTAACACCCTAAATCATATCAATGCAATGATCAAATTGACCTCTAGGTTCACTTTTCAGACTAGGTGTGTCCCGTTCCTTCAAGTCTGCTTGCTTGGATATCATTTCCTATAATCAGCATTACCTTATCTGAGAGTATGCCACTCGAACACTGTCTAAAAGTATTTTTGAAAAATCTATTTTCACCACATCTTTGCTAACACCTGTTATCTCTCACTTTTTTTTTTTTTTGGATGATAGCTGCTTTATCAAGTGTGAGCTAACAATATCTCATTGTGGTTTTGATTTGCATTTCCACAATGACTAATGAGGCTGAGCATCTTTTCATGGGCTTCTTGGTCATTTGTACACCTACTTTGAAAAAATGTTTATTCAGCTCCTCTGCCTATTTTTTATTTATCAGATTAAGGTTGTTTTGTTTTATTTTGTTTATTTGTACGAGTTCTTTATATATTTTGGATATTTGCCCTTTATCAAAATATACACTTTACAAACACTTCTGTTCATCTATAGTTTTCACTTTGTTGATTGTTTCTTTTGCTCTATAAAAGTATTTAAACTTGATTTTTCCCACTTACTGAGTTTTGCATCTTTTGCTTGTTCTTCTGGTATCATATTAAAACAATCATTGCCAAGACCAATGTCAAGATTTTTCTCTAGGTTTCTTCTAGGAGTTTTACAGTTTCACATTTTATTTTTAAGTCTTTAATTCACTTTATATTAATTTTTGTGAATGGTGTAAGGTAGGACTTCAATATAATTTTTCTACATGTGATTGATTACTCAGTTTTCCTAATATCGTATATTGATAAGGCTATCCTTTCCTTGGGATATTCTTAGTCCATTGTCAAATATGTTAATTGCATATGTGGGGAATTATTTATGACCTCCCTATTCTGTTCTATTGATCACTGTGACTGTTTCTATGCCAGTCCCATACTCTTTTGATTATTATAAATTTGTAGTATAGTTAGAAATCAGAAAGTGTGGTACTTCCAATTTTATTCTTTTTTCTCAAGGTCTTCTGTGGTTCCATACAAATTTTAGTTGTTGGGGATGTTCACTGGGATAGCCACCATGGAAAACAGGAGATGTTTCTCAAAACGTTAAAAATAGAGCTACCATGTGATTCAGTAATTCCACTTTTGGGTACATATGCAAAGGAATTGAAAAGAGTATCTCAAAGAGGTATCTGCTCTCCTGTATTTATTGCTCCATTATTCCCTGATAGCCAACATATGGAAATAACTTAAGTGGTCATCAACAAGTGACTGGATAAAGATGTGAGATATAGATAAATTTATATTTACATAGAATTATATAAAATGAAATAGTCAACCATGAGAAATACAGAAATTTTGTCTTTTGAAACAAAATGAATGAAACTTGAGGGCATTGTATTAAGTCAGGAAAAGAAAAATAGTATGATAGCACCTTTGTGTAACATCTTTAAAAAGATGAATTTGTAAGAACAAGACAGTAGAATGATGGTTACCAGGTGTTGTGGGGTGGGGCAAATGAAGAGATATTAGTCAAAATTTACACATTTCAGATTAGAAGACTAATAAATTTCGGGGATCTAATTAACAGGTGGATTATGCCTGGAGAATCCTAGGGACTAGGGAGACTATTGGGCTGCTGTCTATGGGGTTACACAGAGTTGGACACAACTGAAGTGACTGAGCAGTATGGTGGAAAAGTCTGACAGAATGTGGTCCACTGGAGAAGGAAATGGCAAACCACTTCAGTATTCTTGCCTTGAGAACCCCATGAAGAGTATGAAAAGGCAAAATGATAGGATACTGAAAGGGGAACTCCCCAGGTCGGTAGGTGCCCAATATGCTACTGGAGATCAGTGGAGAAATAATTCCAGAAAGAATGAAGGGATGGAGCCAAAACAAAAACAATACCCAGTTGTAGATGTGACTGATGATTGAAGCAAAGTCCAATGATGTAAAGAGCAGTATTGCATAGGAACCTGGAATGTCAGGTCCATGAATCAGGCAAATTGGAATTAGTCAAACAAGAGATGGCAAGAATGAACGTTGACATTCTAGGAATCAGCAAACTAAAATGGACTGGAAAGGGTGAATTTAACTCAGATGACCATTATATTTACTATTGTGGGCAGGAATCCCTCAGAAGAAATGGAGTAGCCATCATGGTCAACAAAAGAGTCCGAAATGCAGTACTTGGATGCAATCTCAAAAATGACAGAAAGATCTCTGTACGTTTCCAAGGCAAACCATTCAATACCACAGTAATCCAAGTCTATGCCCCAACCAGTAATACTGAAGAGCTGAAGTTGAACCATTCTATGAAGACCTACAAGACCTTATAGAACTAACACCCCCCCCCAAAAAAAATGTCCTTTTCATTATAGGGGACTGGAATGCAAAAGTAGGAAGTCAAGAAACACATGGAGTAACAGGCAAATTTGGCCTTGGAATATGGAATGAAGCAAAGCAACGGCTAATAGAGTTTTGCCAAGAGAATGCACTGGTCATAGCAAACACCCTCTTCCAACAACACCAGAAAATACTCTACACATGGGCATCACCAGATGGTCAACACCAAAATCAGATTGCACATATTCTTTGCAGCCAAAGATGGAGAAGCTCTATACCGTCAGCAAAAACAAGACTGGGAGCTGACTGTGGCTCAGATCATGAACTCCTTATTGTCAAATTCAGACTTAAATTGAAGAAAGTAGGGAAAACCACTAGACCACTCAGGTAACCTAACTCAAATCCCTTATGATTATATAGTGGAAGTGAAAAATAGATTTAAGGGACTATATCTGATAGATAGAGTGCCTGATGAATTATGGACAGAGGTTCGTGACATAGTACAGGAGACAGGGATCAAGACCAGTCCCATGGAAAAGAATGCAAAATGGCTGTCTGGGGAGGCCTTACAAATAGCTGTGAAAAGAAAAGAAGCAAAAAGCAATGGAGAAAATGAAAGATATACCCATTTGAGTGCAGGGTTCCAAAGAATAGCAAGGAAAGAAAAGAAAGCCTTCCTCAGGGATCAATGCAAAGAAATAGAGGAAAACAATAGAATGGGAAAGAGTAGAGACCTCTTCAAGAAAATTAGAGATGCCAAGGGAACATTTCATGCAAATATGGGCTCGATAAAGGACAGAAATGGTATGGACCTAACAGAATCAGATCATGCTAAGAAGAGGTGGCAGAATACACAGAAGAACTGTACAAAAAGATCTTCACAACACAGATAATCACAATGATGTGATCACTCACCTAGAGCCAGACATCCTTGAATGCAAAGTCAAGTGGGTCTTAGAAAGTGTCACTATGAACAAAGCAGGTGAATGTGATGGAATTCCAGTTGAGCTATTTCAAATCCTGAAAGATGATACTGTGAAAGTGCTGCACTCAATATGCCCACAAATTTGGAAAACTCAGCAGTGGCCACAGGACTGGAAAAGGTCTGTTTCCATTCCAATCCCAAAGAAGGGCAATTCCAAAGAATGCTCAAACTACCGCACAATTGCCCTCATCTCACATGCTAGTAAAGTAATGCTCAAAATTCTCCAAGCCAGGCTTCCACAATATGTGAACTGTGAACTTCCAGATGTTCAAGCTGGTTTTAGAAAAGGCAGAAGAACCAGAGATCAAATTGCCAACATCTGCTGGATCATGGAAAAAGCAAGAGAGTTCCAGAAAAACATCTATTTCTGCTTTATTGACTATGCCAAAGCCCTTGACTGTGTGGATCATAATAAACTTTGAAAAATTCTGAAAGAGATGGGAATATCAGACCACCTGACCTGCCTCTTGAGAAACCTATATGCAAGCCAGGAAGCAACAGTTAGGAATGGACATGGAAGAACAGACTGGTTCCAAATAGGAAAAGAAGTACGCCAAAGCTGTATATTGTCACCCTGTTTGTTAACTTATATACAGAGTACATCGTGAGAAATGCTGGGCTGGAAGAAGCACAAGCTGGAATCAAGATTGCCAGGAGAAATATCAATAACCTCAGATATGCAGATGACACCACCCTTATGGCAGAAAGTGAAGAGGAACTAAAAAGCCTCTTGATGAAAGTGAAAGAGGAGAGTGAAAAAGTTGGCTTAAAGCTCAACATTCAGAAAACCAAGATCATGGCATCCGGTTCCATCACTTCATGGGAAATAGATGGGGAAACAGTGGAAACAGTGGCAGACTGTATTTTGGGGGGCTCCAAAATCACTGCAGATGGTGACTGCAGCCATGAAATTAAAAGACGCTTACTCCTTGAAAGGAAAGTTATGATCAACCTAGATAACATATTAAAAAGCAGAGAGATTACTTTGTCAAAAAAGGTCTGTCTAGTCAATGCTATGGTTTTTCCAGTGGTCATCTATGGATGTAAGAGTTGGACTGTGAAGAAAGCTGAGCACTGAAGAATTGATGCTTTTGAACTGTGGTGTTGGATAAGACTCTTGCGAGTCCCTTGGACTGCAAGGTGATCCAACCAGTCCATTCTAAAGGAGATCAGTCCTGGGTGTTCACTGGAAGGACCGATGCTGAAGCTGAAACTCCAATACTTTGGCCATCTCATGTAAAGAGTTGACTCATTGGAAAAAAGTCTTAAGCTGGGAGGAATTGTGGGCAGGAGGAGAAGGGGACGACAGAGGATGAGATGGCTGGATGGCATCACCGACTCAATGGACATGAGTTTGAGTGAATTCCTGGAGCTGGTGATGGACAGGGAGACCTGGCGTGCTGCAATTCATGGGGTCGCAAAGAGTCGGACACGACTTAGCAATTGAACTGAACTGAATTAGTGGGCTTCCCTGGTGGCTCAGATAGTAAAGAATCTGCTTGCAATGCACGAGTTCCAGGTTCGATTCCTGGGTTTGGAAGATCGCAAGCCAGACCCAAGGTTTGATCTCTGGGTCGGGAAGATCCATGGGTCAAGAAGGGAATGACTACCCCCTCCAGTGGAGAATTCTTGCTTGGAGAATTACATGGACAGAGGAGCCTGGCAGGCTACAACAGTCCATGGGTTTGCAAAAAGTCAGACACAACTGAGTGACTAACACTTTTTCAATTAATGCTTAGTATGATGACTGTAGTTAACCATATTCTATTGTATACTGGAAAGTTATTGAAAGAGTATATTTTAAATATTTTTCACCACAAATGTGAAAGGCAATTGTGTGAGGAATGAAGATGTTAGCTTTGGCTAAGGTGGTGATCATTTATATATATATATATATATATATATATATATATATATATATAAAGGCAACACACTATACACCTTAAACTTGCACATATATTTCAATTATATCTCAATAAAGCTGTGAAAAAGTGTATGTGAAGTAGACGAGAAATACTTCAGCTAAGTTATTCACAGTACCAGGGGAAAAAAAAAAAAAAAAAGAAGTGATATGAGAATGTAGCACTACCAAAGAATCAACCTTTTAGAATTAAACAATCAAAAAAGACACCTAAGTAAAATTTAGGGTTGACACATTTGGAGGGCTTGCTTATTTAAAAGCATTGCATTTTTGAGAAAGGAAATCTGAATAAAGATTATCAATATCTGGGAATGTTCCTTCAAGAATGTGGGAGATGAGCTAGAGCTAGAAATATGAGTAGGTGTTATTGGATTGGCCAAAAGGTTCATTTGTTTTTTTGTTGTTGTTGTTGTTTTGGTTTGGTGGGGTTTTTTTTGTTTTTTTTTTTTTGTTTGTTTTTTTGCATAAGATGTATCTAGGAGTGCTTAGTCTTTAACTTTATTTGAAACAATTTTGTTAGATTGTATTGTGACAGCTGTCATATCAGCATGCACTAAAATATAATTATCAACATTGGTGAATTTTGTGTAGCTATTTTAATATTTAAGCAACATAGAAAAGCAACATTCTTTTCATATTATGCTTTATTATTTCAAGAAAAGTGAAAATGCAGCTGAAATGCAAAAAAAAAAAAAAAGAAAAACTTTGTGCAGTATAGGGAGAAGGTGCTGTGACTGAGCAAACATGTTCAGAAGTTTCATGCTGGAGATTTCATACTGAACAATGCTCCATGATATGGTAGACAACTTGATAGTGATGAAATCAAGATATTAATTGACAATAATCAATGTTTTATCATGTGGAAGATGGCTGACATACTCAAAATATCCAAAACAAGTGTTGAAAATCATTTGCACCAGCTTGGTTATGTTCATTACATTGATATTTGGGTTCCACATAAGCAAAAAGAATCTTCTTGACTATATTTCCATATGTGATTTTCTATTTAAATGTAGTGAAAATGTTCCTTTTTTAAAACAAACTGTGACAGGAGATGAAAAGTAAATACAATACACTATATAATAATGTGTAATGGAAGAGATGGTGGGATAAATGAAATGAACCACCACCAGCCACACATTCTGGAAAACCAAGCAATTAATTCTAACAAGTACTGCTTCCAATTAGACCAACTGAAAGCACCATATGACAAAAAAATATCCAGAATTAATCTACAGAAAATGCATTCTCTTCCATCAGGATAATCAAGAGGGCATGTTTCTTTGATGACCAGGCAAAAATGGTTACAGTTTGATTGGGAAGTTCTGATTCATCCACCATATTTCCCAGACATTGCAGTTTCAGATTTCCTTTTTTTTTTTTTTTTTTTTTCTTTTTGTGGTCTTTACAAAATTCTCTTAATGGAAAAAATGTCAGTTCCCTGGAATACTATAAAAAGCACTTGGAATGGTATTTTGTTCAAAAAGATAAAGCATTTGGGGAAGATGGAGTTATGAATTGCCTGAAAAATGGCAGAAGGTAGTGGAACAAAATGGTGAATAAATAGTTTGTTAATGTTCTTGGTGAAAATGAAAAATATGTTTTATTTTTACTTTAAAAATGAAGGAACTTTTTGGCCAACCCAATATAAATAACTTAAAATACTGTTAAAGTCACAAGGAAGTTTGTTTTTTCCAAATGAAATTATTCTATTCAATGGCCCTTCTGTTTGATGTTAGTGCAAATGAAGAGCGATGAGGAGAGCATGGATTGGCTTGTGGCAGCACAGCAAGTGCTAAACTAACACAACACATTTTACTGATGCACTAAATGTCATGAAAAAACACCTCCTACTTTCCATGCATGCAAACGTATTATAGATTACCTCCTTCAACAATGTAATAAATGAAGTCTTCATTTACAAGTATAAGTATATTTACATATCTAAACACATGTATAGGTTTATATTTTTAAGAAAATTGTCAGTGTGAAATTTTACAGGCTTGTAGGAAATTTTATAGTAGTTAGGCAATTAGACAAATCTACAAAATTATTTTATAATGTTTCCTGTGAAATAAAAAAGTGAAAGATACATTAATGAATACTTTTATAATTTTAAATCATACTATATTATACTAAATAAATTACATTAAATGCTTTTAATAACTTTCAAAGAGCAGATGCAGGATATACAATATACGAAAATGCTAGCATTTCACTCAGAAAAAAAATCAATTAACCTCAGGAAACCGATTGATAAAATATAAAAATAGTCTTCAGTATTCTAGAATTAGGACAAAAGTTTCAGAGACATAACATATTGGTTAAGTGGTAAGGTAACTTTTAGGCTCTTATACTATACATAATACAAGCTGTCATCTTTTGTCTACATAGATGCTAACTCATGTTCACATAGAAACTATCAGAATGATCCAAGAAAACTCTAAATTAAAACTGGAGTTTATTTTAAGACACTGTTTGCAGCACACCAAGGATTTCATATCTTTTAAATTTAAAGAAATCTCTTACATTTTAGTCCTCTATTGCTACTTCATGTGTGCACACATTTTCAGGAGAAAAATGCCAAAGTCTAATCAAATCTCTGAAAATGATGGGGACAAGAACGTAAGTGCATGATCACTATCCCGAAGACAAAGTTAAGTTTCTTCCTCACTGACATTTAGGCAATATGAATTTCAATCTACTCTATGGAAAAAAATGACAATTTCTTGATTGATGAGGAATGTGGTGATGAGGAAATAACAGTAGCAAGCTGTGGTCAATAATCCCAATATATTTCTTTCACAGTTAATAAAACTTCAAAACCTGAAATGTTGTAGTAAAGTAATTGTAGCATGCTTCTTGGATGATGGAAGGAACGTAAGTGAATATCTTTTAATAAGCGCATTTTCTTGCCAAATTTGTCTTTTAATTTACGTATATTTGCCAATAAGTGAAATGCTATATCCCTTCATTCT
Organism: Bubalus bubalis; assembly: GCF_019923935.1. Taxonomy (NCBI): domain Eukaryota; kingdom Metazoa; phylum Chordata; class Mammalia; order Artiodactyla; family Bovidae; genus Bubalus; species Bubalus bubalis. The sequence continues at coordinate 76,730,403 of NC_059157.1, read as the reverse complement.
TTAACATTTATGGATTGACTTATCCTTCTCACTAGTTAGATTTTAATGATATATGTTATTTGCTATTAATGTAATATTTTCAGTAAATTAAATCTATACATCATAGAAAAAATCTGATTAAATTGTTTCAGGGTTTCAGATGTCATGCTTTAATATTTTGGCCAATATTCATACAATAATATTTGACACATTTCACTCTTCCTGTGTGTTTAAAACAACAGGGGGCTAATCAGAAATTAAAGCAGTTGTAAACACTCAGGCTCAATAATTTTCTTAGTCACTAAATTCAGTGTAGTTAAAGCTAACAAATAGTTTACTGCATTGTGGTCAATATTATGGTAAAAGCTTCAATTATTAGATGTAAATTTATAAGTATTCCCTTACATTTTGTAGAGCTTTTAAATGCAGAATGTTTTTTAATTCCTCTTAGAAACCACACCATAAAGGTGATTAGTTGTTGAGGTTAGTTCACAAATACTATTTACCATGATGTTAAAAAGAATAAAGAATAAATTTTAATATAATAAATTTAATTTATACATTTATATTTAATTATTTAATTAAATATAATCAATAATATATTGGATTTATATATATTAAAATATACAATATGTTTTATTATATATATATGTAATGATTTATCTAATTGAATATATTAACATTTATTCTTTATTCTTTTTAACATCATGATAAATAGTATTTGTGAACTAACCTCAACAACTAATCACTTATATATCAACCACTAATTGTATATATATATATATGTAATATATTTATAATATATGTAAGTTTTAATATATATTAAATTTTTATATATATATATATAATAAAATAAAAGAATTTTAACAACATCACATTTTCACCATTATTAACCACAGCTTATAAGCTGGTTTTTATGGCACACATGTGTGCTCAGTTTCTTCCATTGTGTCTGACTCTTTGGGACCCTATGGACTGTAGCCCATCAAGCTCCTCTGTCCATGGGATTCTCCAGACAATGATACTGGAGTGGGTTGCCGTGCCTGCCTCCAGGGAATCTTCCCTACCGACGGATTGAACCAGAGCCTCCTGTGTCTCCTGCATTGCAGGCAGATTTTTTACCACTGAGCCACCTAGGAAGCTTGGTTTCTATGGAAAGTATATTATGATTCCTAACTGCTGCTGCTGCACTGAGAACAGTTAAAACCGGACATGGAACAATGAAAAGGACTGGTTCAAAATTAAGAAGGGAGTATGTCAAGGCTATATATTTTCACTCTGCTTATTTAGCTTATATGCAGAGCACATTATGTGAAATGTCGAGCTGGATGAATGACATGCTAGAATCAAGATTGCTTGGAGAAATATCAACAACTTCAGATATGCAGATGATTCCATTCATGGCAGAGAGCAAAGAGGAACTAATGAGTCTCTTGATGAAGGTGAAAGAAGAGAGTGAAAAAGCCGCCTTAAAACTCAACATACAAAAGACTAAGATCATGGAATCTGGTCCCATCACTTCATGATGAGTAGATGGGAAAAAATGCAAACAGTGGCAGATTTTATTTTCTTGGACTCCAAAATCACTGTGGAGGGAGACTGCAGCTATGAAATTAAAAGATGCTTGCTCCTTGAAAGGAAAGCTATGACAAACCTAGACAGCTACTAAAAAGCAGACATCACTTTGCCAACAGAAGTCCATAGAGTCAAAAACTATGGTTTTTTCCAGTAGTCATATATGGTTGTGAGAATTGGACCATAAAAAAGGTTGAGCAGCAAGGAACTGATGCTTTTGAATTATGCTGGCAAAGACTCTTGAGAGTCCTTTGGAGAGCAAGTAGACAAACCAGTCAATCCTAAAGAAAATAAACTCTGATGATTCATTGGAAGGACTGATGCTGAAGCTGAAGCTCCAATCCTTTGACAACCTGATGCAAAGAGCTGACTCTTTGGAAATACCTTGATGCTAGGAAAGAAAGAGGGCAGGAGAAGAAGGGGGCGAGAGCGGATGAGATGGTTGGATGGCATCACTAACTCAATGGGCATGAGTTTGAGCAAACTTCAAGAGATATTGAAGGACAGGGAAACCTGGCATGGTGCAGTCCACTGGGTCACAAAGAGCTGGACACAGCTTAGCGATTGAACAACAACAGCTGAGAATGTAAACCTATTTCACCCAATGACACATTGGGAATGAGAACCCCATGGGTTGCTTTGGCAGTAGGAAGGGATTCCAAAATGAGCTCTTCAAGATGATATCTTTAGGTAAACAACGATTGACCAGTATAGTATTGGGGCTTCAAGAAACTAATAAAGCTTATTCATTAATTCCACTTGTAAAAAGGAAAATAAATCTCTAAGTGAGGTATTCATAAATACTAAAATGAATTTATACTTCATGCTGTTCTCTGGCTACCTGAAACCATGCTGATGGGACCCAGGCTATTCTAGACAGTGCCTCACATTAAAAATATTTACTCCTTGTCCACCTTATTATAACAAAAGGTATCATTCTTTTACAGAAGATGCTTTAGGGTAGTATTTTGAGAAGAGACTGGTAAAATAAATTCAAAAAATATTTGAATGCCACTAAGTATAACTCTATATTCCATATATTTTAGGCTCTGTCTGCACTAAAATTTTTTCACAGTAGTCCTATTTGTAGAAGGATCACTAAAATTATATCATTAATATATGTGGCTTAGTTATGCACAGTATCTGATTCTAAAGTCGTATAGGGTTATGCCTTATAAAATAAAGAATAAAAAATAATTCAACACTAATTATTATTTTAATGATGATAGAAATCTCTATATCTCAAAATGTAATGCCTTTAGTTACAGAATAGCATTATAGTTTGGTTATAAGAATGCAACCGATCATAATAATGATATTTCTATATTGCTTATTGTCAGGGAACATTTAACAGGAGGATTCCTGCATGCTGTTTTCTATTTTTCAAGGATTTTCTGCTCCTTATCAGTTCCTATTCCAAGAACTAGTAGAGCTGCACCCAGTTCTCAGGACTGAGCATGCAGTGACTCTTTTTGGCGTCAGTGACCTTGTATGTATTAGACTATCCATATTGTGGCTATTGATAAAGTTTCATCTTGTGTGATAGCTGAGTAATCATCTTACTAAAGATATATAAGCCTGCACTTCTGCTAATAAAGCACACTTTCTCCATCAGAGCTTGGGTCCCCATGTCTTTCTTTCCTTCTTTCTTTCTTTCTCTCTCTCTTTCTCTTTCACTTTCTTTTTTTATCATTTATTATTATTATTATTATTTTCTTACTTTACTTTACAATATTGTATTGGTTTTGCCATACATCAACATGAATCCACTACGGGTGTACCCATGTTCCCCATCCTGAAACCCCCTCCCACCTCCCTTCCCGTACCATCCCTCTGGGTCTTCCCAATACACCAGCCCCAAGCATCCTGTATCCTGCATGGAACCTGGACTGGCGATTTGTTTCTTACATGATATTATACATGTTTCAATGCCTTTCTCCCAAATCATTCCACCCTCTCCTTCTCCCACAGAGTTCAAAACACTGTTCTATACATCTGTGTCTCTTTTGCTCTCTCACATACAGGGTTATCATTACCGTCTTTCTAAATTCCATATATATGCGTTAGTATACTGTATTGGTGTTTTTCTTTCTGGCTTACTTCACTCTGTATAATAGGCTCCGGTTTCATCCACTTCATTAGAACTGATTCAAATGTATTCTTTTTAATGGCTGAGTAATACTCCATTGTGTATATATACTACAGCTTGCTTATCCATTCATCTGCTGATGGACATCTAGGTTTCTTTCATGTCCTGGCTATTATAAACAGTGCTGCAATGAACATTGGGGTACACATGTCTCTTTCAATTCTGCTTTCCTCGGTGTGTATGCCCAGCAGTGGGATTGCTGGATCATAAGGCAGTTCTATTTCCAGTTTTTAAAGGAATCTCCACACTGTTCTCCATATTGGCTGTACTAGTTTGCATTCCCACCAACAGTGTAAGAGGGTTCCCTTTTCTCCACACCCTCTCCAGCATTTATTACTTGTAGACTTGTGGATCACAGCCATTCTGACTGGCGTGAAATGGTACCCCATTGTGGTTTTGATTTGCATTTCTCTGATAATGAGTGATGTTGAGCATCTTTTCATGTGTTTGTTAGCCATCTGTATGTCTTCTTTGGAGAAATGTCTATTTAGTTCTTTGGCCCAGTTTTTGACTGGGTTGTTTATTTTTCTGGAATTGAGCTGCACGAGTTGCTTGTATATCTTTGAGATTAGTTGTTTGTCAGTTGCTTCATTTGCTATTATCTTCTCCCATTCTGAAGGCTGTCTTTTCACCTTGCTTATAGTTTCCTTTGTTGTGCAGAAGCTTTTGATTTTAATTTGATCCCATTTGTTTATGTTTGCTTTTATTTCCAGTATTCTGGGAGGTGGATCATAGAGGATCCTGCTGTGATGTATGTCGGAGAGTGTTTTGCCTATGTTCTCATCTAGGAGTTTTATAGTTTCTGATCTTACGTTTAGATCTTTAATCCATTTTGAGTTTATTTTTGGGTATGGTGTTAGAAAGTGTTCTAGTTTCATTCTTTTACAAGTGGTTGACCAGTTTTCCCAGCACCACTTGTTAAAGAGATTGTCTTTACTCCAATGTATATTCTTGCCTCCATTGTCAAAGATAAGGTGTCCATAGGTGCGTAGATTCACTTTCTTATTGTTGACTCCAGACCGCCAAGTTCTGGTCCATTAAAGAACCACAACAAGTGGCTCCCAGAACAGGGACTTGGCATATATGGCATTTCGGATGGAGTGACTCAGGGCCTGTTGAAGTCGGGACCTATTGAGGTCGGTAAGTACTAAGACACGGGTCAAATGGCTGGAAACCCCCATAATTTCTCTACTTTACTTCACCATTTGTTTAAAGCTCAGGGACTTTTGGCTTTGTGCCAATGAATAGAGGCTTGCTTTTGAACAGTGTTTAAATGTAATCCTTGGTTCCCTGATAAAGGCAGTTTTGATTTAGAAATTTGGCACTGGGTCAAAGAAAATGTTGAACGAGCCGCCAGGCAAGGAAAAAATATTCCAGTTGATTTCTGGCCCCTATGGGTTCTCATTAAAGCTGTAATTCTGCCATTTCAAGGTAAATTCTAGCCCTCCCAATATTTGACAACAGACAGAACACTTATTACATGAATATAAATTAAATGATAAAACTTTACAAAAGGCCCAATTAAAACAACATAAAATATTTCAAAATTTTCCTACTAATCCTACCCTGGCTACTCCAAATGTCCCTCCTCTGCCAACAGGTGCAACACCAAAAGTCTCTCCTTTGCTCCATCAGAGCTTGGGACCCCGTGTCTTCCTTCCTTCCTTCCTTTCTTTCTTTCTTTCTCTCTCTCTCTCTCCCCTCCCTTTCTTTTGTTCACTTTCTTATCGTTGACTCTGGACCGCCAGGTTCTGGTCTATTAAAGGACTTCAACACCGTATGTATATTTTCTAAATAAGATGATAAAATTGATGAAAAAGTAAAGATTATTTTATTTAGTATAGTGTGTTTATAGCATGTAATCATTATCACTGCAGATGGTGCCTGCAGCCATGAAATTAAAAGACACTTACTCCTTGGAAGGAAAGTTATGACCAACTTGGATAGCATATTCAAAAGCAGAGACATTACTTTGCCAACAAAGGTCCGTCCAGTCAAGGATATGGTTTTTCCTGTGGTCATGTGTGGATGTGAGAGTTGGACTGTGAAGAAAGCTGAGCGCTGAAGAATTGATGCTTTTGAACTGTGGTGTTGGAGAAGACTCTTGAGAGTCCCTTGGACTGCAAGGAGATCCAACCACTCCATTCTGAAGGAGATCAGCCCTGGGATTACTTTGGAAGGAATGATGCTAAAGCTGAAACTCCAGTACTTTGGCCACCTCATGCAAAGAGTTGACTCATTGGAAAAGACTCCTTTGCTGGGAGGGATTAGGGGCAGGAGGAGAAGGGGACAACAGAGGATGAGATGGCTGGATGGCATCACTGACTCCATGGACGTGAGTCTGAGTGAACTCTGGGAGTTGGTGATGGACAGGGAGGCCTGGCGTGCTGCGATTCATGGGGTCACAAAGTGTCGGACACGACTGAGCAACTGAACTGAACTGAACTGAACTGAAATCATTATGGATTGCATATTTAACTATTTTTGATAACTGTTCTGCATACAGAATTTCATCATATCCTCCACTTTTAGGTGAACAGTATTATCTATTGCTTCATTTAACAATTATTTTGAGTTTATTCATGAATTAGATAACTTAAAAATTGTGGGTATATTTCTTGACATATAATAATTTAGCATAAACTTTAAGAAATACTGTCTTAGTATTAAACACTGAGTTTAAAAAAATGTTTTTTTGTTTTGTTTTGTTTTCATATGCCATTTAAGAAATAAGGGCTAATTTTGATAGTGCTTATTGGGCTTTTGGCACAGTCTTGTGTGCTTTAACATATTATTGTATGTAATCCTTACATCAATTCTGTGATAAATTATATCATTATCTCCATTTAACAGATAAGAAAACTGAGTAATGGAGTATTTAAGAAACTTGACCAAGATTATTCAGCTAGTAAATATAGAGACAGGAGTATGTAATATACTCTCCTTATGAAAGACATTTTCCAGTTTTCAGGTGTAGGAAAATATTCAGAATACTTTGAAGTTATCTACCTTAAAAAGATAGTCTATCTTAAGGGAAGTTTTCCTTAAATACCTAAACACAGAGAAAACAAATATGCAAAGACAATGTTTTTGATAAGTTACATGATGAATTAAGATGTCAGTGGAGCAAATAAAAATATAGTAATTTGCTAAGAATCACATTGCTGAATAGTTTCAAGAATGAGGGAATGTGATTCATATTGAGGTCTGACATAAAACAGAAAAATTCTGTAAAGCAATTATCCTTCAGTAAAAAATAAATTAATTTAAAAAAAGAATAGGGGAATGATATAATTTGCCTAAAGTGTAGAGAACAGTGGCTTGTCAGGCAATAATGGTAACTTGTGGAAATTCAGAGAAGAATTAATGATAGCATGACCAGATTAGTGACAAGTGGTAGGGAAAAATTGAGGCATTTAAAAAACAGAATCCATATGTGGCTTGTGGGAAGTGAGGGAGTGAATAGCGAGTGAATAATGACAGACTCTAGACTGGGCAGTAGGGTAGTTGCTGTTGGTAATCACTCATTTAGGCAAACTCATGGGAAAAGCATGAGCACTAGCAGATTTGGGTTGATTTCAGATAAAGGCACACTATTTAGAGCTATAATGCAGGGGATTTTGTATATGTGAAGGTATGGAGATAGGTTTGATTTCACCATGAAACCATACTATAATTCAGGGTTGAATTAAATCAGAATTTTTAAAAATCTGAATCAAATCAAAGTATCATGTAAGTATATATAATTTTATGAAATATTATATGATTTATACAACAAAATGATAGATTATTGGTTATGCAGTTCAAAGATAACTCTACTTTTTAAATATTTTTTAAAGTGAATGTATGGTGTGTGGCATTTTTTAAAACAAAAATAGTGCCATCTATGTAACTGCATTAAATAGTCATATTTGTAGAAAATAATCATGCTAATAAATTAATATATTAGAAAATAAATAGAGATTAGAATTAGAAAATAAAGCATTTTCTCCTGCTGTGTTATTCACTGATTACTTGCTGCTAATAAGAATTTTCCCCACTATTGAATCAGCCTGATTGTGTTTATACAAATGAATACATCTGTGTCCTTTCCACCTAAAAAATGAGTAAAAATCTCTGAGATGAAAAACTTGCTATTTTCACTAAAATAAAATTTCTTCTCATGGTTTTAAAATTATGTAATTTTCTGATATTTATGCAACACATGTAGAAACATCAGTTGTGTTCTGCATTTTACTTTGACCTGTATTTGTATTTACTGTTAGCTTAAGAAAGTATTAAAACTTATACATATGTGATAGTTGTCCCTTGTTAACTGTGAGCAGAATGAGTTGTGAAAAAGGAAGGGAAACTAATTGTTTATGATGAAATCTTTTATTCTATTATTGGGTGGGTTTTAGATTATTTATCATGAGAAATGTTTAACTGTTTCCAGAAGCCTCAAGCAGTCATAGGTATCTTTAGTGAAGTCCTATAATATGTATCTAAATTAATTTTATTCAAAATCTATTTATTCAACACGTATGTTATAACCAGTTTTTACCAGGAGATAAAAATATCCTTGAAAAAGAGTGTTTCCCTTCCTCTGAGATACATTTTCAATACTTTTTTTTTTTTAAAGAAATACACTTCTGGCTTAATAATCAGAATTATAGTTTATGAGATTAGCCAAAGAATTTGGGTACACAAAGAACTCTAGGTAATATTTGATCCTCTGAGACTTTTTATGAGACACCTCTGCAAAATAAATGCATTTTTAATGTATGTTCAATGCCTGAAACAGAAAATATAAAATAAAGTGTTCATTATTTACCACGAATCTGTTAATAGAAAATGGGAAGTTTATTACTGTTACTATATAAATATGACCTTAATGAAGCTAGCATTAAATAAAATATCCAATTAGTTGGCTTTCCTTAGCTTAGCCAAAAATTCTCTTGAGTGTTATAGAAAATGGTGCAAAAAACTGTACACCTTTGAATGATGTATTATGTTCTGTTGTAGATTTAAAATTTTAGTGGTGAAAGAGGGAGAGCGTAATCTGATTTGTGGGTTTGGTCAGATCACTCTATTGATCTTGTACATGATAGCATTCTACTTGGCAGATGAAATTGAAAATGAATGTCCAAAAATGATGCATTTTATTTTCAGTATAAGTAGTCATTAAAGCTAGAAGTCAGAATGCCAGCAGCTACTATATCCTAATAGCTGTACTGCAAATTTTGAAAGGTAATTTCACATTACCAAATTCTGCATTGTGTCCAAAACAAAGTGTTTGATTTACGAATGTTCATACTATAATACAAATAGAAATATTTCTCTACTGATATATAGAATTCATCATGTTTAGTCCAGCACTGTAAGCTTATTTAAAGGTATATTCACTTTTTAATTTTAACTCATAAAGCCAGGGAACAATATTTATGTCAAGTACTGCAATTGTGCCCAAACAGCTTAGCCCAAACTGCACTGTACATTCTCTACTTTTTCATTCTTATAATTTGTCTTAACTACAAAGTCAAAGTTTATACTTGTCCTTTATAACTTTTCTGAATTTCTTGTTAATAGTAGTTTTATTCATAATTAAAGAAAAAGTTACTACCCTAAGACATGAAATTTTAGCAAATCTAATTGTTACTGTATTTTAGGTTTTATCTTTCTTAGCAATTTCTTGCATCCATGACAGAAGGGGAAAAATAATAATAATCATTTTGAGCATGATTACCAAATACCCTTATCAAAGGTATTTTCCATTTTCAGGTGAGGGAAAGCACACAGGATATTTTTGAAGTCAGATTTGACATAAATTTTCGACAATTAACAATAACTTGAAAGGGATTTTAGTGTTCCAATTAGAGAAGTAGCATATTTTGATAAATGGAACATACAACTAGGTATATTTTTGTGTTTATCATTTAGTTATAGTACTATTCCGTTTTTAAAAAATTTTAAAAAGGTATTTTATCTGTACCTTCATATTTTTGTGATCATAAAGGGCTCAATCAAGATATAATATAGCTGCAGACTAGTCTACTTAATTAACCTTACTCAAAAAGAGTTCTGGTCTTTACCCTCATTCTCTGGGAGATAATCTCTAATCCCTTGGAATATCCTACCTGATAAAATGATTCTTGGCCAGGATGCCTTGGGACATACGTAATAGTCTATACTGACAATAATTTATGGTGGGAGCTTTGAAGCAGAAGGTATCAGCTAGACCCCTGGAGAGGCTAGACGTCATAGTTTCCACTTGCCAGTATTCATTCACTCTCTTAGTTTCCACTTACTAGTTTTCATTTACTCTCTTTCTTACTAAAAGTACTAAGGTTTTAGTCCAGGGATATTTGCTCTAAGATTTTCTATTCTGTTGATCTTAACTCTTGGGTATATGCTTAAGTGAAAAATAAGTTGGACCATATTGTGAATAGTATGCTTCCATTTATATAAGGAAGAATGGATTATACATACATGAATGAGTGCATATATTTTATATTAAAATGTACACAAACATGAAATAAACCAATAAAATAGTATGGTTGCCTATGTATATATATAGAGAGAGAGAACAGGGCAGAGAGCATATGAAGTAAAATTACAATTCTCTGTTTGTTATAATTAGCTTTGGATGTATAGACATGTTTTTATAACTATAAAACAAAGTTATATTAAAAGAGCAAATCTGAAAACATGAAAGTAAGGTAAAACAAATAAATATACGTATATCAAGCCATTTGCATAGCTTATATAGAACAAATATATTAATTGATTTTAAAATATAGTCATCTGACTGATGGGCTATGTCTTAAAGAGAAAAAGAACCACAAGGAAAAAAATTAAAAATTCACTTTTCTTTTTTTTTGCATTATTCTTTTTTTTAATTTAAATTTATTTTTAATTAGAGGCTAATTACTTTATAATATTGTATTGGTTTTGCCATACATCAACATGAATCTGCCACGGGTGTACACGTGTTCCCAATCCTGACCCCCCCTCCCACTTCCCTCCCCATACCATCCCTCTGGGTCATCCCAGTCCACCAGCCCCAAGCTTCCTGTATCCTGCATTGAACCTGAACTGGCGATTCATTTCTTATATGATATTATGCATGTTTCAATGCCATTCTCCCAAATTATCCTCCCCCCCATCTCCCACAGAGTCCAAAAGACTGTTCTATGTCAATTGTTGATAGTACTATTGGTATTTTTATTCTGAAATGGCCTGCAGGATAAAGCAATTATTAATTATGAGACTGTAATAATGAATCAAGTTTTTAAGATTAAGAAAAAGTAATATAAAATCAAAGAAGTAAAAATGAAGACTCCTACATATGATCTGGGAATATCAAAATGAGCACATATGCATGTGTATGTATACTTTATGCCTTTATCATTTAAAAAGGAAAAGATACAATAACCAATGAATATCACTATTGACAGATTATGGTCTCCATGGCATTTTCACTAATATAATAGAGGAGAAATAACTGATTCCAATTCTGTGACAAGGAATACATAAGTATTTTGTCATACCAGGAAAGCAGGAAACTTTTAAAGATTAGAGGTCATGTCAAGAAGATGTAGAAGCTGTCCTGAATTTGCTCCCATTGGCCAAAGATAGGATAATTTTGAGCATCAGTAAGCATGATAATTGTGAAATGTTGAAACATATTAAATAATTTGAACCCAGAATATTGTGTTACTCAAAAATGTATACTAATATCACATAGGTCACCTTTGAATGATTCTGGAAAGCAACTCCATTTTCTGAATATTGTCAAATGAAGAGAAATAAACTTTTAATCTGTCTGCCAGGGACAAACTGCCTCAGAGTAGCAAATGAATTTTAAGGGGAAAGTGCTCTGTGTTGTATTCCAGCAAAATGTGAAGAAGGGCTGATAGAATCTCAACATTTTGCAATCTATAATGAAATAATGGAATTGGGTAACTAAGTTTATCATTCATTATGGAATAGAAAAAATAATGATTATCCTTTATGTGTTTCCTAATGGAAGACTACATCACCTATGAAGTCTTCTTGGAAAAAACAAAATAGACAGACAAAACAGTATCAGACTAAGATTCTAGAATTAACATTCAGTTTAAGGAATATACAGGTGACATAGCAATATCTTCAATGACACTGCATGGAGATACTAGCAAAATCACAAAACAAGATGAAATGCCCAGTTTCTTTTAAAAATTGTGAAGTAATCAATATAAAGGTGGGGACAATTATAAATTAATAGAATTTCAAAGAAATATAAATAGGTAGTTACCAGCTTTTTCTGTTGTGGTTCCTAATCAAAACAAATCATAAAAGTAATTATAAGGCATAAGAAAATTGGAGAAATGCAAACACTGACAGGTTATTTTGATATCAGAATCATTGTTAATTTTTAGGTATGACCATGGTTTGAGGCATGTATATATTTTATTAAAAACTTCTTTCTTAAAAATAAACTACTAACTAATAATAAACACTAACTGATGCATAATTTTGACAGCTTCCAAAGTGAAGCCTCATATTGAAGCAAGTTTGTGGCTTAAATTGGAAATCAGTTTTATTAACCAAACTTTTTCATTGTGTTCTACTGAAATAGTAATTTCCAGGTATATGTTAGATGGTGAATTTATATTTATACATATATATATATGTGTGTGTGTGTGTATATATATATATATATACACACACACACACATATATATGTGTGTATGTATACATATATGTATACATTTATACACATACATACCAGAGAAGGTAATGGCAACCCACTCCAGTACTCTTGCCTGAAAAATCCCATGGATGGAGGAGTCTGGTAGGCTGCAGTTCATGGGGTCGCTAAGAGTCGGACACGACTGAGCAACTTCACTTTCTCTTTTCACCTTCATGCATTGGATAAAGAAATGGAAACCCACTCCAGTGTTCTTGCCTGGAGAATCCCAAGGACAGGGGAGCCTGGTGGGCTGCCGTCTGTGGGGTTGCACAGAGTCGGACACGACTGAAGTAACTTAGCAGCAGCACATATACATACATGCATATGAGGATGAATGGATGGATTGATGGACAGATGGTTGGATGGTTGGATGGATGGATTGGAGGGAGAGAGAGTATGACAGATGAGGTAGAGAAAAGGAGGGCAAGGGAAAGGATAGAAGGGAAAAGGAGAGGAAACAAAGGGAGAAAAGGAGGGGAAGGCGAGAAAAGAGCATATGCACTATGTGAATGCAAAAACCTAAACACTGTCTCAGTCTTACTAGTCATCACAAGATATTTTCCTATTTAACTGTGATTTACTTCCCCTCAACCCCTTATTTCCTTTTCAGTATTTCAACAATCATAATCTCAAAGGGGAAACTGCAAAAACTTAGATCTCTAGTAAAATTGTTCTTGCATTATTGTCTAGGTTAAATGATTTTAGCTGCTTTATGAATAATCAAGTATTTATGTATATAAGTTTATTTGATAGGCAAATAGAATGATCTTTATTGAAGCTGAAAAATGCACAGATGAGTAGCAATTTAACATAGAAATTAAAAAAAAAAAACCTCTTTTGGAGATATTATTTATTGAATGATGGGTAGTGGCAAAATATTACTTATACAAAATACCTTCAATACCAGTCAGAACTGGGCAGTTAATTTAGTGAGAACATAGCTGGCATGCACTCTGAGGAGGATCCCTGTAATCATTAAATGAGGTAACCTAACTTCGTTGAAATCTAAAAAGCAATAAAGAATTATCATTATTTCTTCTATATTTGGTTATTATATATGTACTATATTATTTGGAACAAAAAATTCAACCAATAATTCCTTAAGTAAAATGATTTAGGCAACATTTATTTGGTTATTTTGTTCAGCTAAATATTAAATATGGCAGGAAACTGTGCCTTGTTCTATCATATGTGTTTAGTCACTCAGTCAAATCTGACTCTTTGTGGCCTGTGGACTTTAGCTCATCAGACTCCTCTGCCTATGGAATTTTCGAGGCAAGAAATACTGGAGTGGGGTGCCATTTCCTACTGCAGGGGATCTTTCCAACCCAGGGATCCAACCCAAGTCATATGCGTCTCCTGCACTGGCAGGCAGGCAAAATCTTTACTATTAGTGCCCCCTGGGAAGCCCTGGTTATCATATGCTGCTACTGCTAAGTCGCTTCAGTTGTGTCCGACTCTGTGTGACCCCATAGATGGCAGCCCACCAGGCTCCCCCGTCCCTGGGATTCTCCAGGCAAGAACACTGGAGTGGGTTGCCATTTCCTTCTCCAATGCATGAAAGTGAAAAGTGAAACTGAAGTGGCTCAGTTGTGTCTGACTCTTCACCACCCCATGGACTGCAGCCTACCAGGCGCCTCCATCCATGGGATTTTCCAGGCAAGAGTACTGGAGTGGGGTGCCATTGCCTTGGCAAAAGAATTATGCAAAATAAATTGGTCTTTAAAAAATGACACCTGAAAATTATTTAATGAACAACAATAAAAGGAGTGTTCATTACTCAGCTATATTAAAAATCACTCTGTAGGAATTGTGATGATTTGGTTCAAGAAAAGATATAAGGTTCAAGAATAAAACATTATTTTTGTTCTTTAGCTACTCAGCATGTGGCTCAACTTAAAAAAAATATATCCACCAAGTATATGGCTGTAGACTCCTATAATTCTCTTTAAAAAAATAAAACAATAAGTCCAAATTCAATTAGAATATCATTTATTTATTACCGCTGCCTTCTAAAAATGCAATATACTGTATCATTTCTTTCAGTTAAAATGAATTGTAGTTTGAGAGTTTTTGGCATCTTCATGAAACCTCTTAGCTAACCGTTCATGTGGAGTAAAAGCCACAGGTCAATTTATTATTTCTTTTATAATTCTTATCACTATTTTCTCTGAAGACAACTTAATTGTACCTCAGTGAGTTAATTCTGTTATCCATCCTTTATATAATGTAAAATAATGTGTATAATTTTCCCTTTTTCAAATCTAAAGGGTGTTCAAACTGTTTATAATTAGAGTCATGTATCAAGATTCAGTCATTTTTATTTTGTATAACATTTGCAGGATTAAATGTGGAATCTATGCAACTTAATATTTATCTTTATTTTGTTGTGGAAAATAGTAATTTTTGAGGTTTATAGGAGTTAATACTCTAAACTCAATTCCGTTGCAAAATAAAGACTAACTCTTACAGAAAACAGACTGGTTCCAAATAGGAAAAGGAGTACGTCAAGGCTGTATATTGTCACCCTGTTTATTTAAATTATTCAGAGTACACCATGAGAAACCCTGGGCTGGAGGAAGCAGAAGCTGGAATCAAGATTGCCAGGAGAAATATCAATAACCTCAGATATGCAAATGACACCACCCTTATGGCAGAAAGGGAAGAAGAACTAAAGAGTCTCCTGATGAAAGTGAAAGAGGAGAGTGAAAAAGTTGGCTTAAAGCTCAACATTCAGAAAACGAAGATCATAACATCCGGTCCCATCGCTTCATGGCAAATAGATAGTGGAACAGTGGAAAACAGTGGCTGACTTTATTTTTCTGGGCTCCAAAATCACTGCAGATGGTGATTGCAGCCATGAAATTAAAAGACGCTTGCTCTTTGGCGCTCAGCTTTCTTTGTAGTCCAACTCTCACATCCATACATGACTACTGGAAAAACCATAGCCTTGACTAGACGGACCTTTGTTGGCAAAGTAATGTCTCTGCTTTTGTTTTTTTTTTTTTCTTTTATTTTGTCAACAAAGGTCCGTCTAGTCAAGGCTATGGTTTTTCCAGTAGTCATGTATGGATGTGAGAGTTGGACTACAAAGAAAGCTGAGCGCCAAGGAGATGATGCTTTTGAACTGTGGTGTCGGAGAAGACTCTTGAGAGTTCCTTGAACTGCAAGGAGATCCAACCAGTCCATCCTAAATGAGATCAGTCCTGGGTGTTCATTGGAAGGACTGATGTTGAAGCTGAAACTCCAACATTTTGGCCACCTGATGCGAAGAGCTGACTCATTTGAAAAGGCCCTGATGCTGAGAAAGATCGAGGGCAGGTGGAGAAGGGGACAACTGGATGGCATCAATGACTCAATGGACATGGGTTTGGGTGGATGCAGTGAGTTGATGATGGACAGGGAGGCCTGGTGTGCTGCAATTCATGGGGTCGCAAAGAGTCGGACACCACTGAGTGACTGAACTGAACTGAACTTACTGGAAACATATTACCTTAATTTTTTGTCAAATATTCATGACAAAACATTACTTATGGACTAGATAAGCTGTAAATTTAAATTGGTCACACTTAAAATATTGAATTATGCTTGTAACATCAGTTTGGGAGAGTATGCTGCTAGGTCACTTCAGTCGTGATCGACTCTGTGTGACCCCATAGACGGCAGCCACCAGGCTCCTCCATCCCTGGGATTCTCCAGGCAAGAACACTGGAGTGGGGTGCCATTGCCTTCTCCAATGCAGGAAAGTGAAAAGTGAAAGTGAAGTCGCTCAGTCGTGTCCAACTCTTAGTGACCCCATGGACTGCAGCCTACCAGGCTCTTCCATTTTTAAATTTTATACTATTAGTATCCCTTTTGAAGTATAGATTTTTATTTATAGGAAATCTCCTACATTATTTCTCCCCCTCTCTTTCTCTCTCTCTCACACACACACACTCACACATCCTTTTTTGATGCCAAGTGTAAATCTTTTTCAAATTTTTTATGTGTTTATTATTGATGGCACTGGGTCTTCATTGCTGTGTGTGCTTTTCTCTAGTTGTTGCGAGCGGGGCTTACCCTAGTTGCAGGCTTCTCATTGTGATGGCTTCTTCTGTTGCAAAGTAGGGGCGTGGTCTCTAGGGTGCATGGGTTTCAGTAGTTGTGGTAGGCACAGTCTCAGTAGTTGAGGCTCCTTGCCTCTAGAGCACGGACTCAGGGTTCTGGCACATGGGCTCAGTTTCTCCGTGGCATGTGGGATCTTCCTGGATCAGGGATTGAACCCATGTCTCCTGCAGGTGGATTCTTCACACTGTGCCACCAGTGAAGCCTTTCAACTTCTCAATGGGAAGTCTGTAAATTTAGTGAAGGAATGCATTATTGTATACTTTTTAAAGTAGAGCAGACAACATTAGGTTTTATTAATCTTCTCTTATCTCTGTCTTTCAGTTCAGTTCAGTTGTTTAGTCATCGCCAACTCTTTGAGACCCAATGGACTGAGTATGCCAGGCTTCCTTGTCCATCACCAACTCCTGGTGCTTATTCAAACTCATATCCATAGAGTTAATGATGCCATCCAAACCTCATCCTCTGTCGTCCCCTTCTTCTCCAGCCTTCAATCTTTCCCAGCATTAGGGTCTTTTCCAATGAGTCAATTCTTCACATCAGGTGGCCAAAATATTTGAGTTTCAGCTTCAACATCAGTCCTTCCAAAGAATATTCATGACTGATTTCCTTTAGGATTACTGGTTGGATCTCCTTGCAGTCCAAGCGACTCTTAAGAGTCTTCTTCAACACCACAATTCAAAAGCATCAATTCTTCAGTGCTCAGCTTCCTTTATAGTTCAACTATCACATCCATACATGACTACTGGAAAAACTATGGCTTTGACTAGATGGACCTTTGTTGACAAAGTAATGTATCTGTTTTTTAATATACTGTCTAGGTTGGTCGTAGCTCTTCTTCCAAGGATTAAGCATCTTTTAATTTCATGGCTGCAGTCACCATCTGCAGTGATTTTGGAGCCCCCCGAAATAGTCTGTCTTTATTCACCTACATTAAAATAGATCTGTTTTTATAGATTCCCTAGTGGTTCCCAGTCTGGATTTTTTTTTTATAGAAATGGATCATGCAATTTAGATATTTCAGTCATGTTTTATATTTTGTTCTGTTAGTGTCACAAAATCAAGTTTTGCTTGCTAGTTTAGTTTTCCTTTTTTTATGTTCCATGAATTCTAAAGCATTATTAAGCCTGGAAAAGAAGTAAGATGTTTATTAATTTATAGGGAGCTTCTTAGTATTTTGGAATTTCAAGAGTGTGGTTTACCTTTCAATCCTATAGAGTATTACTATGTAGTTCTGCTGCTGCTGCTGCTGCTAAATCACTTCAGTCGTGTCCCACTCTGTGTGACCCCATATTATGAAATAAATCTTATTATAGCTTTTAGAGCCTTTCCTAGCCTCAATAGTTTCCCCAACTCCCCACCCTCACCAGCCTGAGGACTTAGCTTAATAAAATGGCACTTTCCCTCTATTGAACTATTTAAACATGTTTAAAGTTTTCCAAGGAAAATTCCAAGGTAGTAAGTTGAGTCAGTATGCAGTTGAGAGATCTTTCAGACTGTTTTCTTTTTTCTCTTTGTTTTATGAACATTTTCACATTTGGCTGTCTTATGCCCTCTGGGAGATCACCCAACCTCAGAGTATTTTCTTAAAACCTTTTCTGAACTTCTACCTTTATTATGAGAATCACGAAGTCTTTTCTCTGAACCTTTCCCAGTTGATTAATGTGGTCAGTGCTGTTTCTTTGTGTGAGCCACTTTGATTCCTCTGCCTGGGACTGTATTCACAATTTTTTACACTTTTTTGTTCCTTATTGATTCTCCTGCTAAGAACTCCTCTTTTTTCCCTAGGATATTGAGATTCCACATTGCACATCCAGTTCTTTTAGCTTTAAAGTTCTTGCTGAATTCTTCCTTCTACAGTAGGACTGGGAGAAACCAACAGAGCAGAGAGGATCCCATATTCTAAGACTCTCTCAAAAGGAAACCAAAACTAAAATAAAAATCAATAAACAAATGAACTCCAGTAAATTACATATATCCAAGTATTTAATGTTGAAAGAATGATGCTATAAATTTTGTGCTATGGAATGTTGGAGACATAAATGTTTATAAATATCACCTAGCCCAACACTTCATTTTGCAGAAGAAACTGAGATAAGTGTGACATGCAATGTGCTAAAAATGCTCTGAAGCAAGAAGGTAAGTAAGGTAACAAAGTCAAATGAAACAGATCACAATCTCTCTTTTCCAAACTTGCAAACTTTTACACTTCAAAAGGAATTTCTAGAGTCTTTCATATGTGTTAATTGGTTGACTATTCCAGCTATTCAACAAATGTATATCAAATGCCTACTCTATGTCTGACTGTAATCTTGCAATGAGTATACAATGATGAATGAGACATGCTCCTGCCATTTATTGAATTACAGTAAAAAGTATAGCGTGCATATAAAAGACAAAACACAAAGTTGTGCATACATTAATTCCAGAATGAGAAATCTATTGCTTGAATATTAGTGTCAGTTATGTCTTTGTTGATCAACTTAATAATAAAGCATTATTTTAATAGCCATCATGTTTTAAACTTTAGATTTTCTTTTGGTAGATACCAGAACTTCTTGTGAAATAGATAAAAGAAACTCTTATATTCTCTAATAAGCTGGGATTTTTTATATTAACTCTGTAAAATATTCAGTTCAGCACACATTTAAAAGTGTTATATATTTTTTCACATGCATAAATTATATGGAAATCCTTAGGATATCTGCTTAAAGCAATATATAGTAAGAATTATTAATTTGTATATTCTAATACATCTTTTTTATTCATAGAATGTGCAAAAGGTTTGAAGAGATTTGAGAATAGCCTGGTGGCTCAGATGGTAAAGAATCTGCCTGCAATGCTGGAGACTTGGGTTCAGTCCCTGGGTTTGGAAGATCCCCTGGAGAAGCGAACAGCTACCCACTCCAGTATTCTTGCCTGGAGAATTCCATGAGCAGAGGAGCCTGGCAGGCTACAGGCCATGAGGTAGCAAATAGTCAGACATGACTGAGCGACTTTCACTTCTTTTTTACTCTAAGTAATTTAACTACTTTTCCTTACATGCATTGAAACAGTAGAAAGTATCTTAGTAAATGTCCACCTCACACCTTTCTGGATAAACTAATGTTCTTCTTCCTACTGTAAATTATATACAGTGATGTCTAGGACAACATAAATATTTGGCATTAGGAAATTTCTCTCACATTTACTTTGATTCTTTTCAGGTGAAAAGCATGTTGTTTTCAAACCCTAACTTGGGTTCCTGGATGCTATACCAACATGGGTGTGTTAGGAGAAGGGGCTTCCCACTTCAGAAAACAATTTCTGGAAACCGGTAAGGTATCTAGGAATTCAAATCAATATGACACTGTCTCTTTGAAGTAAGCACCTGATTCCACAGGTTCATGGTACAGTCCCACAAGATTGTCCACATATACATATGTGAATTGACATAAATAAAATATTGAAGTATATATGTACTGTGATTTTGCTTGACAACCTTTATTCCACATATATATTATGTGTTAAATTTACTTAACAGGCAATGACTATATTTCTTTCATTTCTGTTTAAGTCCATTTTTTGTTGAGGGACAATAGCAAAGTCTGTGTTGCTATTGTTAAGAACAAGAAACTTGGCTTTTTTCCCCTATAATTTTCTGAAAGCTTAAATAGTTTTTGAAATTCACTATCACTCTCCTTGTAATAATTGTGATTTTAACAAAGCAAAACTAAAGGGTAGAAATTATACTGTTGTCTCTACTTTTACTAGAAAGATCAATCTCTTTGTGTTGACTGATTTTTTTGTGTGTGTGTGGAAAGCAGGCTAATTTTATATTAGCTATTGCTGAATGTAGTTAGAAAAAATAATATTCTCATCAAAAATAAAAACTAGAAAGGAAATAAGTGTGTCAAAAATATTGTTTTTTTATGTTTCAAATTTTGGATAGTTTGCAGTGACCAAAAAAAGATATATATATACACTTTACTTTGAAAGTGTTAGTCACTCAGTCATGCCTGACTCTTTGCGACCCCATGGACTGCAGCCCACCAGGCTCCTCTGTCCATGAGATTTTCCAGGCAAGGATGCTGGAGTGGGTTGCCATTTCCTTCTCTAGGGGATCTTCCCAACCCAGGGATCAAACCCTGGTCTCCTGTACTGCAGGCAGATTCTTTACGGAGTGAGCTACAAGGGAAGCCCCACTTTACTTTAGATATATCTATATATATATATATATATATCTTCTTTATATTCAGACAATGCTTCTTTTTTTATTTTTTATTTTTTTACTTTACAATATTGTATTGGTTTTGCCATACATCAACATGCATCTGCCACGGGTGTACATGTGTTCCCCATCCTGAACCCCCCTCCCACCTCCCTCCCCATACCATCCCTCTGGGTCATCCCAGTGCACAGGCCCAAGCTTCCTGTATCCTGCATTGAACCTGGACTGGCGATTCGTTTCTTATACGATATTATACATGTTTTAATGCCATTCTCCCAAACCATCCCCCACCTCCCTCTCCCACAGAGTCCAAAAGACTGTTCTATACATCTGTGTCTCTTTTGCTGTCTCGCATACAGGGTTGTTGTTACCTTTTTTCTAAATTCCATATATATGCATTCGTATACTGTATTGGTGTTTTTCTTTCTGGCTTACTTCACTCTGTATAATAAGTTCCAGTTTCAACCACCTCATTAGAACTAAGGGAGAAATTTCTGATATTTTTCCTTCTAATTGTCACTTTTTTATAGTATAGGTTTACATATTTATGTTTCAAAAATAAAGGAAAATGATGTGAGCAAAATAAAAGAGCCATGATCCGTGATTATCATTAACTCAGAAAAATATAAAAGATTAATGATGATTGATGAAAGTGAGGGCAGACTAATACTCAGTTATAATATCCTCTGTTTCAGTATTATACTTAACAGTTAAAGTCAGAAAATTAAAAGTAAAATTATTGTATATACCTCCTTGAAATGTGTTAACCATAGATTAGAAAAAATGTGAAAATAATTTCATACTAAAAAATTCTAACTTCTTACTAATATTAAGCTAACTTTATTATGTACACCTACTACAGATCAAATGCTGTTCTGGATACTGAAAATGCAAAAGAATAAATGTTATGGACTCTCAATAAGCTTCCAAATTAATTAGGGAGAGAGACCTGTAATGGTAACTCTTCCTTCTACAAATAGAAGAGAGTGATTTCTAAACTGAGCTACAAATGATGAATCAGAATATCTACAGAGCATGGAGAAGGGGTGGAACAATAAAACAAGGTAACAGCAGTGAAGTATTCTAATCCAAAGCAATCATGAGCTAATTCAATGAGGCAAAAGAAAGAATGCCACATTACCAGAAATAAAATAATTACAGTTGGAGCATGAGGTAATAGTGTGTATGTGTATATGCATGCATGTATGCATATGTAGGTCCTCCTTATTTATATTGGAGATCTTACAGGCTGGACAGTTTTAGGAATAACAGTCTGTTTGGAAAGAGCCTATATTTGTTTCATTCTTTTCATAAAATGAGTAAATGCCTGCTTTCCATACAAGACTGTTGGTTCAGTGAGGCTAATGACACAGAGCATTTCCAGCTTTCCTTCTTCCAAATCTGTGTATAAACAGACTGAACCAAGATACTGAGGACTCTTCTAATCCTTGTTAATGAGATTAGCCTTTCCTTTGAAGGCAGAACCATGCCATGAAATGTTATATCCAGGCCTCCTTGTCCCTCACCGTCTCCCAGAGTTTGCCCAAGTTTATGTCCATTGAATCAGTGGTGCCACTCAACCATCTCATCCTGTTGCCCACTTCTCCTTCTGTCTTCAGTCTTTCACAGAATAAGGGTCTTTTCCAATGAGTCAGCATCTTCGCATCAGGTAGCCAAAGTATTGGAGTTTCAGATTCAGTATCAGTCCTTGCAGTGAATATTCAGGGTTAATTTCCTTTATCATTGACTGGTTTGTCTCCTTGCTATCCAAGGGACTGTCAAAAGTCTACAACACCACAGTTCAAAAGCATCAATTCTTCAGCACTCAGCTTTCTTTATGGTCCAACTCTCACACCTGTACATGAATACTGGAAAGACCATAGCTTTGACTGTATTGACCTTTGGCGGCAAAGTCATGTCTTTGCTTTTTAATACACTGTCTAAATTTGTCACAGCTTTCTTTCCAAACTTGCTGCAGACATCATCTGCAGTAATTTTAGAGCCCAAGAAGAAGAAATTTGCCATTGCTTCCACTTTTTCCCCTTCTGTTTGCCATGAAGCGTTGAGACTGGATGCCATGTTCTTAGGGATTTTTTTTGTTGTTGTTTAAATATTGAGCCTTAAACTGACTTGTTCACTCTCCTCTTTCACCCTCATCAAGAGGCTCTTAGTTCCTCCTCACTTTCTGCCATTACAGGGTTATAAGCAGAGAAATGATCACAGCACAGTGTTTTGTGTTTTTTTGTTTGTTTGTTTTTTTTAATCACTATAAATACTAGATGAGAAGAGTAAGATTAAAAGCAGAAAATAAGTAAGGAGACTGACAAAGGAGAAAAATACATAAAATGTTTTAAGAGAAATTTTATGCAGAGTAGTAAGAAATATAAAAGTGATCTTTGACATCTGGGACCTGACAACTAGGTCTTGTTCTTCTGTTGATCATAAACAATTCCATAGAATATCAACATCAGTGAAGTCATTCTGACAGAAATTGCTCAAAATAAAAACAAGACCACTTTGCACTCAGGTCTGAACACAGACAATAAACATTGTTCAAACCATAAAAATGACCAAATATTTCCCTATCCTGACTAAAAGGAATGACAACTGCCTCTTTACCTACTATAGTTTTACCCTCACATTAGTCTTCCATCTTCCTAAATAAAAGGATACACAATCACAAAAATCACCTCCACTTAGTAATGGTAAAACCAATCCAATCCAAGAGTAAGGCCCCACCACTTAAACTCTACCTAAAATCGCAGACACAAGTCTAAAACCTATAATGAGGCGTTTCTAATACCCTCTTGCTCGCGTGCGCAACAATTGCTCCTATGCTGCGTGTGTGTGTGTTTCCTTATTATAATGCAAGTTATGTTCCTAGCAGTCTTTGCTAGAGGCAATGATGAAATAAGGTAGTTGAAAATGTTCAATCAGTTGTTTGGTTTCTAAATTAAGGTTTAATACATGAACAAATACCTTAACTTTCTTAGAGTGAAAGTAAAGGGAAGACTTATGACATGGAAATTAGAGAGGAAATTCTTTGTATGAATTATTAGTCTCTTTCCCTCTCTCTCTACTGGTCCTGGAAGAATGCATCTTCAAATTTATTTTATATGAATTACACCTCAAAATGGTAGAAATTTTATTAAAAAGCAAAAATGACTTTATTATGTTAATCACCATTCATGCTATAGCACTTTTAGTTTATAAGTACTTTTTAATTATCTTACTCATTAGGCTCTTTCAAGAATGTCTTCTAAAAGAATTATTTTTTCTTCCAACATATTTGGTTATATATATATATATATGGTAAGTCCTGTTAAGTTCCCATAATAGTAGTAAGAAAGACAATTTTTAAAAATTGTTCTTTGTTTATCCTTTAATATCAATAATTTTTATGCCTTAAATAGTAAGAAAGATACATCTTTCTACCAAATTGTGATTGAGACTGGGTAATTGGTATGAAACATAATTTTAAATTTTTTTCATATTTAATACCTACAAATGCATTTCACTTACTGACAGTTAATACTGAATAAGTTTTGCATAAATAACCATAATATATTTTGAAATACAAAGAGAAAAATTTTTATAGTTTTTAATTAGTTATGAAGTTATAAATGTATCTGTTGATATTCTTATACCTTAAAGAAACCCATGCATTGTTGTTTATTTTATTGAATATCTATAGCTAAATATTCATTGTTTTATGTATATTCTTATTTAGCAAACCTTATGGATGTGACACATGAAACAGAGTAAATACTATACAACAGTTTGATATAGAAGAGTATCTCAAAGTATTTAAGCCATAAAATGCATAACTGATATGAAGAATAATCATGGGAATATTTTTGAATTTATCATTTGCAAGGCTTATCTAATCCTGTGATTATTTTATTGTATTTTGAATTGGCTGGCCTTTGATCTACCAGATGCATTTACTGGGCATAATATGCAGGAGTATTTATGTATTAGAGTTCTTCAGAGAAACAGAATCAATAGGATGTGTGTATGTATACATAAAAAGACATTTTAAGGAACTGGCTCACAGGAATATGGAGACTGGCAAATGCAAAATTGTCAGGGGTAAGAGTGCAGAGTGGAGACCACTGGAAGGGTAGATGTTTCAGCTCAAGTCTGAAGGCAGTGTGGAGGCAGAATTGCCTCTTTTTCAAAGCACCCCATTCTTTTCAGCTGATTGAATGAGACCTATCCACATTATGAAGGGTGATCTGCTTTACTCAAAGCCAAAACTTCACAGTAACATCTAGACTGGTGTTTAAAATACATGAGTATTGTAGCCTAAGTTGACAGATGAAACTATTCCTTTGCAATTTGTGATATCATTTATATATCATTGGGATGTCAAATACTTATTTCTCAAACTGTAAGAGAAGTTGCACTTTATTTTAAGTTGCAGTGTTTTTCTCATCCTTTCTCATAGAACTTTACTAGCATTAGAAAAGAAAGGATTATTATCTCCTGTCTTGAGACAGACACTGAGTTAACTACCCTAGAGTAATACTATGAATTTCTTGTGAGAAGGATGTGATGGCATTGATAATATGTTTTTACCATGAATATTTGTTAGTTGGGCTGGTAGTGGGACTATGTATGCTAAGTAGGTGGGTGTATAAAAAAATCCTGAGACATTTCATCTATAAATATCTGATTATAGGCCAAATAATTAAAGATTAAGCTGTTCACAACCTAATACTTGTTTTCTTGAATGAATAAAAGCTTTTAAGTGAAAAAAATTTGGGAAAATAAAAACTTTTCTTCATGAATATCTATTATAACAAAAATACAAATACTTATTTTCTTAATAGTTATATATTTATAAAATATACCGCTAATATTGGGGAAAAGTTAACATCCTGAGTCTTTGAATGTATTGTTCTTTCATGGGTCATCAACTATTTGATGAAATTAAGGCCTGATCTCTTTGGCCTCCTTCTTTTTTTCTCCTTTTCTTTCTCCCTCCCTCCCATCCTTCCTTACTCCTTTGTCTTTTTTGCAAGAACTCTCTATTAATTTTCATTTAAATACATATAGAAAGGTAAGTTAAAAAAGAATGTTCAAATTTTTGAGTTTTTTTTTTTTTTGCATTACATTTATGTATTTGTAGGGTGAATATCTAATACTTACTTTTAACAAAGTTTTATGGTATTCATAACTGAGTGAAATATTTAATCACTTTTAATTGCTTCAAAGGCATGATATACTTTATGAACAGTACATTTTATTTTATCCTAAATGCTTATGATCCAAAGGATAAAACTATTTAATTGTTTAAATGTTTATATGACTTTGAATTTAGCATGTAAGTAGTTAGAAATAGCTCTGATTGCTATGACACATGAAATTAGTAGCATAGCATACATGTAATGAAAGTTCCTATCTACTAGCTTGAACTTAGGCAGTATCTACTCCTTTGTTGCTGATGTTGGTAAGTCCAATACAGAAAATAATACAACAGAAACTTCAAATACAATGCAATGGCACTTTCATAACTCATAATACATATAATGGGAAGTTTGCACATATGTAACAAAAAGCAGAAAATTTAGCTAATAAATCTCTAAGACATTGTATTCTTTTATTTCAGTTTATTTTTTTCTTTTCTTTTTTTTTTGTTCTCTACACAGACATTATTCTACATTTCAGGATCTTAGATAGTTAATGGATATTTAAAAATCTGCAGAAGTTGTTGTTATCCAAAACACACAAAAACACATACAAATACAAAGTGAGAGAGGGTCCAAAGCTTATTAAAATTACTTATTAAAAAAGCTTTTACTGTTTTGCCCAGAAACATCGGTGCAATGATAATATTATGCTAAGAATTCCTCAAATCATTCAATGTTCCAAACATGTGTGTGGATGTTTTTTGATAGTTTCATAGTTTAGATTGGCATTGTGTATATATGTTAATGTTTGTGGATATAAACAAGTAACAACATACAAAAAACAATAAATAAACAATAAACAGAAACAACAAAACAATTATTTTCAGCCATATAAAAAACTTGATGTCAAATAGTGAAGAAAGATATACATTTTTATTCTTACAAGTCTCTATTTCTAGATAGACATATAATACCAATTGTACCTTGAGGACCACATAAGCATCAAGAATATTTTAGTTTCTAAAGTTATGTAGAAAATTTTGTTTAGATGCATATTTTTACTTTTTTCTGAATTTTTTTTTTATCTGAGGTCAAGGTTTTCACATATATCAAATATCACATATATCAAATATTCTTTATTTGTCCAAGAATCATAATTCTGACTGTATTCTTAAGGAGAGGTCAAGTTCCACTCAAAAAGTGGTCAGTAAATCAGTTGGCATTTTCTGGAGACTGTCTGATTTTTATTTTTTTTGAGACAGAAAATTGCTGGCACTTCTATCATTTCTACAAAAATATAGAAGCCCCAGTAATAACTTAAATCATCTCAGATGCTTAATATAGCATTATTAGTTCACCAAGATAATGGCATCTTCTGAAATTCAATTCTTAAAATCTAGGCTTTGAATAAAAACAAATCTCTTTAATTGTAAGCAATGCTGTTTTCTTCCTTCCTTCTTACTTTTCTTCTTTCCTTCCTACTTTCCCTCCTTCATTTTTTGATGCATAATTAAAGTAGATCAATTTGTCACTTAGTAAATATATAAAAGTCATCACCATATTGCTTTACCATATTTCTAAAAAAATATCATAACCAACTCAGTGAAATATGTTCAGACAATAGGACAAGAGAAACTATGTTAAATATCATTAGTTTTTCAAAATCTGAAGAACACAAGACATTACAGTGAAGTGTCATACTAAGAATCTGATGCTGTAGACTGAGCTTCTAACTTTATTTTGGTGATACATAATAAATCTTAACAGAAAACTTTGCTCATGTACCTTCATAAGAAATTGAATATAAGGACTGTGCAACATGAAAAATATATGAGAAATTATAATAAAATAGAAGTCCAAACAGTCAAGGAACATGTGCCATTGGGGCTGGTGCACTGGGAAGACCCAGGGGGATGGTGTGGGGAGGGAGGAGGGAGGAGGGTTCAGGATGGGGAACACATGTATACCTGTGGAGGATTCATTTTGATATTTGGCAAAACTAATACAATTATGTAAAATTTAAAAAAAATAAAATTAAAAAAAATAAAAGATAAGAAAAAAAAATAAAATGATCTATATTGTTTAAATAGGGTATAACTCCCTCCCTTTATTTAGGGCAAAATATTCACAGAATATATTTACAAACAATTCAGAATTCAAAACTTAGTTAATTAGAACCAAATTCCAAGGTGGAACTAGAGGAAGAAAGGCATTTATTTTATTTGTGATCATGTGGAAGAACAGACATGAAATATAGTAAGACTCTTTAGCAGCATCACTAAATAGAAGACTGGAGATGGTATGATCATTAAATTTTGGATTAAAATGTGGACAGTATTTTTCCCCCAGCTTTTTATTACTGGGACACTATACCTTGTTATGAAGCATATTTGCTTTGTTTTTATATTTTCTTATAGACATTTTCCTGAATTTCCCACAAAGGCATTATAAATTCAACAGATAGTTTTCCTCTGTGTTCCTCTCTGCTCTGAAGTCTCTAATTGGGTCTTTCTCAACAAAAGAAGTTAGTAGACAATGTAGAGAACCAGAAAGTTGAAAAAAATCAAATAAGCAAAGAACAAATAGCATCCATCCTCTCAGAGGTTATTCTAAGGAACATTCTGAGTCTCCGAGTTGTACACTCTCTATGTGCAGGAAATAATAATAAGAGAAAGGTGTACATTTGCCAGTTCAGTTCAGTTCAGTCACTCAGTCGTGTCCGACTCTTTGCGACCCCATGAATCACAGCACACCAGGCCTCCCTGTCCATCACCAACTCCCGGAGTCCACCCAAATCCATGTCTGTTGAGTCAGTGATGCCATACAACCATCTCATCCTCTGTCAGCCCCTGCCTTCAATCTTTCTCAGCATCAGGGTCTTTTCAAATGAATCGGCTCTTCACATCAGGTGGCTAAAGTATTGGAGTTTCAGCTTCAACATCAGACCCTACAATGAACACCCAGGATTCATTTCCTTTAGGATGGACTAGTTGGATCTCCTTGCAGTTCAAGGGACTCTCAAGAGCCTTCTCCAACACCACAGTTCAAAAGCATCAATTCTTCGGCACTCAGCTTTCTTCACAGTCCAATTCTCACATCCATACATGACCACAGGAAAAACCATAGCCTTGACTAGACAGACCTTTGTTGGCAAAGTAATGTCTCTGCTTTTTAATATGCTGTCTATGTTGGTCAAAACTTTCCTTCCAAGGAGTAAACGTCTTTTAATTTCATGGCTGCAATCACCATCTGCAGTGATTTTGGAGCCCAGAAAAATAAAGTCTGACACTGTTTCCACTGTTTCCCCATCTATTTCCCATGAAGTGATGGGACCAGATGCCATGATCTTCGTTTTCTAAATGTTGAGCTTTAAGGCAACTTTTTCACTCTCCTCTTTCACTTTCATCAAGAGGCTCTTTAGTTCTTCTTCACTTTCTGCCATAAGGGTGGTGTCATCTGCATATCTGAGGTTATTGATATTTCTCCTGGCAATCTTGATTACAACTTGTGCTTCTTTCAGCCCAGTGTTTCTCATGATGTACTCTGCATATAAGTTAAATAAGCAGAGTGACAATATACAGCCTTGATGTACTCCTTTTCCTATTTGGAACCAGTCTGTTGTTCCATGTCCAGTTCTAACTGTTGCTTCCTGACCTGCATACAGGTTTCTCAAGAGACAGATCAGGTGGTCTGGTATTCCCATCTCTTTCAGAATTTTCCACAGTTTATTTTGATCCACACGTTTGCCAAGTTTTGCGTTATTTGGTAGGCAGTGTTTCCTACACTGTGTCTGCCAAAGCCACTTGAAATTTTATTCCTTATTATGGATTAAACATCTGTTGCTCCCCCCACCAACCCCCTTATTTTCATGTGTTGAAGCTTTTATCCCCAATATGACTGTATTTGGAAATGGAATCTAAGTGAGTAATTAAGCTTGTTTATTGTTTTTCAGTCACTAAGTCCTATCCAACTCCCTGTGATCCCATAGACTGCAGCAGCATCCCTGTTCTTCACTATTTCCCAGAGTTTGCTCAAATGCATGTCCGTTGAGTCAGTGATGCTATTGAACCATCTCATCCTCTGCCACCCTCTTCTCCTTTAGCCTTCAATTAATTGTTCCCAGTATCAGGGTCTTTTCCAATGAGTCAGCTTTTCCCATCAGGTGGCCAAAGGATTGGAGCTTCAGCTTCAGCATCAGTCCTTCCAATGAATATTCAGGGTTGATTTCCTTTAGGATTGACTGGTTTGATCTCCTGGCTGTCCAAGGCACTCTCAAGAGTCTTCTGCACCACAATTTGAAAGCCTCAATTCTTCAGCGCTCTTCTTCATGTTCCAACTCTCACATCCATACATGATACTGGAAAAACCTTAGCTTTGAGTATATAGAGCGTTATCAGCAAAATGATGTGTCTGCTTTTTAATATGGTGTCCAGTTTTGTCATTAATTCCTTCCAAGGGGCAAACGTCTTTTAATGTCATGGCTGCAGTGACCATCAGCAATGATTTTGGAGTCCAAGAAAATAAAGTCTGTCACTGCTTCCACTGTTTCCCCTTCTATTTGTGAAGGGGATGAGCCAGTGATGGAACTGGATGCTGTGATCTTAGTTTTTTGAATTGAGTTTTAAGCTAGATTTTTCACTCTCCTCTTTCACCCTCATCTAGAGGCTCTTTAGTACCTCTTAACTTTCAGCTATTAGAGTGGTATCACCTGTATATCTGAGGTTGTTGATATTTCTCTTGGCAGTCTTGATTCCAGCTTGGGATTCATCCAACCCAGCATTTTGCATGATGTACTCTGTATATAAGTTAAATAAACAGGATGCCAATATACAGCCTTGTCATATTCCTTTCCCAATTTTGAATCTATCATTTGTTCCTTTAAGATTCTAACTGTTGCTTCTTGACCCACATATAGGTTTCTCAGGGAACAGGTAAGGTGATCTGGTATTCCCATCTCTTTAAGAATTTTCCACAGTTTATTGTGATCCATACAACAAAGGCTTTAGCGTAGTCAATGAAGCAGTTGTAATTTTTCCCCCCCCCTGGAGTTCCCTTGCTTTCTCCATGATCCAATGAATGTAATTTGATCTCTGTTTCCTCTGGCTTTTCTAAATTCAGCTTGTACATTCAGAAGTTCTGGATTCACGTACTGCTAAATCCTAGATTGAAGTATTTTGAACATACAAGCTTGCACTGATTTTCCTAACGTGTTACTAAGGCAGCCCTTCTCTATCCAATCATTTACCATTCTGTTTCTACTTCTTCACGTGTCCAGATATGTACTGCCCTCTCCATATACTTCCTGCCACTATGAATTTTTATATTAAAAAGGGGAAATATAAAAGCTGGAGACTAACTCTGGTGATATAGCAAAAAATTCTTGCTCCACAGAGATGAGTAAGGGCAGCAATGATCAAAGATAAAAAATAGTAGAGCCTTTTTATTCTGTGGGGCAGTAAGCAACAGAGAGGCCTGAGGAGGACTAAAATCTCCTTTATATGTACATGTATGAATCCTACCATATGCATTTTTTACTCTTTTTTGAATGTTTTCTCCCCTCCCATGATATGAAGGCATTTAATAACAGAGTTCAGTATCCCTTCTATCTTATGAACAATGAAGCCCTGAAGAAAGCAAATCTATTTTAATTCTGAATATCTGGTGCTATTCAAAACATCAGTGGGCTTTGATAGTTTTTATTTTAAGGCACTCTGAATTGACCCAATTCTGTCACTAGGTTGTTATTCATTTCATATATTTGCTGTAGATTTGCAATTTTACATACTTTGAGATTGTCTCAAAGTTTTCTTTGGTTCCTTTAGCATGCTTATTATATTACAAATTTAAACTATTATCATCTAAACTAAAATGTTCACTCAGTTCCTCTTTAACCGATCTTGGAGAAGCACAAAACAAAGACATTGATAATTTTAGAGATGTTTATTTCCTTTGAAATGTAATGAATAGTTGAATGACAAATGAAAGAGAAGATACATAATGTGTATGTTTTATGAAGTGGAAAATTACAATAGAAATCTCTAGTTTTGTTTTAACTCTTACTTGGCAGCAGCCACTCCCCTACTTGTCTATATGTGGTTGTATAGGTGACAAGTGCCTGGATATTATAAACCTTTGATATAAATGATCACATTAAGTTGGTTTGCATGCCTACTTTAAAAATTCAAGCTATTTTTCACAGTTACAAAGCAAAAGAAAAGAATAACTGACAAATCTAGTCTGTGTCAGGAGTAAAGTAAATTGGTTTGGTTGAGACAACTACAAGCCGTTTTATCAGAACCAAAAGAGTCTGATAAACTTAGGATTTAGGCAAGTAGAGAGTGCACTATTGTAACTCTGCAAGGGAATAAATCTGCAAGATAAGCATCCTTCAATATTAACTTTGAATGTTATTGTACAGTTTCATGTTATACCAGATATCTATTTGAGACAACTATGATCAATGATCTATATTTTATCAGTCATATCCAAACCTTTGCAACCCTATGGACTGTAGCCCACCAGGCTCCTCTGTCCATGGGATTCTCCAGGCAAGAATACTGGAGTGGGTTGCCATTCCCTTCTCCAGGGGATCTTCCTGACATGGGAATCAAACCTGCGTCTTCTGCATTGCAGGTAGATTCTTTACCATCTGAGCCACAGGGAAGTAATCAAGTCAATTTTACATTTATTTAATAATTTACATTGTGATTATTTTTTATTATATTATCCTATAAATTAGGCATATTTTATGGGCAGATTGGTGAATAAAATGCAATTTAGTTGAAATGTGCTTTCTGATATTATCCTTCAGTTTGTTTTTCTAGTCACTTTTATCAAAGAAAATAGTACAACTAATGAAATAAAATAATGGGATTCTATGCTGCATAGTTCTATTCAAGTCAGCATCAACCCAGAATTATGAGTCTGAAGGGATTGTGAATTCACTCCTTACCTATGCCACCCTGTTTTATGTGGTGATTGAATGAGTGGAGTATATTTCTTGAACTAAATGTATTTACCTCATTCCCTGAGAAATTACACCATACTGAATCCAAGTTTATACCACATTTTAGGAAAGGGTACCTATGGGTTAATCTTGTTGTGAATAGTATTTTCTCAAACATACTCCCTGAAGATATTGTCCAGAACTGTGCTATTTCCTAGTCCTGAGATGTTGACATATAGCTTTGTAGAGTTGTTCATGCCATTCGTTATTAAAAATTGCAGTTTTAATTTTTTCCAAGTGTGTCATAGAGGACAAGTGACTAACCTTTCTGTTCTATCCTCTTAAATTCACTTGGGTGCACATCCTATTTTCCACTGTTTCTTTTTTGCTGAAGATTTATAATCCTTCTCTGTGCTTTCAATATTTTTATCACATGTCTTTTGCAAACAGTTGATATATAAAAATAGGCAACCAAGAACCTATTTGCAGGGCAGCAATAGAGACCCAGATATAGAGAACAGACTTATGGACATAGGTTGGGTGGGTGGGGTGGGGGGGGAGGAAGGAGAGGTGGGATGAATGGAGAGAATGGCATGGAAGCATATACACTGCTGCTGCTGCTGCTAAGTCGCATCAGTCGTGTCCAACTCTGTGCGACCCCATAGATGGCAGCCCACCAGGCTCCGCCGTCCCTGGGATTCTCCAGGCAAGAACACTGGAGTGGGTTGCCATTTCCTTCTCCAATGCATGAAAGTGAAAAATGAAAGTGAAGTCGCTCAGTCGTGCCCTACTCTTAGCAACCTCATGGACTGCAGCCTACCAGGCTCCTCCATCCAAGGGATTTTCTAGGCAAGAGTACTGGAGTGGGGTGCCATTGCCTTCTCCAGCATATACACTACCATATGTAAAATAGATAGCCAATGGAAACGTGCTGTATGACTCAGGCAACTCAAACAAGGTCTCTGTAACAACCTAGAGGGGTGGAAAATGTAGGAGGTGTGAGGGAGGGTCACAAGGGAGGGGACATATGTATACCTATGGCTAATTCATGTTAATGGATGGCAGAAAACAAAACAATATTGTAAAGCATTCATCCTTCAATTAAAAATAAATCCATTTTTTAAAGAAAAAAATAGGCATCCATGCAATTATTAAAGACGTTCTTGCTAGTTTCCTATATGTCTCTTAACTGTGAGTCATTCGGATTCCTAAGAATATTTCAAGTTCTTTCCTTTAGGGAATCTCACCACATTTTAATTGTGATGAAGCAGTGACCATATATGTCACTTTTGACAGCTGAGATGCAATTGGCATTGTCAATACCACAACTAACATATATTTTGGCCTTCTGAAAGCACACAGAGCTATCACAAATATTAAATAGGATTTTGCCTCAATTATAACATAATTTTCAATTCAAAGCAAAAGGAAAAGCAGTTTGAAGTCAATAGTCTTGTGTGTTGATGAATTCAACAAAAATATTTTATAGGAAAAAAGAAAAATCAATTCTATCAATCTGAAAAAAAATAAGCAAAATATCTTGAGTTCCATAGCATTTTAGACTATGAACAATAATGTGACTTAATAACTTTTGAATATTCTAGGTATCAGACATTTTTGTACAACAATACTGATTATAATAAACTACAAATGGACGTAGACTATACATAAATATCCTATTTTCTTCTTTAGAGTAAGAATGAATTTTTGAACAGTTCTCTAGTACTTTGCCTTGGGCTTTCTTCTGAAAGAAACGTAAGCAGACATTTCCTGAAGAGGCCTAGAGTGAGGTGGAAGAATGGAAGCGACACTGAATAAAGCTAATGCAGTCAAAACTGATTCACTATTTAAAGCTTCATGGAAACTAATCTTTTAAACTTGTATTTTGTGAGCACACAAATGACCTTTAAGACTAAGTGGAAAAATCTGTTGTTAGATTCATTGTAGTTTGCTACTGGTGGTGGGTGTTGGGTTTTTTTCTTGACTCAACTTTAGAAATGCTTCTGTGTTCCAACAAATGGTGATGATTAAATAGCATATAAAAGAAAAGAAAACCTGACCAGAAGAAAATTTTCTGTCTATGCACATCTTAATTTAAGCAGAAAATTGAAGGAATTTTCCAGTGATGCATTAACAAGTTTATGTCCTACAACATTCAGAAGCAGTGGCTCAACTCATGCCATTTATGTTGTTTAGCATAGAATTAAAGGGGCAAGAGCTGAATTCTGGGATTATATATGCCTCTTTCTCAACCTGTGGCCTTGGAAACTCTAATTACCCTTTCTAAATATTGTTTTGTATTTTTGAAATTGAAGCTAAGACAGCATTCCTTAGGGCCTCATTGAGGATCAAATGAGGCAGTATTTGTAAATCAATTATTCTGGTACCTGGTTTATGCTCCGAACTTCATATATTTGAGCCATTATTATAGCTATTATTATACAGAAAATTCATGTATACATTGTTTTATAGTTTAAAATTTTATAATAACTGGTATTTTTATAATTATTGTCTTGTTTTTATGTTTCTGTATTTTCTTCTTTAAGTATACTGTGAGCATTTTCTCTGGATTGAAGTTCTTCAGAGTATACCAACATAACAAACATAGTAAATATATACATATATTCAATTTTTGACAGCTATCATACTTTGATAATCCTGAAGATCATTGCTATTAAACAATTCAGTTAATCACTACAAACAACATGAATTTTCCAGTACTTTTATTGATAAATTTCTTTGTATTTTTTCCCATAGCCAGGTTATTCATTAGAAGATGAGCTCTTGATGTCTGTTTTCCAATTTGTGTGGTTAGAAATTTTTCAGAAATTTTTCTCTCCTGCCATATCCCACTTTATTCTAGAAACTAACTTTATTCCCATAGATCTATTTTATTTTTCTTCTTTACTGACATCCTGGGATGATTATACCATTGCTACTCTTTACTCTGTCCTTAAACTCAATGGCTCTCTCCCACAGAAATAGAAACTATCTTAGAAGAAAAATTATATGAAGTGCATTACCACACTATATAGTTTATTTTATTTGGATTCAACTGTTTTGAAGTGAAGCACCCATATAGTATAATTTATTAACCTTTGGAATTTCAAAGAAATATACATAAAATTTTTGGCTCTCCATTGTCAAATATTATTCATCCATGGTCATAACAACATTTGCATGGGATTATAAAAATTTTTATATGTTAATCATATCATATATTTTCTGAAGACTGTTACATAAAGCAATATATAAATGTGTATACGTTCATGTATAGTATGAATCTATATATATGTATGTGTATGTGTATTTTATATGCCAAAATAATGTTTGATTTAATGTTCTTGAAAGTCTTAGAGTTTAAGCAATCAAGTATGAGTAGGCCATACTGGACACTCATGGCTATATTTAGGGATTGGTAGACATAAAATTTCTGAAGAAAACTATTTAATTTAGCAATGAAAGTGAATGCTACTCATATTGTG
The DNA here is from genome assembly GCF_019923935.1 of Bubalus bubalis. Classification (NCBI taxonomy): domain Eukaryota; kingdom Metazoa; phylum Chordata; class Mammalia; order Artiodactyla; family Bovidae; genus Bubalus; species Bubalus bubalis. Next base: position 76,694,107 of record NC_059157.1, on the reverse strand, counting down.
AATCACAGGACAATGATAAGAATTACTGTCAGTTTCTACTTTAATGTGATCTCTGCTTTACTAGAAATATGAAAAACAGTGGAACCTGGCAAACCATGCAAGGAGGTAAGGGGACTAATTATAAAAATTGTTGGGAAGGATCTTCAGGTATTGTAGCTCAAGAATAACAAGAGAGGAAATTAACCTGAGAGAGCACCAAAATGTATCTTGGGGACTGCAGGAAGAGAAAACCAGAAGAACTGAAAATCCAAAATGTTAAAATTATCAAGCAAAATCTGAAGATTCATGGAAGAAAGTTTAGATATCACATATAAGTATTGAATGGAGGAGAAAAGTAAGTCTATTAACACAGATGTTGCATAATTTTGAGAATGTAGTTCTTAATATTGAGTGAGTAAGTGAAGTCACTCAGTCATGTCTGACTCTTTGCAATCCCATGGACTGTAGCCTACCAGGCTCCTCTGTCTATGGAATTTTCCAGGCAAGTGTACTGGAGTGGGTTGCCATTTCTTAATATTGAGGTATTTGTTTATGTCCTGTATGTATGATCCCCACTGGTCAGGGGGAGTTTTGAATTAAAGATAGCTGAAAGAAACATAAAAATATTTGTATATTCTTCCAAATAAAGAAAGTTAAAGCTTCTTCTGTTTCATATGTTTCTAGAGGGACAAAGATCATGGGTTAGAAATCGACAACCATAGCACATAAGATGCATTTCCTATGGGCTTGTCCATAAGAATATTCTAGATAAAAATGAAGTAGAATTAGAATAAGATCTGAATTATACACTTGGTGGGAAACAGGAAGGAATACAGAAACTTTTCAATAGCAATCCTGTATTTCCCACATACAAATCTACTGAAAAGTCAGAATAGCTTAAGGCTATTTTATCACCAAAGCTATTTGTTTCTTCAGGAGTTATTTGAACTGCAGAGGATATGTAACTCCAAAGTTCATTAGAAAGTTTGGACTCAAAGGAAAGGAGAAAATATAAGATTGTGTCAAGGTTACAGATAACAGCATTTATTTATAAAGCATATTTAATATTATATGGGGCCTAAGAGAGAAAATATTAGTAAGAATATGTACAGAATATTAATGGTACCTTTTAAGTGAAGGTCACTATGATTTTAAAATAGTCTAAAATATTACTTCTTTTTGAAATACTTTTAGGAAAAAAATTTAAAGATAAAAAATTGACACTTTCTTAAGTGTGATTTAATGATTATAATAAACTGTTATACACATGTGGCAAAATTTGAATTCATAGAGGAACTTCTTGAAACTTTGCAGAGATTTTAAAACTTATGATTACAACTTCACACAGATTCTCTTAGTATCCACACTACTTGGAAACTTAATGAAAGTGAAAGTGAAATTCACTGTCTTGTCTGATTCTTTGCCAGCCCTTGGAATTCTCCTGGCCAGAATACTGGAGTGGGTAGTCATTCCCTTCTCCAGGGAATCTTCCTAACCCAGGAATTGAACCTAAGTCTCCCGCATTGCAGGCAAATTCTTTACCAGCTGAGCCACCATAGAAGCCCAGGGATACCAGAGTGGGTACCTATCCCTTCTCCATGGGATCTTCCCAAACTAGGAATTGAACCAGGGTCTCCTGCATTGCAGGCAGATTCTTTACCTGCTGAGATACTAAGCTTAATAGAAATGTACATTTTTGAGCTTCTCCCCAAATTTAGTGATTCAGATACTGTAGAGGTAGATCTCAGCAGTCTGTTTTATCAAGCTTTCCAGGTCATTCTTATAAATACTAAATATGTAGACCTGCTAATATACTACTATTGGACTTGAATTAGGGTTGCCAGAAAAAAATAATAACTGAGAACAATAGCAACAATAACAAAGGTCACTTAAATTTTTAGAACAACAAATAATGTTTAATATAAACCTGCCCCACAAAGCCATGGGTGATGCTAATTTGTACATGCTAGGTCACTTTAGTCGTGTCTGACTCTTTATGACTCCATAGACCATAGCCTGCCTGGCCCCTCTGTCCATCTGATTGTCCCAGCAAGAATACTGGAGTGGATTGCCATGACCTCCTCCAGGGGATCTTCCCAACCCAGGGACTGAACCTGTATTTCCTGTGTTTCATGCATCGCAAGCAGGTTCTTTATGACTGAGCTACTGGGGAAGCCCTATGCTAGTATTAAAGCTCACTAATTATTTATCTGAATTTCAGATTTCACTGAGTGTTTTATGCTTTACTAGCAACCCTTACTTGAATGGAAAAGACTAGTGTTAGGTCAGTTAATATAAACCTCTTTTTGGAACATGGAAATATTCAGGTTTAAAAATATGTAATAAATGACTGTATTCCACAATTGGTTTATTTGGCTTACAGGGTGGTCTGTATGTCAAAAAAGTGTTGAATCTTGTTCAGTGCTTTCCTGCTACCTCTTCTTGTATATACCCTAAACTCAATGAAAGATTTCTTGGTCTGATTGGTTGTTGTCGCTTAGCTGCTAAGTTGTGTCCAACTGTTTTGCGACCAAATGGACTGAGGTTGCCAGGCTTCTCTGTCCATGGAATTCTCCTGGAAGGATACTGGAGTGGGTTGCCATGTTCTTCTCCAGGGGATCTTTGCAACCCAGGGATTGAACCCAGGTCTCCTGCATTGCAGGTGGACTCTTCACCACTGAACAACCAGGGACTACCATTTAAAAAATGCTATCCATTGGGTGACTTAAAGAATGGATGTTGATTTCCTCACAGTTCTGGAGAAAGTCTGTGATCAGGGTTCCAATATGGCCAGTTTGTGGTTTGAGATCTCCTCTTGATTAACACAAGGCCTTCTTCCAATGCTCTTATGTGGCAGAGAAAGATAATAATCTCTCTAGGATCTCTTCTATAGGGACACTTATCCCATCATGAGAATTCCACCTTCGTGATCTCCTCCAAACTTCTAACCTTGGTTACATCATAAAAACCCCATCTCCAAATACCATTTCAATGAGGATTAGGGCTTTAACATATGAATTGGAGGCAGGGGGTGGGTGGGGTGGAGGGGGGGGGGACACAATTTAGTCCACAGAAAGTGTCAATCTGTATAAAGAATTACAACTTTGCCTTGAAAATGTATACCTAGAAATTTGATATAAAGAAAATGAAGGATGAAATACCAATAAAATATAGTATTTCTGAGAAAAAATTATGGACTTTCTTTTTTTTAATTTATTTTAATTGGAGGCTAATTACTTTACAATATTGTGGTGGTTTTTGCCATACATTCACATGAATCAGGCATGGGTGTACATGTGTTCCCCATCCTGACCCTCCCTCCCACCTCCCTTCCCATCCCATCCCTCAGGGTCATTCCAGTACACCAGTCCTGAGCACCCTATCTCATGCATCAAACCTGGACTGGTGACCTATTTCACATATGATAATATACATGTTTCAATGCTATTCTCTCAAATCACCCCACCCTTGCCTTCTCCCACAGAGTCCAAAAGTCTGTTCTTTACATCTGTGTCTCTTTTGCTGTCTTGCATATAGGGGCATCATTACCATCTTTCTAAATTCCATATATTTGTGTTAATATACTGTATTGGTGTTTTTCTTTCTGACTTACTTCACTCTGTATAATAGGCTCAAGTTTCATCCACCTCATTATAACTGATTCAGATGCATTCTTTTTAATAGCTGAGTAATATTCCATTGTGTATATGTACCAAAGCTTTCTTATCCATTTGTCTGCAAATGGACATCTAGGTTGCTTCCATGTCCTGGCTATTGTAAACAGTGCTGTAATGAACATTGGGGTACACGTGTCTCTTTCAATTCTGGTTTCCTTGGTGTGTATGCCTAGCAGTGGAATTGCTAAACCATATCACAGCTTAAATTTTCCTTAGAAAATATATGTCAGATTTCAATGTTTGACAATGAATGAGTGTCTCTCAAGATGAGCTGTTTTACTTGACAATGTTTTCACTAGTAAAAAGAAATGCCATTTTTTTCCTGTTAGAATTTAAATAACCAATAAAATATAAAATTAAAAAAAAAAATACAGTGACCCAAATAGGTATAGCTTTCTAGCCAGAAGTCTTAGATTTGTAGAAAGTAGAGTTCAGTGTATCACCCTCTATTTATCTCATATTACTAACATTTTTAAAATCAATGAACACACATTTGTTACAGTTGATAAGCCAATATTGATACATTATTATTAACTAAGGTCCCTGGTTTATTAATGCTCATTCTTTGAAATTTATATTCTGTGAGTTTTGGCAAATGTATAATGCCACATATCCATCATTACACCACCACTGTAAACCCCCTTGTGCTCAAGGATTCATTTCTAAACCAGATGTTTTCAGTGATTGAAAAGTGAAGTCTTTACTGCAGATATCTAAAAAGAGTTATATGAATAAAGGAAGGAAAACATCTTTAATTCCTATTCCCACAAAAGCAATTTCTATAATGGTACATTTGTTATTGCATTCTTATTTCCTTTTTTTCTTTTTTTCCTATAAGTTCATGCCCCTAAATTATATAAACTTTAGAGATGAAATTTTTTATCCCCCAAAATTCAACCTGAGCACCACAAAATCAAATAAAACACAGAACATCATAATTAGAAAGGATTGAAGGAAAATCAGAATCTCCCTCCCTTAGTCTCTTGGCTGTACTAAGTGGCATAGAGGAGAAATTTATGCTAACTTTCTAATAGCAAAGTGTGTCTTGCTAAGTCACTTCAGCGATGTCCACCTCTTTGCAACCCTATGGACCGTAGCCTGCACAGCTTCTCTGTCCATGGGATTCTTCAGGCAAGAATACTGGAGTGGGTTGCCATTTTATTCTCCAACAGCAAAGTAATCTTTTTTTTATTTATGATGTTTGAGCAGTAACATCTGGTTGTTTACATTTTAGCTAAATTTCACATTAAAGTCTGTTCAAAATAGCCACTTCAAAGATTTCTTTCTACAGCCGTATTTGATACTGGTATTTGTTCTTAGTCTTTGTGGAGTGCATTAATTGGATTGTTTTGCATTAATCGAAATTCTTTGCCAAACAGTTACTTTGGCAATTTGAAATGGAATTTTTATTTTTTGCCTTGCATACAGGCTCAGTCTGTATCAGGGTAGATATCAGAAAACATAGAAATGCATTTTTCTCTTACTGCTGTTCAACATTTTTAACTTCTTGGTCAACTACATCAGTATGCATGCCTTTATAGATAATGGAAAATTTTAGTTATAAAACATTTTTTTAAAGTTTTGTACCTTTACAGTTCTCCTGGCTAGAAAGCTATACCTATTTGGGTCACTATATTTTATTTTTTTATTATTGGTTATTTAAATTCTAACAGGAAAAGAATGGCATTTCTTCTTATTAATGAAAACATTGTCAATTAAAACAACTCATCTTGAGAGACACTCATTAATTGTCAAATATTGAAATCTGATATATATTTTCTAAGGAAAATTTAAGCTGTGATATGGTTTATTAAAAAGTATTCTAGTTAAGCTACAGGATGATATTCAATAAACAATTCATGGACATTCAATAAAGAAGTACATAGTAATAGAATAGAAAGAAAGAGAGTGAAGTCCCTCAGTTGTGTCTGATTCTTTGTGACCACATGGACTGTAGCCTATCAGGCTCCTCCATCCATGTGATTTTCCAGGTAAGAGTACTGGAGTGGGTTGCAATTTCCTTCACCAGGTCTTCCCAACCCAGAGATTGAATCTGGGTCTCCTGTGTTGCAGACAGACACTTTACCATCTGAGCCACCAGGGAAGCAATAATAGAATTTCAAATATTAAAAGGAATTAAAAAATGATTAGCATTACTTTTAGGTGAATACATTGTGAACTCTGAGAGTTCAGGATATTAGCATTGAAGGGAAATATTGGTAGGCGAGTATATTCTCCTCATTTCTGTCTCATCTCAACAAAAATTTGAAGTGAAGGACGTTAGAGTCCTTGGCGTGTCATAGCGCTTGGACAGACCGTGTTATAGCTCTTGGGTCTCAGACAGACCATGTTATAGCTCTTAGGTCTCGAAGAGACTGTGTTATAGCTCTTAGACAGGTCAGTGTTACAGCTCTGTGTTACAGCTCAATTTTATTTAGAAAGTAGCAGGAAAATACATCCTCGAAGCATGAGGGGATGCCAACACAAAGACGTGAAGAGAAGAGAGAGAGGAGAGAAAGAGAAACAGAGAACGTGTGTGCCAGAGAGAGAGAGAGAGACCCCTGGCCCTTTGGCTCCTCTTTTTATATGTTTTTTTCCTCCCCCTGGGCCTGCCCTATGTAAATTGGACTAGCCAGGAGTGCTGTTTGTTCTACCTGAAGTCCTCACTCTGGTCCTCAGACCTTCCTTTATTCTATTTTCACAGGCTTTTCCCTTCCTTGTCTTTTAGCCACCACCATTCTAGACCCCTGTTTCCTATTCTAACTACCTAACATTATTATTATGATTAAATGACATTCTTAAATCATATTAGTTTTTACTAACTGATATACAATTAGTATTATATAAAGTTTACTGGACAAATGAGGCTAACTTTTGACACAATTACCAGATAGGGAAATTTATCAGCACCAGTTGCGTATACTTCTAATTAGATTTTGCATCTGTATTTATTTTGAGTATCTCTTTTGCTTATCACCAGTGTGCTCATTTCTTCTGTCTTATTTTAATCAACATTTGATGTTTATAATACACATATAATACTTATAATACATTTTTCTCAAATAACAGTTTGATTGATACAATTAAGTCAGCAGTCATCTCTTTCAAAGCACAGAAGTTTATACTTTTATATCATTAAGTATCACAGTCTAATCCAGAAATCAGAACATCATGGCTATACAGCTTTTAACTTTCACTCTCACCTTACTTAATTACTTTCAAATCTAGGATGTATTTGCTCATTTCAAATTCAAAAATGTTCATGCTTTCTTTGGAATATGACTTATACCACATTTATTTTTAGAACAGAAGAAGAAATGAGTCTATCATTTTCTCTTGCATGTCCCTTGCTTATTGAGTAGAATGTAGTCAAACATATGGAAACACTGTATAAGTTTTCATCTCTTCCCTATTCACTGTTAACATAGTAAAAAGTTTGATTAAAATTCAGAAAAGAAATTGTGATTAGTACATAATTTACTAAACACATTTACTTTCCAACATTCCTTTCTCCCTCTCTTTAAGGAGACTTATTAACATTATGCAGTATCCATGGAACATGCTGTTCTGAGTATTGCCAGATTGCAGTGTAAATAACACAGAATTCTGCTTTCTAACTGGATGTTGATGTTCTTAAGTCAATAAACTACCTAGCTAACGTGAAACATGGTTTAATTGTTCTTACAATGCTCCATAAAACCAAAGTATTTCTGTATTCTTTGGAGGTAATTAATTCTGAAAAACACTGAATAAAAACCATGGGATAAATTCAGAGTTTTAGGGACAGCCTCAGACCCCCAGCCTAAAATCTATTTAATTACTTATGTATTGTTTTCATAAAGATAAAAGCACTTTCCCTAAAGTCTTTAATATTTAAAATGAAACAATACTAAATGAAACACTATAAACATAAGGGCAAAATTACTCTTAGACACAAAGACTTTCTACTAGCAGATAAAAAAGGTGGATACATATATCCAGTTCTCAGAAAAAGTGTGAACTTCTTAAAAGTATTTCACTCAAAAAATAAATAGGGACTTCCCTGATGGTTCAGTGGTTAAGACTTCTTCTGATGAGTGGAAAATACTCAAGTAGCATCTCTTAATAACCAAGGTAACCAAAAACTTGGATAGTTCCTATGGCAATATTAAAATGAAGTTACTAAGGGAAGCGCAAAAAGCCAATGATTGGTTTCATTTTTGTACTCTATCTAAAATCTATGGGGGGTAACTTTGGGACTAAAACATGTTTGTAATTTATGGCTTATGAAGAGAAATTAGAAATTATGGATTTCTATAATTAAATTGTTTTCTATGTGCACACAGAATGTGAGAAGACCCTGAAATGTTTTTTCCCAGAGACTATAGTGTAACAATACAAAATGAAACAAAAAAAAAAAATGAAAATGGTATCATGAGTTATATATTAATAACATATACAGTTATAAAAATCAATAAATTACAGATCCAAATGAGGAAAATTAATATGAAATTTCTAAAATTTATAGTAATTACAAGCATGTAGCAATATTTCAAGTTCATTGAATCAGTGGTGATATAGCCAAGGAGAATCAAAACCATTAATTGATGAATAATGTGTGTAATAGAGAAAGGGGCAAATATAAAACAATCATGGGCCTCATAGTAAAGAACAGGCCCTTCTTGGGATAAAACACTGAACAATAAGTAGAATACAATTTATAGCAGATTGAAAAATCATGGAATGATTTAAGGGGAGAAAAAAATGAATCTAGCTACTATCCTTCTAGGTGGGACAGATACATTGGTGTGTTTTCTTCCCATTCCATTCAGAGGAAAATGTTTGATAGCTTGGTATATGTGTGTTTACTTTTCCCTGCTGTATTCTACATTTTACCAGTAACTCATCCAAGACATATAAAGCACACTCATGATTTTTTGCATAGTTATTGACTATATTGCCCACACTATACATTTCATACCCTGTGACTCATTTATTTTACAACTGCAAAAGTTTGTATCTCTTAATCTCCCTCACCTATTTATATTTTTTCTCCACTCCCATCCTTTCTGACAACCACCTGCTTGTTCTCTGTATCTATAATTCTGTTTCTTTTTTGTTATATTCATTCATTTATTTACTTTTAGATTCCATGTGTAAGTAGTCATACAATATTTTTCTTTCTCTGATTTGTTTCACATGGCATAATTCTCTCTAGATCCATACTTGTTGATCCAGAATGTTGAGGAATGGCAGATTCCAGTCTTTTATAGCTAATATTCCATTGTGTATATGACATCTTTATCCATCCATCTGTTGATGACACTTAGATTACTTCCATGTCTTGACTATTATAAATAATGCTGCAATGAATATATATATATATATATATATGTATATATTATTTTTTTTCTGGTTAGTGTTTTAGTTTTCTTCATAAATAACCAGAAGTGGAATTGCTGGATCATATGGTAGTTCTATTTTTAATATTTTGAGAAATCTCTATATCTTTTTTCATAATGGCTATACCAATTTACACTCTCACCAATAGTACAAGGGTTTCCTTTCTCAATGCTTATTATTTGTGGTCTTCTGACATGTGGGATTGCATTTTCTTAATTAGTGATACTGAGCATTTTTGCATATGCCTGTTGACCATCTGTTTGCCTTCCTTGGAAAAATGTCTATTCAAATTCGCTGCCCATTTTTTTAAATTCAGTTGATTTTTTTTTTTTTTATGTTGAGTTATATGAGTTCTTTGTACATTTTGGATATTAACCCCAAATCAGAGATATAATTTACAAGTAAATTCTGCAATTCAGTAAGTGGTCATTTTACTTTATTGATAATTTTGTTTGCTGTTTAAAAGCTTTTTACTTTGAGGTGTCCTATTTGTTTATGTTATTTTTGTTTCCCCTGATTAAGGATACAAATCCACAAAAAATTGCAAAGATCAGCATCAAATAGTTTCCTACTCATGTTTTCTTCTTGAAGCTTTATGATTTCAGGTCTTACATTTCTGTCTCCAATGGACTTTGAATTTAATTTTTTCCATGGCGTAAGAGCTGTTTCAGTTTGATTCTTTTGCATGTAGCTGTTCATTTTTCCAAACACCATTTATTGAAGAAGCTATATTTTCCCCAGTATATATTTTTGCCTCCTTTGTCATAGAATAATTGCCCATATTATAAATTGAGCTCTCCATTTTATTCCATTAATCCATGTGTCTATTTTGATGTCAATACCAAACTGTTTTGATTACAATAGATTTGTAGTATAGTTTGAAATCAAAGAACATGATATATTCAGCTTTGTTCTTATTTCTCAGGATTGTTTTGGCTATTTGGGATCTTCTGTGTTTTCATTAAGATTTTAGAATTATTTGTTTTACTTCTGTGGAGAAAGCAATTGGCGCTTTCAAATTATGTTAATCAAGAATGGGAGAAATGCATTAATAGCACTACCAATAAACAAAAGATAATAACTAATTAGAATCAGTGGTCAAATATAGCAATGCTAAATTTCACAAAGGTAAATACATTTTTTTCTACTTGAAGAGGAAAGCTGTTCTTCATTTACAGTTGCCATCTGGAAAATGTGCATCCAACTTTTAATTAATCTTTTTTTTTTTAATTTAAAAGTAAAAAGAATGCTCGAACTACAGCACAATTGAACTCATTTTAAAGCTAGTAAATTAATGCTCAAAATTCTCCAAGCCAGGCTTCAACAATACGTGAACCACAAACTTCCAGATTTTCAAGCTGGTTTTCGAAAAGGCAGAGGAACCAGAGATCAAATTGCCAACATCCACTGGATCATGGAAAAATAAAGAGAGTTCCAGAAGAACATCTATTTATGTTTTATTGACTATGCCAAAGCCTTTGACTGTGTGGATCACAATAAACTGTGGAAAATTCTGAAAGAGATGGGAATATCAAACCACCTGACCTGCCTCTTGAGAAACCTGTATGCAGGTCAGGAAGCAATAGTGAGAACTGGACATGGAACAACAGACTGGTTCCAAATAGGAAAAGGAGTACATCAAGGCTGTATATTGTCACTTTGCTTATTTAACTTATATGCAGAATGTATCATGAGAAAAGCTGGGCTGGATGAAGCACAAGCTGGAATCAAGATTTCCGGGAGAAATATCAATAACCTCAAATATGCAGATGACACCACCCTTATGGCAGAAAGTGAAGAAAAACTAAAGAGCCTCTTGATGAAAGTGAAAGAGAAGAGTGAAAGAGGAGAGTGAAAAAGTTGGCTTAAAGTTCAGCATTAAAAAACTAAGATCATGGCATCTAATCCCATCAGTTCAGTTCAGTTCAGCCATTGAGTCGTGTCTGACTCTTTGTGACCCCATGAATTGCAGCACGCCAGGCTTCTCTGTCCATCACCAACTACTGGAGTTCACTCAAATTTACGTCCATTGAGTCGGTGATGCCATCCAGCCATCTCATCCTCTGTCGTCCCCTTCTCCTCCTGCTCCCAATCTCTCCCAATCCCATCACTTCATTGCAAATAGATGGGAAAACAGTGGAAACAGTGGCAGACTTTATTTTTCTGGGCTCCAAAATCACTGCAGATGGTAACTGAAATTAAAAGACGTTTACTCCTTGGAAGGAAAGTTATGACCAACCTAGACAGTATATTAAAATGCAGAGACATTATGTCATCACCAAAGGTCCATCTAGTCAAGGCTATGGTTTTTCCAGTAGTCATGTATGGATGTGAGAGATGGACTGTAAAAAAGCTGAATGCTGAAGAATTGATGCTTTTGAACTGGTGTTGGAGAAGACTCTTGAGAGTCTCTTGGACTGCAAGGAGATCCAACCAGTCCATCCTAAAGAAAATCTGTCCTGGGTGTTCATTGAAAGGACTGACATTGAAGCAGAAACTCCAGTACTTTGGCCACCTAATGCAAAGAGCTGATTCATTTGAAAAGACCCTGATGACGGGAAAGATTGAGGGCAGGAGGAGAAGGGAATGACAGAGGATGAGATGGTTGGATGGCATCACCAAGTCAATGGACATGGGTTTAGGTGGATTCCAGCAGTTGGTGATGGATAGGGAGGCCTGGTGTGCTGCGGTCTCATGGGGTCACAAAGAGTCAGACAACTGAGCAACTAAACTGAACTGAACCATTAAATACGGTATATTTAAAATCTATCTTGACATGTATATCCAGAGTTAGAAAGCTGATAGGCCTGCCTTCTTAAAATACCATTAAATTTATTTGAGTCATTATGCTACATTTTTGACAGTAAATTTTAAGAAGGATGTAGAGAATTCAAATGCATTCATACAGTATCAAGGGTGATAATGCAAATCAAAAGCATGTCTTATCAATAAAAATAAACTGAAAAAGATAAAAATTAAGGGAAAAAAGTCATCATAGGAATACTCTAATATTGAGGAATGTCAAGCAAAATTATTACTTGTTTTTCCTTACCAAAGAAAAAAATATAATGTAGAAACAAATTTTCACTCAACATCAAAAATAGTTCTCTAGTACAGTTTTGAGTGGATTTCCTGATAGCTCAGTTGGTAAAGAATCCACCTACAATTCTGGAGACGCTGGTTCAGTTCCTGGGTCAGAAAGATCCTCTGGAGAAGGGATAGGCTACCTACTCCAGTATTCTGGCCTAGAGAATTCCATGGACTGTATAGACAATGGGGTTACAAAGAGTGAGATACGACTGAGCAGATTTATTAAAAAAAAAAAAAAAAAGTACAGTTGTGTAAATGGGGAATTTGCTATGTAGAAGATACTCAAGAGTAGTTTTTAAAACCATTCTACAATTAAATACAGAAGATAGAAGGTGGTCGAGAAGATAATCTGCATTTTCCCTTCTTGTCCTAAAATTTTAGGATTCTTTGCTAATCTGATAAAGTAGACCAGAAGATAATGAAAGATTTAGGTCAGGACCTTACATTGGTGATGTAAACTTTGATGAAGTATAATATAAAGTCTTCACTGAAAACAGTAACTTGTGCCTGAGAATAAATGAATTACTATAACTTCTGAGAAGGAAAATTTGTTATACTAAATCAAAACTTTTAATAGGCATGAAAGACTATATGCTGAGTGAAAAAATCACTTCACTGTAAAGAATGTTATTAAATTCAATAGATAAGAAGATATTAAAATCACATGGTGGAGAGTTCAGACAAAACATGATCCGCTGGAGAAGGGAATGGCAAACCACTTCAGTATTCTTGCCTGGAGAATTCCATGAACAGTATGAAAAGGCAAAAAGATAGGACACTGAAAGGGGAACTCCCCAGGTCAGTAGTTGCACAATATGCTACTGGAGATCAGTGGAGAAATACTATGGAAAGAATGAAGAGACAGAGCCAAATCAAAACAACACCCAGTTGTGGATGTGACTGTTGATGGACATAAAGTCTGATGCTGTAAAAAACAATATACCATAGGAACCTGGAATGTTAGGTCCATGAATCAAGGCAAATTAGAAGTGGTCATACAGGAGATGGCAAGAGTGATCGTCAACATCTTAGGAATCAGTGAACTAAAATGGACTGGAAAGGGTGAATTTAACTCAGATGACCATTATATCTACTACTGTGGGCAAGAATCCCTTAGAAGAAATGGAGTAGCCCTCATAGTCAACAAAAGAGTCCAAAATGCAATACTTGGGTGCAATATCCAAAACAAAAGAATGATCTCTGTTCATTTCCAAGACAAACCATTCAATATCAGAGTAATCCAAGTCAATGCCCCAACCACTAAAGCCAAAGATGCTGGAGTTGAATTGTTCTATGATGACCTACAAGACCTTCTAGAACTAACACCCAAAAAAGATGCCCTTATCATCATAGGGAACTGGAATGCAAAAGCAAGAAGTCAAGAAATACCTGGAGTGACAGGCAAATTTAGCCTTGGAGTACAAAATGAAGCAGGGCAAAGGCTAACAGAGTTTTGTTGAGAACCACTGGTCATAGGAAACACCCTCTTCCAACAACACAAGAGAGGACTCTACACATGAACATCACTAGATGGCCAATACTGAAATCAGATTGACTATATTCTTTTCAGCCAAAGATGGAGAATCTCTATACAGTCAGCAAAAACAAGACAAGGAGCTGACTGTGGCTCAGATAATGAAATACTATTACCAAATTAAGACTTAAACTGAAGAAAGTAGGGAAAACCACTGGACCATTCATGTATGACCTAAATCAAATCCTTAACAATTATACAGTGGAAGTGACAAATATATTCAGGGATTAGATTTGATAGACAGAGTGCCTAAAGAACTATGGGTGGAGGTTTGTGACATTGTACAGGAGGCAATGATAAAGACCATCCCAAGAAAAAGAAATGCAAAAGTGAAAAATGGTTGTCTGAGAAGGCCTTATAAATAGCTGAGAAAAGAGAAGCTAAGGGCAAAGGAGAAAAGGAAAGATATACCCATCTGAATGAAGAGTTCCAAAGAATAGTAAGGAGAGATAAGAAAACCTTCCTCAGTGATCAATGCAAAGGAATAAAGGGAAATAATAGAGTGGGAAAGACTAGAGATCTCTTTAAGAAAATTAGGGAGAGCAAGGGAACATTTCATGCAAAGATGGGCACAATAAAGGACAGAAATGGTATGGACCTAAGAGAAGCAGAAGATATTAAGAAGAAGTGGCAAGAATATACAGAAGAACTATATGAAAAATATCATGACCCAGATAACCATGATGGTGTGATCACTCACCCATAGCCAGACACCCTGGAATGTGAACTTAAGTGGGCTTTAGGAAGCATCACTCTGAACAAATCTAGTGGAGGTGGTGGAACTCCAGCTGACTTATTTCAAGTCCTAAAGTTGATGCTGTTCGTGCTGCACTCAATATGCCAGCAAACTTGGAAAACTCAGCAATGGCCACAAGAGTGGAAAAGGTCAGTTTTCATTCTAATCCCAAAGAAAGGCAATGCTAAAAAATGTTGAAACTACCACACAATTGCACTCATCTTACACACTAGCCAAGTAATGCTCAAAATCCTTCAAGCGAGGTTTCAACAGTACATGAACCAAGAAAAACTAAGGAGCCTCTTGATGGAAGTGAAAGTAGGTAGTCAAAAATCTGACTTAAAACTCAACTTAGAAAAACTAAGATCGGGGCATCATCCAGTCCCAACACTTCATTGCAAATAGATGGGGAAACAATGGAAACAGTGACAGACTTCATTTTCTTGAGCCCCTAAATCACTACAGATGGTTACTGCAGCCATGAAATTAAAAGATGCTTGCTCTTTGGAAGAAAAGCTATGATCCACCTAGACAGCACTTTAAAAATCAAAGACATTACTTTGCTAACAAGGTCCATCTAGTTAGTCAAAGCTATGGTTTTTCCGTAGTCATTATACGTGTTGGAGATGACTTTTGAGAGGCCATTGGACTCCAGGGAGATCAAAGCAGTCAATCCTGACAAAAATCAGTCCTGAATATTCATTGGAAGGACTGATGCTGATGCTGCAATACTTAGACTACCTGATGCAAAGAGCTGTCTCATTGGAAAAGATCCTGATGCTGGGAAAGATTGAAGGCAGGAGGAGAAGGGGACGACAGAGGATGAGATGGTTGGATGGCATCACCCACTCTGGACATGAATTTGAGCAAGCTTCATGAATTGGTAATGGATAGGAAGGCCTGGTGTGCTGCAGTGCATGGGGTTGCAAAGACTCAGATACGACTGAGCAACTGAACTGAACTAATCTGAAAATCACAACCCTTTATGTCCAAATTAGGCTGTATTTCCATAGTGGCCTTTTTAAGTCACGTTATGAGTTGATGATCTGTGAAGGTCATGGCCTTTCTAATCTTTTATGCTTCTGTGATCTGTTGTCATTCTATAATGTAATGATTTCAAATAGAGTTCACCAAGATGAGTTGTTTCCTCACTTATGGTTTATCAAAGACTTTCCTGTCCACTACTTGTTACTGCTGACCCAACAAAACAGCTAATTTAACATTTTGACTTTTTCATGTTTCAAGCAAATATTTGACATCATATTGGTAAAATTTTAATCCCTTTGAATTAGTTTTCTTATCTCTAAGATTGCTGTTACCTATATACCTTTTGGAACGTTTCTAAGTAATAACTATATATATATACACACACACACATATATATCTTATTGAAATCTTTTGGAACAAGGAAACATGTAGAAGATTCTATTAATGACTTTTTTTTATTAATCCTTATACTTCTGTGAGAAGTATATCCTTGATATGCAGGTGAAAGAAGATTATATAGCTAAGCGGTGAGCCAGTGTTTCAATATAGCTTAGGAGACTATAACAAGAGTTTCTTTTCTGATTAGGTTTACTATTTGTCAAGAATTGCTCTTGTTAGAAATAATCTCACAAGTAGATTTAAGAATTCTCTTTAGGAAATATAAAAATAAAAAAAATGAAGTAAAAATAAAAATAAGATTGTTCTTACCATAAACTTATGAAACCGAGTTACAGGGAATCAACACCCATATAATAAACTCTCCTTAAATAATACTTGATTGGAAAATGAGATACAAAATATTTAAACTTTTTGATTATGAATGTTGGCTAAAATATTCTAGTCACCATATGCTTTTTCAATATAAAAGTAATATAACTTTACTATTAGATATTTACAATTATATTTTGAAGACAATTTTTCATTCACATATTTAATTTTCTCTGTTTATTTAGCATACATGATGTTTATAACACTTCTAGAAGTTTGAGACCAGCATAAGTATAGATTGATTTTACTATATAACACAAATGCAGTGTTAACAAATAATTCTGCATTGTTAATTCTTCCTGTCTGAATGGCTTTATAATTCTATTTTTGTAAGTTCTACTAGAGATCTCTCTCTCTGTATATTCTATTCTAATCCCGTGTTCTATACTGAGAACATGAAACTTTCTGCTTCAGTACATTTGGCATGTGGCTATCAGACTGATTGTCTTAATTATCACATGTCAAGAACTACACAGTTTCAATATTGTTTTTAGAGGAAGTTTTTGGCAAGCATTCCATTAGCAATCTGAATGCTATTCTTTGGTAGAAAGAAGACCAGCTTCTGTTGAACACTTATTTCAAAGTAGTGGCTTAGGAATGCTTGCTTAAATTAACTAAATATTCTCAATGCTACAAGTTAGGTAAGTTGAAGAACCATACTTTATATTTTAGAAAATAAACTGAGACCTCTTTTAAAAACCAGTTCTTCACTCTCAGTAGTACCATGGCCTTCTTTCTCTTTCTACAACTTTTCTTGTAGCCAGGATACTTAGTAAGTCTTCTAAATATTCAAATCATATCCCTACTTCAAAGTTTAGCTTATATCTGATTTGCTTCATAAGATGTTAATAATACAAAAAAAGAGTGAATTTATTATCTAAAAGTATATTAACCTTAAAATTAAAACTTTATAAAATGTAAGGAGTTGTTTTGTTTCCAGAAGTGACAGATTATGCACATAGACTCAGATGGTCTTTACCAATTTATCTATTTAACACAGGTTAACTGAGAATTATAATAATGTCACAAGCCTATAGTACATAGTATAATGTCTCTTATAAAGTGATAAGGAAATAACATGCTCCAAACCAATAGTAGATTGACCAGACTGTTGCTCCAGGCATAGAGGAGTTGAAAAGTATAAAAAACAAATTTCGTTGAGATGAACCTTTCTATGAGTTAGTAAATTGTTCCAGAACTTTGGCTTAGCCACCCAGAAGCTTATGTCCCTAGTTGCTAGAGCATGTTGCTAGGGAAGGGAAACAGAAAACACAGGTGTTAGCCAGCAAGATGATCTCTGGTCAGTTTGGTTTTCACCATTACCTTGCAGGGTCACTTTGCACAGGTGGGAACTAATGCCTCAAGGTCTTTGGAGAGCTATTTAGATCAACAGAGTCTTCTTGCCTAGACCCAACATTCATGTTGCAGGTCAATCCTTTTGGTATTTAAAACTTGAATATTCCCAACCATAGTTACCCCTGCATGCATTCTTACCCTTCTTTATAGCAGTGCTTGTTAGTAGCTTAGCTACTGAGTGTTTATTGACAGCCACAGATGTGACATTCTGGCACAGCTTCCTCAAGGTAAACAGCTTCACCCTTGGAGAAAAACAACTTCATTCCTGAATTTAAAAAAATGGCAACAAAAAAAGTGGATTTGAAATCTTATCAGGCCAACACACAACATGAGGTGAAAGCATGCAAACTTTATTGAATCTCTCAAACCTGATATATACCTGTGATGCAAAGAATGGGTAATGTACATGATTTGATGGAAGAGTGCTTGTGCTTATAACATTCTAGCATTCCTATAAGTGTTAATCTTTGCAAAACATATGTCATGTATCAGGATAGTAGCGTGTTTCAGCATCAAGTTTCTAAATACTGTAAAATAAACCTAATTTAGGAGGAAGCCCAAATGCTGAGAGATATGACATATGTGCTAAATCAACCTTTTCTCCACTCAGAAGTTCTTCTTAAGCAAATCCCAGGAAAGACGTATACAGGTCTCACTTTTTACATATTTTGTTCCTGTTTCTATTTTTACTTATCTAAGAGTAACTGATACATTCTGACTCAGAACTTGGAGGGAAGGTCATTTAAGGCAGGGATGATACCACTGCTCTATCTATTCTTTAATAAAGAGTTCCATCAGTTTATTGATGAGAACTGAAATTTTATATCAGAATTTCATCATTATTTAATATGAGTTCAATGAAAAAGTGCTTCTGAGAAATATATGCTTAGATTAATGTACAGATACCTGTAAAATATAGTCATTTCTTTGAATCTGAGTTAAAGAATCCTTAGAAAACAATATTTTAAATGGATATCTGAAGAGCCTGGATCTTCATAAATAATATTTTTAAAATATTATTCTCCTGACAGAATTCTGTACAAATGAGGTTTACTTTTATATAGTTGAACTATATATTAATGTTATCCTTATTTCCAGTTCTTTCAAATTTTCTTACAAGTTTGATTGTTCATATTCGACTCTGAAATTTCACTTCTAAAAGCCAGAAGCTTCTACAATATTGTAGTAGGGACTTCCCTGGTGGCTCAGATGGTAAAGCATCTGCCTACAATGCTGGAGACCTGGGTTCAATCCCTGGGTCAGGAAGATCTCCTGGAGAAGGAAATGGCAACCCACTCCAGTATTCTTGCCTGGAAAAATCCCATGGACAGAAGAGGCTGGTAGGCTACAGTCCATGGGGTTGCAAAGGATCGGACACGACTGAGCAACTTTCTTTCACTTTCACTTTCAGGATGTAACAGAGAATTATATGGAATCATTAGGGCATAGTGGTAAGGCCATGAGTTTTGGAGTCAAATAAGTCAGGTTTGAGGTGATTTCACAATGTATCAATAATATAACCATGGGCAAATTAGTTAACCTTTGTAACTATCAATTTTGGTAAAATTATTTTAAAATGGCCTTTTGGAGAAAAAAAGAATTGAGTAAAGTACCTAAAATCCTATTTATGGAGGTTGAAAGGGTAATTAATTTAAAGTAGTGACTAGAACCCAATTAGTGTTTGTTAATATTAGATTTAGTATATTATTTGCTGCAACATATTGTAGGAAAAAAGGGTGTAATATATGCAAATTTGAGATCATTCTGTTTATTTTCAATTATCATAATATTCTATTTCCTTAGAATATTAAATTATGATTGATACAAAAGTCAAAATATTTCCTCATCATTTACATTCCTATTTGTAAAATATTTTGAGCATAACTATTACTTTGACATTCATAATGTATTCAAAACCTAGATTCTTAAATGTAAGTTTTGTAATTTTAAAAAATGAATTTCTAAGTAGTTTTTCAGAGAAACACATATCAACTGATAGGAAAACAGTGGGAAAGTAAGATCCTATATTTGGAAACTGGTTTTGCAAAAGTACTTTAGATATATATCAAGTGAAACACATACTAAGTATTATAATGAAACTGGGGAAAATAAGATTCTATATCTTAAAATTGATTTTCAAAAAGATTTTATGGATGTATCAGTTTCATACAATTTCATAAACTATTCAACTCCATCAAAGGCATGTATACACAAAAAAGTCTGTGTGAAATATCCAATTTTGTGAGATTTAATGTTCTCAAAAATTTAAACTACACAGATGGCCAAAGTACACATGATCTTTGGGAAGTCTTGCTCCTTAATGCCTTTGGGCATGCTGTGCTTTGTTTGTCAAAATGGTGTCAAGTCTGTTAGAACAGCTTGGCCAGTTTTGACAGAATTCCTTCCTAAATTAAAGATAGCAAGATGAAGCTTGTAATTTTACAGGGGAAACTTGAGTTCTATCACCAGCTCTCCATGAACAAAAGTTACTTCTCACTTCATGATTTATACTTCCTTTTTTATTTGAAAGAAGGCAATTATTTTCAGTGTTTCATTTAAAACCTTAATCATGCATTTTATTTCAGTTTTTAAAAATGCATCATAAACATATAGTAAAAACAGTGTGACTAAATTTATTATTTCATCAGACATAGGCTTGACATCAGAGAAAAGTAGATTTGAATTTTGCTTGGCACTTCACACCTGCATGACTGTATCTATATTTTTTTGAAAATGGTTTCAAGTAAACTCAAGATATTATGAGATTTTATCAGTATCACAGAACACAACTAAAAATATTTAACAGAGTGCTTAGCAAGTGCTTCACAAGTTATGCTGCTGTTTGTGCAAGTTGTTGTTGTGTCTGTTATTGTCAGCAGAGCTAAAGTCTTGAATGAGAATCCTGGTTATTTTATTTGGTTCATAGAGACCTGATGATGACCTGGATGTTACACTGAAAAAATAATAATAATAATGTTAAATTAAATTGATACTAAAAGAAAATCTATATGCACACTCAATGTTAAGCATTGTGTACCTATTGCATCATCAAAATGGTCACCATTTTACACAAGGGAAAAATAAGCTGAAACATTAAATGTGTTGTTAAATTTTTATACTCATAGAAAATATTTGACCAGTTTTTAACTAGGTCTGTCTGTGTCCACCCCACTCCAGGACTCTTGCCTGGAAAATCCCATAGATGGAGGAGCCTGGTAGGCTGTAGTCCATGGAATCCCATGGATGGAGGAGCCTGGTGGGCTGCAGTCCATGGGGTCGCCAAGAGTCGGACACCACTGAGCAACTTCACTTTCACTTTTCACTTCCATGCATTGGAGAAGGAAATGGCAACCCACTCCAGTGTTCTTGCCTGGAGAATCCCAGGGATGGGGGAGCCTGGTGGGCTGCCGTCTATGCGGTCGCACAGAGTCGGACACGACTGAAGTGACTTAGCAGCAGCAGCTGTCTGTGTCTAAAGCTCCTGTTCATGCCCTTGCTTAAGGCTACTTCTGATGTCCCACTGTGTTTGGATTCAGAATTCTAATAAGACTGCTGTATTTGGGGAAATTTTTCTCCAAGATCATATTGGATATTGACTTATTGTCAAAATTAAGTTATTGAAAATAAGTCAGTAGTTGACATTTTTGTTCTTATATCAATATTGCATGAGGGATTATTCTACTAGCATTACTGAATTTATGCTATGATTATTTACTAATAAAATTATTTCCTATATAAGTTTATCTGAGACAAGATTTTTCACACATTGTTAATCATTTTACCAGATTTGTTTCAGAAATAAATATAAATCACATTTAAAACTCTGTTTTTATAATACATTACAGTTTGAATATTTCTATAATCATATAAATTATTTAAAACATAACTAATAATGCAAGTATTAAAATATTAATAATATGCAACTGACCTTAGTGATTTCTAGTTATTTGTGTGAAACAGTTGATTTTCTAAATCCAATTCTTAATAAAAAGCAATTATTTATAATAACATGGCATTAGGTATAATGAGTGACATCAGCTTTCTATTTTATATCCATTAAGAATAAAAATTGTGTTACGAAAAATTCCATACTATGCTGTATTCTTACCTCATGAGTAAATGATCCACAACCAGATAAGATAAAAAATTAAGTTAATTAACTTTTGCAGTCATCAGTTAATTAAGCTAGGTAATGAAGAACTGCATGCTGAGCAAAGAAATCATTGATGCAGAGTCAAATAATAAAATAAAGGCTTTTAGAATCTATGTATTTATTGAGTACTTTACATCCTTCTTGTACCTTTAAGTACACTTATTTTTTAGCTTGTGTGTATGCACACACACAACTGTAAAATAGGCAAGAACATCCCTATACTCTCAGTATTAATGCTAGTTTCTATTCATTTTTTTATGTGGCCTTTGCATTCTATACAAAATATCTAGAGATGTGGATGCAGTTTGCAGGAGTTTTACAATGTTAGAAGTTAACATGCAGCAGCGAAAATGCACCTGTCTTTGATGAACTCACATTATAAGATAAAATTTCTAAATTTTCCATATAAGGAAAGCTATTTATATGGTGTCCCAGATTTTTTATAGACCAAAAGACACTTTAAATGAATGGGAGGGGAAGGGCAAAAATGCTTAAGCTTTTACTGCCTCAACTGGATTAGCTTCACACTGACAGAGTTCTCTGGTCCTATTTTGCACCCAATTGTGAACAGTTAGGAAAAACAGAGGTGAATAAGGCATAATATATAGTATATATCCTTATTTTGCCTGTTTTGAAATTCATAACATTTAAGTCAATTTGGGTGTATATAAGAAAAATTTTATTCAGTTCAACTAACTCATGATCACATTCATTTAGGATCATGTTAAAGATAACCTAGGAGTAGAAATCAAGATACCTGCTAAGCAGAGTCAGTGCCATACACAGGGTTTCAATCGAGTTGAAGAATATGTTTTCATTGCAAGGAAAGAACAAGAAAGAGAAACAAAGGGAAAGTGGCATAGAAACAGAAAGATGACATTGAAACTTATGGAACTCCCATGGTGATGTTCATCTCTTCCATGGTTCTTTTCTAAGGCTGATTCTGGTTATATGTCTTTGATCAAAGTAAGAAGAAATGGATGATTTTTTTCAGAGACTTTTGTTTAACATATCTGGAATACTGATATGTGTTTTTGTATTCTTTTTTAAATAATATGTTGATTTGAAGATTTTTTTTTCTTTCCTCTGATTTTGCTAGCAATTTTGTTCAAGCATCTCATATTAGACTTGTAGATAAGGTGAAGGAATACAAAATTTTCTTTGACAGAAAGAACAGTAACTTCATATTTTTTTTTTTAATGAAAGAGACACTGAAATAGGATTGAAGTATTTGAAAAATTATCTTTGTTTGTAGAATGAGCATAGTGAGGAAAAGTAGATGGTACTTGTGTTATGAAAGAATGGCCTTGTTAGGACTCGCAACCAGATAATCCTATCACTAAAGAAAAAGCTTATATGAATTCTATGTGTATATGTGTGTGAGTGTGTGTATGTGTTTTCTACCAAAATCATAATATTAAAGTTTGAAACAGTTGACAGTTTTCTAGTGTAAAATGTATTGCCTTTGTCAAAGAAATGAAGCTCTGGCATAAACATTTGGCCAGTATTTTGAATCCTTACATGTGAGGGACGTCCAAAATGACTTAAGGACTAATGTAGTAATGAATGGTGGAAAAACAATGTTCCTGTGCAGTTGAAGACAGTTATTAATTTGTTTCAGTTGGATGCATATGCCAGAAAGCTCAATTTATGCAGGCCGTTCAAGGAGAGAGAGAACGAGATCGCTCAGCCTGAGGGAATGTATGGGTGAAACACTTCTTAAGCAAGATCTGTTCTTGCATACAACACAGTGTCATTTTCACAAGCTGATATTTGGGCTGGGGGGTAGGTGGTGGATAGGGACAATTGTAACACATTTCCTTCAGCTTTTCTCCAAGTATTTTAAATCAGAGAGTAGCAATGAAACAAAGTTTCCACTTTCCCACCTTATTTGTCCTCATGTCCACCAAAGTACTTGGAAATATCTATCACTACTACATTGTAAGATGGCATTATTATACTTACATGCTGAGATTCCTTATATGCCTTTGAGCTTTTAAGGGCTGAATAATTAGAATATGCATTGCCACTCTTTGACATTTAAATGTCTATTTAAAACTCATAGCTTTATGGGTTTTGAATTGTCTAGACAAGAATTATCTCTGATTAAGAATTATTCTACCCCTGATTTGCTATATTTTACTCTAATTTGAATATAGGGCAACGTCTTCTATGTCATCTTCTACGTATAGCTACATGTTTAGAATAACATTTTGGAAAAGTACTGTACTTTTACAGTAATTGAATAATGAATCATTTCTAAATCTGTCTTAACCATGACAGCTTTACAGTTTCTCATGCAGTTTTGGCTTTTTATTTTGTTTAAGCATTCACGGTGAATTTAGGCAAAATTCTTAAAGATGTAACATTATTATTATGTAACATTACATTATGTAATATTACATTAATATTATGTAATATTATATATTATTATTATTATGTAACACTATTATTATTATTTTATTTCCATATTGATCATATTTCATGTCATTATCAGAGAAGGTAATGGCACCCCACTCCAGTACTCTTGCCTGGAAAATCTCATGGATGGAGGAACCTGGTGGGCTACAGTCCATGGGGTCACTACCAGTCGGACACGACTGAGCGACTTCACTTTCATGCACTGGAGAAGGAAATGGCAACCCACTCCAGTATTCTTGCCTGGAGAATCCCAGGAGCAGAGGAGCCTGGTCTTGCAAAGAGTCAGACACGACTGAAGCGACTTAGCAGCAGCAGCATGTCCATTGAGTTGGTGGTGCCATCCAACCATCTCATCCTCTGTTGTCCCCTTCTCCACTTGCCTTCAATCTTTCCCAGCATCAGGGTCTTTTCAAATGAGTCAGCTCTTCCCATCAGGTGGCCAAAGTACTGGAGTTTCAGCTTCAACATCAGTCCTTCCAATGAATATTGAGGACTGATTTCCTTTAGGATGGACTGGTTGGATTTCCTTGCTGTCCAAGGAACTCTCAAGAGTCTTCTCCAACACCACAGTTTAAAAGCATCAATTCTTCAGGACTCAGCTTTCTTTATAGTCCAACTCTCACATCATAATATACTGTTGAAGTAAAATCTATACAAGAAAATCTATCAATATATTAGGATAATATGATTATAAAAATTCAAACATTCTATTTATGCTAGAAATCACTGTCATTGAAATCAACTGAAAATCAGAATTCTTTCCAAAGTTCTAAATCTAATAAAATGGGAAAATATTAGCTGCAACTTGCAATAAGTTGTAATCATCTAAAAATCATCAGATCACTTTTACAATTTTGCCTTTTTTTTTTTTTTTTTACAATTTTGCTTTATAATTGGGAATAATTAGGAAAAGCCCAAAGTAGTTTCTAAGAAACATGAACATTTGTATTCTAGCAACTGGAGCAACATTCTATGTTTTAAATAAATTATAATTTCTACATGTGGGTCAAAACATAATGTTGAAATTTTACATAAAGTGATTGATGTAACTAATTAAAATTCAACCAGGTTGCCCTCAGGCAAGTGGTTTGTTTTGTGATGAGCAGGAACATCCTCTAAAATGGTCCAGGAAAAAGAATTTTTCAGGTGAAAAAATTTGTCTGCTAGTAAAGTTACCTGAAATGTGAGCCAAATGAAGTAATTTGTTGATGCACTGTAATTTGATTTGAAAAGGCAAACTTTCTTTCAAAATTGCTAACAAACAGAAGGTTAGTTATCAATTACCAATTTTAGGGACTTTTAAAATGTGAATTGAAGTGTTAAAATATGTTAGCTCTATAGTTTTTGTATTTATTAAAAAAACTAATTTTAAGGACTCTTAAAATTCAACAAGGACAAAATGATCTGAAAAAATTAAGAAGTATAATTTCAAAGAAGGGGATATGGAAGAAATGATGTAAAGATTATGATTATAACAGTGAGATTGAACCTTGTAAGGATAAGGTAGCAAACAAGGCAGAAGAAGAGAGGCAGGTATTGATGCCCTCTAAAATTAGAGATACTCATTCTTTTTGTGTTGGTCATTCTTTCTAAGGCTTTTTCAGTGGACAGATCTTTTTAGGATAAAATAACATCAGGAATTTATACTGATAACTTCAAATCAAAATTAATTATTAAACTCATATCTTATACTTGTATTTCCCTTCTGACCTCTTCAATGGCATCTAAAATGATAGAGGTAAAACATAATTATACAATGTGATGATTTGATACATGTATACTTTGTGGAAGGCTTCCCTGGTCGCTCAACTGATAAAGAATCCGCCTGCAACACAGGAGACCCCAGTTTGATCCGCAGGTTGGGAATATCCCCCGGAGAAGGGATAGGCTACCCACTCCAGTATTCTTCAACTTCCTTGGTGGCTCAGATGATATTCTCCTGCAACACGGGAGACCTCGGTTTGATTTTTGGGTTGGGAAGATCCCCTAGAGGAGTGCATAACGACCCACTCCAGTATTCTTGCTTGGAGAATCCCCATGGACAGATGAGCCTGGCGGGTTACTACAGTTCATGGGGATTGCAAAGACTTGGACTCAACTGGGCGACTAAGCACAAAAACATGCATATAATTTTTGCATTTTTCTCTCTGATAATCAATTCCTTAAGCATAAATGCTTCTTTCTGTAACATTTTATCAGTAAATTAATTCTCTGTGACTTTTTAAAAATTTTTGAGAGCATTCCTGTTGGAAAGTATGGAAGTCAGAAGCCGAAAAATTTCTGCTGATAACAACTGTATACCTGGAGCCAGAAAAGAAAGGGCAAGGGAAGTTAAGAGAGCACAGACCCCATCAGAGACAAGGAGGACAGGTATTTGTATAATCTTGCCAGTTGACTTCCCATTTTAGACTGAACATATGAGACAACCAAAGCATCTGTAATTGGAGACAGTGAGGAGACATTTCAAAATACCTGTGTTACCTGAAGCTGTATTGCTATTATTTTACTCAAGATTAAGAAGTTCATTCAAGTTAGTAGTAGTGTGAGAAAGGTGTTGAAGAGTTGATCTTAGGAGGAAAAAGGAAAATCGGCATGTCTGAAACTGAAGCTGTGCCCGATCACACTGATGCTAAGGACGTCAGGGGATTATGTCTCCTGTGCTTCAGGTAATGGGATTTCGCTATATTTAAAGATCAAACATAAGGCACTGCTCTAAAAGTTGCCTTTAAGGAGGGCTTTATTTCCAAGTTACATGCTAAAATGACTCTATTGGCAAGGCAGAACAGAATATAAGATTCAAAAATCTTAAGTCACATTTGTATTTGCATTTTTTTTTTCAGCAAAGCTATGTAAAGCACTCTGTGAAACCATCCTGCATTAACTCAGCAAGGAATTAAGAAAAAAATTAAACATACAGAAAATATCATGGGTTGAAATACTTTTTGCCTCTGCTGCATGAGTGTAATAAATACAAAAATTGCAAAGCAAGATAATGCTTGTTTTGTTTTGTTTTGTTTTTTCTCTCATAATGTGAGAAGTTTCTAAGGCAGTACTTTTGTTCTAATCCCACTCAGTTAGGTCAGGTCAAGGTGAGATAAAAATTAATGCAACTTTCTTTTTTACATTTAATTTTAATGTGGTCTATATTTTATTTCTATATTTTTTCCTTTTGTCTGTTTCTTTCTCCTTGTAGGAGGTCTTGGTCAGGTAATGAATTTTTAGTATTAGTATTTTCACAAAGGTGTAAAGTTCTTTGCTTTGTTCCCTCTGATCTCTGAAGGTTCACCTTGCATTAAGAATCTGCCCTATTTATTTGGTGTCAATAATGCAACTCCATGAGTTGTGAGCACTAGAATATTACCTTTGTGCACTAATTAATTGAATATGGTAATGAGGGCATGCCTACAAAGTCAAAGTAGGAGAAAATGAGAAATAAGGCAATTTATTTACCAATGCAGAACCAGTGAAAGCAGGTTTTACTGTCCCTAAAACAAAGGTTTTAAGTTGTATCTTATATATCTAATTCTGTGTTCATATTTGAAAAGATGGATCAGAAGAGTCCATTTTATTTTAGCTTTTTAAAATTTAAAAATAGTAACAATGACTTAAATCTAAGTATCAAACTAAATTATTAATACTGCTGTATTAATTCTTCTTTCAAAGTACAGTTTAAAATGCTTGTTATTTCCATTTGATGTTTTTAAGCTTAAAATTTGTTTCTTGAACATATATAACTGTATATTTTATATCCAAATCTTTATATTGTGAACTACAGTAGAGTTTCTTGATTACCTTCACTTAAAGAGCAAAAATAAAATTGTATCATTAAGAAGTTATTAATAATTATAAAATGATTTTAGCAGGCAAATGCAATATTTTCAAAAATGCTAACAACTGAATTAATTACAAGTAAAACATTTTATTTTTATTTTTCACGAAGTAGTGTCTGCTTAACTAGCAAGGTCACTGCCCACCCTACACAACACACAAAAATAAAACTGATGACCCCTTAATTAGGGTCTTGTCAGTGGCTCAGTGGTAAAGAATATGCCTGCAAGGCAGGAGCAACAGGAGATATGGGTTTGATCCCTGGGTGAGAAAGATCCCCTGGAGGAGGGCATAGCAACCCACTCCAGTATTCTTGCCTCGAGAATCCCATGAACAGAGGAGCCTGGCAGGCCCTTACCCATAGGGTTGCAAAGAATCAGACATGACTGAAACGACTTAACACGCGAGAAGACCCGTTAATTAAAAGTAAATAAATGGATAAATTTTAACTTTCTTTTTATGCTTAATTAGTTCCCTCATACTTTAGGACATTTTTCATGTGAAGTTAAAGTAGGTTCATAAAATACATAAACTATATGTATATGTGTCTGCAATATGTATCTGTATGTGTATGTAACTATATTGACAGACTATGTATCATTAATGTCTCTGAACAAAGTAGATAAAGAAAGAAAGGTTAGAGTTTATGGAGTAAGAGATCAATATCAATGTCACATCTGAGAAACAAGAAATCTACTATAGTTTTAAAAGATGTGTTCATGAAGGGTAAGTACCATCAGTTCAGTCCAGTCGCTCAGTTGTGTCCGACTCTTTGCGACCCCATGAATTGAGCATGCCAGGCCTCCCTGTCCATCACCAACTCCAGGAGTTCACTCAAACTCACGTCCGTCGAGTCAGTGATGCCATCCAGTCATCTCATCCTCTGTCATCCCCTTCTCCTACTGCCCCCAATCCCTCCCAGCATCAGAGTCTTTTCCAATGAGGTAACTCTTCACATGAGGTGACCCAAGTACTGGAGTTTCATGCTTGCCCATAAAATGTCACTTTCAGTTCAGTTCAGTTCAGTCACTCAGTCATGTCCGACTCTTTGGGACCCCATGAATCGCAGCACGTCAGGCCTCCCTGTCCATCACCAACTCCAGGAGTTCACACAAACTCACAACCATCAAGTCAGTGATGCCATCCAGCCATCTCATCCTCTGTCGTCCCCTTCTCCTCCTGCCCCCAGTCCCTCCCAGCATCAGAGGCTTTTCCAATGAGTCAACTCTTCGCATGAGGTGGCCAAAGTACTGGAGTTTCAGCTTCAGCATCATTCCCTCTTTGGCCACTGTTAAATTAGAAAACTGAAATGAGAGATTACGGCATTTTCCCTGATATATTGTTTTTTGGCATTTGCATGTCAACTTGTAGAGCTTTATCTATTTTTAAAATTCTCTAAGGCAATATTCTTTGACCAAGGGTAGCCATTCCCAACATAAAGAGGGAAAATGAATAAATTTATATTTAAATTTAAACAATTTCCTGATAATTCTTGATAAGATCATAATGGGAGCAGTGGTTAAATCTAGAAATATCCCTGTGAGAGGTAAACATATAATTTTTGTTCTTATCAAAATACCTGTTATATAATGATGAATCTATCTCCTTTACAATGTCACACAATCAATACAATTCTTTACTTTTCTAAGTATAACTATTGTTGAAAATAAGCTCTTGTGTAATTTAAGTATCCTTAAGTATCTCTATTAATATCACTCATTTTTTTTCCACTCATTTTTTTTCCTATACTTTTATTTATTTTTCTCCCAAATATTGACCAGCTCAGGTTACTTTCCATTTCTAAATTCATCTGTGATTATTCTCAATCTCATTGGTGTGATTTAAAATACAAGTAGCAATCACTGTGGCAAGCATTTTTGTTTTAATAACTGATATATTTTTAAAAGCATAATTAGCTCTTACTTTTTCCTAACTTGAACATATCTGATATTAAAGAAGAAATTATCCAAGAATTTTTTTAATGTATTAGTCAAATATGTATAAACTGATTCTTCAGAAAGGATTCACATAATTTTAGTACTTTAGAGCAAGCTACCTAATGCTATAACTTGAGGCTT
Organism: Bubalus bubalis; assembly: GCF_019923935.1. Classification (NCBI taxonomy): domain Eukaryota; kingdom Metazoa; phylum Chordata; class Mammalia; order Artiodactyla; family Bovidae; genus Bubalus; species Bubalus bubalis. Next base: position 76,664,118 of record NC_059157.1, on the reverse strand, counting down.
CTCCATCTAAAGCAGTGATTCATAAAATGTAATGTACATCTGAATCATCTAGGGGTGCTTGTTAAACATGTAAATTCTTGGACCACCTCCACATCCATTGAAGCAGAATTTCTGGGGGAGAAATTTTTATGCAGATAAATATGGTTCATGCTCTGGCAAAGACTTAGCTAGCTGAATGAAACTAGCTAGTGTCTTAAAAACCGCAGATTTGAACTCCTTCTGTGCTCTTTGAAACTCATCTTAAAATTCAAAGAGTGCAATAAAATTAGCCAGTTTTCTTTTCTATAAAAAGGGAACTAACATTTGTCAAGAAGCTGGAAATTGGAAGAGTAAGATTCAAATGGAGATCTGTCTGGCTCCCAAATTTGTGCACTTTTTCCAGCAATATGGACATCAATTCTAGTTTAAGAGTTTCTTGCATGAATATATGAATTACTTTGAGATTTCATTGTATAATCATGCAAGGAAAAAAGCAAAAAATGTGGAGTTAGATTTTGCCTCTGTTTAAGTTGTAGCTCTCACAGGAATATTAGTTTACCAATTGTGAATATAATGTGAATGAAAACCTTACCTTCTTGCCCACAAAACCTCTGATTTTTATATTTCAACTTTATTTGCATATTATTTTCCACTAATTAATCCATGACCCATTTTTATCAATGTTTCACTTTTAAAACTCATTTTGGGCTTTAAATCCTGTATTGATTTTGTATGCCTTTGTTCTTAAACTTTAATCTCTTAACTCTAAGACCCTCTGCTTCAAAAAATGAACAGAAACAAACATGAGTATAAAAGAGTTGCAAAACACTTTAATTTTTTTAAGTACATTATTTAAAGAATATTTGCAAACAGAATATGAAAGCTTCCCATATGACCTTTACCTACATTTCACATATGTTAGCACCTTTATTACATTTGCTTTAACATTTTCTGTCTCTTGCTCTCTTGTTCTCCATCTCATCATATATGTTCTGAAATGAAGTGCCTTATATGATCACGAAGTGAAAGTGAAAGTGAAGTCACTCAGTCGTGTCCTACTCTTTGTGACCCCATGGACTGTAACCTACCACGGTCCTCCCTCCATGCAATTTTCCAGGCAAGAGTACTGGAGTGGGTTGCCATTTCCTTCTCCAGGGGATCTTCCCAACCCGAGGATTGAACTCCGGTCTCCCACATTGTAGGCAGATGCTTTACCCTCTGAACCACCAGGATGGTCACAATGTCATTATCAAATCAGAAAATTAATATCAATATGAATTAATTGTTATCTATTGACAATTTTATCAGTCGTTCCACCGAAGCAAACTATTTTACTAGAACTCATTCATGGGCCACATGATGTATTAACTATCATATATTTTTTAGCTCCCTAATTTGGAAGCATTTCTTGTTTTTTCTTTGTCTTTTAGGGCCTTGGTTTTTCTAGGAGGAAGGGACAATTATTATTTAGAATGTCCCATGACATGTATTTATCTTATAATCCATCACACTTCTACTTTTAGTTTATGGTTTTCTGGCAGGAATTTCATAAAATTGCTGTTGTTTGCAAAGATTCATTAAAAATATTATGATGGAAATTTGCCCCAATCCTGACTATATTTATCTTTATATTAGGTTAGGTATATTTCTGCCATATTTCTTCTTTGTAAAGTTACTATTCTTCCTTTAAGCATCTTCTTGGGAATAATTTGTGACAATATATTTTCATATTTATCATTCTTTTGCTTACAATATACAGATGATTAATGCCTGAAATATTTATAACTATTCATTAATAATATTGGCTAAAAATGATTATGATAGTTGGCAAATGGTAATTTAATAATTCCATCATTTCTTTTACATTTATTACTTTAAAATTAGTCATAAATTACTTTCTTTGTATCATAACCAGCTATTTATCATCCATTTATCATATCCAGCCATTTAACACTTAGTATAAATAACCATATATATATTTTTCAACTATTTTTTATTCACAATGATATCACTTTTATTCTTATTCTATTAAATGGGTTATAAAATGGGCTTCTCAGGTGGTACAGTGGTAAATAATCTGCCTGCCAATGCAGGAGATGTAAGAGACACAGATTCTCTCCCTAGGTTGGAAAGACCCCGGAGTGAAAAATCTCAACCCACTCCAGTATTCTTGCCTAGAAAAACCCATGGACAGAAAAGCCTGGCAGGCTGCAATAAAGTTTATAAAATATTTTTGAGTAATATACTAAGAGTATAGAAGAACTTATTGAATTTTCTATAATATTTAGTATTTCTTTTCTTACATTAGACACCTGATACATTTGGAATGTGTTCTTATATATGGTAAGATATATGGCTTTAATGAAAGTTGCTCAGACATGTCTAACTGTGACCCCATAGACTATTCAGTAAATGGAATTCTCCAGGCCAGAATACTGGAGTGGGTAGCCATTCCCTTCTCCTGGGTATCTTCCCAACCCAGGGATAGAACCCAGGTCTCCAGCATTGCAGGCAGATTCTTTACCAGCTGACAAGGGAAGCCCAAGAATACTGGAGTGGGTAGCCTATCCCTTCTCCAACAAATCTTCCTGACTCAGGAATTGAACTGGAATATCCTGCATTGCAGGTTGATTCTTTACCAACTGAGCTATAGGGAAGCATGGCATTATTTGTCCAAACACTGTCCAGTTGTCCCAGCACCAATATTTTTATATTTCCACAGTGATTAAATATTTCACTTTTAAGTTACTTTCTCTATTATGAAAGTCTAATATTGTCTACATGTTCATAAGACATGACATTATTTATGTTATGTATGTCTTCTAAATTTTATTTACATTTTTTCTACTTAAGCAAGATGAGAGTCCTTGACTTCCTTTTGTTTAGTCATGGTAATGCTGTGTCATTTGCTGTGTTCATCTAAATCGTGGATTATTGCTTTTAGCCTTAAAATAAGCATCCTTTTATGAGTAAGCTATTTTCATTTGAATAACACTTTATCTAGTATAAGGTAATTAACCCTGCATCCTTATTGTTTCCACATCCCTGGTATGTCTTTGGCAATCTCTTTATTCTTAACCTTCTCTTTATCACTTTGAGTGTATCTCTTGTATAAAGTAGACAGTTCATTTCAGTTCAGTTGTTCAGTCATGTCCGACCCTTTGCCACTCTATGGACTGCAGCATGCCAGGCTTCCCTGTCCATCATCAACTCCCAGAGCTTGCTCAAACTCATGTCAATTGATTCAGTGATGCCATCCAACCATCTCATCTTCTGTGGTCCCCTTCTATTCTTGCCTTCAATCTTCCCCAGTACCAGGGTCTTTTCCAAAGAGTCAGCTCTTCGCATCAGGTGGCAAAAGTATTGGAGCTTCAGCTTTAGTATCAGTTCTCCCAATGAATATTCAGGACTGATTTCCTTTAAGATGGACTGGTTGGATCTCCTTGCAGTCCAAGGGACTCTCAAGAGTCTTCTCCAACACGACAGTTCAAAAGCATCAGAGAGTTGCATGTTTTGTTTTGTTTTTTTTTTTCTCAATCAATTGGAAAATTTTTTCTTAAAATAAGTTACTTATATGTTTACTATGTCTGCCAAGTGTAGTCTCAATTTTGTCATATAATTTTATTTTTTTGATTGAAGTATAGTTGGTTTACAATGTTGTGTCAACTTCAGGTATACAGCAAAGTGATTCAGATATGTGTATGTATGTATTATGTAGTACATATATATTGTTTTTCAGATTCTTTTATATTATAGATAATTGCAAGATATCGAATATATTTCCCAGTGCTAGTCAGTAGGTCCTATTATATATTTAAAATATTGTAGTTTATCATCTGCTAATCCCAAACTCCTAATTTATTAGGTGCTCCTTCTTGCGCCTTCTGCTTTGGTAACCATAAATTTGTTTTCTAAAGAAAGTTATTAAAATATATTTTTTAATTAATTGTTTCATGCTTTTAAAAATCTTTTTCAAGAGCTCAAATTTATTCATTTATTTCCTTTTTGTGTATCTTCTCTTTCAGGAATTTTCTGACACATTTACAATGTTATCTCATTTTCATTGCCATCATTATTTTTCTGCCTTCCCTTTTGTTTAATGACCCTTATTAAATAATATTCTTATTAGTAAACAATATTATTACAAATATTTATTACAATATTATTGTATTATTACAATAACATTGTAATATTACAATATTATTGTAATACTTATTACAATAATTACAATATTTTAAAAATAATATTATTACAAATAATATTACAAATAATATTCTTATTTGTAAGTTAGTCTTCATTACTGAGAAAACATTGTGATATTTCTCATTTATTTTATTTCAATAAGATCTTTTTTAGTTTTATATTTTTGTCTATTTGTTTAAATTTTAGAACATATGCCAAACTTTAAAAAAAATAAATTTGCAGTATGATTGCTTTCAATGTTGCGATGGTTTCTGCCATACAACAATATGAAAAAAAATATGGAACACTTCATGAATTTTTGTGTCATCCTCATACAGAGACCATGCTAATCTTTTCTTTATAGCTTCAATTTTAATATTTGTGCTATATAAGAATACAAATAAGGATGTGTATTTTATTCTGAAACATAGTATTATATTTTTCTTTTAATTCATCATTTGGAAGGGGAATTATCATCATGTGTTTTCATTTTTATTTTCTGTCTTCTCATAATAGCATTGTATAAAATTATCTATGTGTGTGTGTGTGATTATAGCAGGTGACCACGTTCTCAGTTGAATGGCACTTTGTTCTTTGAGTGACAAATTATAACCTCTTCAATGCTTCAGTGTATATGTGTGTTTTTGGTCTTGTTTGTTTGTTTTTTGTAGCGACAAAGGTTTTGTGTCCTCTGACTTTTTGATTCCTGTTTCTTACAAAGGAAATATCTTTTTTTTTTTTTTCATTTTTGCTACCTAATTCCTAAAGGTAGTTTCACTCTTCCTGTTTAAAGTCTATTCTTACACAAAAGTAATGGCTTTAGAAGTTGCAACCTTGAATTGTGCTTGGCTTTAATATGCTTTCTATGATTAACATATCTACCATAATACTTTTTGTTACAGGCTTTCTCTTTGGGGAAATGGCTTTAAAGTATTTTTTCAAATGGCTTTAAAGTAATTTTTCCAATTTTTTCTACTGTCTTCCCTCTGCTCTCTTCTGTGCATTTCCCCCCAAAACTATTCTTATTTGACACTTACTGCAAAGGCTTGTCATAGAAATATAATAGAGAGCTCAGTAATATTTGATTTTTTTACAGAGTTCAATGTATTTTAATTTTATTTATTTAACAGTAATTTGAAGTGTGGGCATTTTCTGTGCTCAGATTATGATGAGGAAATGTTTTTGTGTGATTTCATTTTTTTTTTCTTATTTTTCCTTATTTAGAAGGTAGATGGTACAAATGGTTTTAGGCAAACATTCTTTTCCTCAGCTATGTGGAAGATCTTGGCACTGCTTTTTTATTCTCTAATCTTTTTCTTGGTCATGGTGCTTGAAATTATCCATGACTATGGTTTTAACCTGAGCAATCATCTATAACATTATTTTATATAGATTTATTATTCCAATCATATTATTTCATTTTAAAATATTTTGTATAATGGTATTGTATAGTGAATTACAAGACATTTTCATGAAAAACAGTAGTTCAAATATACAAATAAAAGTATTTGAAGAAGTAAAATATGTCTGAATGAACATGGTTTTTGATATTTAATATATGTGTTCTACTAAAGTAGTAAAATATTATAAGTATATATTTGACTATTCTATATCTGAACATTTAAATAATCATTAGCTAAAGATGTCTCTCAGTGTATATTCACCTTAGTAAAATGGAATATTGTCTTCTCTTCAGGCTTTCAGAGTATTTACTATGTATTACATATTTGTTCTTATGTGTATAGCTAAAAAGAATTGACATGGTACATAAGTTGTGATCTTATTGAACAATCATTGCTTTATAAAGGACTTGTAAAAAAAAAAGTACAAAGTGATAAAAAGACACTATTACAGTTTTCTAGTATATTTTTGCTTTGTTATCAATGACTGTGTTTGAATACATGATTTTTTTTTTTAAGGAAGAGGGAATTTATGCAAGAAAGAGCCAATCTATTCCAGTGGTTGAGAATTTCAGAAATATGTCATCGGATGAATAATTCTTGAGTGAACTGGGATAGTGGCTTAGTAGTTTGGTGCCAAGTATTTAAAATAAACACTTGGAGAGAGAATGTATAAATACATAGAGAAGAGAGAGGATAAAATGTTGAAGGGAGTTATAGCCCTGGTTTTAGAAGTGAAGGACCTGAGCAAGAATCACAGTTGGTAGCTACACAGCTCTGTCTGTATACCCACAGGACTGTCATGTTGAACATTAGATTAGGGATGCACTCGAGTAGAGGTTGTAACAAGATTAAAATAGGTGAAGACCTAGAAGAAAATCACTTTCTAATTAAAAAAAAAAAAAACACACTTCAAAATATGATAGATTCAAAAACAAGTCTACAGTATTTTGCAGCTCCCTCTGAAGTGCTAGAGTCTGTCTTTGAAACTATGCTGCTTTGAAACTCTGCTGGTCTTGTGATTTGCATTGACTGGAGTATATCATAGAGATTATGTTGGGCGAGTTCCAGAGCTTAGGTCTACTGAGGCCTTATGGCTTCCACATCTGACTTCCATGGGATATTGTTCTAAAACTGACGTGTAAAGGAGCTAGTCTTATTTACTGTGGATTCAGAAATCATCAGTGATGCGGAATGGAACCAAGAAGGAAGCCACAGCTACAGTCACTGTCTCTGTACAGCTTGAGTGGGGCCATCTCAGATATTCTCCACCAGCTCTTCCTCTTGCTGACTGTAGCCACATGTTTAAGTCTCAGCATGTTCAATAGCAGATCCAGCAGCCAGCCAACCCACAAGCTTTTGAGAAATACTCCACCATTCTTCTTTTAAGAATCATTTTTGGGGTAATCGATATGTCAGCAATAGTTATTCATGCACAAAATTTGAGATATTTACAGACAAAATGAAGCACTAAAATTCAAGTAATATTCTCAAGATAGTCTTAAATTAGATACTTGCTTAGAGAATTAAATTATCTTAAATTACATACTTGGGACTTCCCTGGTGGCTCAGATGGTAAAGCATCTGCCTACAATGCAGGAGACTGGGCTTCAATCCCTGGGTCAGGAAGATCCTCTGGAGAAGGAAATGGCAACCCGCTCCAGTACTCTTGCCTGGAAAATCCCATGGACAGAGGAGCCTGGTAGTCTACAGTCCATGGGGTTGCAAAGAGTTGGACACAACTGAGCAACTTCACTTTCTATAGAGAATACAACTGGATTAAATTACTTTTTAAGATCATTTCCAAATCTGTTATTCTATCATATTGGGAAGAATAGCTTCAAATCATAAGGATTACTTTATCTAAGTGTTAGTATCAGCTGAAATTGAAAACATCAAGATTTTACCACCAGATAATATTTTTTGTTGCTCTCAAACACCTCACTTATCAGAAAGAAGTCCACCTTAGTGATCTGAGTAGGGGTCAGTATGGAGAGTGCCAACCTGTGAAGTAATCAAAAATGTGTGTTACTCATGTCAGACTTTTCCTGCTAATACTGTTTCTTTGAAGAGAATTGTCTTTCTGGCATAAACTACACCCTAATATGCATTATCTCTTGATTTCCAGTTTAAGTTTCTTTAAGGTGAACATGAGTCTTCATGATTCTTGATACTTATAAAGCAAATTCAGTGGAAAATAAATCTGAATTATATTTACCTTCCCAAACTCTTAGTCTTTTCCCTCCACATTGAATATGTCAGAAAATTATCCAGCTTCTCAACTTTATAGATCATTTCTAAAAACTCAACTACATTTGCAAAGAATCAATGTTCTCTTTCTTTTCACACTTATATTTAATGGCTTTACATTTAATGGAATTCTTATTTGAACTAAGCAATACAGTAACAGTATGCTGATAAAATTATTTATTGGGAATAGATACGACTATTGGTATGTAACAACCAAAATGTGAGTAGAAGTGTGGATTATAATAGAGTAGTCTAATTCCTATCGGTGTGTTTAGTTTACACTTTCAGCTAGTAGTTTAAAGAGTGAATTTAATAATCAGTTAATAGGGCTTCAGCAATACGTGAACCATGAACTTCCAGATGTTCAAGCTGGTTTTCGAAAAGGCAGAAGAACCAGAGATCAAATTGCCAACATCTGCTGGATCATGGAAAAAGCAAAAGAGTTCCAGAAAGAACTTCTATTTCTGCTTTATTGACTATGCCAAAGCCTTTGACTGTGAGGATCACAATAAACTGAGGAAAATTCTGAAAGAGATGGCAATACCAGACCACCTGACCTGACTCTTGAGAAACTTATATGCAGGTCAGGAAGCAACAGTTAGAACTGGACATGGAACAACAGACTGGTTCCAAATAGGAAAAGGAGTATGTCAAGGCTGTATATTGTCACCCTGCTTATTTAACTTATATGCAGAGTACATCATGAGAAATGCTGGACTGGAAGAAACACAAGCTGGAATCAAGATTGCCGGGAGAAATCTCAATAACCTCAGATATGCAGATGACACCACCTTTATGGCAGAAAGTGAAGAGGAACTAAAAAGCCTCTTGATGAAAGTGAAAGTGGAGAGTGAAAAAGTTGGCTTAAAGCTCAGCATTCAGAAAACGAAGATTATGGCATCCGGTCCCATCACTTCATGGGAAATAGATGGGGAAACAGTGGAAACAGTGTCAGACTTTATTTTTTGGGGCTCCAAAACCACTACAGATGGTGATTGCAGCCATGAAATTAAAAGACACTTACTTCTTGGAAGGAAAGTTGTGATCAACCCAGATAGTATATTGAAAAGCAGAGACATTACTTTGCCAACAAAGGTCCGTCTATTCAAGGCTATGGTTTTTCCAGTAGCCGTGTATGGATGTGAGAGTTGGACTGTGAAGAAAGCTGAGTGCCAAAGAATTGATGCTTTTGAACTGTGGTGTTGAAGAAGACTCTTGAGAGTCCCTTGGACTGCAAGGAGATCCAACCAGTCCATCCTAAAGGAGATCAGTCCTGGGTGTTCTTTGGAAGGACTGATTCTAAAGCTGAAACTCCAGTACTTTGGCCACCTCATGCGAAGAGTTGACTCATTGGAAAAGACTCTGATGCTGGGAGGGATTGGGGGCAGGAGGAGAAGGGGACGACAGAGGATGAGATGGCTGGATGGCATCACCGACTCAATGGACATGAATTTGAGTGAACTCCAGGAGTTGTTGATGGACAGAGAGGCCTGGCATGCTGCAGTTCATGGGGTCACAAAGAGTAGGACATGACTGAGTGACTGAACTGAACTGAATAGGGCAAAGCATTTAGGTGGAGGCCAGGTAAGAAATCTATTGTATTTTGAAAAATAGAATAAGGAAAAAAATTAAATATAATGTTAATACCTACAAAGGTATAATGTTAAGAACTAAAAAATTGGGTAGTGAATTTGCTTACTGTAAATAGTAATTAAATATTAAGAAGATTTTTATATTGACTTAAACTATAAGAAATTTTAAGAGCTGACTCTAACTCTGTAAAAGCTTGGACATACACACATCACAGATTGTAAGAAACTTCCATTTAATATATAGTAATAGGACACTGAAAGACAAAATCATTAACTGCATTACTCTATTTCCTAAACTTTGGAACTCTAAAGTTCTATTTTCCACAGATTTTGTTATCTTGCACCTTTAAATATATTACCAGAAGATTCCTTAAAAAGAGGATTTTATTTTAATTATAGCTACAATTTAGAGATTATGTAAAATGTGAAATCTGTACTAATTATGCTGTCTATGATTAAAAGGAAATATAAAAAAATTCAATAATCCACCTAGATAGTGTAGAAATATAAAAGTTAACTGACATGATGATGGGTGTAGGAAGAAATCTAAGAGCTATGGAATGAAAGAGAGATAATAAAGTTAAAGGCAAAGTAGCAAATAGCATTAAAACTTATCACTAATGTATTATTACTAAAGATTCTCCTTTGAGAAGAAATAGAACTTTTATTAACAGCTAGATATCTAAAGTTTGAAAGGTATAAAGAAATGTACTGAAAGGGACTAGCTTGTCTCTGGTCCAATCATTTGCAGTAGAAAAGGGAGCTTTATAATCTGAAATACATTTTGCATTTCTAATTTGAGCAATTATTTGATACAAATGATGTGATTGCAATTTTCATATAAAATGTAATATGATACATGAATGCAGTACCATAGGCATTCATGCAGCCAAAATGCAGCCAAAGTGTCTTAAATATCAAAATATGTCAGAGGTAGGCTGAGTTATTTTGTGAGAAAAGAATTCCACATTATTCATTTCTTCAGAAAACAAATATTAAAAATTATAGAACTTCTTGATTATGATACTCCCTCACTTATATATCACCAAAATGTATATTATTTGTATCCAGTTTAACATAAGAAGAAACTCAAAGAACAGAAACCTGACAAATTCAAGTAATGAAAAAAGGAAGCTTAAACAAAATGTTATCCTCAAAGGAATGACAGAAATTAATTTACCTGGAATATCACAGAGTGCAGATAAAGAACTTAAAAAATAAATTAATGAAATTTCTATAGAGAAAAAATAATTGCAAAGATATGAATGAAAATTATGAAAATTACAGAATAACATAGAAACAGTGCTCTAAAATTGAACCAGTGATAAAATTGAACAGAAGATAAAATCATCAAAGCATCCAAAATATAGCATTAATCAATCTATTTGAAATATTGATAATTAAATTTTAACAATGAAAGTACTCATAATTTGAATCTCCCTTGGTATCTGACACTAGCATATGCTGTCAATCCTTTCTAATCCTCTTTTTGTTGTTTACGTTACATAGTTCTGTGACTTGACCTGGCTATTCAACCTTTGGTATATAACATTTCTACTCTTCCTCATGCTCCTCAAATCCTTTCTTTTTCCTCAACTGGTTTAAATTGCTGTGTTCATCATAACAATCACCCAATCAATAGCTTCTCAGCCTCTTACTCCAAGCATCTTACTTAACTGGCAAAAATCTAAGCTAGTTAAATAGATTACTCCTCTTAATCCAGATCTAGAGAAAAATTGACATCTTCTAGAAATTTATGCTTATATATATAGATTTAAGTAGACTAAGAAATTAAAAGTTTGGGCATTTTTCTAGTTCTTAGATTCTTTACTCCTTTATCTGACTCTTGAGCAACACCTTATTCTTCTTCAGCCTCCAATATATATCCTCCCTAATTCCTCTCAAGTATTTGCCTTTATTCTTGATTCACTAAAAAAGTAAAAATAATAAAACATGAAAGAGTAGAAATAACCATTATTCCTATCTTCTCATCATTTTATGTCTACCAACATACCTGTACCTGCTGTCCATGTATTTTGTGTTCTGTTAAACAATGAATATTCCTTATTTTGACCAAAACCTATTCCTAATTGTTGCCCTGTTTTCTGTGTTATTCCCATAAGCTTATTCAGCACAGTATCAGTCACATTTAAAATATTTCTTGAAACCACTTCCTCCTCCAACATCTGTCCTCTGTTCAACTTAGCACTAAAATTCTTCAAAAGGATAGTATTGACCGATGATTGTTCTCTCTATTTTATTTATTCTCATTCTTTTTATCAGTGTATGCCCATCAGGGTTTCACCCCACCATGTTATCAACACAGCTCTTGTCAATGTCACTAATGACCTTCAGAAGATAAATTTATGATAAACCCTTAGTTTCTTGGCAGCATTTGATAATATTGACATAACTTTAAAAAAAAAAAAAAACTCTTCTTCTTTTTTTTTTTTTTTTAAATGCTGAGATAGTTACTCAGTCTCCTTCAACTTCACTTGTCTTTTTTTCTCAGATATATGTCCTTATTCATAGTCAAATCTTTCTAAACTGTTACATTCCATGACCCAATACTTTGTTCTTTTTTGTATCTAGATACCTTCTCTAAATGATATCATTTGGCTTTGTAGCATTAAATTAACTCTGTATAAATGAATCTTGAATTTTTATCTCCAGCTCAGACTTCTCCCCTGAACTCATAACGCATATGTTGGGTTGGCCAAAAATTTGTTTGGATTTTTCATGTTATAGAGAAACCAGAATGAACTTTTTGGCCAGCTCAATATTGAAACCTCTACTCAATATTTTACAGAGTTCATATTAGTTAAAATAAAGGCCAAACTTTTACATAAGGATACCTTAAAATGCACTTCTGTAAGTATATAAAAGTTTATTGTTACCCATATTGCAGTGTAAAGATAAACAATAGACAGTGACCCAAAAGGTCAAATAGGGACCTTTTTCCTTCAGAATCACCTGGTGTGTCATCACGATGTGCATGGTCAAACCTGTGGTTCTGCCCCATATAACTTTCAGCATACAGGTTAGAAAAAAGAGAATTTGAAAACAAAACAAAACAAAAAATCTACTTTTACTTCATTGCCTATGCCAAAGCCTTTGACTATATGGATCCCAAGAAACTGGAAAATTCTAAAAGAGATAGAATACCAGACCACCTACCTGTCTCCTGAGAAAAATATGTGCAGAGAAAGAAGCAATGGAACCATGGAACAAAAGACTGGTTCAGAACTGGGAAAGGAGTACATCAAGGCTACATTTTGTCAACCTGCTTATTTAACTTATATGTAGAGTATATCATGTGAAATGCTGGGATGTATGAAGCACAAGCTGGAATCAAGATTGCCAGTAGAAATACCAACAACCTCAGATTTGCAGATGATACGATTCTCATGACAGAAACCTAAAAGGAACTAAAGAGCCCCTTAATGAGGGTGAAAGAGAGTGAAAAAGCTGGCTTAAAACTCAACATTCAAAAAACTAAGATCATGCCATGCAGTCCCATCACTTCATGGCAAATAAATGGGGTAAAAGTGAAAACAGTGACAGACTTTATATTTTCTTGCCCTCCAAAATCACTGCAGATGGTGACTATAGCCATGAAATTAAAAGACACTTTCTCCTTGGAAGAAAAACTATGACAAACCTAGACAGCATATTAAGCAGACACATCACTGCCGACAAAGGTCTGTATAGTCAAAGCTATGTTTTTTTCAGTAGTCATGTATGGATGTGAGAGTTGGACTGTAAAGAAATTGAGTGCCAAAGAATTGATGCTTTCAAGTGTGGTGCTTCAGAAGACCCTTGAAAGCCCTTGAGTGGCAAGGAGATCAAACCAATCAATCCTAAAAGCAGTCAACCTTAAACATTCATTGGAAAGACTGATGCTGAAGCTGAAGCTCCATTACTTTGGCCACCTGATGCAAAGAGCTGACCTTCTGGAAAAGACTCTGATGCTGGAAAAGACTGAGGGCAAAAGGAGAAGGAGAAGGCAGAGGATGAGGTGGTTGGATGGCATTACTGACTACATGAGTTTGAGCAAACTACAGGACATAGCAAAGGGAAAGAATCCTGGCATGCTGCAGTTCATGGGGTCACAGAGTCAGAAACGAGTTAGGGACTGAAAAACAATGAGAACATTTATACCTTAATAAACAGGTTAGAAGTCATATAAACCATTTCTTCATACATATCTTTAGTTATATAACATCACATATATTGAGACGAGATTGGGAAAAATAGCTAAAATATGTGTTTCAGAAATTCTGCTACCTAATAATGAAAAAAAGTCAAAGTGTTAGCCCCCCGCCTTGACTGACCTTTTGCTACCCCATGGGCTGTGGCCCACAGGCTCCTCTGTTCATGGAATTTCCCAGGCAAGAATACTGTAGTGAGTTGCTATTTTCTACTCCAGGGGATCATCCTGATCCAGAGATCAAACCTGGGTCTCCTGCATTGCAGGCAGATTCTTTGCCATCTGAGCCATCAGCAATAGTATTAGTTAAATTGAATAAAAACTCCAATTGACAACAAATGAAAAAGATTTTGAAAATATCTAAAGAAAGGAATCAAAAAGTTAACAAGACAGTAAAGAATATGATAACAGGTTTGAGGAAGAATATATAGGCTCACAAAGGTGAATTTGTAGCGTTGAGTCTGTATTTCTTGTACAGATGTCTTAAAACTCCAGAATAAGGTGGCCAGAGGCCAAGAAGCTCTTTGAAGCTTTTGAGAGTCTTGTAGGAATAAGAGGAATACAGTTAATTGGAGCCCAGTAACTGCAAATATGGAAAATTATGAAAGTCTCCATGTCTCGTAGAGAACTTGAGTTGGAAACAATATCAGGGCAAAAGCAAAAGTAGACAAGTTCATGGAGAGATTGATACATCTTTTCAGTTAATTTCAATCCTGAAAATGCTTTCAGGTGATGTTGAAAACCAGTACTTAAGGAGCTTTCAATATAAAAATGTAAATTCTCAAAATAAAAATATCATAAAACCTCAGATTTTATCTATAAATTTAACATCATGTCTGATAAGAAATCAAGTCTGCCCAAGAAGCAAAAGATCATATGAATAAAAAGCAGAGAGTATTTACAGATAAGAGATTCAGAGACAGAGGCTTTAGAAAGTACTATTAATATGTCCAAGGATACAAAAGCCTGAGAAAGTTGATAGAGAACTGAAATTTATGAAAGAGTAAATCAAAATTATGGAACTGAAGAAATAAAAATTCAGTGAACATGTTTGATAGCCAGTTAAAGCTAACTGAAGATAATACTGGTGAACCAGAAAACAATCAGAATGGAATAATCATAATAAAATCTTGAAACACACAAAAAATGAAAAATATAAATTGGAATACTGTTAGTGGAAAATATATTAATCACAGACTCAGAGAATTTGTGAACTAAAAGAAATATGAGAGAATAAAACTGTTCAAAAAGATAACATTTGAGAATTTTTTTTTAAATATTAAAAACATAAAGTCATAAACTCATACATAATAAGGAAATTAAGATAATAAAGTCAGAATTAGAAAATCACCTGAATAAAGAATAAAGCAAAAATAGCCTATATTATGTTTATTTTCAAAAATTACACATACAGGAAGGATAGACCGTAATTGTGATTAAATAAGGACAAATTGGAACTGATGGAGGCAAACTGGAACTCACCCTGGTCTCTTACCACATCAAATTTCCAACTTTGACAATAGCAATTCATTATGGAGCTGAAAGTTTACTGGGCAAAAAAGTAAGACTTGTTATATGCCATGATGCTCATTTTCACCTGGGGTCAATATCCAAATACTAGAGATGGCATTGACTATTACTCAGTTTTGAATTCATATATATCATTTATATTTCTCTAATGTTACTTATCCCAGATGCATTCCCTTCCTTTTTTCCCACACTAAGTTTGAATATCAAAGCATTCTTGGTTTTTAGTAATATTTATTGAAAATGGTGCCAAAGATTTGATGCCTTATAACTGTGGTGTTGGAGAAGACTCTTGAGATTCCCTTGGAAAGCAAGGAGATCAAAGCAGTCAGTCCTAAAAGAAGTCAACCCTGAAAGTTCATTGGAAGGACTAATGCTGAAGCTCAAGCTCCAATATTTTGGCCACCTGATGTGAAGAGCCAGCACATTGGAAAAGACCCTGATGCTGGGAAAGACTGAGGGAAAGAGGAGAAGAAGGCAACAGAAGATGAGATGGTTGGATGGCATAACTGACTCAATGGACTTGAGTTTGAGCAAACTCTGGGAGATAGTGAAGGACAGGGAAACCAGGCGTGCTGCAGTCCATGGGGTTGCAAAGAGTTGGACCTGACTTAGCTACTGAACAACAAACAGCAAACTGAAGATGAGAATGGTATATTGAGAGGGAATATGTGGAAGAAGTAGATAAGCTCTTACACTTAATTTTAAAATAATGAGATTAAATGATACAACCTACCTGGGAACAGATGTTAGCAAATTAATGTAACTTAGAAAACAAAAGGAGTAGGGATTGAACCCAGGTCTCCTGCACTGCAGGCAGATTCTTTAAAGTTGAAATAGGATTGAGAAATCTACAGCTCAGTATACACTATGATAAAAATACTATTAAACATGAAGTTATTTTGACTGATGTATTGAACTAAAATATACATAAGGAGTGATAAATAGGTATGAAAGTAGAATTAATTTAAAATGTACCCTAATATCAGTCAAACCCCAAACTTCTTTCTCTCTTCTACACATAGTATGACTATATATTTTTCTCCAAACTAAAACATTTTAAAAAATTCATTTGTGCATGAGAAAAGCCTACACTGGGCTGAAAACCAGGGGCTCCCTACTGTTAAGAATAATTTCCTATCTCATTACTTGAAAGAGATATCAGAACAAGGTTAAGGCAAGAGTGAGGCAATGAAGCACCTAAGGTACAAAATTTAATAAGATAATCACTCTCAGGTTCACACAAGTGCAACTTTCTTGTGATTAATATTTACATGTTACTTTTTAAATCCTTTTATTTACATGCCACATGCTTGAGTTTTGTATATTCACTATTACTGTCTCTCCTTTTTAATTGGAGTATTTAGTATGTAATTAGTTATTGATGATTGGATTTAATTTATAATTGTTCTTTTATGTCTTGTTTTATTGTTCTTTCCCTCCTTCTTTTGACTAATAGAATATTTTAAAATATCTGATATATAGTCATACATTGTTAAAAACCAGACAGGTATTTTCTGGATACTTACCAAGGGAAATATTAGTAAAATACGATCTCTACAATTGTGAAGTTTTCAACAATATCATCAGTGTAATTCATAGAGTGGTATGCCACAAGAGGAGGCATGTTTGCATGGAAGGAGAAAGGTAAGAAAAAGAAAACATCACCAAGAACAACAAAAAACATTACAGAGGGATGTCTGAAGGTGATCATAGATGGCCTCAGCCTGCAGTGGGGTGGAGTGGGGCTTGGGATACCAGCTAGAGATTGGGCTGGGTTGAGGTGGTAAAAGCACCGGATCCTAGCTACCAGACCAGTGGTCAGTGACAAGGGCCCTGGACCTTCAGCTTTGCATAAAATAATTTCCGTAAAGATGGAAAGTAGTGAAACAAATTAAGTACTTATTAAAAGGAAAAAGAGTACAATACCTGTGGATAACCACACAGGCAGACTTAGAGAGAGAGTCGCACCCTTGTAGCAGTTTGAATTACTTTCATGGAGTATTTCTTATAGATTTCCTCTGGCCAGTCATTCTGAATTGCCTGGTATACAGTCCATATTTGGTATATGGTAGCTCAGACAGTAAAGAGTCTGCCTACAATGCAGGAGACTTGGGTTTGATCCCTGGTTCAGGAAGATCCCCTGGAGAAGGAAATGGCAACCCATTCCAGTATTCATGCCTGGAAAAGCCTATGGACCAAGGAGCTTGTGGGCTACAGTCCACGGGGTCACAAAGAGTCGGACACGACTGAGCGACTTCACTTCACTTCACTTCACTTCAGGTTAGAAAGGGCTTCCCTGGTAACTCAGCTGGTAAAGAATATGCCTGCAATGTGGGAGAGTTGAGTTCGATTCCTGGGTTGGGAAGATCCCCTGGAGGAGGGCATGACAACCCACTCCAGTATCCTTGCCTGGAGAATCCCCATGGACAGAGGAACCTGGCAGACTATAGTCCATGGAATTGAAAAGAGTCAGCCATGACTGAATGACTAAACACAGCACAGGTTAAAAAGCAGAGACATCATTTTGCTGACAAAGGTCTGGATAGTCAAAGCTATGTTTTTTTCCAGTACTACTGTATGGATCTGAGAGTTGGACCATAAAAAAGGCTGAGCACAGAAAAATTGATGCTTTTGAACTGTGGTGTAGAAAACTCTTGAAAGTCCCCTCAAATGCAGGGAGATCAAACCTGTCATTCCTAAAGGAAATCAACCCTGAATAGACATTGGAAGGATTGATGCTGAAGCTGAAGTTCCAAGACTTTGACCACCTGATCCAAAGAGCCAGCTCATTGGAAAAGACCCTGATGCTGGGAAAGATCAAAGTCAGGAGGAGAAGGGGATTATGGAAGACAAGATGTTGAATGGCATCACTGACTCAGTGGACATGAATTTGAGCAAGCTTTGGGAGATGGTGAAGGACAAGGAAGCCTGGTGTGCTGTAGTCCATGGGGTTACAGAGAGTTAGACATGACTGAGCGACTGAACATTAACAAATATTCCTCCCATGTGTGCATGTGCATCTCTTAGCCAAGATGGATTAATCAAAAAAGCTTCTGGGTAGACCATTCCTTGACATAACTCCCCTTTGGCCACCAAGGAGCCTTTCTGCACATGTATGGTGGGGTAGTTTTCCTGACTTCATAATGAGAAATATGTGCTCTGAAAAGAGTCCATCTTCCTCACCTTAATTGCCCTGCTATTGTTATCTTGGAGTTTTGGTCAATAGAGAATGGATCTCCAATTGCTTTACCGTGGAGGGGAACCCATGTGCTTCCTGCCTCAAGGGGAATCTTGAAGGTTGAATGAAAAAAATAGCTAGAAAAATGTTCCCTAACAACCAACATGAATAAGCATTGTTCATTTTTTGTCCTTTATGCTTTCAGAGGATGTTTATTCTGAATTAGATTGAATGGCTTTATATTTTCTGATCTCAAGCACACAACCCCTGCACCTTTTAATTTATCATTTGGTCAATTTCTTATACTTTCTAATTATTAAATTCAAATCCATCATTCTTTTTCTTTTTATTATTTTTGGAATTGTGTGCCCATTTGGACTTATTTTTTTACAGAAGTTTTATTGACAGCAAAATTGAGCAGAAGATACAGGGCTTTTCCAAGTGTCCTATGCCTCCACATATGCGTAACTTCCTGAATGATCAACAGCCTCCACCAGAGTGGTAAATTTCTTACAATTCATGAACCTATATCAGCATATCGTAATCATTCCAGGTTCATAGTTTACATCAGTATTCATTAACTATGTTGTACATTCTATAGGTTTGGACAGATTTATACTATGTATCCACCATTATAATAGCATATGGAGTAATTTCTTTACTCTCATTTAGAAATCTATATTTGGCAATTATCAATGCTTTGTTCTCAGTTTATACCCTTTGTAATCACCATTCCTTCTCCCTAAAATATTATTTTAGTAGATCTAGATATTAAAGTCTCAGTTCAAATGTGAATATAAGCTGTGAATTTAAATATTCTTTAAGCCAGCCATTCCTTATTCAAATTACCTTCCATGCATATGTTACTATTCAATATCCTTGTCTTTGGTTTGCTTCTTTACTATCTCTGTAAGCCCCCCTCCAAGCGCATGCACACAAACACACACATTCACCCACACACACGAGCTACATAATAGCAAGTACATTGCATGAATTGTTCATTATATCTACTCAGACCTTAGATCCCTGAGGCTCCCCAAGATCTGAAAGAATGCTCTTATTCAATTATATATATTGAGTTCAAAAACTTGGCTTAAATTTTCTGAACTTTATCCATTGGGAATCAGTATAAAAATTATAATTTGGCTTGCATTTGCTGAGTTCCAAACCAAATTTTCAATAATTTTTATGTAAATACAATTATTATATTAATATTTTCTGAGTGTCTATGCTATACATGATACTGTCCCTGAGTTCTAGTAAGCATATATAGTATATTCTAGTCTTACATCTCGGAGAAGGCAATGGCACCCCACTCCAGTACTTTTGCCTAGAAAATCCCGTGGACGGACAGGAGCCTGGTAGGCTGCAGTCCATGGGGTCGCTAGAGTTGGACACAACTGAGCGACTTCACTTTCGCTTTTCACTTTCATGCATTGTAGAAGGAAATGGCAACCCACTCCAGTGTTCTTGCATGGAGAATCCCAGGGACAGGAAGGCTGGTGGGCTGCCGTCTATGGGTCGCACAGAGTCCGACACGACTGAAGCGACTTAGCAGCAGCAGCAGCAGTCTTACATCTACATAACTGCTTTTGAAAAGGTTTGCATTATAATGACATTTTAAAAACAAAGCAGAATTATTTGAGTATATTTGTATATAAGAAAATACTTATCAGGAACAGTATAACATACTACTTCACAGTTCCACACAACTGGTGTTTCCTGTCATTGTAATATATTTACATGAATTTTAGCTTCATAAAGATTACTATGATGCAGAAAGATTGTCACAGAACATTTTGGAGGGACTTACCCTCATCATTACTGGGAAGATACTGCATAGGTTAAAACACAAGGAACCAATGTGCTTCTTGATAGAATTTCTTAAAAATGTATTTTTGGAAAGTTAAGAAAGATTAAAGACAAATTTAATTAAGTTATGTAGGTTTGTGAACTACCATTAAAAAAAAAAACACATACACACACAATTTTTCTCACTGGGCAGGTATTTTTGTATTTGTCATAACTTAAATACAAGATCACTTCTAAAGCCCCAGACATTTTCACTGAAAGATTAAAGAGATGTTTCTAATGGCACATTAATTAGAAAAGTATTCACCTAGCTTGAACTTGAAAGTAAAATATATTTCTTCAGAGAATACAAATTTTTAAAATATATAGTTTTCTCATTCATGACTATGAAGCACCAAAATCAATATAGACCTGTTTAATAAAACATTTTATGTTTGCCAAAATCAACTTGAAAAAAGAATGAGAAATTCAAAAATGTCTCCATGTTTCAATTTAAAAATTTGAGTATACCCTTTTAAAGTTTTATCTAAGATATAAATCTTATTTCACAATCATAGTTCTAACTTACTGCCCAGATAGTAAATGCTGCTTATATTTGTAATAACTAAAAACTATAAGTAACCAATCTTATCACATATTGAATGGATGAACCAATTATTTTAAACATCCATATACTGAAATAGTACTCAGCAAGGAAAAGAAACAGACAAATGATATAGGCAACAATATAAATGAATATCAGCTCCTTTGTACCCATGACAGAAGCCGTATACAATAGGATCCATACTAGATGACTGCATTTAAATCGATCTCTAGGAAATGAAATTATTATCTGTAGCAATACAAAGCAGATCAGACAAGCCTGGCCCTGAGATTTGAGAGTAGGAATTGATTGGAATTGGGCATGAGAAAACTTTTGCAGGTAACAGAAATATATAGAATCTTTTCTTGAGAGTGTAATTATATGGATATATGCATTTTTCAGAACTAACTCAACTCTAAAATTAAAATTGTACATTTTATTGTATATAAATCAAAAAGTTGATTTAAAAAGCATAATAACATACTATACACACAATGAAATAGCTAAAGTAGGATTGAATTAAAATACCAAACAAATGAGATTCCTAATGATTGATGATGAGAGTATAAGCTGTAGTACAGTCACTGCAGAACTATCAGGCTGTGTCTAAAGAAGCTGACTGACTATGACTTAAAATTTATATTCCTAAAAAAGATTAAGTTAATATATTCACCAAAGAACAAGAAAAAGGATGCTTGTTATACCAATAATTTGCCAAAATCTAGATATGTAGATCAAATCTACATGAACTTTGAATACATAAATTCATTGTGATATAGTCAATGGAATTTAATATCATATTACAGTTAGAATAAATGAACTACAACACAACACAACAGAATATAAGAATATCGCAAACATTAGGGACTGATAAAAGTCAGAAACAAGGCAGTAAATAGCATATAAAGCTCAGATGTAGTTTAAATTATTGTGAAGCACAGTAGTGAGCTAGTAGGGAGCTAGTAACTAAAGGCAGTCACAAGAGCAGTTTGTGGTTATTGAGTGGAATTAAATAGCACATTCATTTTGTGATTAGTCAGAGCTATATATTTACTAACTATACACTTTGAATATGTTACACTTAATACTTCAATAAAAGTTTACATAAAACGGTTAACAGCGCTTCAAATATTCAAAGCAAAGTAAATCACTTTACACCACCGTGTTTTAGAAAGATAATCTAATATTCCTGCTAAGTCCACATTTTAGTGGACTTTATTTTCCAAAGTATTTGTAAAAAAAAAAGTGAATAAATGTCACTCCAGAAAATTATTTCATTTTTTATTATTTGTGGACATGCTAAGTTAAACTTAAATTTGTTTATTTACTGCAGAATTTTAAAGGGTTTAAATTTAATATCCATAAGCTTCCCATGTGGTGCAGTGGTAAAAAATCTGCCTTCCATTGCAGGAGACACAAGAGAAATGGGTTCTATCCCTGAGTCGGGAAGATGCCCTGGAGTAGGAAATGACAGCCTGCTCCAGTATTCTTGCCTGGAAAATTCTTTGGACAGAGGATCCTGGTGGGCTACAGTTCATGGGGTTGTAGAAAGTTGGACATGACTGAATGAATAAGCACAGCACACGTTTAGATATTAACTCAGTTCAATCACTCAGTCATGTCCGACTTTTTGCAACCCCATGAATTGCAGCACACCAGGAAATGCATTTATTCATGAAAAATATTATTTTCTAAAGAAAGCTTCAATTAGTGTAAATATACACTATAGATGGCTGTTTTAATGTCTTTTTCTGTATCTGATATTAAATTATTTAAATAGACATAACTATGAATTTCATTTAAAATTTAGTCTATCACATCATTCTCCAATTACTATGACAAATTGTGTTTTATTATTATTATTGATAGTGCTGCTGCTGTTGCTAAGTTGCTTCAGTCGTGTCTGACTCTGTGCGACCCCATAGACAGCAGCCCACTAGGCTCCTCTGTTCCTGGGATTCTCCAGGCAAAAATATTGGAGTGGGTTGCCATTTCCTTCTCTAATACATGAAAGTGAAAAGTGAAAGTGAAGTCGCTCAGTGATGAGAGCTAAATAGCCTTTTTGTACATTGTTTGCATTAATTATCAGAAAACGCTATGTTAAAGAAATCACATATCATTAAAATTTAAAATAAGGCTTAATCCTTGCATAGGCAAGTAAGGAAAACAAGCATTTTTTTTAATTGTTTGCTATTGAAAATATTTGATATTTTAAATAGAAAAGGTGTACCATGATCAATTTCTTGGAATTTTACTCTTGTGCTAAATACTAACTGTATCTGAAGGAGTATTTTTGAAGTATAGCTGATTTATAATGTTGTGTTAGGTCCCACCGTGCAGCAAAGTGAATTAGTTAAACATACACATGTATCTCTTCTCTTTCAGATTATTTTAACATATGCATACAGAGTATTGAGTAGAGTGCCCTGAGCTGTACTTCTGCAGCTGCTAAGTCACTTCAGTCATGTCCAACTCTGTACAGTAGGTCTTTATTAGTTATCTGTTTTATATATAGTATGCTTACATGTCAATCCCAATCTCCCAATTTATCACTACCTCCCCTTTCCCCCTGGGTAACCATAAGTTTTTGTTTTTGTTTTTCCCTACATCTGTGACTATTTCTGTTTTGTAAAGAAATTCATTTGTTCCATTTTTATAGCTGTCACATTTAAGTGATATCATATGATATTTGTCATTCTCTGTCTGACTTACTTCACTTAGTATGAGACAATTTCTATGTCCATTCATATTGTTGCAAATGCATTATTTCCTTCTTTTTTTTTAATGGGTGAGTAATAAATGAGTTTCACTGTACATTTTCCCAGTAGCTTGTTTCTTTTTTTTTTTAAATTTAAATTTATTTATTTTAATTAGAGGCTAATTACTTTACAATATTGTATTGGTTTTGCCATACATCAACATGAATCTGCCACGAGTGTACACGTGTTCCCAATCCTGAACCCCCCTCCCACCTCCCTCCCCATACCATCCCTCTGGGTCATCTCAGTGCAACAACCCCAAGCTTCCTGTATCCTGCATCAAACCTGGACTGGCGATTCATTTCTTATATGGTATTATACATGTTTCAATGCCATTCTCCCAAATCATCCCCCCCACCCCACCTCCCTCTCCCACAGAGTCCAAAAGACTGTTCTATACATCTGTCTCTCTTTTGCTGTCTCGCATACAGGGTTATCATTACCATCTTTGTAAATTCCATATATATGCATTAGTATACTGTACTGGTGTTTTTCTTTCTGGCTTACTTCACTCTGTATAATAGGCCCCAGTTTCATCCACCTCATTAGAACTGATTCAAATGTATTCTTTTTAATGGCTGAGTATTACTCCATTGTGTATATGTACCACAGCTTTCTTATTCATTCATCTGCTGATGGGCATCTAGGTTGTTTCCATGTCCTGGCTATTATAAACAGTGCTGCGATGAACATTGAGGTACACGTGTCTCTTTCAGTTCTGGTTTCCTCGGTGTGTATGCCCAGCAGTGGGGTTGTTGGGTCATATGGCAGTTCTATTTCCAGTTTTTCAAGGAATCTCCACACTGTTCTCCATAGTGGCTGTACTAGTTTGCATTCCCACCAACAGTGTAAGAGGGTTCCCTTTTCTCCACACCCTCTCCAGCATTTATTGCTTATAGACTTTTGGATCGCAGCCATTCTGACTGGTGTGAAATGGTACCTCATAGTGGTTTTGATTTGCATTTCTCTGATAATGAGTGATGTTGAGCATCTTTTCATGTGTTTGTTAGCCATCTGTATGTCTTCTTTGGAGAAATGTCTATTTAGTTCTTTGCCCCCTTTTTTTGATTGGGTCATTTATTTTTCTGGAATTCAGCTGCAGGAGTTGCTTGTATATTTTTGAGATTAGCTGTTTGTCAGTTGCTTCACAAGTGGGCTTTATCCCAGGGATGCAAGGATTCTTCAGTATCCACAAATCAATCAATGTAATACACCACATTAACAAATTGAAAAATAAAAGCCATTTTATTATCTCAATAGATGCAGAGAAAGCCTTTGACAAAATTCAACATCCATTTATGATAAAAACTCTCCAGAAAGCAGGATGAAGGAACATACCTCAACATAATAAAAGCTATATATGACAAACCCACAGCAAACATTATCCTCAATGGTGAAAAAATGAAAGCATTTCCCCTAAAGTCAGGAACAAGACAAGGGTGCCCACTTTCACCACTACTATTCAACATAGTTTTGGAAGTTTTGGCCACAGCAATCAGAGCAGAAAAAGAAATAAAAGGAATCCAAATTGGAAAAGAAGAAGTAAAACTCTCACTGCTTGCAGATGACATGATCCTCTACATAGAAAACCCTAAAGAATCCACCAGAAAATTACTAGAACTAATCAATGAATATAGTAAAGTTGCAGGATATAAAATCACACACAGAAATCCCTTGCATTCCTATACACTAACAATGAGAAAATAGAAAGTGAAATTAAGGAAACTATTCCACTCACCATTGCAACAAAAGGAATAAAATACTTAGGAATATATCTACCTAAAGAAACTAAAGACCTATATATAGAAAACTATAAATCACTGGTGAAAGAAATCAAAGAGGATACTAACAGATGGAGAAATATACCATGTTCATGGATTGGAAGAATCAATATAGTGAAAATCAGTATACTACCCAAAGCAATCTATAGATTCAATGCAACCCCTATCAAGCTACCAACGGTATTTTTCACAGAGCTAGAACAAATAATTTCACAATTTTTATGTAAATACAAAAAACCTTGAATAGCCAAAGCAATCTTGAGAAAGAAGAATGGAACTGGAGGAATCAACCTGCCTGACTTCAGGCTCTACAACAAAGCCACAATCATCAAGACAGTATGGTACTGGCACAAAGACAGAAATATAGATCAATGAAACAAAATAGAAAGCCCAGAGATAAACCCACACACCTATGGAAACCTTATCTTTGACAAAGGAGGCAAGAATATACAATGGAGAAAAGACAATCTCTTTAACAAGTGGTGCTGGGAAAAGTGGTCAACCACTTGTAAAAGAATGAAACTATAACACTTTCTAACACCATACACAAAAATAAACTCAAAATGGATTAAGATCTCAACATAAGAGCAGAAACTATAAAACTCTTAGAGGAGAACATAGGCAGAACACTCTCTGACATAAATCACAGCAGGATCCTCTATGACCTACCTCCCAGAATATTGGAAATAAAAGCAAAAATAAACAAATGGGATTTAATTAAAATTAAAAGCTTCTGCACAACACAAGAAACTATAAACAAGGTGAAAAGACAGCCTTCAGGATGGGAGAAAATAATAGCAAATGAAGCAATTGACAAATAGCTCCTTTCTAATATCACACAGAAAATGATGTTTCTGGCAAAGGAAGGCGATATATTCCTGTTGGTTATAATACTGAACAAATCTAATTAAATTTTTCTCTTTAAAAAAAATTATTGAAGGATAATTGCTTTACAGAATTTTGTTGTTTTCTGTCAAACCTCAACATGAATCAGCCATAGGTATGTGTGTGTGTGTATATATATATATATATATATATATATATATATATATATTGCTACTGCTAAGTCACTTCAGTAGTGTCTGACTCTGTGCGATCCCACAGACAGCAGCCCACCAGGCTCCGCCGTCCCTGGGATTCTCCAGGCAAGAATACTGGAGTGGGTTGCCATTTCTTTCTCCCATGCATGAAAGTGAAAAGATAAAGTGAAGTCTCTCAGTCGTGTCTGACCGTTAGCGACCCCATGGACTGCATGCAGCCCACCAGGCTCCTCCATCCATCAGATTTTCTAGGCAAGAGTACTGGAGTGGGGTGCCATTGCCTTCTCCATATATATATATATATATATATATATATATATATATATATTCTCCCTTTTGAACCTCTCTCCCATCTCCCTCCCCATCCCACCTCTCTAGGTTGATACAGAGCACCTGTTTGAGTTTCCTGAGACATACAGCAAATTCCCGTTGGCTATCTATTTTACATATGGTGATGTAAGTTTCTATGTTACTTTTTCCATACATCTCACCCTCTCTTCCCCTCTCCCAATATCCACAAATCTATTCTCTATGTCTGATTCTCCATTGCTGCAGTGTAATTAAATCAATCATTCAGTACCGTTTTTCTAGATTCCATGTAGATGCATTAGAATATGATATTTAGCTTTAGCTTTCTGATATACTTCATTCTGTAAAATAGGTTCTAGGTTCATCCACCTCATTAGAATTGACTCAAAGGCATTCCATTTTATGGCTGAGTAATAGTCCATTGTGTATATGTACCATATTTCTTTATCCAGTCATCTGTTGATGGATATCTATGTTGCTTCCATGTTCTACCTAGCATAAGTAGTGTTGCAATGAACAATGGGATATATGTGTCCTTTTCAATTTTGGTTTCCTCAGGGTATATGCCTGGGAGTGGTATTGCTGGGTCATATGGTGGTTTTATTCCTAGTGTTTTAAGGAATCTCCATACTGTCTTCCATAGTGGTTGTATCAATTTACATTCCCACCAACAGTGCAAGAGCATTCCCTTTTCTCCACAGCCTCTCCAGCATTTATAGTTTGTAGATTTTTGATGATGCCCAATCTGACTGGTGTGAGGTGATACCTCATTGTAGTTTTTATTTGAATTTCTCTAGTAATGAGCAGTGTTGAGCATCTTTTCATATGTTAGTTAGCCGTCTGTATATCTTCTTTGGAGAAATGTCTGTTTAGGTCTTTTCCCCACTTTTTGATTGGGTTGTTTGTTTTTCTGGCATTGAGTTGTATGAACTGCTTGTATGTTTTGAAAATTAATCCTTTGTCAGCTGTTTCATTTGCTATTATTTTTTCCTGTTCTGAGGGTTTTCTTTTCACCTTGCCTATAATTTCCTTTGCTGTGCAAAAGCTATTAAGTTTAATCAAGTCCCACTTGTTTACTTTTGTTTTTATTTCCATTACTATAGGAGGTGGGTCATAGAGGCTCTTGCTTTGATTTATGTCGTCGAGTGTTCTGCCTGTTTTTCCCTAAGAGTTATAGTCTCTGGTCTTCCATTTAGGTCTTTAATCCATTTTGAGTTCATCTTTGTGTATGGTGTTAGGAAGTGTCTAATTTCATTCTTTTACACGTAGTTGTACAGTTTTCCCAACACCATTTATTGAAGAGGCTGTCTTTGCCCCATGTGTATTCTTGCCTCCTTTGTCAAATATATGGTACCCATAGGTGCATAGGTTTATTTCTGGGCTTTATATCTGTTCCACTGGTCTATGTTTCTGTTTTTGTGCGAGTACCATACTATCTTGATAACTGTAGCTTTGTAATATAATCTGAAGTTGGGAAGGTTGATTCCTCCAGCTCCATTCTTCTTTTCTCAAGATTGCTTTGGCTGTTCGAGGTCTTTTGTGTTTCCATATGAATTGTGAAATTTTTGTTCTAGTTCTGTGAAAAATGCCATTGGTAATTTTATAGGGATTGCATTGAATCTGTAGATTGATTTGATAGTATAGTCATTTTCACAGTATTGATTCTTTCTACCCTGGAACATGGAATATCTCTCCATCTGTTTATGTCATCTTTGATTTCTTTCATTAGTGTCTTATAATTTTCTGTGTACAGTTCTTTTGTCTCCTCAGGTAAGTTTATTTAATTCTTTTTGTTGCAATGGTGAATGGGATTGATTCCTTAATTTCTCTTTCTGATTTTTCATTGTTAGTATATAGAAATGCAAGTGATTTCTTTGTATTGATTTTGTATCCTGCAACTTTGATAAATTCACTGATTAGCTCTAGTGATTTTCTGATACTATTTTTAGGGTTTTCTATGTACAGTATCATGTCATCTGCAAACAGTAAGAGTTTTGCTTCTTCTTTTCTGACTTGATTCCTTTTATTTCTTTTTCTTCTCTGATTGCTGTAGCTAAGACTTCCCGAACTATGTTGAATAATAGTAGAGAAAGTGGACACCCTTGTCTTATTCCTGATCTTAAGGGGAATGATTTCATTTTTTCACATTGAAGATAATGTTTGCTGTAGGCTTATCATATATGGCCTTTATTATATTGAGGTAGTTTCCTTCTATGGCCATTTTTTTTTAAGAGTTTTAATCATAAATGGGTGCTTAATTTTGTCAAAGTTTTTTTCTGCATCTATTGAGATTATCATATGGCTTTTATCTTTCAGTTTGTTAATATTGTGTATCACATTGATTCATTTGCATATATTGAAGAATCCTTGCATCCCTGTATAAACCCAAGTTGATTATGATGTATGAGCTTTTTGATGTGTTGCTAAATTCTGTTTGCCAAAATTTTGTTGAGGATTTTTGCATCTATGTTCATCGGTGATATTGGCCTGTAGTTTTCTTTTTTTGTTGTCTTTGGTTTTGTTATAGGGGTGATGATGGCCTCATAGAATGAGTTTGGAAGTGTTCCTTCCTCTGCAATTTTCAAAAGAGTTCTAGAAGGATAAGCATTAGCTCTTCTCTAAATGTTTGATAGAATTTTCCTGTAAAGCCATCTGGTCTTGGGCTTTTGTTTTTTGGGAGATTTTTGCTCACAGCTTCAATTTCAGTGCTTGTGATTGGGTTGTTCATAATTTCTATTTCTTCTGTGTTCAGTCTCGGAAGATTGAACTTTTCTAAGAATCTGTCCATTTCTTCCAGGTTATCCATTTTGTTGCTATATAGCTGTTCATAATAGTCTCTAATAATCCTTTGTATTTCTGCATTGTCTATTGTAACCTCTCCTTTCTCATTTCTAATTTTGTTGATTTGATTATTCTCTCTTTTGTTCTTGATGAGTCTGGCTAAAGGTTTCTTAATTCTGTTTATCTTCTCAAAGAACCAGCTTTTAGTTTTATTAATCTTTACTATTGTTTCATTTCTTTTGCATTTATTTCTGCTAGGATCTTTATGATTTCTTTCCTTCTACTAATTTTGGGTTTCTTTGTTCTTCTCTTTCCAGTTGTTTCAAATGTAAAGTTAGGCTGTCTATTGGTTGTTTTTCTTCTTTCCTGACATAGGTTTGTATTGCTATAAACTTCCCTCTTAGAACTGCTTTTGCTACATCCCATAGGTTTTGAGTTGTCATGTTTTCATTGTCATTTTTTTCTAGAAATTTTTTATTTCCCTTTTGACTTCCTCAGTAACCTGTTGGTTATTTAGAAACGTATTGTTTAATCTCCATGTGTTTGTGTTTCTTAAAGTTTTTTTCTTGTATATGATATCTAGTCTCATAGTGTTGTGTTGGAAAAGATGCTTGAAATGATTTCAATTTTCTTAAATTTACTGAGGTTTGATTTGTGACCCAAGATGTGGTCTATCCTGGAGAATGTTCCACATGCACTTGAGAAGAAGGTGTATTCTTCTGTATTTGGGAGGAATGTCTTGAAGATATCAATGAGATCCATCTTATCTAATGTATCATTTAAGACTTGTGTTTCCTTATTAATTTTCTGTTTTGATGATCTGTCTATTGGTGTGAGTGGGGTCTCCTACTATTATTGTGTTACTGTCAATTTCTCCTTTTATGTCTGTGAGTGTTAGTCTTATGTACTGAGGTGCTTCTATGTTGGATGCATAGATATTTATAATTGTTTTATCTTTTTCTTGGATTGATCCCTTGATCATTATGTAATGTCCTTCTTTATCTTTTGTAATCTTCCTTATTTAAGGTCTATTTTATCTGATATGATGATTGCTACTCCAGCTTTCTATTGCTTCCCATTTGCATAGAATATATTTTCCATCCTCTCATTTTTAGTCTATATGTGTCTTTATATCTGAAGTGGATTTCTTGTAGAAAGCATATATATGGGTCTTGTTTTTGTATCCATTCAGTCAGTCTGTGTATTTGGTTGGAGCATTTAATTTACATTTAAAGTATTTATTGATATATATGTTCCTATTGCCATTTCTTAAGTGTTTGGTGTTGATTTTGTAGATTTTTTTTATTCTCTTGTATTTCTTGTCTATATACGTCCCTTTAACATTTTTTGTAAAGCTGGTTGGTGGTACTGAATTCTTTTAACTTTTGCTTGTCTGAAAAGCTTTTAATTTCTCCATTAATTTTGAATAAGATCCTTTCCAGGTACAATAATCTTGGTTGTGGATTCTTCCCTTTCAGTACTTTAAATATATCCTGCCATTCCCTTCTGGCCTGAAGAGTTTCTGCTGAAAGATCAGCTGTTTAGCATATGGGGTTTCCCTTGAATATTAAATTTGCTTTCCCATGCTGTTTTTAACATTCTTTCTTTGTGTTTAGTCTTTGTTAGTTTGATTAGTATGTGTCCTAGCATGTTTCTCTTTGGGTTTATCCTATATGGGACTCTTAGTGCCTCTTGACCTTGATTGACTATTTCCTTTTCCACGTTGGGAAAATTTTCAACTATAATCTCTTCAAAAATTTTCTCATACCCTTTTTTCCTCTTCTTCTTCTGGGACCCCTATAATTCAAATGTTGGTGCATTTGGTATTGTCCCAAGGTCTCTGAGACTTTTATCAGTTCCTTTCATTCTTTTTACTTTATTCTGCTTTTCAGAAGTTATTTCCACCATTGTATCTTCCAGCTCACTGATTCGTTCTTCTACTTCAGATATTCTGTTATTGATTCCTTCCAGATAGCTCAGTCAGTAAAGAATCTGCCTGCAATGCACGAGACCTGGGTTTAATTCCTGGGTCGGGAAGATCCCATGGAGAAGGAAATGGCAATCCACTCCAGTATTCTTGTCTGGAAAATCCCATGGACAGAGGAGCCTGGTGGGCTACAATTCATGGGGTTGCAAGTGTCAGACACGACTTAGTGACTAAACCACCACCAGAGTATTTTTAATTTCAGTAACTGTGGTTTGTTTCTGCATATTTATTTTTCAATTCTAGGTCATTGTTAATTGATTCTTGAATTTTCTCTATTTTATTCAAGGTTTTGATCATCTTTTCTATAATTATTCTGAATTCTTTTTCAGGTAGCTTGCCTATTTCCTCTCTTTTTTTTTTTTTTTTTTTTTTTAAATTTTATTTTATTTTTAAACTTTACATAACTGTATTAGATTTGCCAAATATCAAAATGAATCCGCCACAGGTATACATGTGTTCCCCATCCTGAACCCTCCTCCCTCCTCCCTCCCCATTCCATCCCTCTGGGTCGTCCCAGTGCACCAGCTCCAAGCATCCAGTATCGTGCATCGAACCTGGACTGGCATCTCATTTCATACATGATATTTTACATGTTTCAATGCCATTCTCCCAAATCTTCCCACCCTCTCCCTCTCCCCCAGAGTCCATAAGACTGTTCTATACATCAGTGTCTCTTTTGCTGTCTCGTACACAGGGTTATTGTTACCATCTTTCTAAATTCCATATATATGCGTTAGTATACTGTATTGGTGTTTTTCTTTCTGGCTTACTTCACTCTGTATAATAGGCTCCAGTTTCATCCACCTCATTAGAACTGATTCAAATGTATTCTTTTTAATGGCTGAATAATACTCCATTGTGTATATGTACCACAGCTTTCTTATCCATTCATCTGCTGATGGACATCTAGGTTGCTTCCAGGTCCTGGCTATTATAAACAGTGCTGCGATGAACATTGGGGTACTCGTGTCTCTTTCCCTTCTGGTTTTCTCAGTGTGTATGCCCAGCAGTGGGATTGCTGGATCATAAGGCATGTCTATTTCCAGTTTTTTAAGGAATCTCCACACTGTTCTCCATAGTGGCTGTACTAGTTTGCATTCCCACCAACAGTGTAAGAGGGTTCCCTTTTCTCCACACCCTCTCCAGCATTTATTACTTGTAGACTTTTGGATCGCAGCCATTCTGACTGGTGTGAAATGGTACCTCATAGTGGTTTTGATTTGCATTTCTCTGATAATGAGTGATGTTGAGCATCTTTTCATGTGTTTGTTAGCCATCTGTATGTCTTCTTTGGAGAAATGTCTATTTAGTTCTTTGGCCCATTTTTTGATTGGGTCATTTATTTTTCTGGAGTTGAGCTGTAGGAGTTGCTTGTATATTCTCGAGATTAGTTGTTTGTCAGTTGCTTCATTTGCTATTATCTTCTCCCATTCTGAAGGCTGTCTTTTCACCTTGCTAATAGTTTCCTTTGATGTGCAGAAGCTTTTAAGGTTAATTAGGTCCCATTTGTTTATTTTTGCTTTTATTTCTAATATTCTGGGAGGTGGGTCATAGAGGATCCTGCTGTGATGTATGTCAGAGAGTGTTTTGCCTATGTTCTCCTCTAGGAGTTTTATAGTTTCTGGTCTTACGTTTAGATCTTTAATCCATTTTGAGTTTATTTTTGTGTATGGTGTTAGAAAGTGTTCTAGTTTCATTCTTTTACAAGTGGTTGACCAGAGTTCCCAGCACCACTTGTTAAAGAGATTGTCTTTAATCCATTGTATATTCTTGCCTCCTTTGTCGAAGATAAGGTGTCCATATGTGCGTGGATTTATCTCTGGGCTTTCTATTTTGTTCCATTGATCTATATTTCTGTCTTTGTGCCAGTACCATACTGTCTTGATAACTGTGGCTTTGTAGTAGAGCCTGAAGTCAGGTAGGTTGATTCCTCCAGTTCCATTCTTCTTTCTCAAGATCGCTTTGGCTATTCGAGGTTTTTTGTTTTTCCATACAAATTGTGAAATTATTTGTTCTAGCTCTGTGAAGAATGCTGTTGGTAGCTTGATAGGGATTGCATTGAATCTATAGATTGCTTTGGGTAGTATACTCATTTTCGCTATATTGATTCTTCCAATCCATGAACATGGTATATTTCTCCATAATCAAAGCTATATATGACAAACCCACAGCAAACATTATCCTCAATGGTGAAAAATTGAAAGCATTTCCTCTAAAGTCAGGAACAAGACAAGGGTGCCCACTTTCACCATTACTATTCAACATAGTTTTGGAAGTTTTGGCCACAGCAATCAGAGCAGAAAAAGAAATAAAAGGAATCCAAATTGGAAAAGAAGAAATAAAGCTCTCACTGTTTGCAGATGACATGATCCTCTACATAGAAAACCCTAAAGACTCCACCAGAAAATTACTAGAACTAATCAATGACTATAGTAAAGTTGCAGGATATAAAATCAACACACAGAAATCCCTTGCATTCCTATACACTAATAATGAGAAAACAGAAAGAGAAATTAAGGAAACAATTCCATTCACCATTGCAACAGAAAGAATAAAATACTTAGGAATATATCTACCTAAAGAATCTAAAGACCTATATATAGAAAACTATAAAACACTGGTGAAAGAAATCAAAGAGGACACTAACAGATGGAGAAATATTTCCTCTCTTTTATTTGGACTTCTGTGTTTCGTATTTATTCCTTCATTTGTGTAGTATTTGTCTGCCTTTTCATTTTTTTTTTTAACTTATTGTATTTGAGGTCTCCTTTTCCCAGGCTTCAAGATTAGATTCTTCCTTCGTTTTGGTTTCTGCCCTCCTAAGTTTGGTCCAGTGGTTTGTGTTTAGGGTGAGATTTGTGCTGAGGTTTTTTGTTTGTTTGTTTGTTTGTTTTTCCTCTAAAGGGCAAGGCTGAGTTAGGTGGTAATCCTGTCTGCTGATGATTGGGTTTATATTTCTGTTTTGTGTGTTGTTCTCACTTACCCTAACTCCTTGAGGTTAGTTCTCTAGTAGTCTAGGGTCTTAGAGTCAGTGTTCCCTCTCCAAAGGCTCAGGGCTTGATCTCAGAGACTTCAAAGTACTTTGGTCACTTAGGTTCCTGAGATGTCCTCTAAGTTAGTATAGAACAACTTTTATCCTAGAGTCCAAAGGACAAGACACTAAGCTGACTTCTTGGGGAGCTTCAGCTCCAGGAAAGCGCTGGGCACTTACCACTTTGGGAGGTGGATGTGCGGGAGGATCCTCTCTTAGTCTTTCTAACCCCTCCTACCCCACCCATCGGCTAAAGCCTTGAGTTTTCCTTGCCAGTCTCCTGACCTCTTAAATGGATATAACACAGAGAAGGGATATGAGACCCTAGAGGACAAAACGCCCTGTATATAAGTGAAAACAAAAGGGGTTAAATTTTTCTCTTAATAAGAATAAGGAATGAAGAAAATGGACACTTCCCTTAGAGTTCTTAAAAATAGTTCAAAGAACAAAAATGCTAGTTGTCTATATTAATATTTGAAGGCAGAGACATTACCTTGCCAACAAAGGTCCATCTAGTCAAGGCTATGGTTTTTGCAGTAGTCTGTATGGATGTGAGAGTTGGAATATAAAGAAAGCTAAACACCAAAGAACTGATGCTTTTGAACTATAGTGTAGCCTGGCAGGCTACAGTCCATGGGGTTGCAAAGGGTTGGACATGACTGATCTACTAAGCACAAAGATTAACACTAAAATACTCTATAATAACATCAAAATAATTAAATGTAGCATGAATAAATTTAACAAAAGATATGTTACATGTATGCTGAAAAATACAAAACATTACTAAACAAAATTAAAGATCTAAATAAGTGGAAAGATGTCTTTTATTCATGGAGTAGGAAACAATATTACTTAAATGGAAATATTCCTCTTCTTAAAAAAAAAAAAAGCAGTTTATATGCTATATTTGAAAGTGTGAAAAAAATAAGAGTAAATATTTCTTGGCTTTTCTAACTATCAGAGAAATATAATTTATCCAGTGATCATATTAAGTAGGAATAGTATCCCACAGCTTTCTCTTTACAAACTCGATTCAAACACTTATTATTTTTTTTTTTTTAAGAAGTGCTGAGAGTACTATTTTCCTTTTTATTTTGTAGCTTGGTAAACAAAATCACAAACTTACCTTAGAGCTTCAGCTACAATATATATTTTTGAAAAAGCCAAATCATTTAAAGCATATGGAATGTTTCTCCACCCTGCTGGTACTTTTTATTTTTAATGTAAAATTTATGGAAATGCAGCTTCTATGAAAAATAGTATGCAAGTTTCTCAAAATATTAAAAAAAGGACTACCATACAGTCCAGCATAAATCTTCATCATCATTGTTCCACACACTTGTCCTTCTGAGTTCCTTTTCATCCCTTTATTTCCATTTTCCAAGTGCTTTCTTAATTCATTCTTTTATTTGTTCATTTGTGCTTCTTTGTTACTGCTGTCTGCTGAGTCTTTGACTGTTTCAGAGACTTGATAGATATTTGATATTCAAAAGACAGTTACGTGTATTAATGGAACCAGTAAGGAATATGTGGTAAAGCAAAGAGGAAAGTACTAGAGATAAGCAGCTGAAAATTCATGGGTTTTGAACTTAAAGCTCATGTATGTACATGTCCGATAAAACTCTTTTTTCAATCCTTCTGTTCCACATTTGCAAAACAGAAAATTATTTATATCATGCTTGGATTTATGAAAATCAAATGAAATGATATACACAAATAACTGACAAACGTGTATACTATTCTTAGTAAATCTGGTAATGAGAAGCACGATAAGAATTATAATAACAGTGAGATACAATGTGATATACCCATAATTCCAGTACTTACCTATGACATCTTAGTATTTTCATTTCTATTACTTTCTCTCTCTCTTTTTTTCCCCCCCTTGGTAAAGAGCATTCTGCAAGTAAATATATTCTTCACTTAAAATTCTAAGTATAGACTCAAGATATTTTTTAATACTCAAGATATGTACTATAAAATCTTGTTGAAAATGTAGATTTCTAATCTTGAATATAAAAGAGGAAATATTTTTATGAAATGCTTTATTCTGACAGGAAAAGCACAAGAATGCCTGTTTTGTGCAATATGTAGTTTTAACTATCACTTGCAAAAGTTTTCCTAATGCACAAACTTCTATTACTATTTTTTTAGTATTTTGAATATATTTCAAATATTATTCATCTGTAATTTTTTAGTGATTATGCTGTTCATGTCTTTTTCTCCAAAGTTTTTTTTCTAATTTATTTGTATCTTTCTATTATATTAAGAATATCATAAAATAGGCCTTATATCTTAATTTGATTAAAAATTTTTTTTTAGTTTATTGGATGTATTTCAATTATATTTTCAATATTTAGAAGCTTAGGTTATATGCAGTTGCATCCATTCATAACTGTTATTATACAAAAAAAATGTTATTATA
Source organism: Bubalus bubalis (assembly GCF_019923935.1). Taxonomy (NCBI): domain Eukaryota; kingdom Metazoa; phylum Chordata; class Mammalia; order Artiodactyla; family Bovidae; genus Bubalus; species Bubalus bubalis. The sequence goes on along the minus strand of NC_059157.1, from coordinate 76,627,289 downwards.
CTTTCTTATATATCCCATGGTATTTGAATACCAAAAGCTTATACCATTTCAAAAAACATTTAGGTTTTCTAAAATTTAACTTTACAATTTACCTTGAATGTGTCCTATGAAAAAAGGACCTGGTTTGTTTACTTTTTCTTTAAAAATATTTTTGTCAATGTTGACACATTGTATGTCAAATGTCATTCCTTTTATTACAGTTTTCTATAATGATTTTAAATTTTATTTTCTATTACAGTTAAATGTCTAATTATAGAATTTATTTTAATTATTGTAATGTGGTAAGGACCTATTTTTGTTACCTTTATCATTATTTTTCCACATCACCTTTGCTTTTCATCCTTTTTATTACAATCATATGTGGAAAATGATACAGATTTTAATGCACTTTTTCATTTTCAGTATTCATAAATTGTAACAGTAATGATTAAAATAACTATGCAGTGTGGGATAATAGCAGTTTCGCCTACTTTAACTGTGAAGCTAATTAAACTCCCTATAAATTATATGGCCAGTATCCTAATCAGAAAAGCTCAAAATGTAGAAGACACTTTTGACTCATCCTTTTTGCTCGTTATCTACATTTCATAGAGTTTTAAAAATTTAAAGTTCTTCATAAGCAATATTTTTCAAACTGATCAATAAGTTCTATCCATCCTATTTGTCACCTCTGATTTAGATTTCCTTATTATGTCTTACCAGAAGAGGGATAATATAACTTCTTACTGTTTTCCTGATGTCTTTTCTCTCCTATTCCCAGATTTCTGATTCTATGCTTTCTTCATAGAAATGTATGTACAGTACTGCATTGCTCGCTGGCTTTCTTTGAAGCTTTAAAAGTTGAACCATACACACCTCAATCCCCATTTATCAGATGGCTACATACTATTGATCCAGTTTTAACTTCCATTGTGCCCTAGGTCAAACTGATATTTTCTCTTTGATCCTCATTGTTTTAAAACTTTTATACTTTTCCATTTTCCTTTTCTATTAAATCCTTTTCCAAATACTTGTTATCTTTTTAATCCCAGTATATCATCTCCTAAAATTTTTCCTAACTCAACTATAAGAATTTCTTTTAGGTTCCTCCATGGCACATATTTTTTAAAAATTTATTGTAGCACTATTACTTCAGCTTGTGTATGTGCACTTGATATTTTCTTTTCACTTATTCTCAATTATAAGTAATTTAGGTTTAATGCTAAACATTAGTTTTTTATACTAAAACTTTTTTACAATTTCAATTATAATATGTTCAGTAAAAGATGAATATCTAATGTATTGTTGTTATTATTGTTCAGTCACCCAGTCATGTCAGACTCTTTGCGACCCCATGAACTGCACCACGCCAGGCCTTCCAGTCCCTCACCATCTCCCAAAGTTTGCCCACATTCATGTCCATTGTATCAGTGATCTAAAGTATATGCATTCCAAAACCATATTATTCTTCAAGTTTAATTCAAATCCTTATTTTTCCTAAACAAACAAAATTTTGAAAGTTCCATTTTACTTCTCAGTGTTCTAATTTTTAACAAAAAATCAAATAAATAAAATAGTATTTCTAATGATGAATTCCTAATAATGCAGCAAACATGTTTGCACAAATAAAAAGTAAATGATATGTTAAAATATTAATAAGTTCTAATAAATATTTAATAAAATATGTAGCCTATCTGAGGATTATTTGGACTCATAGTATAAAAGTTATGTGCAGATTTTCAGTATAAAGACCAAAATATTTTATTGTTTAACAAAGCTATGTCAATAAGGAAAATGAAGAAAGTAAGTAAAGAAGAACAATAGACTTTTAAAGATATGTCAGCAGAGGGGAGAGATAAATCATCAGAGCATAGAGGATTTTTAGGGTAGTGAAAATACTCCATATGACATTATAATGATAGATATAGGTCTTTATACATTTGTCCAAGTCCATAGAGTGTACAACACCAAGAGTGAACTCTAAGGTAAACTATGGACTTTGAGTGACTATGTCATGTCCAAGTAAGTTCATCCTTGCTAAAAAAGAAAAAACAAAAAACAACAAAAAAAAACTTCTACTAATTTTGTGAGTAATGCTGACTGTTGAGGAGATCATGCATGTGCAGAGGCAAGGAGTACATGGGAACTTTCTGTCCCTCCCTCTCAATTTTGTTGCAAAGCTAAAATGGCTCTAAAATTTTTATTTAATAAAAAAAAAAAATGTGTTGAAATAAAGCATTACAAAAGTTAAATAGCTCCCAAACTCTCTCTCTCTTTTTTTTCTTTTAAATTGAAGGACAATTGCTTTAAAGAATTTTGTTGTTTTCTGTCAAACCTCAACATGAATCAGCCACAGGTATATATATTTCTGCTCCCTCTTGAACTTCCCTCCAATCTCCCTTCCCATCCCACCCCTCCAGGTTGATACAGAGCCCCTATTTGAGTTTCCTGAGACATACAGTAAATTCCCCTTGGCTATTTATTTTACATATGGTAATGTAAGTTTCCATGTTACTCTTTCCATACATCTCACCCTTTCCTCTCTCCTCCCCATGTCCATGAGTCTATTCTTTATGTCTGTTTCTCCATGTGGCCTTGTGAATAAATTCTTCAGTATCATTTTTCTAGATACCATACATATTTGTTAGTATGCAATATTTATCTTTCTCTTTCTGACTGACTTCACTCTGTATAATAGACTCTAGGTTCATCTACCTCATTAGAAATGACTCAAAGGCATTCCCTTTTATGGCTGAGTAATATTCCACTGTACCACAATTTCTTTATCCATTCATCTGTCATGGACATCTAGGTTGCTTCCATGTTCTAGCTATTGTAAATAGTGCTGTGGTGAACAATAGGATACATGTGTCTTTTTCAATTTGGTTTCCTCAGAGTTTATGCCTAGGACTGGGATTGCTGGGTCATATGGTGGTTTTTCAAGCTGGAATCAAGATTGCTGGGAGAAATATCAATCACCTCAGATATGCAGATGACACCACCCTTATGGCAAAAAGTGAAGAGGAACTAAAAAGCCTCTTGATGAAAGTGAAAGTGGAGAGTGAAAAAGTTGGCTTAAAGCTCAACATTCAGAAAACAAAGATCGTGGCATCCGGTCCCATCACTTCATGGGAAATAGATGGGGAAACAGTGGATACAGTGTCAGACTTTATTTTGGGGGGGGCTCCAAAATCACTACAGATGGTGATTGCAGCCATGAAATTAAAAGACGCTTACTCCTTGGAAGGAAAATTATGACCAACCTAGATAGCATATTGAAAAGCAGAGACATTACTTTGCCAACAAAGGTTCATCTAGTCAAGGCTATGGTTTTTCCAGTGGTATGTATGGATGTGAGAGTTGGACTGTGAAGAAGGCTGAGTGCCAAAGAATTGATGCTCTTGAACTGTGGTGTTGGAGAAGACTCTTGAGAGTCCCTTGGACTGCAAGAAGATCCAACCAGTCCATTCTGAAGGAGATCAGCCCTGGGAGTTCTTTGGAAGGAATGATACTAAAGCTGAAACTCCAGTACTATGGCCACCTCATGCAGAGAGTTGACTCATTGGAAAAGACTGTGATGCTGGGAGGGTTTGGGGGCAGGAGGAGAAGGGGACGACAGAGGATGAGATGGCTGGATGGCATCACTGACTCGATGGACGTGAGTCTGAGTGAACTCCGGGAGTTGGTTTTGGACAGGGAGGCCTGGCGTGCTATGATTCATGGGGTCGCAAAGAGTCAGACACGACTGAGTGACTGAACTGAACTGAACTGAATGGTAGTTTTTGGAAGGACTGATGTTGAAGCTGAAACTCCAGTACTTTGGCCACCTGACGCAAAGAAGTGACTCATTTGAAAATACCCTGATGCTGGGAAAGATTGAGGGCGGGAGGAGAAGGGGAGGACAGAGGATGAGATGGTTGGATGGCATCACCGAGTCAATGGACATGAGTTTGGGTAAACTCTGGGAGTTGGTGATGGACAGGGAGGCCTGGCATGCTAATGTTCATGGGATCGCAAAGAATTGGACACGACAGAGCAACTGAACTGAACTGAACTGAACTGATGGTGGTTTTATTCATAGTTTTTTAAGGAATCTCCATACCATCTTCCATAGTGGCTGTATCAATTTACATTCCCACCAACAGTGATAGAGTGTTCCCTTTTCTCTACACCCTCTCCAGCATTTATTGTTTATGGACTTTTTGATGATAGCCATTCTGACCGATATGAGGTGATATCTCATTGTGGTTTTGATTTGCATTTCTCTAATAATGAGCAATATTGAGAATCTTTTCATGTGTTTGTTAGCTATCTGTATGTTGTCTTTGAAGAAATGTCCCACACTCTCTCTTAATAAAATATTGTTAATTACAATGAATCAGAGGGAAACATTTGTTTATAAATACATAAACATTTATACATTGTGTTGAAATTTTATTAATATAACTCATTTTTTATAATTTAGATGTGGTCAAATTTATTTTTGAAAATTTCTACTATGAATAGTCTTATTCCAACAAGTTGGAATAAATAAGCAAAAAAATCTTGATATTATTTCAGTTTAGTTACAAGGTCATGGTCAAATATGTATATTGTTACCCTTCTAGATCTATACATTTATAGTATTTTCTTTTTCATTTTTGTTAGAAATGTTACATGTTACATATGTCATATTTATCAATACTATCAGTGTCCAGTTTTCATCTTTCAAACAGTTCAAATGTATTTTACTATGCAATATATCAAGGAAAACTGACACATATACATGATTATTTATTTGCATTTAGTAGTGTTGTGTTTATAAAAAAATATGTGGTTCAGTTAAATGTCATATTTTTTTTCAACTTTGAATCTCTAAAACAATTTTACTGCAATAATAGTGAAAAGGAAATATGTTTTCAAAAGCTGAGTAAAAGATTTATATCAATACAATAATTTTCAATAATTCAATACTCACACAAAGAGAGTCTTTGTCTGCAACCTAGAGGGAAGGTATTATAATCCAAATATGTCCCTAGAATGTTTGCAATGGAAATTAGAGTCATAGGGATACTGAGTACAGAGTCTTAAGAAAGAAATTATGAAAAACAAGACAGATATAAAGGTGAGTAACTGAAGACAAACTGAATAAAATGGCCCCTTCAATCCTCATCTAGTTTTTTACCCTTAAATCCACCCCATATATCTAATGACTACTTCTAAAACTGCTGCTGCTGCTAAGTCGCTTCAGTTGTGTCCAACTCTGTGTGACCCCATAGACGGCAGCCCACAAGGCTCCCTCATCCCTGGGATTCTCCAGGCAAGAACACTGGAGTGGGTTGCCATTTCCTTCTCCAATGCATGAAAGTGAAAAGAGAAAGTGAAGTGGCTCAGTCGTTCCCGACTCTTAGCGACCCCATGGACTGCAGCCTACCAGGCTCCTCCATCCATGGTATTTTCCAGGCAAGAGTACTGGAGTGGGGTGCCATTGCCTTCTCCCACTTCTAAAACTAGTTTATCAATATTCCTCAAAAAGGTCAACATTTCTATTGTTTGCTGGTATCGTAGGGTTCAAAGTCCCTTATTTAGGCTTTTATCTGTCAACACAATCTAAAGTAAAAGTAAAGTCTGCTCAGTGTTGCCCAAGTAGTGGGCAGTATTGTTTGTGGCACAGGTAGTGGTGGTGGCTTAGTCACTAAGTCATGTCTGACTGTTTGTGACCACATGTATTGTGGCCCACTGGGCTCCTCTGTCCATCAGATTTCCCAAGCAAGCATACTGGAGTGGATTGCCATTTCCTCCTCCAGGGGATTTTCCCACTCAGGGTTCAAACCCCGGTCTCCTGCATTGCAAGCAGATTCTTTACTACTAAGCCACCAGGGAAATCCTGTTTTGGCACAGATACCTCTGCAATTCGGTGAAGAATTGTTGCTCTTGAAATATGAGTACCGAATTATTTAGACACATACAAGTTAAAAGCAAAAAGGAAACAACAACAACAACCAAAAAAGCATGACCCGCATTAAACCGCACAGGCAAATAAGTAGTTTGAGATAAATTGATAGATTTAACTTTCCAGGTGGCATTAGTGGTAAAGAGCTTACCTGCCAAAGCAGGAGATGCAAGAGACATGGGTTCAATCCATGGGTTGGGAAGATCCCCTAGAAAAAGAAATGGCAAACCACTCAAATATTATCTCCTGGAAAATCCCATGAACAGAGGAGCCTGAAGAGTTACAGTCTGGCAGGGCTACAGTGGGTTGCCATTTCCTTCTCCAGGGGTTCTTCCTGACCCAGGGATTGAACCTACATCTCCTGTGTCTCCTCCATTGGCAGGCAGATTCTTTACCAATGAGCCACCTGGGAAATCCACCTCCATTTCTGTTGGCCTTTCTTAATTTTTCTAAAATACTTTGTAGCTTTAAGATAGCAGTTTAGCACTTGTTTTTGTTTGTTTCATTTAAATCAATGATACCTTTCTAATGCTGCTGCTGCTGCTAAGTTGCTTCAGTTGTGTCTGACTCTGTGCGACCCTTCTAAAAGTTAGCTCTTAATATAAACAGAGACAAATGTTTTTGTATATTGCTCAGTGACTTTGGTAAAGTAACATTAATTTTGAAAGTTTGTAGATTCTTTTGAATTATTTTATTACAAAATCATTTCATTTGTAATGAAAGGTTAAATATTCATTCTTCTTTATCATTTTTTCTGCATGTTTTTCTTCTTGCTTTAAAGACATTCAGTATAATTTAAATAGAAGCAATAATAATCAACTCTTATCTTGTTCATGAACTTAGGGAGATAATGTGCAGTATTTCACAACTAAGTATGTTGCCATAAACTACTCTTCTGCTTATTCTCTTTATTAAATTAAGGATGTGTCACTCCATTCTTACATGTTTATAATTTCTTATATAAACAAGTGTTTACTTTTCTGCCTATTGAAATGTATTTTTTCTTTCATTTATCAATTGATTGGATTAATTGCTTTGATTCATTTTTATTATTATTCTACATGTCTGGATTTAATTTAATTTTTAATTATTTTGTTTAGGATGTTTATGACTAGTTTATTGGAGATGCTACCCTATAATTTCACTTTTTGTAATGTCCTTTTCAAGTTTGATTTGTGAAGCCTGAATTTTGCCTGGCCTCATAAAATGAGATGGAAACTACTGTCTTTTTATTTATTATCTAGAAGAAATTATACAAAGTTGACAATATTTAGTCCTCAAATATTAGGAAAAATTTACCCTTCTGGGCCTAGAAAATTGCCTTTCAGAAGGGTTTTAGATATAGATAAATTTTTTGACAGGTATGTAACAATTTAATTTTTCTGTTTATGTGCTAAACAGTTTTTCTGTTTCTGTACTTTGGTAAGTTGGAATTTTAAGGAATAGTTCTTTTCATGTAAAATGTGGAATTTATTGGATGGAGTTGCTTATCAGATATTCCTACCATCTTTTACCATTAGACTCTTTTAATAGACCTTTTTTTTATTCCTTATATTTATAGTCTATATTTTCCTTTTTTTTAAATTGAGCAAATTTCTGAGAGGTTATTATTTTATTACTTTTTTTAAGAATAGACTTTTTGATTTCTGAGACTTTTTCTTATATGCTTACTTTGCTTCATCTTACTTTCTTTGATTTTAATGCAATTTGATTTTTTACATTGCTTTTCTACCTATTCTTATTTTTAATACTATTATCAAAGCTCTAAATGTATTTTTAAATTCTCCTTTAGCTAACATTGCACTAGTTCAAACTATTTTCTCATTTCCATTGCAAATACTTCTTTATCCATATATCATTCAATTTCACAAAAAATAAATAAATACCAAATAATTACTGGACAGTGTTTGCATTTTGTGTACTTGCACACACACACACACACACACACTTAAATATAAAGCTGATGTTTAGGAGTTTGTGGTTGTAGAACAGTCAAAATCATATCCTGGATTAGTTCCACAAAGTAAATATATATATATATACATATATGTTTGCACTTATACTTGCATTATAGGGAAATAAATTATATGTATATTGAGTAGATGATATAATAGATTTCAAAAACACTTTTTCATAGCAATCATTATGAATTTTTCTTAATATTTAATTCACACTAAAAGAAATATTGTGCTTTTTCCTTCATTTAAAAAGTTGTAGAAACAAATATTAGGAACAGTTTTAACATCTTTAATTTTAAAAATGTGTGTAATAAGGGATTCAAAATGTTGTTTTACCACTGAGAGGAAATGTAGATCATTTCTGATAAACTGAGACAACTATAAGTTGATTTCTCCTACCTTGTTTTTGGAATATTTAGAGACTAGAATTGATTGACAGGTGTGCAAGTGCACTGAGAAATACTGTGATCATTGTGGAGTTAGTTTTTGCAACCCAGGAAGTATGACTATGCAAATACTAGCAGATGGCTATGTAAATGTAAATGTAGTTATTCTACTAAAGCTTGACATAGTGACACATTTAATTAATTTAAAATATATTAATTTTTCCAGAAAATTTATATTAAAAAACATTTTAGAGTCTTTTCATCCATTTAAGAATTCTTCTTACCTGTTATTTGTGCTAATGGGCATTCTCAGATCTTGGCAAAATATTTTATAGTTGAAAAATTTCAATCTCTGAGAGGATTACGTGGCAGATGGCAATGGAAAGGAACTACTCAACTATCTGAACATGTTTATGTAGCCATCTGCTGAGTATTCCTTCCCCTGGGCCTCACAGTTTACTTGGAGTCTAGGAATTATGCCTATAGATTCAAAATATTTTAGGATTCAAGTACTAATAGATATATTTATATACGTATTAAATAGGAAACTATTTTTGCTGGTGTGTAGATGGTTCCTAATTTAAATGGTTGCATGACACATTTCATTGAATATTCTAAATAGTTGCATTTTTGCTGGTGTGTAGATGGTTCCTAATTTAAATGGTTGCATGACACATTTCATTGAATATTCTAAATAGTTGCATATCCTGTGTTTAGTTTAATCTTTCAATTGAAAAACTTGAACTAGAATCTACCAGTATTAAATCTGAGTCCAGTAAATTTTCCTGCAATATATAAGATTGCATTTGGAAAGTTAAGGTTTTATAAATAAATATGCTATTAGATGCATATTTTATAGGGAGTATATTTAATTAATAAAATGATAAAGTAATTTACAAGGAGAAATTAAACCAATAGCTTGAGAAATAACTCAAATGCTGTTTCAGAATTTCTTTTTACTTTTGTTTTTTCTGTATTCCCCTCACTTATTGAGGTTTTGTGTAAAATACAAATTGAATTGTCACGCACATGACAAATATTATTTATATTAGAAAACATTTATTCAAATATGCATATTCTAGGAAATAGAATATCCATAATTGTGTATTGAGCTTAATGCTAAAATAATACACTAAAATACTGTAACCCTTTAAAAAAATATACAAGCATTTATCTGTGGTAATTGAGTTAGAGTTCTCTGTCATTGCTATAGTGATTAACAGTTTTGAAGATATAACTTTATCTTCTATATGACTGAAAATTTTCTGATATTAGTGAAATAATATAAAATTATTTCAGACTATAAAAATTACTTTAGCAGTTTTATGTCTCAAAGTATCCTATAACTAAAGTAAATCAGGTTTGTGACATATATTTTGAGATAGACATTTTCACCAGTAATAAATGTGAAAAAGAAAACATTCACTGAAGAAAAGACTATGTTTTCTGAAAAGTTCAGAATAGTAACCTATACAAAGCGCCAGGATTTTGATCAATTGAGATGCCCTGGGAATCAGTCCAGCCTTATTTCTAGGGTACCTGTTGAGTTATTTAAAGTGTCTGAGATGAAGTATGGCCTCTAGTGGCTCAGATGGTAAAGAATCTGCCAATACAGGAGACCAGGGTTCGATCTCTGGGTCAGGAAGATGCCCTGGAGAAGGGAATGGCAATCCACTCCAGTATTCTTTCCTGGAAAATCCCATGGACAGAGGAGCCAGGTGGACTACAGTCCATGGAGTCACTTTTCTGAATAAAATGAACACTTAAGATTAATAGTTTATAAGAAAGTTAATTTGTAGAATGTGAAAGTAGCCTGCTCCTCTGTAGACTAGTTTGAGTAATCCCATCTAAAAAAACTTTTTCTTGGATACTTTGTATTAGAGATTATTGATATACTCAATGTCTAAGGTTATTTTCTGATAGAGAATCATCTTACTGAAGTTCTTGGAATGCTTTCCTGGGTTCAATTTCCAGGACATCTCTGAAGACCCAAATGCTCTAGTCTAACCATTTGTGCCAAATAATTAATGCTCTTCTGATCTTTGGTAAAGAATTAGTTACAGTTACTAGCTTGAGGAATCCAGAAGGAATTTAACTTAATATTAATCTGTCTGATCTCATAATGTAGTGTCACTTGGGGAGGTAAGACTGTTATGCACCATAAGAAAATAAAAAATGGTAAATATGTTAACAAGTAACAAATGTAAATAGTTTTTTTATTCCTGTTCTACTTGAAATTCATTAATAAATGTTCTTGCAAACAGAGTAAATTGTCTTATAGTTCATTAAATTGTAATATAAGAAAGACATGAAGGTATCATTCTTTTTTTATATATAAATTTATTTATTTTAATTGGAGGCTAATTACAATATTGTATTGGTTTTGCCATACATTGACATGAATCTGCCACGGGTGTGCCTGTGTTCACCATCTTGAACCCCCCTCCTTCCACCCTCCCCATCCCATCCCTCTGGGTCATCCCAGTGCACCAGCCCTGAGCATCCTGTATCATGCATTGAACCTGGAATGGTGAATCATTTCACATATGATAATATACATTTTTCAATGCCATTCTCCCAAATCATCCCACCCTCACCCTCTCACACAGAGTCCAAAAGACTGTTCTATACATCTGTGTCTCTTTTGCTGTCTCGTATATAGGGTTATCATTAGATCTTTCTAAATTCCATATATATGCGTTGCTGCTGCTGCTGCTAAGTCGCTTCAGTCGTGTCTGACTCTGTGCGACCCCATAGACTGCAGCCCGCCAGGCTCCCCCGTCCCTGGGATTCTCTAAGCAAGAACACTGGAGTGGGTTGCCATTTCCTTCTCCAATGCATGAAAGTGAAAAGTGAAAGTGCAGTCGCTCAGTCGTGTCCAACTCCTAGCCACCCCATGGACTGCAGCCTACCAGGCTCCTCCGTCCATGGGATTTTCCAGGCAAGAGTACTGGAGTGGGGTGCCATTGCCGTCTCCAATATATATGCGTTAGTATACTGCATTGGTGTTTTTCTTTCTGGCTTACTTCACTCTGTATAATAGGCTCCAGTTTCATCCACCTCATTAGAACTGATTCAAATGTATTCTTTTTAATGACTGAGTAATACTCCATTGTGTATATGTACCACAGCATTCTTATCCATTCGTCTGATGAAGGACAGACAGTCTATTGCTTCCATGTCCTGGCTATTGTAAACAGTGCTGTGATGAACATTGGGGTACACATGTCTCTTTCAATTCTGGTTTCCTTGGTGTGTATGCCCAGCAGTGGGATTGCTGGGTCATATGGCAGTTCTATTTCATGTTTTAAGGAATCTCCACACTGTTTTTCATAGTGGCTGTACTAGTTTGCATTCCCACCAACAGTGTAAGAGGGTTCCCTTTTCTCCACACCCTCTCCAGCATTTATTGCTTGTAGACTTTTGGATTGCAGCCATTCTGATTGGTGTGAAATGGTACTTCATTGTGGTTTTGATTTGCAATAATGTATTTTTGAGTTGAACTGTTTGAGATGGTAGATAATACAAGGTTTCTTCATTAATCATTCTCCATAGGAATTCAAAAATGTCATAGTCGCTTAAGCAATTAAATCAAGGAAGAAAACAACAACCAGATTTAACAGTTGGGTCATAATTATAACTAATCTTAGGCAAGGGGATCTTCAAGACTCTAGGTACTCTAAATAAAGCACACTGTTTCAGTGGCATCCATGAGCTGAAAAAGTTCTTACATCCCTATTCATTCCATTTATTTTTATCAAATATTGAAATTCCAAGGGACCCTATGAGGGTCTCCTCCTTTTTTGATAATTTTTTAGCTAATCTGAATATATAGTGGTTCCTGGATATTAAAACAATGGTGTTAATTGAAAGATGACACTCTAAATAGGCAATGATTTGGGAAGGCAACTAAGGCAAAGGAGCTAAATCATGGGGTACCCTCAGACATCAGAGGCTACCTCTTTAGTTTCTAGAACTCCATTTGAGGAAGCAAAAGAGACCCATGAAGTGAACTAGAAATCAATTAATTTCCTAAAATCTTAACTCAATATAAAAAAAGAAAAATTATTTTAGTTTGTTGTAGAATTCTTAGATAAACAATGACAGTTTGCTATTTAACCTGAAATACAAAATGTTCTGTAGTCAGTCATTTTTACAGTTATGCTTTCAACCAAAAGTGTGTATTGAAGAAGGAAAGACATGTTCATATATTTTAAATGATGGTTTTCTGAATAAATTGCTCGCATATTCATGAATTTCATGTATTGTCTTTCTGTGTTATTCTTCTAAAATTTATACAAGATTATGTGCCACTTCAGTGATGATTTAAAAAGCATAACTGTTTATAATTCTATATGTGAATTTCACTACTATAGATTGCCCATTTATGGAAATCTCTTTTCAGAGATAATTAAACTTAACTTTGAAATTTGACATTTTCATTTCCAAGAGGATATAACCTTTATCCTTTATGCTAAGGCAGGTTGAAGGTGATATATATGACAGCCTTATTCCTTATCTTAGATGAAATAGAAAACTACAGGTTCAATTTCAAGGTGACTATGCATTAAGAAATGTTGCATTCTGTTGGCGAAAAGAGAGATTAGAAACTATTGAATAAAATATGTGTCCACGTAGTCTTGTTTATTGAAATTTCATTTGTGCTAACCAAGAGTTTTATTAAATGCAAATTGGAAGCAATTTTAGCTATAGATGAACTAAAATTTATATTTTTAAAACACTTTAATAACAGGATAAACCAACCAGGTTTGAGGAGATTCCCTTTAGGAAAAGTAAAGACAGAATTAAATTATAAAAATATATATAAATATTAATATGTAAAATGAAATGATATGGTAGATTACAAATAGTAAGTTTACAAATTCCACAAACTCACAAAACCCATAAAATTAAGATATAGAGATTATTTAATAGTTTCCTATATCTCTAAAATACTCTTTTTAAATTTTGACTAAATATTATTAGATATTATATTACCTATAGAGAAAAGAAACATGTCATTTATATTTTCCTCTAGCATGGTATATCAAAATTCTTTCATTAATAGTAATTTAGAAAAGTATTTTTTACCCTCCCAATACATTAATAATTTAGTGCAAATTGTTAAGGCTTATGCAGATTTGGAAAAATTCCATAAAGTTTCTTTCATACATAGACTGCAATATTTGGAAAAAAAGTTCTGTTTTCTGTTTTCTGACTCCTTCTATTTCAGATCTCACCTATCTTTGACAACCTACATTCCTTGTTTCCTGGGTAGTAATATCTTCCTATTTTATGTTTTACTGAGAGATAAGGATTAATTGCCTAAAATTCAATCAGGCTAGACTCTATGGAAAGGAACAAGACATTTAAGCAACAAGGAAGCCACACATGAATGTTGATACCTCCACAGTACAGTTTATCTCTAATTTTGCCAGGAGATAAGGAGATGTGGCAGATTCTACCATTGCCTTATCAGAATATCTGCATAGCACCAACCCCTGCTTACAACACAGGACTGGTGCTACCTCCAACCATATACTGAGTAGACAGGATGGGGGAAAACCAAGTTTCTATCAGGCCATTTGCTCTTGCATTCTTACCCATGTTCTCAATAGCAAGAAAGGCCAATGCTTCCCAGTCATGCCACTTAAGAAGCATAAATCTCAATGTTTGAGATCACTCTCCCAGAGTCCTATTTTAATTTGCCAGGGTGTAATGGTGAAGAGTAGATTAACAGTTTCTGATCCTGAGTCCATAAATTTTCTCCAATGAATGCTACTCCATACGGCCAAGTATGTGTGCTACTTGGCCATCTGTTTTAATTGGATCTGGTGGCTCAGACGGTAAAGACTCTGCCTGCAATGTGGAAGACCAGAGTTCTCCAGAAGAAAGATCCGCTGGAGAAAGAAATGGCAACCCTCTCAAGTATTCTTGCCTTGAGAATTCCATGGACAGAGAGGTCTGGCAGGTTACAGTTCAAGGGTCACCAAGAGTCAGGCACGACTGGGCAGCTAACACTGTCACTGTCACTACCTGTTATTTCTGCATTGTTTGTGATGGACTTGGAAAGGGGAAAGAATCTTCAAAGTTAGTAGTAAATAACAGTTTTACATAAATAAGTGCACTTTTAAAATAAAGAACACACCATTTTTATACAAAATATAATATGAAATAATTGTCATACTGACATATGAATGAATTGCTTCAACCTGAGAATCCATTTATTCAACCCCAATATTATTATTTCCAGGGTACCATAATACACAGTAATTATCAACAAATTTCCTGCTTTCTTGAATTTTGAAGAATACAGAAAATAAAGCCAACATTATGTAATATGTGTTGATATGAAGGTAAAAGAAGCAGGATAAGGAGATAGAGGAGGGCAGAAAAGATAATGGAGTTTATATGAACTTATAGTGATATTGAAGGTAACTCTCTTATATTTTAGAATGAATAGTCAAACAGTAAATACAAAATTTACAATTCTGACCAAAGTCGCTAGTTTTTCTGCCAGCAACATTAGAGTGTCTCATGAGGTAAACCTTTAGTTTCCGAAATTTGTGCTTTTATTTTTTACATCCCTCTGTTTCATTTTTTATTGAGATATAATTGACAAATTACATTAGTTTCAGTTGTAAAATGTTTAGTTATCAGTAGTCTAATAGTTAATAAGAAGTCTTGTTAACATCTACTAACTAAACTATTTAAAATTTTTTGTTCTAATTTGTTTTTAATTTTATATTGAGACCAGCAGCTTTAGAAGATAGAAGTATATTTTGAGAAAAATAATAATTCATATATAATTTTAAAATATCTGTGAAGAAGCAGTAAAAATATCAGAATATTTTTGAAAGGTATTTTGAAGTCTGTAATAGAAGAGTTCTATTATTTGGTCTTTTTCTATTTTATCCCAAAGTGGTTTAATGCATTCAAATAGTTTCTGCATACTCTTATGTCTTTCTCACATCATTAGCCTAGAGCTACTGCTGAGAAGTAGCATTACGATATCAGCTTCCACTGAGAGGCTATTTACACCACTGGAAATTATGGAAATTTGGAAGTAGTGACAGGTGTTTCTAAAAACTCCTCTGAATTATCATGTTTACATGCTTGGTGATATTCTTCAAAACCAGTGCCTTTAGTTTTAATAATATGTTGAGAACAGCATTTATTAGTTTATCAAGCCCATAGTATCAATTAAAATAAAATCAATTAAATGTCAATATAAGAAAATACTGAGATAAGAGTAGAGGAATAAGTATTAGGAGAAAACGTGTGGAGTGGGTACAGGAGAATGAATTTTTAGCACATTAAAATTGCAGTTTCAGAAATGAGGTTGGTGAAACAGTGAGGCTGATAACCTGAAAATTCCTATATATTTTTTAAAAAACGCATAGCAAAAACTATGCTGTAAAAACAAGTACTCAATGATATTGAAAGACTTCTTTTTCTATATATGCCTGATATAATTATAAAACTTGTACATATCAGTGGGTGTCATGATACTATTTTAATTGGAAAATGTTCTGTTTACTTCATTTTAGTTTGTTAATCTCAAATCCATATATATCTATTCTAGAAGAAGAAGGTAAGCAGAAATAATTATAGCTGAATAAAAATAATTCTTAAAAGCAGCTGTCTGCTTATTGTCACAAAGAAAAAATTATCTCACAAGAAATGAATTTGGCCAAAGTGAAGAATATCTATCTATTTAAAAGCCCTTCAGAGGTGACAGAAAGAAGACCACACCCTAATAATTTCTATTGTGACTAGATAAACAGAATATAAAAAATAAGATCAGAAGATATAAAGCCCAAACCACTGATATATTTATTACAATTTACAGCTTATAAACACATCTAAAGTTCTACTTCACTCAGAACTTTAATATTTGATGTACAGTTCAATATGGATGAAGAATTTATAAAAAGCCACAAGAGAGTATAAGAGGCTTAAACTTCACAATCCATAGAAGTAGGGGTGTTGCTACATATATTATATCTGCAATTTGTCATTTTTTAAATTACATCATAAAATGACTAATATATAGGATGTTTTGCAGAACCTGTAATCAGTAATACCTAGTTGCCCAAATGTGGCATTGAATTAAAACATAAGCCCTCAAGTTTCCTGAGATCATGAGATTTTCAATGTGTAAACTGAATCAGGATTATCTAGATGCTCTCTACAGAAATTATGCAGCTCAGCTTAGATATAGAACTCAAAAGCGTTGATCAGATCAGCCTATATTTTCCCAGATTCATACATTCTCCACATTCAGTAAGAGAACACGAATGACCTTGAGAGGCTTGGCTATTCCGAATTATTAAGATGAAGTCCAGGAATTATTGTAAAGGTTATTCAGATCTGTTATCAGGTAAAATCCTGACTATGCCTGAGTATAATAATGTCCTGAGTATTCACTTTAAGGACAATGAAGTTGTTAAATTGGTTTTGAAGATTTGGAAATTAATCAGATAAATTTAGACTAGTGGTAGTCTATCTATTTTCCTGTGTTATTTGGTTTTGTTGAGGGAGGTATTGGCTTTTTGACCTCGACAAACTTTCTTATATTTCATCATATGCTTGTCAGAAAAAATTTGTCAGGTTTTGCAACTGTTTATCTTTCTCTCAGACTGTATTGCAGATACCTTAATTTCCTAAGAGAATATATATTTATTTCTGCTTTGCTATCAATCTTATGTACAAAGCTATATTTCCATAAGATGCTATGCTGGACATTCTGTGACTTTTACTCATTATGAAGTGATGTAATACACTGTTCAGAACACTGTCTTTTGCACACTTTGGCAGAAACATAATTATTGCAACTCCAAGTATATTAGATTTTGATAGAAGAACTTTTCCAAAGTCGACAGTAGCCTATTTAAAATATAATAAGAAAAACAGCTTTAATGCCTGACTCTATGAAAAACTTCAGAGTTGTTTTTTAAGGAAATCTTCAGTTAAACTGAAATTTCTAAGTGTTTATATTTTTAGAAGCCAAAATTGATTGACTAGTCCTACGTTTCACAATGAATACCTTAGAGATGTGCATTATTTTATTACTTATCAGATTTTATTTTTACATTTTGACAGCTCTCAGTCCCTTGTTTTTCAGACTTACAATTAACTCTCATTTGTATCAGCAAGTTTGCTCTCTCATTAGTCTTGTACTTCACTCTGCAAATATCACTATCTATCTAATCATAGAAGCTACAGAGAGATGTGAGAATATCCTTAAACTCTGGGCCTGAAGATATCAGTCAGTTGATTTATTACTATCCTTTTGTACTAGGAATAGAATAGATGATATGAAGACCTGAGTTAAAATATAGTTTATGGCCATCCATGCTTTCACCTTAAATTTGTATGAAAATCTCTCTTCTTGACAGTGGCAGTTAATGTATATAAAGTAGACTGGGACCTGTCCTCTGGGTCACTATATTTAAACTTCTTTTCTTTAAATATATCCAAAGGCCTATAATTAGTATTTGCTGCTTTTGAAAACTCCCTAGCACAAAATAGAAACAAATTTGAAAAATGGTTCCAGTACTTAGACTGTGATGATAAAGAAGAATTCAAGGACTAACTCACAAGGACTACCTTCTAAATACAGTTACCTGTTTCTCAAGCACAAGCCTTTGTAATAACATCACAAATTTAAATGGCACTCTTTTTTCCCCAAAGAACTCAAGGAGTTTTTGCAAAGATTATAGGGAATACTCTTATTCAGTCTCCCAGCATCTTTATGGGTATGAGTTCTCTTATTAATTCTATCCTGCAAATAGCTAAGGTGGATGTAGTCTGTTCATAAATAAAGTTCTCTGAGCTTTTAGGAATGTCTGAGGGATAATTGTATAAATGGAGACTTTAGAGTTTAGTTTCCTAGAGTCTTGACCTTACTATACAGTCCTCATTTCTTTTTGAAAAATTGCAAAAAAAGCATTACAAAAGCATTTGCAAATAGAATGTTTCTACCACAATACAACCTTCTTGAGTGCAATGCATTATTCAACCTTATTCAATAAAGTACAACATAATATGGGACTTTGGTGAAACCAGTAATCATGCTAAGAATAGCTTTTAGGGGAAAAAAAATAAGTTCTTCCTTAACCTGTTTGAAAAATAACAATAAAAAATCCAACAACCTTGAAAGCTAATGTCAGAGCCTGATTTTAAGAAACTAAAAGGCAGCTATTTCATTGATAAAGAACAATAGCAATATATCTGTCACCCAGCATTCGATAGACAGAATGGTTGGCTTCCGAACAGTGAGTTATAGATCTTAGAAACATAGTCACAGGAAGTTAAGGGACCATGAGAGGACTTTAATGTCATTTATCAATGTATGAAGCAGTGACTACTGTCAATTCTACTAAAAAATGTGCAGATTTTCTCAGATACAAGTGTTTTTTTGCAACATTGACATATTTTTAATTCACCTCTTTGAAAAAGATGGTAAGTTGTGTAATGTGATGAAGAGTATAGTACACCCATTGCTACCAAATTCCTGTTAATATTTTACAAATAATTTCATGAAATAAAGCAATTTTAAATGGAGGGAAGTACGCTTAGACTGCAGTGATGCTACCAAGCTAGACCATTCTGACTAGAAATTTTCAAGCTAGACACCTCACCTGAGGAAAATACATAATATTTTAATATATTAATTTTAAAATGAGGCTTTTTACACAAAAAAGTGAAATTGTTTTGCTTTTTCATACCTACCAAATTGATTCTGGCTTATAAAATACAAATGCACACATATTCATGAAGTTGAAATATCTATTTTCTGCAATTTTCCAAACATAACAGTATGTAGTGTCTGAAAAATAATTAAAATTTAAGATACATATCAAGTAATTTTAGTTAATTAAACTCAGTTCAAAGACATACATTTTGAATTAAGGCAAGATTTTGAAAAGAGAGAGATAAACATTACACATACACACACATGCACACTCATTTTCACAGGCACACATGTCTAAACACACATAGAAAAATCTTTTGGGACTAGAATAAAAATAAAGACTGACAATATAATCAGGGCCACAGATTGAAAGAAATTCATAACATCAACTCCACAAGAGCAGGGACTTTTTTCTGTTCTTTACTGTATACCCAAAATCTAGAATAAGCTCACATTAAGTATATATTTGGTGAATGAAAGAATATGGGTAGAAAGCAGAAGCTATCAAGTATTCCTATACAATGAGATACTGCCTATATATACTGCCTGAAATGGGATAAGTACTATGCATGATCCATATTACTCTTATTCTGAGAAATCATAGCGAATACTAAAGTTTTTCAGAAAGAAATAAGAAACACATAGAAGTGCAATACCTCAGAAAAAACTGAAACTTACATCAAGAGCAGCTCTGAAAACCATGGAAAAAGTTTTATTTAAATACACCAACCACAACAACTTTAACAATTTGCAAAACAAAAATAATCAGCAATACTCCAATATTTAATGAAATGAATAATGAATATTTTATTTATTTTCAAATGAACGGGCAATCAAAAAAATTTTTATTTATCAGGATTGTTAATGCCCTCAATATACAAATGATGTTATAGTATTGACACACATTATTAAGTCATTTTTAAGTTTGCAACTTTGTCATTAGATTCAGGATGTGGGTAATGCTTTGCTAAAGTCATATGGAGGAAAAGTTAATTTAACCATCTTATGTGTCATGAGTATATTAATAGTAAAATAAATATGGAATTCTACATAGATTATATAGCAATAAAAGACTGTCCTTTTGCTTGTTCTTATAAAACATTTTCATGAATGTTTGCTTTATAAAAATTCCTAGTTGTATGAATTGATTAAAGCACATATTCTAATTTATTTAATCAAATTTTTCTGGGTTTGAGATATCCTGTGTTAACCAAATTAGTGTTCTGTAACTTTGTTTTGCATTCTGTCACTCTGACTCCAAGTTTAATCTTGAAGCTTGCTTTAAAAATAGCAGACTCAATGCCAAAAAAGACTTGGGAGAGCACTTGCACATTCCTGCTTGTTCTTTTGTGCCTCTGCAGTCACCTTGAGAACACACTCAGGCTTGTCTGCTGGAGAGTCAGGTAGAAAATACCAGTCGGTTTGCTCCAGTTGTCCCAGGCAGTGTCAGCCTAGACCCACGGCCAGCCAGACATGTGAGCAATCACAGCCAAGACTAGCCTAGATAACTGTCCCACATAACTAGACAATTTATTATGTGCTGTCATCTTATGAGGGCTTGTTTATGTTGTTCTTATTATATTTATGTCACTCTATAGTGTCAAATGATAATATCAGTTCAGTTCAGTCGCTCGGTCGTGTCTGACTCTGTGGCCCCATGGAATGCAGCACGCCAGGCTTCCCTGTTCATCACCAACTCCCGGAGCTTACTCAAACTCATGTCCATTGAGTCAGTGATGCCATCCAACCATCTCCCTCTGTTGACCCTTCTCCCGCCTTCAGTCTTTCTCAGCATCAGGGTCTTTTCTACTGAGTTAGTTCTTCACATCTAGTGGCCAAAGTATCGGAGTTTCAGCTTCAGCATCAGTTCTTTCAGTGAACATTGAGGACTGATTTCCTTTAGGATGGACTGGTTGGATCTCCTTGCAGTCCAAGGGACTCTCAAGAGTCCTCTCCAACACCACTGTTCAAAAGCATCAAATCTTCAGTGCTCAGCTTTCTTTAGAGTCTAACTCTCACATCCATATATGACGACTGGAAAAACCATAGCCTTGACTAGATGGACCTTTGTCAGCAAAATAATGTCTCTGCTTTTTAATAAGCTATCTAAGTTGGTCATAACTTGTCTTCCAAGGAGCAAGCGTCTTTTAATTTCATGGCTGCAGTCACCATTTGCAGGGATTTTGGAGCCCCCCCCAAATAAAGTCTATCACTGTTTCCACCATTTCCCCATCTATTTGCCATGAAGTGATGGGACCAGATGCCATGATCTTAGTTTTCTGAATGTTGAGTTGAATATCATAGTCACCACTGAAAAAGTTTGATGTTGACTTTATTTTATTTTCATGCTTCCTTCTTTTGGAAACTTGCTAATCTTATACTATTCAATTATGAATACAGTAGTTTTCTAAAGAACTTTGCAATAATGAATTCAAGCTTTAATACCTCTATTAAAGTATCTGAAAAAAACACAGTAGCTATCAGATTTGGTAGTATCCTTTCTGTGTCCTCCTCATGAACCAGAATTTGACCTCATCAGCTATTCTGTTGATATCCCAGATGAATTCTCTGAAGTGTTTTCCCTGTGGGTTTCTCTCTAGTTTGTTCTTGAAGAGTTCTTAGGAATTCATTAGCAAAGAATAGAGAAAAACCTGCTTATTTTCACTTGTAGTACCTGAATTTATCCTGCTAACTCCTAACTGGTTAAACTTGAAATTCACTGAGAAAATAGAAAGACATAAATAAAAGCCCCCCTCCTTTTACAGGGATGAATAATATAAAAAAGTACTGCTAACCCTAGAAGTATGCTAGGTCACTGTATTTTCCTCCCTAAATGTATATTTATCTTTCTGAATTTCATGATTAATGCCATTTTCTAACCTTGAAATTTTGAAAATATGAATGCATTTTTTTTCTCAAAAAGTCAGGCTCAGTGCAGTGGCCTAGTATGTAATATCACTAAACTCTGAAAAATTTACAAGTTATTAAATTTTACTAGTTCATACATGCTTGGTCTATATATTGGGATGTAAAGGCAACTGAAAACTGGTCACAAAATATGTCCACATGATAATCTCTTGAACCTATGAGTATTATTTAATATAGAATGAAATAGGGAGATAGTCTATTAATGATGTCATCGCATGGGTCCATTTAGAAGCAATGAAAGAGGATCCAGAGTCAGACATGAAAGAATGCACTGTCAGAAATAGAGACTGGGTTGATCTACTTTGAGGTGGAAGACAGGGCTACCAACTAAGGAATACAGACAGTGACTAGAAGCTTAAAAAAAAAAAAGGCAAAGAAATAGCTTCTCTCATTAGACCTTCCAGAAAAAAACAGCTTTGTTGGTACCTGGATTTTACCCCAATGAAATCAAGTTAGTACTTTGTTCTCCAAAACAGTAAGAGAACACTTTGTGACATTTTGATTCACTATATTTGTAGCAATTTACTTTGTTACAGTATCAATAAAGAAGTAATACATGGATCTAGTCAGTTTACAAGTCTATCACCCACTGTTTTAAGGCAGGGTTTAATTTTGTTTATTATTCCTTCAGGCCTTGTTTGCCTCTGCTTCTAACATTCTATGCTGAGTTCACAAATGTTTGCACTTTAAATCCATTCTTTTTTAATCCTTATATTTGTAAACTGATAAATACAATTTAGCATCTCCTCACCTGGCTAAATCACAGGGTTATAACAATTGAGTCTAATCCAAATACAATTCTTGAGGCTGCAAATAGTATTGCTATAGCAGAAACTAGTTGAGGCACCCCCATTATGTCAGCCCTTAGTGGTGGTGATCTGACTGCTCAGTAGTGTCCGACTCCCTATGACCTCAAGACTGTAGCCTGCCAGGCTCCTCTGTCCATGGAATTTTCCTGGCAAGAGTACTGGAGTGGGTTGCCAGTTCCTACTCCAGGGGATCTTCCTGACCCAGGGATGAAACCAGCATCTCCTGCATACTCAGCCCTTATTCTTTATGCCCTTTCAACGAGTCTCCTGTAGATGATTTTTCCGCCTTCTCTTGTTTAATTGCACTCTGAAAATGATTGCCCTCTAGTTAAAGTTGTACTATGCATACCTGATGTTTACTTCTCCAAGACAACACTTGCTACCACTCCTTTCCTCTGTGAGTATAAGGTCACGGAAGGATAATGTGGGGGACCACCAGAACATTTTTTGGAACTACCCCCAGCCCTAGTGATTTCACTGTCTCTAAGAGGAAAGAAGAATGCTAGGCAACATCAACCCCAATCCTTATTTACAGTCCTATTTTTCACCCTGAGACCATAAGATCCCTTCCTACTTCCCAGAAAATGGGGACATTCTTGAGGGCATTAGCCTGTGTAAGAAATCTACTTTTTTCTGCCCTGCCAGAACTCTGTCTTTGCATTTCTATTTGGCACTGTTGAACAGAAGACTGGTTTTTGGCAACAGTATTACTTAGAGTTCTCCTAAGCAGCAGGATGACAGAGCTTAGTTAGCCTCCCTGGGAGCAACCTTGAGGTTTAAGTTTGTTACATATTAGAGCAGTTAAAAGATTATTGCTCTAATAGTCATAGTTTTATTTCAATTCTTTTATGGATGAAGAAATTTCCTCTCTGTCCACATTTGCTGTGAATTTGCTATTCCTACATATTTTATGAAGCAACATTTTCTTTTGTCTTGAACTTACTTTATTCTTTCTTCAAATCACTCCTCTTGATCTCACTATGCTATTATTTAGCAGAGAAGCGCCTGTGTTCTTCCACAGTGTAAAATATTTTATGCATTTTGACCATTTGTCTTCTCACCCTTATCTTTACTAAACCAGAGTTAAAAGCTTTCTGACTGAAATCATAAGCTTCCGTTTTCCCACATTTTTTAGAGCCCCTTGTCACAGAAATTTCAAACTTCATTGCTTCTGTTTTTCTGAACAGAGAAAATTTGGACAAAAATCTTAATTAAGCAAAATATGCCCTTACTGCTTTTACAGTTTTCTACTCAGTAAGACAAAATTGTTTTCCTTCCTAAAGCTTAGATCTACTCTCCTTAACATCTATCCTTGACTTCATTCCAGAATTATCCTTATGTTTTATCCTTATGGTAAAAAGGATAAAAATTACCCCTTTTATCAGCTTTCCAGAAATAAATGAGTTGATCTTCTAATAGACTATGCTGTTGGTAGAAAACCAGAGGGGATCTCCCAGGAAGTCATTAGAATTTTAATATTCAGCTATAAACTCTTTAAAATTTGAAATACTAGAACTTCACAAATGATCACATGATAAAGAGGTTATTTGGGGTAAATCAGTCCCAAAACCTTCAACCTCTACAAAAATTCACATAACTGAACTTGATCTTTTTTTGTTAGCCTAAAATAATTTGAGTCCATGGGAATTCTCCAAGAATTAGCTGCATGTACATAGTGAAAAAATATTTTCACTACAAATAATGATTAATTCAAAGTCACTGCATGAAAATGCCTTAAGGTAAAAACAAAATATCATCCTTTATTTTCTGTGTAGTACAAAACATGCATGCAGGAAGAAATGGCCTACTTATACATTTATTTTATATGTTTCCCCTTGAATTATCTTTTAGTGCTTTGCTAATTTTCTAATTCAATGAATGCAGATAAATTTATCAGAGTGTTTCTAATTTTCTCATTAATTGTTCACAAATAAATATTCCAGATAAAGGTTAAAATTAATTAGTAGCATTGCCACTTTTCATTTTTAAAAAATATTTATTTATTTTTGCCTGCTCTGGGTCTTCATTGCTGCATGTGGGTTTTCTCTATTTGCAGAGATTGGGGACTACTCTCTAGTTGTGGAGGATGGACTTCTTATTGTATTTGCTTCTCTTGTTATGGAGCACAGGCTCTGTGGGTTTGCAGGTTTCAGTAGTTGCTGCATAAAGGCTCAGTAGTTGTGGCACATGGGCTTAGTTACCTGGAGGCATGTGGAGTCTTCCAGGAACAGGGATCAAATTGGCGTCCCCTGCTTTTCAAGGTGAGCTCTCAGGACCACCAGGAAACCAGGGAAGCTTGCCATTTTGCCTTTTTGAAGTGCTTTATAATTGCTAACAAGGCATTACCACCCATTGTTTATCATGAATGCCAGTATCTACACATTGCAACCTTGCTGATAGAGTAAGGAAACCATTCTTGACACATTCTGTTTCTTAAAACAAAGATACCATGACTCACTATCTGTTTTTCTGGGGCTTTCCATTTCTTGATATTAGCTAACTAGCCTTTGCTGTTTATTAAATCACGTAGATGGTGACATCAACAGAGCAGCAGTTCTCAGAGATATTACAGTTCCAACTTTGGCAGAGGTAAAACAATGTTGATGTTCTGAATCAGAAATTTTTCAATGGTTAGATATCAATGAAAGAAAAAGTAATGAAAGTGTTAGTCACTCAGTTGTGTCTGACTCTGTGCGACCCCAAGAACTGTAGCCCTCCTGGTTCCTCTGTCCATGGAATTCTCCAGGCAAAAGTACCGGAGTAGGTAGACTTTCCCTTCTCCAGGGGCTCTTTCCAACCTAATCTAACTCTAATAACAGAACAGTTTAAAGATTGTATGTAACACATTCTAATTTGCATTTAAAATTTTCTCAGAAGATATATCCATGGCATTAATATTTGTATGTGTTTATGTATATTGTTTCTGTTATTCTTGTTATTGTTAAAGAAATATTAAGTTGGTTTGAAAGAGTAGAAAGAAAATCAGTTCAGTTCAGTCGCTCAGTCATGTCTAACTCTTTGCGACCTCATGGACTGCAGCACGCCAGGCTTCCCTGTCCATCACCTACTGCTGGAACATCCTCAAACTCATGTCCATTGAGTCAGTGCTGCCTTCCAACCATCACATCCTCTGCCATCCCCTTCTCTTCTTGCCTTCAATATTTCCCAGCACCAGGGTCTTTTCCAATGAGTTGGCTCTTTGCATTAGGTGGCCAAAGTATTAGAGCTTCAGCTTCAGCATCAGTCCTTCCAATGAATATTCAGAACTGATATCCTTTACAATGGACTGGTTAGATCTCCTTGCAGTCCAAGGGACTCTCAAGTGTCTTCTCCAACACCACAGTTCAAAAGCATCAATTATTCGGCACTCAGCTTTCTTTAGAGTCCAACTCTCACATCCATACATGACTACTGGAAAAAAACCATAGCTTTGACTAGACAAACATTTGTTAGCAAAGTAATGTCTCTGCTTTTTAATATGCTATCTAGGTTGGTCTTTATTTGGACTTTATTTTCTTGGGCTCCAAAATCACTGCAGATGGTGACTGCAGCAATGAAATTAAAAGACACTTGCTCCTTGGAAGAAAAGCTATGAACTAGACAGAAAGAAATTGCTTATGACTAAAAATAAGATCCAGGACTTCCCTGATGGTCCAGTGGTTAAGACTGTGCTTCCCCTGCAGGGGGCATGGGTTTGATTCCTGGCCCATGTGGTGTGGCAAAAAATAAAATAAAATCCGGCGACCTCTTAGCCCCACGCTCTTCTTTTCTCTTTTGGCTAGAATTCTTACAAGATGTGATATTGCTGGTCAGAGATCTTCCTGTTGAAAGTGGAGTTAGGTGAAACAAGATGAATAAAATCAGGATCAATAATAAGGGTGCCTTAAAGAGGAAGTATATTATTTTGGGTGGAGATTACTAAGAGGCAGACCTGGAACTATATTTTCTTTTTTTGCAGAATAAAGTTTTTCAGTTTAGCAGAGTGTAATTCTTCCATATTAAGTGATCTTAAAATGCATAAACTTTCAAAGATACATCAGACTATATCTTTGGCCTTTTGATACATTATGTTTGCTCAGTTGTATCCTACTCTTTCTGACCCCACTGGACTGCAGTCTGCCAGGCTCCTCTGTCCATGGGATTTTCCAGGCAAGAATACTGTAGTGGCTTGCCATTTCCTACTCCATTTGATACATTAATGCTATAATAATGTAAATTAAAGCGTTTAAGCTTCATGGCTCTATAGCTTTGAACTTTATAAGTAAACAGCTGTCTAGCTTTTCAGACACTCATATAATCAGGCATTCTTAGAAATTATGAAAATTCCTACTGACACTTATTCTTCATTACTCTTATCAATTTGCACATTGTAGTGTGCTCAGAATTTAGTAGTCATACACATAGAATATTCTCAGTAGATTATTTCTCATAAAATATATTAAAATTATAGATCACTCATAATATATGCATTGACTGATAACACCTACAGACTAAATTATGTTTATTTAGATTGGAATAAATTACCAAATCTTATCTAATGAAATATCCTTGAGGTTATCCTTTAAGATACTTAGTTAAAACAACTCAACATGTAATATATATAACCTAGACAATCTGATTTTTACATCACTTCAGTTTCCAATGCTACATAATAACTGCCAACATGATAATTAACAGTTGCTGCTAAGTCACTTTAGTCATGTCTGACTCTGTGCAACCCCATAGATGGCAGCCCACCAGGATCCCCCGTACCTGGGATTCTCCAGGCAAAAACACTGGAGTGGGTTGCCATTTCTTTCTCCAAATTTTTTTTTTTCCTCAGAGCTTAAAAAACCACCATGTTTCCCTGGTAGCTCAGCTGGTAAAGAATCCAGCTGCAATGTGGGAAACCCAAGTTTGATCCCTGGGTTGGGAAGATCCCCTGGAAAAGGGAATAGCTACCCACTCCAGTATTCTGGCCTGGAGAGTTCCGTGAACTGTATAGTCCATGATGTTGCAAAGAGTCAGACATGACTGAGTGACTTGCACTTTAAAAAACAGAAACTTGCACTAATTCTATTGAACATATATTGAACTGATTACCTACATGAATATATCATATATAATCCTAGAAACATGATCTAAGGATGCAATTTAATGTCATAGTTTAAAGCACAATTCCTAACACTAAGCTTCTTAGGTTGAAGTCCTGGTATTGCCACTCAGTTTTCATTCCAATCCCAAAGAAACGCAATGCCAAAGAATGCTCAAACTACCGCACAATTGTACTCATCTCACACGCTAGTAAAGTAATGCTCAAAATTCTCCAAGCCGGGCCTCAGCAATACGTGAACCATGAAATTCCTGATGTTCAAGCTGGTTTTAGAAAAGGCAGAGTAACCAGAGATCAAATTGCCAACATCCACTGGATCATGGAAAAATAAAGAGAGTTCCAGAAGAACTCTATTTTCTGTTTTATTGACTATGCCAAAGCCTTTGACTGTGTGGATTGCAATAAACTGTGGAAAATTCTGAAAGAGATGGGAATACCAGACCACCTGACCGGTCTCTTGAGAAACCTATATGCAGGTCAGGAAGCAATAGTTAGAACTGGACATGGAACAACAGACTGGTTCCAAATAGGAAAAGGAGTATGTCAAGGCTGTATATAGTCACCCTGCTTATATAACTTATATGCAGAGTACATCATGAGAAACACTGGACTGAAAGAAGCACAAGCTGGAATCAAGATTGCCGGGAGAAATATCAATAACCTCAGATATGCAGATGACACCACCCTTATGGCAGAAAGTCAAGAGCCTCTTGATGAAAGTGAAAGTGGAGAGTGAAAAAGTTGGCTTAAAGCTCAACTTTCAGAAAACGAACATCATGGCATCTGGTCCCATCACTTCATGGGAAATAGATGGGGAAACAGTGGAAACAGTGTCAGACTTTATTTTTCTGGGCTCCAAAATCACTGCAGATGGTGACTGCAGCCATGAAATTAAAAGACACTTACTCCTTGGAAGGAAAGTTACGACCAACCTAGCTAGCATATTGAAAAGCAGAGATATTACTTTGCCAACAAAGGTCCGTCTAGTCAAGGCTATGGTTTTTCCAGTGATCATGTATGGATGTGAGAGTTGGACTGTGAAGAAAACTGAGTGCCGAAGAATTGATGCTTTTGAACTGTGGTATTGGAGAAGACTCTTGAGAATCCCTTGGACTGCAAGGAGATCCAACCAGTCCATTCTGAAGGAGATCAGCCCTGGGATTTCTTTGGAAGGAATGATGCTAAAGCTGAAACTCCAGTGCTTTGCCCACCTCATGCAAAGAACTGACTCATTGGAAAAGACTCTGATGCTGGGAGGGATTGGGGGCAGGAGGAGAAGGGGACGACAGAGGATGAGATGGCTGGATGGCATCACTGACTCGATGGACGTGAGTCTGAGTGAACTCAGGGAGTTGGTGATGGACAGGGAGGCCTGGCATGCTGCGATTCATGGGGTCACAAAGAGCTGGACATGACTGAGCGACTGAACTGAACTGAACCGAAGCAGCATGATTCTGTATATGTGGATAATAAGCCAAAATGTCCTATAAGAAATGGATTATAGGCAAAGTTTTTGAAAGTAGTCATCAAGGAAAAAAAAGTGTTTACTATTATATTGCACTACTTCATTTGTAACATTTTTTGTCCTGTTTTCATTTTAATGTTTTCTTTCAGTGTTTTTATTTCAAATTTTCAACTTAGGTTACCTGAAGATCTTCCGTATGTTGCTGAGATGTACTGTTAATTATTACTTGTTAACAGTTCTTAAAGTTCAGATAATACCAGTTGAGATTCTAATGTGTCAGTACTACATGACTAGAGAGCTGCCTAAATGGACCATTTAATATACCCTTGCTCATAAATGTAAACAGTAACGCTCCACTATAGCTTCCTCTATTAATATGCAAAACTGAATTATCTCTTACATTAACAGACAATGAAAGCTTATTGATCCATTCTAATAAAGGCTCTAACTTCATTAGTTAAAACAGATAAAACGTAATAGCGTTCATAGCTATAGATAATGTTTTAGATTCCTATTATTATCTATGAATCTAGATTGATTTGTTGAACATATCTAGATGATACATGAGTATCACATGGATTATAAATCTTAAAAGTGCATTTTTTGTTTGTTCCCTTTATATTAACCATTATAGTATTTCTATAGTCTTGTCTTTCTTTTTTTTTTTTTTTCATTTAAAAAAATCAGCTTTATTGAGATAGTATTCGCATTCAAAACATTCACCTATTTAAAAGTACAATTCAGTTGTTTCTAATATATTCATAGAGTTGTGCAGTCATCATTACAATCAATTTAAGAGCATTTTTAATCATTCCCTCCAAATATGCATACCCATTAGCAGCTATTTCCCACCTTTTTTTCCAGTCCCCCCAGTCCTAGGCAACTACCAGTCTTCTTGCTATTGCTATGAATGTGCCAATTCTGGGTATTTCATAGGTGAAAACTAACCTCTCTGTGGTCAGTGATTGTGTGTCCTGTCACCCCTGTATGTCCAGTGCCCACAGAGAGCCTGGTATATGGTTGGCACTCAAGAAATATTTGTTGTATGATGGGCAGATTGAATAGTTAAAAATGTCAATTTTCAAAGTCAATCACTCCCTTTTCTGTATATCTGCTACATTCTTACATATATTTATTGCTGTTTTTATCATGCACATTGACATTTTTAATGTACTTGTTTATCTCCGTGGATTAGGAGTTTCATGAGGACAAGAGCCATGCCTGATTCATCTTTGTATATCTTTGCTGAGTGTGTTACTTGGCACACCACACATTAGACAAATATTTGCCGGGTGGGTAAATGAATGAATGAGTTAGCTCTGAGCCCCCACTTCCCCAGATTGGCAGTCAAGCTCTACCACTGGGACAGGTGGGCTCAGTACATTTGTTTGTTCATCCGGCCAGTGTTTATTAGCAACTTAGGGTGTTATTTTATCTTTCCCATCAGCATTCCATGAATGTTTGCCTCTTCCATGGTGATCATTCCCTCTGTGTATAATCCTGGTGTCCCCTCAAGCCCTGCACTGCCGGGAGCCGGCATATTGCATATTGAGTGCATATTGCATATTGAGTGAGGATCTGTAATAGCTCAACTGGAATTCTATCACTGCCGGGAGTCAGCGTGAGGAACTCCGCCCATGACAAAGGTCATGAGGAAGGAGGCTCGGCATACGCAAAGGCGGGATCGAGCCTCAGGAGTCCCCCTGGAAATTCTCGAGCATCTACCCCCAAAACCAGAGTCTGCCTACTTTCTGCTTTGTGCTTTCACTTACACCTCTGACTTTACAGGGGGCTGTCCCCCACTACCTCTCTCTGAAAAAAGAGTTAGCTTACAGCTCCAGTTAATAATTCTTGGATGTGACAGTGTTTCAACCTACAAACTCCTTTGGAAATCCTCTAGCCTGCCTGAATGGGTTTTTCCGGCCACATGTGATTGTTCAGAGCCTCCCAACTGTGAGAGGCAGGAGATGTTCTAAACTGCCTAAACACAGATTCCTTTGAGTAGTTAAGAGATTGATTAGAAATTGTATTGGTGAAGGGTTTTTCACTTGTTGGGCCAATGTTTGCTGCTAAGTCTCCATACTCCTTACCTACTGTGTCCTTGGCAGTGTATTGATTGATATAATGGGTGTATAGAAATGTAAAATGCAGCTTTGTCCAATGCTTTTTGGAAGGCTGGCGCCTGACTTTGGAATAATCACCTTTAGAGAAAGATAAGTTTCTTAAAATGTTAACAGGCCTCCGGGCCAGAAGATGATGTCTATCACCTGAACTTTTGCATATGATAAGTTTACAGGAAAAAAGCCTGGCTTGCTGCATGACTCTACCCCTTCCCCCATTATCCTCTATGCATAACTTAAGGTATAAAAACTACTTTGGAAAATAAAGTGCGGGCCTTGTTCACTGAAACTTGGTCTCCCCATGTCACTCTCTCTCCCAAATTCCAGCTGAGTGTCCATCTGGAGCGCGGATGTCCTCTGCGACCATTTATTTGCCTGGGCTTCTAAGACCCCCTCGAGAAGGTGTCTAAGGTGGGGCACCTTCCGCTATTCGAGAGGGCGCCTGCGGCCTCCGTGGTCAGAGCTAACCTGGTGTCACGGGTTATATTGATTTTCCGCGTAAACCAAGCCACTCAGCTTCTTTTCTCCACTGAATTTTCCTACTGAGCTATCCTTATTTCAGCCGCTTTTCTCCACTGAATTTCCTCACTGAGCTATCCTCATTCTATTACTCTTTATATCTTTGATGAATAAATAATTAAATAAGTCGCCGACGCCGTCCCCGCTTCGAATACCCTGGATCAGCCGGGGCTGGACCCTGGCACTGCACAGCCACCATCCCCCAACACACAGATTTAGGAGTTCATCAAATGATGTGTGGTTTTGTTTTCTTTTGGCTGCACTGTTCGGCATATGGGATCTTAGTTTCCCTGCCAGGAATCGAACCAATGCCCACTGCAGTGGAAGCAATGAGTCTTAACCATTGGACCACCAGGGAAGTCCCGCTATATGGTTTATTTTTTTTAATTTTTAAATTAAATTAAATTTATTTGCTTTTAAGTCTTTATTGAATTTGTTACAATATTGCTTCTGATTTGTGTCTTGGTTTTTTGGCCTCAAGTCATGTTTGATCATAGCTTCCAACCAGGAATTGAACCCATGCCTCCTGCCTTGAAATGCCAAATGCTTAACTACTGGACCACCAGGGAAATCCCCTGCTGTGGTTTAAAGCCCATGTTTGAGAGTCTCTGAGGCTCTGGACATCAAGGGCAGGGTCACTGTGTCAGACAGGGTCATGATGTTTAATTCCCTCATCCTGAGGTACATTAGTAGGTACTGCTGCCCAGAGGATTCAGCTGGAGTGGTCAGAGTGAGGGGTCATGTCACAGAGAGAACACTCTGCTTGGTGAGGCATCTGTGTCTGAAGGGTATGTAGAGAATGTCTCCATATGTTGGTTTACCTGGCTTGAATTGTACCAAAACCTTTTCCAGAAAGTCATTGGTGTGGCAACAAGGGAAACAGAAGGCCTATTTCTATAGGCTGGTTCTTTGCTGTTGGTGGTGATGTTATTCAGTTGCTAAATCATGTCTGACTTTTTGTGACTCCATGGACTGTATCACACTAGGCTTCCCTGTCCTTCACCATCTCCCAGAGCTTTCTCAAACTCACGTCCATTGAGTCGGTGATGCCATCCAACCATTTTGTCCTCTGTCGTCCCCTTCTCCTTTTGTCTTCAGTCTTTCCCAGCATCAGGATCTTGTCTTTCTTATGTTCCAATTCTTTTCATTATTTAAAACTTTTATTTCATATTGGAGTATAATTGATTAACAATGGTGTTTTAGTTTTAGGTGTTCAGCAGAGTGATTCAGTTATGTTGTTGTTGTTCAGTTGCTAAGTTGTGTTCAACTCTTTGCAACCCCATGCACTGCAGCATGCCAGGCTTCCCCCTCCTCCACTATCTCCAGGAGTTTGCTCAAGTTCATGTCCTTTGATTTGGTGATACTATCTAACCATTTCATCCTTGCCTCCCTCTTCTCCTTTTGCCTTCAGTCTTTCCCAGCATAAGGGTCTTTTCTAATGTGTCAGCTCTTTGCATCAGGTGGCCAAAGTATTTCAGCTTCAGCTTCAGCATCAGTCCTTCCAATGAATGTTCATGGTTGATTTCCTTTAGGCTGATTGGTTTGATCTCCTTGTTGTCCAAGAGAGTCTTCTTCTCTAGCATCACAATTCAAAAGCATCAATTCTTCTGGACTCAGCTTTCTTTATGATCCAACTCTCACATCCATACATGACTACTGGAAAAACCATAGCTTTGACTAGATGGGCCTTTGTCAGCAGAGTGATGTCTTTGCTTTTTAATATGCTGTCTAGGATTGTCATATCTTTCCTTCCAGGAACCAGATATCTTCTAATTTCATGGTTGCAGTCACCATCTGCAGTGATTTTGGAGCCCAAGAAAATAAAGTCTCTCACGGTTTTCACTGTTTCTATTTGCCATGAAGTGATGGGACCAGATGCCATGATTTTGGTTTTTGAATGTTGAGTTTTAAGCCAGCTTTTTCACTCTCATCTTTCAACCTCATCATGAGACTCTTTAGTTCCTCTTTACTTTCTGCTATTAGAGGGGTATTTTCTGCATATCTGAGGTTGTTGATATTTTTCCCAGAAATCTTGATTCTAGCTCGTCATTATCCAACCTAGCATCTCACATGATGTACTCTGCACGTAAGTTAAATAAGTAGGATGACAATAGACAGCATTGTCATAATTTTTTCACAATTTTGAAGTCAGTTGTTTCATGTCCGGTTCTAACTGTTGCTTCTTAAGCTGCATACAGGTTTCTCAGGAGACAGGTAAGGTGTTCTTTTCTTCCCATCTCTTTAAGAATTTTCACAGTTTGTTGTGGTCCACAGTCAAAGGCTTTCTTGTATTCAATGAAGCAGAAGTAGATGTTTTCCTGGAATTTTCTTGCTTCTCTGTGATCCAGAGAATGTTAGCAATTTGGTCTCTGGTTCCTCTGCCACTTCTAAACCCGGCTTATACATCTGTAAGTTCTCAGTACATGCACTGCTGAAGCCTAGCTTGAAGGATTTTGAGCATAATTTTACTAACATGGAGGGTTATATAGATTCATATCTATTCTTTTTACAAATTATTTGTTTATGATCACTATACATATATTAAATCTTAATGAGTCACTTATAGTTAAAAGGAGACAATTCTTTACAATTAAGTATTGATTTGGATGGAGAGCAGAATACTATTATGTACTTACACATATATATATTTAATATAATTCAATGTTAAAATTAACTTCTTTTTAACATAGCTGACTTAAAGTACTAAAATTATATCAGTCTAATTACTGTCGTCTTTGTTTTGTTATTCATGCTTACAGACTTCTAAAATTGTATTTGTTTCTCTTTTTCTAGTAAAATATTTAAAACTTTGGTGTCCTATTTGTGATTTAACACAAAATGTTGTCTTTTCAATAAGCTTAGGCTAGCTGTCTCCCCCAAATGAGAAAAAATCACATAATAGTATATTTTTATAATGCTATTATTAAAGCATAATTTTTTTTCTTCAGTGTCTTGTAGTTTTTGGAGTACAGGTCTTTTGCCTCCTTAGGTAGATTTACTCCTAGGTATTTTGTTTTATTTTATGCAATGGTAAATGAGATTGTTTCCCTAATTTATCTTTCTGATAGTTTATTGTTAATGTATAGAAATGTGACAGATTTCTATATATAAGTTTGTATCCTGTAATTTTATTGTATTTATTGATGAGCCCTGGTAGTTTTCTTGTGGTGTCTTTAGGCTTTTCTATGTCATCAGCAAGCACTGAAAGTTTGACTCTTTGGATTTGGATTCCTTTCCAATTTGGATTCCTTCTGTGTGTTTTTGCTTCTGATTGCTGAGCCTTGATTCCAAAACTATGTTGAATAAAATGGAGAGAGTAGACATCTCTGTCTTATTCCTGATCTAAGAGGAAATGCTTTCAACCATTCACCATTGAGTATGATGTTAGCTGTGGGTTTGTTGTATATATCCTTTTTATTATTTTGAAGCATGTTCCCTTTATGCTGCTTGCTGGAGAGGTTTTTTTTTTTTTTTTTTTATCATAAATGAATGTGAATTTTATCAAAAGATTTTTCTGCATCTATTGAGATGATTATATGGTTTTTATTCTTCAATTTGTTAAATTTGCAGCAAAATGGATGGTTGGCATTATGCTGATTGAAATAAGTCAGACAGAGAAAGCAAATACTGTTTGATGTCACTTATATGTGGAATCTAAAAAACAACAAACTAGTGGCTATAACAAAAAAGAAACAGATTCAATGGATATAGAGAATAAATGAGTGATTGACTCTTGGGGGAAGAGGAGCAATATAGTTGTGAGGCAGTGGGAGGTACAAACTACTGGGTGTAAAATAGTCCATAAGGTGGTTTTATACAACACAGGGGATATAGTCAATTATCTGTAATAACTGTAAAGGAAGTGTGATCTTTAAAAATTCTATAAAAATAAAAAAATGAAATGTATATATTTTAAAAAGCTATATATTTAGTGTACAGATAAGTCCTTTATTCTTAGATTATATATATTTTTTTGTTGTAGTAAATGTGACATGTGATATTGGAATTTTTTTTATGTAATGTTTCTTCTCAAACAAGCAGAAAATGAAAAGCCCTAATAATTACAGGTAGCTTTCCTTATTAAAAAAAAAAAAAATTGTACTAAGTTATCACTGCTCTAAAGAATCTACCTTCAGTGAAAGAGACCCAGGTTCAAGCCCTGGGTCAGAAAGATCTTCTGGAGGAGGAACTGGCTATCCACTTCCATAGTCTTGCCTGAAGAATTCCATGGACAGAGGAGTCTGGTGGGCTATAGTCCATGGGGTCTCAGAGTCAGATATGAATAAGAGACTAGCACTTTCACTTTTTAAAAAATCACTGCTCTAAATTAAGTAGAAAATCAAGAATTCTTTGTGTAATGTGAATATTTTCAACTGATGCTAAAGTTCATTCATGTATCTAAACCTTTCCCTGGTGGCCAACAGCTTTTAATACGCATTTGTAGTGATATTTTAAAATTGTTCCAGGTATGAATCCAGAGGTGTATAATCACCAGAAAGCTGGCTCCAAATAATTATCAGGTCTCTTTAGTATGCACGCAAGAACAATGCATCATGCACACATGTGGAAGTGTTTGATCAGGGCAGTAAATCAGGTATCATAGTGACTTGATATTGAAGGGATCAAATAAAGAGTGCAATACTGTAGAATATGTATAAAACCTGAAATATATTGCTATAATGAGTCATCAATTAGATTATAATAATTTTTGCATTCTTGTATATTAATTCTTCTGAAAATACTTAATTCATATAATTTAAAATTCCTATGACTTAAAATTTCTTAATTTTAATCTGTATCCACTGAGCCTGCTTTTTTGTTATAAACGCTAGTTTTTTGTATTTTTTAGATTTCACATATAAGTGACATCAAACAATATTTGCTTTCTCTGTCTGATTTATTTCACTCAGCATAATGCCAAACATCCATTTTGCTACAAATTTAACTTAATTCTTATGATTTAAAATCTCAAAGGATAACAGTTTTACGTAAGATTTGGTGTCATTTCTCTAGTCCATTTTTTCCCATGGTGTCATTTCTTCCCAATCCAGAGATCGAACATGGGTCTCCTGCATTGCGGGTGGATGTTTTACCATTCGAGCCACCAGGGAAACCACCATCGCTGTTCTAGTTCAGACGGTAAAGCGTTTGTCTACAACGCGGGAGAACCCGGTTCGATCCCTGGCTTTGGAAGATCCCCTGGACAAGGAAATGGTAATCCACTCCAGTACTATTGCCTGAAAAATCCCATGGACAAAAGAGCCTGGTAGGCTACATGTCCCTGGGGTCGCAAAGAGTCGAACACAACTGAGCGACTTCACTTTAATATTTCTTTCTCTAGTCCATGGTGTGTGTATATGAATG
Organism: Bubalus bubalis; assembly: GCF_019923935.1. Lineage (NCBI taxonomy): Eukaryota > Metazoa > Chordata > Mammalia > Artiodactyla > Bovidae > Bubalus > Bubalus bubalis. The sequence goes on along the minus strand of NC_059157.1, from coordinate 76,590,038 downwards.
TGCTTATTAAAGCAACTGCAAAGTAACTCTGTACACAAACATATAGACTAATTACTATATTAGGAGACTGAAAACACAGACACACAGAGTTAAGTGAAAAAATAAGTACTGGTCATGCTTTGTATCCCAGAAAGCATGATACCGTAACACATTCATTCACCTTGCTGTCTATGTTTGGCAAACACAATAAAGATATTGCTGGGTGTGTATTAAAGGGATTATAGTTTATTTCCAAAACACGAGCTACGATTATTCTCCAGCTTTGCAGAAGAGATTTAAGTCACCCATTGAAATATGTCAGGGTCTAACTGTCATGGGGAAATGAAGGAAATGAAAACTTTTGCTTTAAAGTAAGTAAATAAATAAATCTGTTTGTAATCCCATGTATATTGTAGTTTATAAAGAAATATATGTGAGGAAGCAGAATCTGACAGTTTTACTCTTCATTCTCTATTATTCCCTCAAACACACACCCAAAAAGACAGACAAACAGAAAAATCCAGAAAGACAAGTACATAACTATATAAAGATCCTCTATAGCTTTGAGACCCAGAAAGAGTTAGAAGGAAAGTAAAAGATCTTGGTGAAGATCAATGTGCAGTTGGCTTACAATTCCTACTCCAATCCTGGGATTAAGAACCTCAGAAGTATTAAATAACTCACTAGAAAGTTTGGGGAATTGGAGACTGAAGAGACTTGTTATACTATTTCCTTTCTGGAATTCTGACAAAGGCAACTTCCCAGGCCTTCCTCACATCACTATGGTTTGGGATTAATAGAGGAAGTATGGCTGCGTGGCATGTCATTGTGAGTGAGTGGCAATTCCTCTCTCTGAGGAAGTACTACTGAGTTTCTGGTATTTCCCTAAGGAGGTTTTAGGGAGGAGAAAGTGACTATATTTCCATGTACTACCATGGAGAACACCCACAAGTAACTGGGAGATATAGCTGGTATATTTGATAGGTATCCTAATGGTGCAAGCTTGTGAGGAGAAAGTGACTATATTTCCATGTACTACCATGGAGAACACCCACAAGTAACTGGGAGATATAGCTGGTATATTTGATAGGTATCCTAATGGTGCAAGCTTGTGCTCCCTAGAGATGCAGAATGGAAGGTAAAATTTGATAATAAGATGAGGATAAGATTATTTCAGTGCTTGGTTGAGTGGTGAGGTGAGGAGAGATAAGAACTAGATACAACCTTGTGTTTAGGTCACAGGATGTAAGTTTGTAAAGTTGTTGACTTTCCAAAGACCAGACACATCTCCCTGATCTTATAATGCCAACTCAGACAGAAGGATGAGAAGGAAAAAAGCCTTAGACTTTGAACTTTAGATTACATGTTTCAAACTGAGAAAGTTATTTTCTTTCTATTTATGGAGTCCTATTTAGGAGAACTGGATTTAATTTAAAAATATAGACTAGAAACCAAAACTTTTTTTTGATATTTAAGTTTTTATGAAGAACTGGGATTGCACAAAAGAGTCAGTATTATAGATATTATAAAAAGATTACTCAGTAAAACTTGTAAGAGTATAAGTTAATCAATAAAATGTATTTAAATATAGATGGGTCATTGTTATATCTCATGTACTTCAGCTTATAAATCATAAGCAAAACAATATTAATAGAGCCATTAGAAATCAGGTACAAATAGTATGACAGTATTTATTTTTAAATTATCCCACTGAAAATTAACTTGTATGGCCTGCATAATATGGAAAAACTAGTTAATGAGTTTAGTAGCTATTCTATTGACCTCTATTCTCAATTCTCAGATTCCTTCTTAATAATTATCTACAGAGGCTACAGAATCAACTATTTATTTCCATGATCTATCCACCCTACTCTTGTTTTAGTTGTGTTTATCACATTATAAATCATAATTATTTGAGTTTCAACATGTATTTACCATGGCTTCCTATTTTTCTGCTGCATGATTGCTTTTGTGACATTTAGTCAGAGATCAGCTACAGAGCAGGATATAAAACTCTGGAGATCTTATGTTTGAGCATTGTAGGAAAAGGATTATCTCCAGACTTTTATCATCTACTGCTAGCCCAGGAGCCAAGCATATGTAGATTGTGTGAGTTGAAAAGATCTCATATGTAGATTGTGTGAGTTGAAAAGATCTCATGAAGAGCTTGAAGAACCAGATATAAGGATTATAGTTCAATAATCTTTTTTTATGATATTTTTCACTATATGAGAAACACAGAAGATACATATATATATATATATATATATACACACACACATATATATAAAACATTTATATGTACATAAGTATATTCTCTTTTGAGAAGGAACACGTGAATCTAGTGATATTTCTTATACTTTGACTGGAGTTTAGAGTGATCAGTAAGATATAATAAGTCTCTTTGCATCATGGTTCAAGAGCTAACTTCCTCTGGTCTCACAAAAGAACAAAGAACAGCTCTCCAGAATATATATACCTCATAAAATGGTTGCCTGAGCAGATGTTACAAAAAGACAGTGATATACAGTGATCATAAAACTAAGTATATGCTTCAGTATTGCACTCTTAACCTGTGTCTACTTATAACTAACAGTTTCTGAGACTGATTTGATATCTCATGATTAATAGGAAAGTCATCACCATCCCCTAAAAGGAGAGTCTGTGGACTCCACATGGGGAAGAATATAAAGCCATTAGAGGAAGTTTTGTTCAGGTCAGTGTAAGTATATCTGAAGTTTAGCTAGTTTTAAAATTAGAATTCTATTTGTTTTCCCATATTTATAGAAGATTTAGGGTAATATCAATAGTGGAGGGCATGTATGTATGATAAGGCAGAGTAAAAAGAGGAACTTATTGGTATAATCATGTAACAACAATATTTTATTAAAAGCAGTCACATTTAGTGAAAGACAATTTAATTTCTTTGAACTTTGATTTTGAAAATTAGAATCACTAAGCTAAGAATATACCTTTACCTCCATATATTGAGATGAGTTTGTGATACTGCCTCAGTTCTCCACTTGATATTTTCAAGAGTTCCATTAACTGAGGGCTGTCACCTTGTTGGAAGCTCAGAAATAGAGAAGTAAATTTATATCACCCCATTGACAAGACTGGTAAGAAATATTGTGTGTTTGTACAATGACCATACTGCAAAACAGCAAAATGAGTAACTCTGGAGGTCTAACAAGGAGTCAGGTGGTTAAAATCAAGATGAAAACATAATTTGGAACCTTTTAGTGACCTAGAGCCAGACATCCTGGAATGTGAAGTCAAGTGGGCCTTAGAAAGCATCACTACGAACAAAGCTAGTGGAGGTGATAGAATTCCAGTTGAGCTATTCCAAATCCTGAAAGATGATGCTGTGAAAGTGCTGCACTCAATATGCCAGCAAATTTGGAAAACTCAGCAGTGGCCACAGGACTGGAAAAGGTCCATTTTCATTCCAATCCCAAAGAAAGGCAATGCCAAAGAATGCTCAAACTACCACACAATTGCACTCATCTCACACGCTAGTAAAGTAATGCTCAAAATTCTCCAAGCCAGGCTTCAGCAATATGTGAACTGTGAACTTCCTGATGTTCAAGCTGGTTTTAGAAAAGGCAGAGGAACCAGAGATCAAATTGCCAATAACTGCTGGATCATGAAAAAAGCAAGAGAGTTCCAGAAAAGCATCTATTTTGGCTTTATTGACTATGCCAAAGCCTTTGACTGTGTGGATCACAATAAACTGTGGAAAATTCTGAAAGAGATGGCAATACCAGACCACCTGATCTGCCTCTTGAGAAATCTGTATGCAGGTCAGGAAGCAATAGTTAGAACTGGACATGGAACAACAGACTGGTTCCAAATAGGAGAAGGAGAATGTCAAGGCTGTATATTGTCACCCTGTTTATTTAACTTATATACAGAATACATCATGAGAAACGCTGGACTGGAAGAAACACAAGCTGGAATCAAGATTGCTGGGAGAAATATCAGTAACCTCAGATATGCAGATGACACCACCCTTATGGCAGAAAGTGAAGAGGAACTAAAAAGCCTCTTGATGAAAGTGAAAGTGGAGAGTGAAAAAGTTGGCTTAAAACACAACATTCAGAAAATGAAGATCATGGCATCTGGTCCCATCATTTCATGGAAATAGATGGGGAAACATTTTCAGACTTTATTTTTTTGGGGCTCCAAAATCACTGCAGAGGGTGACTGCAGCCATGAAATTAAAAGACGCTTACTCCTTGGAAGGAAAGTTATGACCAACCTAGATAGTATATTCAAAAGCAGAGACATTACTTTGCCAACAAAGATCCGTCTAGTCAAGACTATGGTTTTTCCTGTGGTCATGTACGGATGTGAGAGTTGGACTGTGAAGAAAGCTGAGTGCTGAAGAATTGATGCTTTTGAACTGTGGTGTTGGAGAAGACTCTTGAGAGTCCCTTGGACTGCAAGGAGATCCAACCAGTCCATTCTGAAGGAGATCAGCCCTGGGATTTCTTTGGAAGGAATGATGCTACAGCTGAAACTGCAGTACTTTGGCCACCTCATGCGAAGAGTTGACTCATTGGAAAAGACTCTGATGCTGGGAGGGATTGGGTGCAGGAAGAGAAGGGGACAACAGAGGATGAGATGGCTGGATGGCATCACTGACTCCATGGATGTGAGTCTGGGTGAACTCTGGTAGTTGGTGATGTACAGGGAGTCCTGGCGTGCTGCGATTCATGGGGTCACAAAGAGTTGGACACAACTGAGCGACTGAATTGAACTGACTGAGTGCTTTGGACATTAAAGGGACAGTGGTGTTCTGGCCATTGTATGTACTAAGCCTTTCTTGTACCAAGGGTAAAGGAGAAAAAAAAACGAAAAATAGGAGGCAAGCATATTATCTGTTGAACCTCTTTATTGCAGTAAGTGAATTCTGTTACAAGATTCTTTTCGTCACACGTGCTAAATCTTATTTATAATCAAGAATGAAAAGTGGAAGTTTTAAGGGTTTTTATGTTCTATGATTTAGAACTACTATGATTTACAGTTTTAAATTTAAAAAGTTAATTTTGTAAGAGTATATATCTGCTTGTTTTAGAAATAATTACACATCTGCTGAAAATAAATCATACACACTTAGTATCTAGGCTTGTTGCAATAGTAAATACAGTAAAACTGGCAGCTTGTTTTAGAAACAGCTGATATTCTTCTAATAAAGGATAAATTGAAAAAGTTTTTCCTCCAAATTTTAGAAATGTCATTAAATTGAAGAGAATCTGATAAGCAAAATTTATTTTACCACAATATCAATTACTTATAATTCAAATATGAGAAGGTTCTATGAATATTTTATTACAGTAATTATAAAAATCAAGATGATTAAAACCTTGCTGTAAATAAGAATATAGTCCTCTTGATATACATTAAGCATAATTTTTCTAATTCGAGAATTACTTTGTGGACAATCATTAAACCTAGTTAAAATAAATGTTAAATTGCATTGGGCTTATTATCTTGAACACAGACTTTGGGTACTTACTATAAGAATATCATTACACTTAAAACTATCTTATTGCTAATCTTTACATTTGCATATATTAAATACATCAATGTTAAACATTAGATTGGATATTTTATGTAATATTAATCTGTAATATAAAATCACTTTTACTCATGTGAAATATATTTTTGGTCTAATATAATATGGTGATTAATGACAAAGTATACAGTTTAAACATAATTAAAACACACATTTTATGTACTTTCAAATAGTTCTTTTGATTTCATTTTTTTAGATTGAAGAATTATTTAATAATATATCTTAAGAGTGAATATATAATTTTCTTTTTTTTTTTTTAAGAGAAGGAGTGTCCTTTCTGTTCTCAGAATTTAGACCTTCAGGTCAAGAAGCAATAGTTAGAAATGGCCATGGAACAACAGACTGGTTCCAAATCAGGAAAGGGGTATGTCAACACTGTATATTGTCAACCTGCTATTTAACATATATGCATATTATATCATGAGAAATGCTGGACTGGATGAAGCACAAGCTAGAATCAAGATTGCTGTGAGAAATATCAATAACCTCAGATATGCGGATGACACCAAACTTATGACAGAAAGCGACGAAGAACTAAAGAGCCTGTTGATGAAAGTGAAAGAGGAGAGTGAAAATGTTGGCTTAAAACTCAACATTCAGAAAACTAAGATCATGGCATCTCGTCCCATCACTTCATGGGAAATAGATGGGGAAACAGTGGAAACAGTGACTGATTTTATTTTGGGGGGCTCCAAAATCACTGCAGATGGTGACTACAGCCATAAAATTAAAAGACGCTTACTCCTTGGAAGAAAAGCTATGACCAACCTAGGCAGCATATTAAAAAGCAAAGACATTACTTTGGCAACAAACGTCCGTCTAGTCAAAGCTATGGTTTTTCCAGTAGTTATGTATGGATGTGAGAGTTGGACTTTAAAGAAAGCTGAGTGCCGAAGAATTGATGCTTTTGAACTGTGGTGTTGGAGAAGACTCTGAGAGTCCCTTGGACAGCAAGGAGATCAAACCAGTCCATCCTAAAGGAAATCAGTCCTGAATATTCATTGGAAGGACTGATGCTGAAGCTGAAACTCCAATACTTTGGCCACCTGATGCAAAGAGCTGACTCATTTGAAAAGACCCTGATGCTGAGAAAGATTCAAGGCAGGAGAAGGGGATGACAGAGGATGAGATAGTTGGATGATATCACTGACTCAATGAACATGAGTTTGGGTAGGCTCCGTGAGTTGGTGACGTATAGGGAGGCCTGGCGTGCTTCAGTTAATTGGGTTGCAAAGAGTCAGAGACGATTGAGCGACTGAACTGAACTGAACTGACTGGGAGATAGTGAAGGACAGGAAGCCTGGCATGCTTCAGTCCATGGGGTTGCAAAGAGTCAGACAAAACTGAGTGACACAACAACAACAATCATATCACATAAAACCTACCCCCTTTACATTACACTCAAACACTATTTAAACCACTTATCATGATTATGACTTTGAATATTTTCTTATATAAATAGTGAAAGTTTACATTTGATACTGTACTGATGACTCTTTATAATTAGAAGTTAAAATGTGTGTGTGTATTTTCTAGATTGCTTCAATATAGTCAGTCCTGGCTTCCTCTTAGAACCAACTCTTGGACTTACTAAAAAAAAAAAAATTACCTTTGCTGTCAACCTACCTCCAGGAATGCTGTGAGGATTGATGGGGTCTGACTAGGTTACTAGGACTCTAAGAGAGTTGATTGTGCAATGAGGGTTAAGAACCACTTGTCAAAGTACAGGTAGATGGAAGCACAGGATTTCTCTGGTAAGAAGAGAGTAAATTGATATTCATTAAGGAAAACCAGTCTCTTTCCTCTGGCAAAATGGCAAAAACATATTTGCTCTTTGCCCTAGTCAGTAAACAAATACTGAGACTGAGTGAAATTATTTGGGAGCCCAGATGTATTTTGGGCATTCCTTATCTGCATATCTAGGTAAAACCTGGTGACCTATCACTTCCAGCATCTCTTGGTAACTTTGAGGTGCTTTAGACAAGGGACTGCCACTTGCTTTATATTCTCAGTTTGCAGTATGAAGCACATTTAGATGTTCTCTTCAAGTCCTCCCACGGTTAGCCAGAAAAGTAGTAAAAGATTTGGCATCTGCAATAAATAGTGTTTGTCTTTACAGGGAGTACTAACATATTTGTTTTAAAGTATCACAGCAGTTGTTGAGCTGTTTTATTTAACCTTAAATTTGTGACTATGTAATACCAGGACAGAATGAACAATCAGAAATATTCAGTTGTTACATATGACATAGACTGTTTTTTATACCAATGCCCCTTATTTATTACTTTATGCAAGTACTCTGGCAAGATTGAACAGTATTTACATATACAGTTCAATACTAGATTCAAGTTTGTATATACTGTGTTTGAAAGGGTGAAAATGTACTTGGATCTATCAACAAATATCAGCGTCAAAATATCTGATCATATCCTATCACTGAAAACAAAGTCCTGATAATTATTTTAACAAATTCGTCTTGCTCCTAGACGGAGAACATATGATTCTTGTTCAGATTTAATACATCTTAATTTTAGGAAGATGATATGTCTATATCATGGCCCTTAACAATAACTGCAGCAGACAGGACTGTCATTTTCCCCTTTCTACGTTTTCTCTTAGGAAAAGAGGACACGAGAATTCTGTGGGAGCTATTTCCTGAGGCAACAATATTTAGAGAAACAGAGCTGAGCAATGACATAGGTAGAGTGTGGCAGACATGGAGACGCACCTCCCCAGCTCCTTTTCAGGAGAGGTTGGCTGTCCTGTTGTATGTGTGCTTGTGGCAGGGATGCTTGTCAGACAGTTTCCAGCATCTCCATCTCCTCCCATGTTGACGCCGAGAGGGACTTAAACCATAGCTAATATCGGAGAAAAGGAAAGGAGATGAGAAAGAGAGAAATGCTAATGACAGTGATTTTGATCTGCCAGTCTTTATTTATGGAACACACAAGATGCCAACCCCTGCCTTCAGATGGTAGACTGGTAAAACTCTGAGCTTAAATGTCATTTCTGTGGGTAAGGAGAAATGTTACAAATTAAATATGTTGGAAATGTTGAATAGAAAAATGATATTGTCTTTGTAATCTAGTCTTATAAGCTTATATTTAAAAGTCTATCAGAATAAGTCATGCACCTGAAAAATTTTTATCTAGTTAAAGGGGAAAAACACTCCATACTAAATGTTTTTGAAAAAGATGGTAGGATAGAAAATTATACATGTGCTTTGATTATGTCATGAGTCATGCTTTAATAAATTATTTGTATTATAGATGTTATATATAATGATAAACTTTCTTTTGATAATTTTAAAGCTTTACATAAATGTCAAGTATGGAAACAGCTTGAAGGTTTCACTGTTCATTCAATGATAGCAAGCCAGTGTCAGAAGCAGTATGTAACACATGCGTGCATGCAGGCTAAGTCAGGTTAGTCATGTCCGACTCTTTGCGACCTCCTGGACTGTAGCCCGCCAGGCTCCTCTGTCCATGGGATTCTCCAGGAAAGAACACTGAAGTAAGTTGCTATGCCCTCCTCCACGGGATCTTCCTGGCCCAAGGATAGAACACATTTCTCCTGCAGCTCCTGCATTGCATGGGATTCTTTACTGCTGAGCCACAGGGAAGCCCGTCTAATACATATTAGACATTTAATAACTAATTTTTGAATGAATAAACGAGAGAACCAAATAATTATTATTGGCAGGCTACTTAGCATATCTTTCTACCTTAAAACCAAAACACTATTTTCCATCCAGTATATTCTTCTTAGTTATTGCAAAATGCACCATAATATGGATAATAATACTTTTAAACATTTTGTTTACAATGTTTTCTCTATCCTCACAAATCTTTCTTCTATCTATACAAATTCTTTTTGCCAGTCTATAGGTTTGCAACTCAACTTACTCTATAGACTAAACTCATTTCTCCTCTAATTCCATTTTTAAAATACTTTTTGCAATAATATATGTATTCCAAATTATGCAATGCATTATTATGCTTTTCTGTTCTCTAGCTGTTTCAACAGTATAGTTTTATATAGTACAGTATATTCCAAGACTCTTGATGTCTTGGGTGTGTCCTGTAATGTCTTGTTATTGCTTCTATCTGGACGAGATACTATTGTTGCTTTGAAAAGTGTCTGGTCAAACTCCTCAGTTCCCAGTGCACCCATGAAGAGCTGGTTGGCTCCCACATCAAGCACTAATTTCTTTCTCCTTCTGGCTTCTCTACTCTTTTGCCTAAAGGATTTCTTGATATTTTTGTGAGCTTGCTTACCCCTCGTTCTCAGCAGGATACTAGGGATCAACTGATGAGAGACCAGAGTGTCAGGCACAACTCCCAGGCTTTCCATATCCCATTGGTACAAGTCTAATATGTGCTGCTAAAAGAGTACCCAGGAGGATTAAACTCATGCTGATAATTTTTTTCACTAGCACATCCTTTATGGGCCGGTTTCTCTTTACTGTTTTCATTCTGTATTCTCAGTTGTACTTTCTGGTATCACTTCCCAAATAAACCACCTGCCCTCAAGTATTTGACTGAGGCTGTGCTTTAAAGGGAATCCAAACTAAGACAAAGCCTTTTCCAGTTTTTGTGTCTCTGACTCATTTTCCTTCAGAATTCAGCTTGAATATTAGACTAAATAATAATCCCTCAAAAAAGTCCATGTCCTAATTCCTGGAATCAGTGAATGTTACCTTACCTGGCAAGAGGACTTTCCATACTCAACTAACTTCAGGTTTTTGAGATAAGATTATCCTAGCATATCCAGGTGGGTCCAGGGTAATCACAAGATCGTTGTGATTCAGAGAGAGAATAAGAGAGAATGGAAGCAGAAGTCAGAGAGGAGAAAAGATGGTACACTGCTTGTTCTTAAGATGGAAGAAGGAGCACAAAACAGGGAAGGTAGGCAATGTCTAGAAGCTGGAAAAGGGCAAGGAAGCAGATTCATTCATAGATCCTCCAAAAAGAATGCACCCTTGCAGATCTATTTTTAGACTTCTGATCTCCAGAACTATAACATAAATTTGTGTTTAAGCCACTGAATTTGTGGTTATGTTTTATAGCAGTAGGAAACTAATACAAATACCACTTCTTCAAAAGCCTTCCATAATCATCTTATCTATGGGAGATTTCACTCAAGCAAACATATGGAAAATATGACTATTCTGTATTATCACATAGTAAGTGTTCCACATTTAGTCACAAACAAGGATACCATGCACTCTTTTAAAATGTATTATCTTTATAGTATTATAGGAACAGTGTGTGTATGTGTGAATGTGGGCACGCTCAATCGTGTCTGACTATTTGTGGCCTTATGGACTGTGGCCCACCAGACTCCTCTGTCCATGGAGTTATCCTGGCAAGAATACTAGAGTGGGTTGCCATTTCCTCCTTCAGGGGATCTCCATACTCAGGGATTGAACCTGCATCTCCTGCATGGCAAGCAGAATCTTTATCACTGAGCCAAGGGGGATGCCCATTCTAGTACAGTATTATTGCAATAGTAATGTAATAGTAGTAATAATATTGAGTGACAACATATGTTCAATGTAAAAAGAGTATGTTTCCATTCCTAACTTCTGAGTTATTGTTTAAAGTCTTTTCCAAGATGGTTTCCTACTATGATAACTGAACTTTTTCTTGGGCATTGTTTCCTCAGTCTATTAGCCACATTTATTATTTCTCTGATTCCTCACTCCATGGGGCTGACATATGCTTTAGAGTTCAGAGATGTGTGACTTGCCAGGCTAACAGTTATTTTGCACTTGAGTTATTTAACTAAGCTGTTTAAGCTTCACTACTAGCAATATTAACTGAATATCTTCCTACTCGAATGCCTTTATTAGGCATGTATCTAATCTCTTGACAAATAAAATACTTTTTGGATATGTCTTCTTGTCCCCCAGTGTACAAAAAACATCCTTGATCTCCTGAGTCAAAACAAAACAAAACCAACAGACAAAGGGCAGAAAAATCTCAACCTGAAATGCCCAGGTTGCCAGGTGAGATAACCAATTGCAGTTTGTTCATTATCAGTGTGCTTTCTACTATGCATGATGCTACCTATGTTTTCCTAGCAGCAGAGGCTCCTTGCTATTAATATGAACTTATTAATAGCATGTTCATAAGCTGTTTTACAGATCTTTATTTTAACTTCAATTGTTTTAATTCTTTCAGTGTACTTGTACATACTTTCTTACCTTCATAATTGATCTTGGATATTATGCTATTAATTATATTTTATAATAGTCTTCAGTATTATATCTTACTATATACTGCCAGGGGTGGCGGGCGGGAGGCGCTACCCCATGCCCCTAAGCCTGAGGCCAGGGGTGGCGGCTGGAATACCAACCCCACACCATGGCTGCGCAGGCACAGGAGGGCCTAGAGGAGCTATCCCACATTGAAGGTCAGGAAGGGCGGAGGTGAGGAGATACCCCTCGTCCAAGGTAAGGAACATTGGCTGCACTTTGATGGAGCAGCCGTGAAGAGATACCCCACGCCCAAGGTAAGAGAAACCCAAGTAAGATGGTAGGTGTTGCAAGAGGGCATCAGAGGACAGACACACTGAAACCATACTCACAGAAAACTAGTCAATCTAATCACACTAGGACCACAGACTTGTCTAACTCAACGAAACTAAGCCATGCCCATGGGGCAACCCAAGATGGGCGGGTCATGGTGGAGAGATCTGACAGAATGTGGTCCACTGGAGAGGGGAATAGCAAAACACTTCAGTATTCTTGCCTTGAGACCCCATGAACAGTATGAAAAGGCAAAATGATAGGATACTGAAAGAGGAACTCCCCAGGTCAGTAGGGGCCCAATATGCTACTGGAGATCAGTGGAGAAATAACTCCAGAAAGAATGAAGGGATGGAGCCAAAGCAAAAAGAACACCCAGCTGTGGATGTGACTGGTGATAGAGGCAAGGTCCGAGGCTGTAAAGAGCAATATTGCATAGGAACCTGGAATGTCAGGTCCATTAATCAAGGCAAATTGGAAGTGGTCAAACAAGAGATGGCAAGAGTGAATGTCGACATTCTAGAAATCAGCAAACTGAAATGGACTGGAATGGGTGAATTCCAGATGACCATTATATCTACTACTGTGGGCAGGAATCCCTCAGAAGAAATGGAGTAGCCATCCTGGTCAACAAAAGAGTCCAAAATGCAGTACTTGGATGCAATCTCAAAAACGACAGAATGATCTCTGTTCATTTCCAAGGCAAACCATTCAATATCACAGTAATCCAAGTCTATGCCCCAACCAGTAACGCTGAAGAAGCTGAAGTTGAATGGTTCTATGAAGATCTGCAAGACCTTTTAGAACTAACACCCAAAAAAGATGTCCTTTTCATTATAGGGGACTGGAATGCAAAAGTAGGAAGTCAAGACACACCTGGAGTAACAGGCAAATTTGGCCTTGGAATACGGAATGAAGCAGGGCAAAGACTAATAGAGTTTTGCCAGGAAAATGCACTGGTCATAACAAACACCCTCTTCCAACAACACAAGAGAAGACTCTATACATGGACATCACCAGATGGTCAACACCGAAATCAGACTGATTGTATTCTTTGCAGCCAAAGATGGAGAAGCTCTATACAGTCAGCAAAAACAAGACCAGGAGCTGACTGTGGCTCAGACCATGAACTCCTTATTGCCAAATTCAGACTTAAATTGAAGAAAATAGGGAAAACCACTAGACCCTTCAGGTATGACCTAAATCAAATACCTTATGATTATACAGTGGAAGTGAGAAATAGATTTAAAGGCCTAGATCTGATAGATAGAGTGCCTGATGAACTATGGAATGAGGTTCGTAACATTGTACAGGAGACAGGGATCAAGACCATCCCCATGGAAAAGAAATGCAGAAAAGCAAAATGGCTGTCTGGGGAGGCCTTACAAATAGCTGTGAAAAGAAGAGAAGTGAAAAGCAAAGGAGAAAAGGAAAGATATAAACATCTGAATGCAGAGTTCCAAAGAATAGCAAGAAGAGATAAGAAAGCCTTCTTCAGCGATCAATGCAAAGAAATAGAGGAAAACAAGAGAATGGGAAAGACTAGAGTTCTCTTCAAGAAAATCAGAGATACCAAAGGAACTTTTCATGCAAAGATGGGCTCGATAAAGGACAGAAATGGTATGGACATAACAGAAGCAGAAGATATTAAGAAGAGGTGGCAAGAATACACAGAAGAACTGTACAAAAAAGAACTTCATGACCCAGATAATCACAATCGTGTGATCACTGACCTAGAGCCAGACATCCTGGAATGTGAAGTCAAGTGGGCCTTAGAAAGCATCACTGTGAACAAAGCTAGTTGAGGTGATAGAATTCCAGTTGAGCTATTCCAAATCCTGAAAGATGATGCTGTGAAAGTGCTGCAGTCAATATGCCAGATAATTTGGAAAACTCAGCAGTGGCCCCAGGACTGGAAAAGGTCCATTTTCATTCCAATCCCAAAGAAAGGCAATGCCAAAGAATGCTCAAACTACCGCACAATTGCACTCATCTCACACGCTAGTAAAGTAATGCTTAAAATTCTCCAAGCCAGGCTTCAGCAATATGTGAACTGTGAACTTCCTGATGTTCAAGCTGGTTTTAGAAAAGGAAGAGGAACCAGAGATGAAATTGCCAACATCCGCTGGATCATGGAAAAAGCAAGAGAGTGCCAGAAAAACATCTGTTTCTGCTTTATTGACTATGCCAAAGCCTTTGACTGTGTGGATCACAATAAACTGTGGAAAATTCTGAAAGAGATGGAATACCAGAACACCTGATCTGCCTCTTGAGAAATTTGTATGCAGGTCAGGAAGCAACAGTTAGAACTGGACATGGAACAACAGACTGGTTCCAAATAGGAAAAGGAATACATCAAGGCTCTAAATTGTCACCCTGTTTATTTAACTTATATGCAGAGTACATCATGAAAAATGCTGGACTGGAAGAAACACAAGCTGGAATCAAGATTGCCGGGAGAAATATCAATAAGCTCAGATATGCAGATGACACCACCCTTATGGCAGAAAGTGAAGAGGAACTAAAAAGCCTCTTGATGAAAGTGAAAGTGGATAGTGAGAAAGTTGGCTTAAAACTCAACATTCAGAAAACAAAGATCATGGCATCTGGTCCCATCACTTCATGGGAAATAGATGGGGAAACAGTATCAGACTTTATTTTTGGGGGGCTCCAAAATCACTGCAGATGGTGACTGCAGCCATGAAATTAAAAGACGCTTACTCCTTGGAAGGAAAGTTATGACCAACCTAGATAGCATATTCAAAAACAGAGACATTATTTTGCCAACAAAGGTTCATCTAGTCAAGGCTATGGTTTTTCCTGTGGTCATGTATGGATGTGAGAGTTGGACTGTGAAGAAGGCTGAGCGCCGAAGAATTGATGCTTTTGAACTGTGGTGTTGGAGAAGACTCTTGCGAGTCCCTTGGACTGCAAGGAGATCCAACCAGTCCATTCTGAAAGAGATCAGCCCTGGGATTTCTTTGGAAGGAATGATGCTAAAGCTGAAACTCCAGTACTTTGTTCACCTCATTCGAAGAGTTGACTCATTGGAAAAGACTCTGATGCTGGGAGGGACTGGGGGCAAGAGGAGAAGGGGACAACAGAAGATGAGATAGCTGATGGCATCACTGACTTGATGGACATGAGTCTGAGTGAACTCCAGGAGTTTGTGATGGACAGGGAGGCCTGGCGTGCTGGGATTCATGGGGTCGAAAAGAGTTGGATACGACTGAGTGACTGATCTGATCTGATATACCACATTTGTGCATGCTCAGTTGCTGAGTTTTATCTTACTCTTTGCTACCCCATGGACTGTAGCCCTCCACTCTCCTCTGTCCATGGGATTTCCAAGCAAGAATACTGGAGTGGGTTGCCATTTCCTTCTCCAGGTGACCTTCCCAACCCAGGGATATAAACTGCATCTCCTTCATTGGCAGGCAGATTCTTTACCAATAATACACCTGGAAGCAATCTCATATACCATATTTAGTTCAGTTCAGTTCAGTCACTCAGTAGTGTCTGACTCTTTGCAACCCCATGAGCCATAGCACACCAGGCCTCCCTGTCCATCACCAAATGCTGGAGTCTACCCAAACCCATGTCCATTGAGTCGGTGATGCCATCCAACCGTCTCATCTTCTGTCGTCCCCATCTCCTCCTACCACATTCAGTTGATTGCAAACTGTCATGATTAGTAGAAACTCCAGATAATTTACTTAAATAGAATCTTGAAGGCAAAGAAGATTCTTAGGGATAGATGTAAACTGGAAAAAAAATGTGCATACAGTCTATTAGATTGTCTGATCTCAAGATTAATCCCTAGCCCAGTGCATCAGGGTTGGTGCTTCACAGATTATCTCTAAATGAAGGCATTAATTCACTCTAGAAAAGTTTATTGAGTAGCTACTGCTGCTACTGTCACTTCAGTCATGTTCGACTCTTTGCGACCCCATAGACGGCAGCACACCAGGCTCCCCCATCCCTGAGATTCTCCAGGCAAGAACACTGCAGTGGGTTGACATTTCCTTCTCCAATGCATGAAAGTGAAAAGTGAAAGTGAAGTCACTCAGTCGTGTCCGACTCTTAGCAACTCCATGGACTGCAGCCCACCAGGCTCCTCCGCCCATGGGATTTTCCAGGCAAGAGTACTGGAGTGGGTTGCCATTGCCTTCTCTGTATTGAGTAGCTAGGGACTGAATATACTGTGTTACTATCTATAATATAGCAAATAAAACATGTGTGGTACTGCACTCATGAAGCAAAGTAGGGAAGAAGCATAGATAATAAAAATTAAGAAAACAAACAAAAACCCTTAATTGTGGTGAGTTCTCTAAATGAAAATGACAGTAGAATATAACAGAAAACAGGAGGGGATATCCTCTTTTTATGTAGTTCAAACAGTGGGAATCTCTGAGAAATGTGATGCATAAATTGAGAGTGATAAAGAAATGAAAAGATCAAGCCTTCTGGAGAAAGAAGAGGCCTCACAGAAAGAAGGCACACCATATGTAATTTTCTTTACTTAGGAAAATGTGTGTTCACAAAATAACAGTAACTAGGACAAAGTGTAGGGAGACTGGTGGGGGATGGGAGTGGTAGGATTAGATAAAGTTTGAAAGTTTGTGAGAACTGTAATATTTTTTTTGAGGTTGTCAGAATCTGAATTCTCTTAGCATGTTGGAAGTCATTGAGTAGAGGTGACAGCTGGGTGACTCGCAAACTGGACCCAGGGAATCTAAGGCACCTTACCCTTTCACCCATCCTTGGAATATACACTCTGCCCACCAGTCCCTCAGTGAGAGCCATTTTTAAAGACACAGTGTTGAGATAGCTATGTGTTATTGAGACCATCTGGATGGTATATGTGACTAAATCCTGTTAAGGTCTCTACATAGACTTTTAAGATTCTGGCAGGTGGGTAGCGATCTACTTGCATTTTGGCCACCCAAGATAAGCCTTATAATTAAGTTCCCCTGTTTAAATCTGGAGTGATCTGCCTCTTTCTTCAGCCTCCTCTTGCCCTGCATAGATACAGGGGGCAGTTTGTGAAGCAAGAGTACCACTGCAATGTGATGTAATTTTTTAACAGAGAATGACGCAACCTAATTTATTTTTTTAGAAATCACCCTAATACGGAAAACTAGATTGTAGCCAAGTATTCTCACTTTGGTGCCATAAAAGCAGCACTGATGTTGCCATTGTCATTCTTGTAGTTGAATTTGATAAAATTTAAACCTGTAACTATTTTTCATGGAATCGATATTAAGTTTTTTCCCCAATTCGAATGATAATAATGCCACCCAAATATTTTGACTTGTCTTTAACTGACTTTTTTCATAAACTATTACTTAACCTCAAATAGTAAAAGCATGTAAAACATCATTTCCAAATTAGAGTTTCCCATCTTAGGAATGTTGTGTGGTTACTTTCAATATAGATATTCTAAGTATAGATTACTTTTTTCCTCTCTTTAATATTTTTCCTTTTATAAAATTTATTTTTTGGCCTCAGTCTTAAATCGATGACTTATTTATGGGTAATATGTTTCTTAACAGATTAAGGGATCAGATTTTGGATACTTCTGTGTCGCCCCTCCCCTCATCACATAAATTTGACCCTAAAAACTATCATACATAACGTGATTCTTCTTTAATTAAAATGGTAACACTATCCACATCTAATATGAGGACCCTAGAGAGCTAGATTTAAGTGAAGAGGTAGGACTCTAGATAAATAGATGTCTCCAATACAGTGATTAGAGCTGATTAAAATAATGAACGTCATCTTGTTTAATATAAAAAATAATCAAAGCCAGTTAGCAATTAATACTCAACACAAGGAGTGATGTAAACATGAATTGTTTGTTCTGACACTACAGTAGCAATAATTACAGTACCTCCACTAACAACATTAATATGAAAAGCAGCAATACCATCAGGAGAAGGAAGAGGATGACATAGAAAAGAAAGAGGTAGATGCCGGGAGCCGGCATATTGCATATTGAGTGAGGATCTGTAATAGCTCAACTGGAATTCTATCACTGCCGGGAGTCAGCGTGAGGAACTCCGCCCATGACAAAGGTCATGAGGAAGGAGGCTCGGCATACGCAAAGGCGGGATCGAGCCTCAGGAGTCCCCCTGGAAATTCTCGAGCATCTACCCCCAAAACCAGAGTCTGCCTACTTTCTGCTTTGTGCTTTCACCTACACCTCTGACTTTACGGGGGGCTGTCTCCCACTACCTCTCTCTGAAAAAAGAGTTAGCTTACAGCTCTAGTTAATAATTCCTGGATGTGACAGTGTTTCAACCTACAAACTCCTTTGGAAATCCTCTAGCCTGCCTGAATGGGTTTTTCCGGCCACATGTGATTGTTCAGAGCCTCCCAACTGTGAGAGGCAGGAGATGTTCTAAACTGCCTAAACACAGATTCCTTTAAGTAGTTAAGAGATTGATTAGAAATTGTATTGGTGAAGGGTTTTTCACTTGTTGGGCCAATGTTTGCTGCTAAGTCTCCATACTCCTTACCTACTGTGTCCTTGGCAGTGTATTGATTGATATAATGGGTGTATAGAAATGTAAAATGCAGCTTTGTCCAATGCTTTTTGGAAGGCTGGTGCCTGACTTTGGAATAATCACCTTTAGAGAAAAATAAGTTTCTTAAAATGTTAACAGGCCTCCTGGCCAGAAGATGATGTCAATCACCTGAACTTTTGCATATGATAAGTTTACAGGAAAAAAGCCTGGCTTGCTGCATGACTCTACCCCTTCCCCCATTATCCTCTATGCATAACTTAAGGTATAAAAACTACTTTGGAAAATAAAGTGCGGGCCTTGTTCACCAAAACTTGGTCTCCCCATGTCGCTCTCTCTTTCAACTTCTGGCTGAGTCTCCATCTGGAGCGCGGAACCCGCCATGCTTGCTAATTATGCCTGGGCTTCTAAGATCCGACCGGGGAGGCCTCAGTGTCTCCTCTCCTTCGGGAGAACGGAAGGACGCCTGCGGCCTACGTAAGTGGTGCAAACTTCTTGTCTTGAAGTTTTATTGGTCTCCCGCGTAAACCAAGCTACTCAGCCTCTTTTCTCCACTGAATTTTCCTACTGAGCTATCCTCATTCTATTACTCTTTATATCTTTGATGAATAAATAATTAAATAGGTCGCCGACGCCGTCCCCGCTTCGAATACCCTGGATCCGCCGGGGCTGGACCCCGGCAGGTAGATAGGCATCAATAGGAATAACAGCAGCAGAAACATTGTTAATAATTATTTAATTCAAGTAAAATGTGAGCACAAGTGGAATTTGAGCCAAAAGTCATAGCTGATTGGTCTTAATTAGCTTGGATACTACATGGGTAATTTCTTTAATTCCTTTTATTGGCTTCATTCTGGTTTTGTCAATTTGGATAATTCAAAATATGTATTGCTAAGAAGGCTTGTACTGGCCACTTGTAAATTCAGTGAGAATTATCCTCGGTGACAGCTTCAGTGGCTTTATTTGGATTGGAGGCAGTGAAGTTTAAAAAAGTGATTAATTCATTAAAATTATATCATGAGAAATACAGTAACAGGTTAAATATATTTCTCACCTATAAAATTAAGTAATCGGAGCTAGATTTGTCTTTTAAACACTTGTTATAAAATAGAATTGGTTTAAAGAATAAAGGTAGATGATATTTTTGTTTGTCTCATAATCTTTTTAGTGGAATGACTTATTAATGGAGGACTATGAACACAGTTGCAACAAAACTTTGCTCTGTTTACAGAAAGTGATGTGGAGATTTGTGTAAATGATTTTCATTCTGTTGAATATTCTTTTTTTTTTTTTTTTTTTGCTAAAAACATTAGTTAAGTATGGATATAAAACAATTTTTCTTTATATTTGCTGGGTAAATGTTATATAAAGATACAGTGTTAATTATTTAAGGAAGTAAGCAGATGGTATCCCCGTTTTACAGAGTTTTTCCAAGAAATTATGCACTATTGCTCCAAGTATTAATTCCAGGTTTGAAAGCTAAACAAGCATCAATATAGCAAACATGTAGTTTCTTTAATATTTATTAGGGTCTATCAAAATATAATTATATGTTTAGTTTTCTTTTAGTTGTTTGGCATTAATCTGAGAGTGCTACACTTGCAATTTTCATATTGATTTTCATTACCAAAAGAAAAGGATATTTTTGTGGTTGCTTCGTTCTCTTGGATTTGTTGCTAAAAATCACAGCACTTTAATTATATCTTTGTGTTAATAGGTTTAGGACTAGTTTCTACCTCAATAAATCAGAACTACAAATCTGTTCAGTTTACTCAAACTGCAGCAATGCTAATTTCCTTTTGGTTCAGCAATTTCATTTACTTGTATATTGGAAGTTCAATTATTCGTGATTACAGTTTCAATGTATTAAGATAAATGTGATATAACATCTAAATTGTAAATTGCAAAAGTTCAATTTTTATTATTTTGTGTATTGGAAGCTATTTAGAAATAATCTTAGAGAGTAAGTATAAATGTTATTAATTCTAATATTTGTGTATTTTCCTGGACATTATGTATTCAAGTATACACATAAACATATTCACTGTTAACATACACATTTTAAATGATAAAATAACAAAATTGCCTATTAAAATTGGAGTGATCCCAACCATTCAAGCACTTCTTCTGTAGTGTAAGTACTGTAACAGTTGTTATTCTATGCTCCATTTTTAATGAATTGTTTCTTAATATTTTAGATTTTTAGCTGCATTAAAGTTGAGGATCATAGGCAATTTTATTTAATGCTGATACATTTTCCACAATTGCATAAGATTGGCTCACATCTCAGCTGTGATCTAAAGTAAACTTCATTTTCATATGAAAAACCAGTATTTCTGATCACATTTACTATATCAAAAAATGCTTATGTGTAAGTAAGAAATTTAAAATCTCAGGTTTTCTGAAAAAAATTAAAATGTTATTCAGTAAAAGTAACACAAACTTTATAGTGCTATGTAATAAATATTTTAAAAATTGCATATATATTTTTCTATTATAATTTATATTATTGATGAGAAGCAACAGGGCCTTAATATTGCAAATAATTTTATATTTAAAAATGAGGCATATTTTCTTGCACATGGAGTAAAAAATATGTACTGACCTTACCTTTAAAATCAATGAAATCTTTTTTTTAATATGTGTTTAACATTCTAATGAAATTATTAAGAGCTCCTAAAATGATTTAAGAGAGTCTTGCCATTGAAAGAAAAGTAACTTTTAAAAATTATTTTCTTTTACAAGCTCCCTTTTTTCTTATATTTCTAAAGAAAAAAAAGTAAACCTCTTGAGATTTTTGGTTTTAAAAAACATAAAATTAGGGTTCTGTTAAGAAACCAGATCTTTGTAATAGGAATTATAACCAATTCTGAAAGTAATACTTGGAAAGATTTTTAATATGCTCTATATTGTCTTTTAATAGTTTTCACTTTTATTTTAAAAACTTCAAGCTTGTTATGCTTGTAACACTCACAAATTTGACCAAGTTTTTATATTCACAGAATTATTCACAACTTTAACTTCTGAGATTTCTGTTACTCATACTAAAAATAAATAAGTATATGACTTCAAGGACATGTAAATGTAAATTAAAATTTCTATGACAATTTTTTTGGAAAAGGAAAAAAAAAAAAAAGCTCACTACATCCCACATTGAACTGAAAGCCAGAGAACTCAAAAAGTAAATTTCTACTAATGCTTTTTTAAGAGAATTGTAATATTTCGGCCCTTAACTGGCAAACTGAAAGTTCACTGATTAACAGTAATGAATGTACTTGTCTTAAACCTCTAGCCAGGCCTCTGTTTAAATGCATATTAATGTGAAAAATATTTGGTATACCCTGTTACAAAAAATTTGCTCAGATTTGTTCTTTCCTTCAAGAGTTTTTCACACAATTTAATTTAGAGAGTTTAAAATATACTGGAAAATATAAATGTAACATGAAATTTGCAGTTGTTATTAGTTTTGAGATGCAATATTTATAGATAATTAAGATATTTAATTTATTAATCTTAATGTTTTCTGAATAGAAAAATCATTTTCTTTCTTTGTTGTAAGGAACATTTTTTAAATCCCTAGGCATTTTAAAAGTATTCAACTTAAACTTATTTTATTTTGAAGAAAATACCCATTAATAATTATCTAAGGATTATGATTACACTTGAAAGATCCAGCAAGAGAACTGGATGTAAAGTAAAGCATAAATGAAGAATGCCCATGGTTAATTAAATTGCATTTCTTGAGCAAAACAGAAAGTGTGCAATCAGATTTGAGGTTCCTACCCTATCTCCCTGCTAAGCACTTAAGACTTTGAAAAAAATAAAGGAATAAAGTTAGGTTTAGCATTATTATAGATGGGAGCCACATCTCTAGGAGATAATACCATATTAGTTTTCTGGAATGACAATGAGGATATTCACCTTAAGAGTTTCCCTTTGATGCACTATTTAAAATCGCAAGTGAGGAATGTGTTAGGAATAAAATAGAACCACAGGTGGTGTTTTGGTTCTCAAGCCCCTAATGCTTCAAATAAAAGGAGTGAATTAACAGATGAAATACAAAATCTGTATGAAGTCTGGAAGAAACTGTTCAAATATTTAACTTCTCTGTTCAGATCTTATTAACAACAGCAAAACACTTCATCACAAAAAGGAAGCAGAGTTCAGATAATTGCCAGTTAGTGGACCATTATCATTTGTGTGCTATTATTATAAATCTTGAGTTTTGTTTCATAAGATTATTATTATTTTTTTTTTTTTGAGAATTTACCAGTGAGTGCATTTGTCAAAATGCTTTTAATCACATTTGGTCTGGGCATTTTTTTTTTTTTTTTTAATCCATCACTAAAGGAAAGCTCAACTATGAGAGGAGTATTTTTGTTTCTCTTTTCCTCACTTGTACATAAGTTCTTGTTACAAAAGACTACTATTCCATTTCCTAAGATTTGCAAAAATCTTTTATTTTTCCCTTAAATATTACCCTGCTTTTGAATGGGACATTGTCTACCTATACATGAGAAATTATAGAAAAGTGGTTTGAGAGTTTAAAAGAGAGATTATCATGTTTAGTGGACACTGAAAAAGTTTACCTAAAAGAGTCAAAACTTCTATTTGAACTTGAATATTTAATACAAACATAGCATTTGAGTTTGAATATTCTTTTTTATTTTAGATAAACAATTTAGCTGTAACTAATACTATGGAAATGGCAACCCACTCCAGTGTTCTTGCCTGTAGAATCCCAGGGACGGTGGAGCCTGGTGGGCTGCCATCTATGGGGTCGCACAGAGTCGGACACGACTGAAGCGACTTAGCAAGCAAATACTATGGCACATAATTAAAATAGATGACTTAATGCTAACATTTGGAGCAAGATTCACAGTTTCATTTTTTATTTAGTGGTAAGACTATTAGAGTATGAATATTTATAAATTGTTATTTTGAAGTATACTAGTTTGAGAACTGAGTATTCTATTAAGCATTTCTACTCATTCAAATTTCTCACATGCTGCTTCTGTTTACTAAATGTTATTCTAACCTTGCAAGTTCTAATGAATTTTTAATTGTGAAGTGGTGAAATGGCTTTCTGCTAACACTCAAAAGCCATCCATCATTAAATGTATTTTACAAACCAATTCCCTTCATCTCCTGATCACCTGAAGCTTACCTACTCCTTTGACAACTTACCATTTAACTTGCTTGAAATAAAACAAGAAATACATTATTTTGCTTTTGGATTTCTTAGTATGTTAACTTAAATTGCAATTTCTCATTTACATACTGTAACAGCTTAAGTGGATTGTTATCTTAGTTTCTCCCTGGAAATCCTCTCTGCATAAGAAACTGCATTTTGTACTCACTGGTGTTGATCCTGTTTATTTGGAAACATATATCTATTTATTATTCATTGAAAAAGTGCTCATATTTTCATATTCTCATCTTTTAAGCTGAATCTTTGCAATCATTTAAATATGTTTAAGATTCTGTCACTTTCCCAATTAAAAAAGTGCTGTCAGCTTACCTAAAAGGTATCCTAAGATTAGTTATGAATATAATTTTCCCACTTCTACATATGAATAGTCTGCTTTATAAATTAGCATAGCACTAAGCACATAGCCATGAAATCTGCTTTGGCAATCAGAGAATATATGCATTGTATAAGATCAAAGTATTTTTAATAATATGGTGTTTTGGATCTTGTGATTTTCAGATTTTAATTTAGAACATTATTATAAGAAAAGAAAAAAACTGAATTATGAAAAGGTAAAAAGTGAGAGAAATATTAAAATGAGAATAGTTTCAGACATTAGAAGAAGCACAAGTAAAGATTCCTAAATTCAATATATTGCTCTGCATCTTAGAGTTAGATGATTCAACCTTTTAATGTGAATTTCAGTTTAACAAATAACTACTCCTTAGAAATAATTTCAGTTAAAAGTAACAACTTTTTGTGCATCTTTAACCCTAAAAAGTATCAAATTTTAATTTGTAATCAATGTGGAAAACAGAATTTTTCCTGTTTTATATGGATGTGTAATAATCTCTTACTTTGGTGGTGTAGGAGCCACTGATGGGTCATGGTGGAGAGGTCTGACAGAATGTGGTCCACTGGAGAAGGGAATGGCAAAGCACTTCAGTATTCTTGCTTTAGATAGGACACTGAAAGGTAAATTCCCCAGGTTGGTAGGTGCCCAATATGCTACTGGGGATCAGTGCAGAAATAACTACAGAAAGAAATAACTCCAGAAAGAAAGAATGAGCCAAAGCAAAAAGAACACCCAGTTGTGGATGTGACTGGTGATAAAGGCAAGGTCAAATGCTGTAAAGAGCAATATTGCATAGGAACCTGAAATGTTAGGTCGACGAATCAAGGCAAATTGGAACTGGTCAAAGAGAGATGGCAAAGTTGAACATCGACATTCTAGGAATGATCAAGCTAAGATGGACTGGAATGAGTGAATTTAACTCAGATGACCATTATATCTACTATTGTGGGCAGGAATCCCTTAGAAGAAGTGGAGTAACCATCATAGTCAGTAAAAAAAAGTCCAAAATGCAGCATTTGGATGCAATCTCAAAGCAATAGAATGATCTCTGTTCATTTCCAAGGCAAACCATTCAATATCATGGTAATCTAAGTCTATGCCCTGACCAGTAATGCTGAAGAACTGAAGTTGAGTGATTCTATGAAGACCTACAAGACCATTTAGAACTAAAACCCCCAAAAGATGTCCTTTTCATTATAGGGCACTGGAATGCAGAAGTAGGAAGTCAAGAAATACCTGGAGTAAGAGATAAATTTGGCCTTGGAGTACAGAATGAAACAGGGCAAAGGCTAATAGAGTTCTGCCAAGAGAACACTGGTCATAGCAAACACCCTTTTCCAACAACACAAAAGAAGACTCTACACATGGACATCACCAGATAGTCAACACCAAAATCAGATTGATTATATTTTTCGCAGCCGAAGATGGAGAAGCTCTATACAGTCAGCAAAAACAAGACCAGGAGCTGACTGTGGCTCAGATCATGAACTCCTTATTGCAAAATTCAGACTGAAATTGAAAGAGTGGGGAAAACCACTAGGCCATCCAGATATGACCTGAATCAAATGCCTTATAATTATACAGTGGAAGTGAGAAATAGATTTAAGGGACTAGATCTGATACATAGAGTGCCTGATGAACTATGGATGGAGGTTCATGAAATTTTACAGGAGACAGGGATCAAGACCATCCCCAAGAAAGAGAAATGCAAAAAAGCAAAATGGCTGTCTAAGGAGGCCTTACAAATAACTGTGAAAAGAAAATAAGTGAAAAGCAAAGGAGAAAAGGAAAGATATCATCATCTGAATGCAGAGTTTCAAAAACTAGCAAGGAGAGAAAAGAAAGCCTTCCTCAGCGAACAATGCAAAAAAATAGAGGAAAGCAACAGAATAGAAAAGACTAGAGATCTCTTCAAGTTAATTTGAGATACCAAGGGAACATTTCATGCAAAGATGGGCTCAATAAAGGACAGTAATGGTATGGACCAAACAGAAGCAGAAGATATTAAGAAGAGGTGGCAAGAATACACAGAAGAACTGTACAAAAAGATCTTCACACCCAGATAATCACGATGGTGTGGTCACACACCTAGAGCCAGACATCCTGGAATGTGAAGTCAAGTGGGCCTTAGGAAGCATCACTACAAACAAACCTACAGGAGGTAATGTAATTCCAGTTGAGCTATTTCAAGTCCTATAAGATGATGCTTCGAAAGTCCTGCACTCAATATGTCAGAAAATCTGGAAAACTCAGCAGTGGCCACAGGACTGGAAAGCTTAGTTTTCATTCCAATCTCAAAGAAAGGCAATGCCAAAGAATGCTCAAACTACCACACAATTTCCCTCATCTCAAGTGCTTGTAAAGTAATGCTCAAAATTCTCCAAGCCAGGCTTCAGCAATACGTAAACTGTGAATTTCCTGATGTTCAAGCTGGTTTCAGAAAAGGCAGAGGAACCAGAGATCAAATTGTCAACATCTGCTGGATCATCGAAAAAGCAAGAGAACTCCAGAAAGCCATCTATTTCTGTTTTATTGACTATGTCAAAGCCTTTGACTCTGTGGATTCCAATAAAGTGTGAAAAATTCTGAAGAAGATGGGTATACCAGACCACCTGACCTGCCTCTTGAGAAACGTGTATGCAGGACAGGAAGCAACAATTAGAATCGAACATGGAACAACAGACTGGTTCCAAATAGGAAAAGGAGTACATCAAGGCTGTATATTGTCACCCTGCTCATTTAACTTACATGCAGAGTACATCATGAAAAACGCTGGGCTGGAAGAAGCACAAGCTGGAATCCAGATTGCCAGGAGAAATATCAATAACCTCAGATATGCAGATGACACCACCCTTATGGCAGAAAGTGAAGAAGATCTAAAGAGCCTCTTGATGAAAGTGAAAGAGGAAAGTGAGAAAGTTGGCTTAAAGTTCAACATTCAGAAAACTAAGATCATGGCATCCAGTCCCATCACTTCAAGGCAAGTAGATGAGGAAAGAGTGGAAACAGTGGCTGACTTTATTTTGGGGGGGTTACAAAATCACTGCAGATGGTGATTGCAGCTATGAAATTAAAAGATGCTTACTCCTTGGAAGGAAAGTTATGACCAACCTAGACAGCATATTCAAAAGCAGAGACATTACTTTGTCAACAAAGGTATGTCTAGTCAAGGCTATGGTTTTTCCAGTGGTCATGTATGGATGTGAAAGTTGGACTGTGAAGAAAGCTGAGCGCTGAACAATTTATGCCTTTCAACTGTGATGTTGGAGAAGACTCATGAGAGTCCCTTGGACTGCAAGGAGATCCAACCAGTCCATCCTAAAGGGAATCAGTCCTGCATGTTCATTGAAAGGACTGACGTTGAAGCTGAAACTGCAATATTTTGACCACCTGATGCAAAGAATAGCAAGAAGAGATAAGAAAGCCTTCTTCAGCGATCAATGCAAAGAAATAGAGGAAAACAACAGAATGGGAAAGATTAGAGATCTCTTCAAGAAAATAAGAGATAACAAAGGAATATTTCATGCAAAGATGGGCTCGATAAAGGACAGAAATGGTATGGACTTAAGAGAAGCAGAAGATATTAAAAAGAGATGGAAAGAATACACAGAAGAACTGTACAAAAAAGAACTTCACGACCCAGATAATCACGATGGTGTGATCACTGACCTAGAACCAGACATCCTGGAATGTGAAGTCAAGTGGGCCTTAGAAAGCATCACTACAAACAAAGCTAGTGGAGGTGATAGAATTCCAGTTGAGCTATTCCAAATTCTGAAAGATGATGCTCAGAAAGTGCTGCACTCAATATGCCCACAAATTGGAAAACTCAGCAGGGGCCACAGGACTGGAAAAGATCAGTTTTCACTCTAATTCCAAAGAAAGGCAATGCCAAAGAATGCTCAAACTTCTGCACAATTGCACATGCTAGTAATGTAATGCTTAAAATTCTCCAAGCCAGGCTTCAGCAATATATGATCTGTGAACTTCCTGATGTTCAAGCTGGTTTTAGAAAAGGAAGAGGAATCAGAGATGAAATTGCCAACATCTGCTGGATCATGGAAAAAGCAAGAGAGTTCCAGAAAAGCATCTATTTCTGCATTATTGACTATGCCAAAGCCTTTGACTGTGTGGATCACCATAAACTGTGGATAATTCTGAAAGAGATGGGACTACCAGACCACCTGATCTGCCTCTTGAGAAATTTGTATGCAGGTCAGGAAGCAACAGTTAGAACTGGACATGGAACAACAGACTGGTTCCAAGTAGGAAAAGGAGTACATCAAGGCTGTATATTGTCACCCTGCTTATTTAACTTATATGCAGAGTACATCATGAGAAACGCTGGCCTGGAAGAAACACAAGCTGGAATGAAGATTTCCGGGAGAAATATCAATAACCTCAGATATGCAGATGACACCACTCTTATGGCAGAAAGTGAAGAGGAACTAAAAAGCCTCTCCAGGAAAGTGAAAGTGGAGAGTGAGAAAGTTGGCTTAAAGCTCAACATTCAGAAAATGAAGATCATGGCATCTGGTCCCATCACTTCATGGGAAATAGATGGGGAAACAGTGTCAGACTTTATTTTTCTGGGCTCCCAAATCACTGCAGATGGTGACTGCAGCTATGAAATTAAAAGATGCTTACTCCTTGGAAGGAAAATTATGACCAACCTAGATAGCATATTCAAAAGCAGAGACATTACTTTGCCAACAAAGTTTCTTCTAGTCAAGGCTATGGTTTTTCCAGTGGTCATGTATGAATGTGAGAGTTGGACTGTGAAGAAGGCTGAGTGCCGAAGAATTGATGCTTCTGAACTGTGGTGTTGGAGAA
The DNA here is from genome assembly GCF_019923935.1 of Bubalus bubalis. Taxonomy (NCBI): domain Eukaryota; kingdom Metazoa; phylum Chordata; class Mammalia; order Artiodactyla; family Bovidae; genus Bubalus; species Bubalus bubalis. Next base: position 76,561,037 of record NC_059157.1, on the reverse strand, counting down.
GACTCTTGAGAGTCCCTTGGACTGCAAGAAGATCCACCCAGTCCATTCTGAAGGAGATCAGCCCTGGGATTTTTTTTGAAGGAATGATGCTAAAGCTGAAACTCCAGTACTTTGGCCACCTGATGCGAAGAGTTGACTCATTGGAAAAGACTCTGATGCTGGGAGGGACTGGGGGCAAGAGGAGAAGGGGACGACAGAGAATGAGATGGCTGGATAGCATCACTGACTCGATGGACATGAGTCTCAATGGACTCTAGGAGTTGGTGATGGACAGGGAGGCCTGGCGTGCTGCGATTCATGGGGTCGCAGAGAGTCAGACATGACTGAGCGACTGATCTGATCTGATCTGATGCAAAGAGCTTTCTCATTGAAAAGTCCCTGATGTTGGGAAAGATTGAAGGCAGCAGGAGAAGGGGACGACCAAAGATGAGATGATTAGATGGCAACAGACTCAATGGACATGAGTTTGATTAATCTCTGGAATTTGGTGATGGGTAGGGAGGCCTGGCATGCTGTGGTTTATGGCATTGCAGTGTCGGACAGAACTGAGCAACTGAACTAACATACTTTAGTAGATATGACCCTTATTCAACTAATGCACTATAAACTGGAAATATACCATAGAAAAACAATTCTGAAAATAAGTGCACAAAGCTCTAAACAAGAAAAACAGTCTTACCTTTTTATCTATACTTTCAATTCTATTACCAAGCTAATCCTGTGTACATCTTTACCTCTGTTTTCCAATAGAAGCGTCTTCATGAGTTGAGACTGTGGTCCACCCTGAATAATCATTTACAGTCACCAAAGCTAGACTTCTGATTAGACATTTTTTGAGTTTCCATAATTTCTCATCCATATGCTTGCCAAGGTTCTTCAAATTCTGACATTTCACTGTGTATTCCTCTGGGTTAAGACTTTGTCTACTGTTAGAAATCAAATTAAATGACATTGGTCATTAGTGTTACTGCCGATTCCCATGTGTTTGTCCACTATCATTTCAAAGAATAATGTAGAAAACATTAAATCAACAGAAAATAATATAATCTCGTGCTTTAGAAAACCAGAAGTTTGTGAGGAGAAGGATGTATTTAATGTTAACTATCACAACAGAGGATGAGACGGTTGGTTGGCATCACCAACTTGATGAGGTGGAGATAGGGATCTGGAGTTGTTTTCTTTAAGCCCAGAGCTGATAACTGAGCAACAAAACAACTCATTTTGCTCAATGATATGTTTTTCCTTAAATTCTGTACCAAAGATTATATAACAACAATGTATCTTGCTTGAGGACATGTTTCTCCTTGAGAAACTTCTAACTAATCCTGTCATCTTAAAATGTATATTATGTGAGTGTGTCTGGTAGGATCTTATAATTATTAGTTTTAATTCTATTATCTTAAAATGTATATTATGGGAGTAGGTCTGATAAGACCTTTACAGCCTTGAAACATTCTTTTGGTTTATTGTTAATAACCAATTGAAAAGTATATAGCTCCCTTGCTAAGACTAGCAAGGGGGGCACTCTCCATCCCCCTTCTGATGTCTGTGTCAGAAGCTTTCTCTGTCCCTTTTTCACATTAATAAAACTCTGCTATACAAAAACTCTTGAGTGATCAACCCTGGTCCCTGGTCCAAAAGCTAAATCTTCTTATTCAGAGATCACAAATCCGACACCTTTCACTGTAAGCTATCAACAGCATAGCCATTGTGAGATCTGTCCCAAGTCAGTGGACTTTCTGATTATTGATGTTGAAGGAAAAGTTTAGGCCATTCAGAATTGAACAGTGGATGTGCATGGAAATGGAGGGAGGAAGGTATGAATATAGGTTAAAAAAAAAGAGCCAAACCCACAAGTACAACAGATATTTATGTAGAGATAGGATAATCACTATCTTTTTCAACTTTCAATACTCTTTTTTGCACTGCAAATGAAAATTTATCCTCCACTCTCTGATATTATTTAGCAGTGTGTCAATTCTTTCCTTATGATAGTAATATTGTCTAAAGTTTTAAATCTTTCATAACCCACTAGACTCCTCTGTCCATGGGATTCTCCAGGCAACAGTACTGGAGTTAGGTTGCCATGCTCTTCTCCAAGGGATCTTCCCAACCCAGGGATTGAATCAGTGTCTCTTTATGTCTCCTAAATTGGCAAGTGGGTTCTTTACCACTAGTGCCACCTGGGAAGCCCATTTAAAACAAAACAAACAACAACAACAACAAAGAACAAAATAATGCTATTTGTAGCAACACAGATGAAACTAGAGGTTGTCATATTAGGTGAAGTATAAACACAGAAAGACAAATATCATTTAATACTGCTTACATGTAGAATCTTAAAGCAGAATGCAGTTCATTTCTGTTCAGTCACTCAGTTGTGTCCGACTTTTTGCGACTCCATGGACCACAGCATCCCTGGCTTCCCTGTCCATTGAGTTGGTGATGCCATCCAACCATCTCATCCTTTATCAAACCCTTCCCCTCCTGCATTCAATCTTTCCCAGAATCAGAGTCTTTTCTAAAGATTCAGTTCTTCACATCAGGTGACCAAAGTATTGGAGCTTCAGCTTCAGGATCAGTCCTTCTAATGAATATTCAGGACTGACTTCCTTTAGGATTGACTGGTTTGATCTCCTTGCAGTCCAAGGGACTCTCAAGATCAACTTATTTGTAGAACAGAAGTAGAATGTGTCACAGATGTAGAAAACAAGCTATGGTTACCAGGGGATGATGGGAGAGATAAATTGGGAGATGGGGATTGACATACACACTACTATATAGGTAACTAATAAGAACCTGCTGTACAGTACAGGCAATTCTAGTCAATACTCTGTAATGGCTTATAAGGGGAAAGAATCTAAAATAGTGTGGATATATGTATAAAAGATTCACTTTGATATACACCTGGAACACAAACTTGTAAATCAACTATACTCCAATAAAAATGAAAAAATAAAAACAGAGAAGTATCCATTGTCTAAGAAAATGAAGGCTAAATGCCACATAAACAAATTACTTTGGAGATGTCTTTTTTTTGTTTTCCTTGCCCACAAATATCCCCAAATGTTTATTAACAAAACTAGTAATTTTCCCAAAGGAGGAGATAAAACTTATTGAATTTTAGATTAGAAAATTCATAGTGCTCAAGGACAGAAGCTGTCTCTTTTTTTATAAATACAGTTATTTTTTTTTGTCCTGGGATCATCAGACAATTATTTAAAGCCTGTGAACTTCAGTAAACTCAGTAGCTCAGAGTGTTTAAGGTGATAATGCTGCAAAATATTTATGGTACAGTTGAGTGTATAAAATAATTAGCATTGATTGAGTGCTTACTCCATGTCACTCAAGTTTTAAATGCTTAGATCTTTAAAGTTTTAAAGTCATTCTGTTATCATTAGGTATTGCAATAAATGAAATACATCTTTCAATGATATCTATTTTAAAAATTTGAGATCACTATTACTTGAGAATTTTGTGTGGCATAATTCCATTTTTCCTTTTTTAATTGTTTCCATAGAACTGTTGGTTTGATATGAGCCTTAGTTGTTTATTGTGATTAATAATTTGAAATGTCTTTTTTACAATTTTAGGTTAATAAGCAGTTGAAATGTTATGTGTTCTCTTGAAGAAATTATTTTATCCAGTGAGCCATAGCACTTGTGAATCTATATCTACATCTGGTCTACTGTTTAAAATAAAATTCATCTTATTGTAATAAAAGGGCTTCCCTGGTGGCTCAGAATCTTCCTGCATTACAGGAGACCAGTGGTTATCCCTGGATTGGGAAGATTTCTTGGAGAAGGGAATGGCTTCCCACTCCAGTATTCTTGCTGGGAAAATTCCACGGACAGAAGAGCATGGTGGGCTGCAGTCCATGGGGTTGCAAAGAGTCGGACATGACTGAGCAACTAACACTTTCATTTATTTTATTATATATCTTGTAACAATATAAAGATTAAATCAAAGGACACTAAATCTACATTGCACCTTAAAATGTTTTTAGGAACCTCTGAAATGATGACATATAAGGAGTATCATATCTTGTAACAATATAAAGATTAAATCAAAGGACACTAAATCTACATTGCACCTTAAAATGTTTTTAGGAACCTCTGAAATGATGACATATAAGGAGTATCAGTTTGAGCTTAGTTCATTTTTTCAAATTCAATTAAAGTTAAAAATAACTGCATAAAAATAACATCTGTACAATAGGTATATAAGAATATTTCTGCAGCCTCTCGCTCTTTTTTTTAACAATATTTCAGATCTCTACTCATTTTTTAACTGTAAAATGTGATTCCTGACAAGACACAATGTCCATGCCCATCTGTGTGTGTCACTATAAATGTCTACTCATTTTTTGTTTTTTAGGTTCTTATATTTTCCTTTTCTTCAGTTTAAAACACACACACACATACACACACACACACACACACACACACACACACACACATTAATTTACCTACTTTAAAATTGGTTACTGACATTTTGTAGTTACATCTAACAAGGGGAATTTTTTGGTGAAATATAAAATGCTTTCATATTAACTGAGGGTTCTGAGTGATTTCTCAACTGACATTGAGGTGACAGTGTCAAAGAAAATGTGGCTTGTTGGAAATAATAGTGGCCTGGCAAGTCATTCTAACATCACAATAAAAAAGATATTTGAGATTTATTGAGCTATTAAAATTTTTTGAGTCTAGTTTATCACCTATAAAGTGGAGATAATTGTCACTACACCTATCTTATAAGATTGTTATAAAGATGATAAAGATGAATACAGAAACATTTTTCTACATAATCAAGTAATGAAAAAAATATAAGGAAGGTACAGATGTAAGAAATCCCCACTGTACTGAGACTCAGTTTACTGACTAAAATATTAAATTTATCATTAATATATTAACAGTTAATGATTATTATCTTAAAATAATATTGTTAATCTTTTATCTAAACTTTTTGTCACAAAATAATTTAATTACACTAATTTATTTTTTTAATATTATAAATTTAAAGTAATCAATATCATGGGGCTTCCCTGGTGGCTTAGCAGTGAAGAATCGCCTGCAATGCAGGAGAAATGAGTTCAGTCCTTGAGTCAGGAAGATCCCCTGGACAAGGAAATAGCAACCCACTCCAATATTCTTGCCTGGGAAATCCCATAGACAGAGGAGGCTGGCAGGCTACAGACGAAGCACCTGCAAATGAGTCAGATACAACTTTGTGACTAAACAACATCAATATCATATTAATTTAATACATCAATATTAATAGATAGCAATAATATTACTCAAATATTTCATTAAACTAGTTGTTACTATTAAAAACCTAAGAATAAAATATTAGATATATTACTATTCATATAAATGCAAATGAGTAAAAGTGGTAATATATTAATTGTCAATCTAAACAAAACAATTTAACTTTTAAGACAAATACAACACTTCATTAGGAGAGGAAGAGACAGACACTTCATTAGGAGGAGAAGAGGACCATGGCAGATGATATGATTGGATGGCATCACTGACTTGATGAACATGAATTTGAGCAAGTTTCAGGAGTTGGTGATGGAGAGGGAAGCCTGGCATGCTGCAGTCCATTGGGTTGCAAAGAGTTGGACACGACTCAATGACTGAACAGAACTGAACATTTCATTATTGAACAGATGGCTAAGATAAATTGAAGGATCATAGAAAAATAAAATAGAATGAATAAATTTATTTTACAGATTTAAAAAATCTGAATTTCAGACAGTGTCATCTGTACAAACACTATATTTGTAATAAAATAAAATATTCTTTAAAGATTTCAAGGAAATTTTAGTAGTAGTGGTTTTAGCTTTCCATGTTGTTATTTTAAGGTTTTCAATTTTGTTCTATTGATTTTTTTTCTTTTTAGACACAATTTGATAGTTTAATTATATGTTCAAATATGCTAACCCTATAATTAAATTATAGGGTATCAATAATTCTAGGGAGTTATAGCTGTCAATTCACAGAGACACATAAACTCCCTTGATGCTGAACATGTACTCCGTAGTTTGCTCTTTCTCAATAATACCAAATATAAGGAGAAGATCAAGGAAAAGTGACTGAAGTGACTTAGCACAGCACACACAGGAGACTTCAGTTCCCCAAACTTCAATATGTACACAAAATTAACCTCACTTATCTTAACCAATACTCTTGGGAAGTGGTTCATGGAGTGAGGTAATTTAGTGGGGATTAATGAGCTAGGAGGGCTTCCCAGGCGGCTCGTTGATAAAGAATCCGCCTGCCAATGCAGGAGACACTGAACACGAGAGTTTTATCCCTTGTGGTTTTTATCCCTGGGTCAGGGAAATCCCCTGGAGTTGTTGTTGTTGCTTAGTCACTAAGCCGTGTCCAACTCTGTGAACCCATGAACTGCAGCACATCAGGCTTCCCTGTCCTTCACTATCTCCCAGACTTTGCTCAAATTCACGTCCATTGAATCAGTGATGCTATCTAACCATCTCCTCCTCTGTCGTCCCTTCCCTTCCTACCTGCAATCTTTCCCAGCATCAGGGTCTTTTCCAATGACTTGGCTGTTCACACCAGGTGGCCAGAGGACTGGAACTTCAGCTTCAGCATCAGTCCTTCCAATTAATATTGAGGTTTGAGTTCCTTTAGGATTGACTGGTTTGATCTTGCTGTCCAAGGGACTCTCAAGAGTCTTTTCCAGCACCACAATTCAAAAGCATCAATTCTTCAGGCATTCAGCCTTCTTTATGGTCCAGTTCTGTCATCAGTACCTGAGTAGGAAATGGCAGCCTACACCAGTATTCTTGCCCTGGGAAATTCCATGAACAGAGGAGCCCAGTGGGCTCCAGTCTACAAGGTCAGGAAGAGTCGGACATGACTGAAGGACTGAGTATGAACACATTCAATGAGTTAGGAAGAGAGAAATCTTATAGACCAACAAAAATAAAAGAGGAGGGGCCATCTGTAATCTAACAAAACAAAATATATATAAACAAAATAAATATTTTCTCATAGTATTTTTCTATATATATATATTTTTTCTAAAACAGATTCTTTTATATCACCCTGATTTCCACACCCATATATGATTAAATACTTCTGTGCCCCTATACATTCTTGTAAAACATGCTTTTTAATTATGATAGGTACAAAGGTTATTTAATTAAGCAATTTTGTATAATACATTTAGCTTATTTCAAAGTATTTGCTATCACAAGAAATACTATAAGGAACTACCTTTCATTCTTATTTCAGTTCAATTCAGTTCAGTCATTCAGTCATGTCTGACTCTTTGTGACCCCATGAACTGTAGCATGCCAGGCTTCCCTGTCCATCCTTAACTCCTGGAGTTTACTCAAACTCATGTCCATCGAGTCGGTGATACCATCCAGCCATCTCATCCTCTGTCATCCCCTTCTGCTTCTGCCCCCAAATCCCTCCCAGCATCAGGGTCTTTTCCAATGAGTCAACTCTTCGCATGAGGTGGCCAAAGCATTGGAGTTTCAGCTTTAGCATCAGTCCTTCCAGTGAACACCCACGACTGATCTCCTTTAGAATGGACTGGTTGGATCTCCTTGCAGTCCAAGGGACTCTCAAGAGTTTTCTCCAACACTCTTTCAGTCCAAGGGACTCTCAAGAGTCTTCTCCAACACCACAGTTCGAAAGCATCAATTCTTCAGCACTCAGCTTTCTTCACAGTCCAACTTTTACAGCCATGTATGACCAATGGAAAAACCATAGGCTTGACTAGATGGACCTTTGTTGGAAAAGTAATGTCTCTGCTTTTTAATATGCTATCTAGGTTGGTCATAACTTTCCTTCCAAGGAGTAAGCATCTTTTAATTTCATGGCTGCAATTATTTTGGAGCCCAAAAAAATAAAGTCAGCCACTGTTTCCACTGTTTCCCCATCTATTTGACATGAAGTGGTGGGACCATGATCTTAGTTTTCTGAATGTTGAGCTTTAAGCCAACTTTTTCACTCTCCTCTTTCACTTTCATCAAGAGGCTTTTGAGTTCCTCTTCACTTTCTGCCATAAGGGTGGTGTCATTTGCATATCTGAGGTTATTGATATTTCTCCTGACAATCTTGATTCCAGCTTGTGCTTCATTCAGCCCAGCCTTTCTCATGATGTACTCTGGATAGAAGTTAAATAAGCAGGGTGACAATATACAGCCTTGACATACTCCTTTTCCAATTTGGAATCAATCTGTTGTTCCATGTCCAGTTCTAACTGTTGCTTCCTGACCTGCATATAGGTTTCTCAAGAGGTATTCCCATGTCTTTCAGAATTTTCCACAGTTTATTGTGATCCACACAGTCAAAGGCTTTGGCATAGTCAATAAAGCAGAAATAGATGTTTTTCTGGAACTCTCTTGCTTTTTCGATGATCCATCAGTTATCTAGCCTAAAATTTTTATTCATCACCTTGCATGACTTGCTACTAGATTTTCATCAGAGTACTACAGAATTAGTCTCATTACACTATCATCAGTTCAGTTCAGTCACTCAGTCGTGTCCGACTCCTTGTGACCCCATGAAACGCAGCATGCCAGGCCTCCCTGTCCATCACAAACTCCCAGAGTCCACCCAAACTCATGTCCATTGTGTCGATGATGCCATCCAAACATCTCATCCTCTGTCGTTCCCCTCTCCTCCTGCTCTCAATCTTTCCCAGCATCAGGGTCCTTTCAAATGAGTCAGCTCTCTGCATCAGGTGGCCAAAACACTGCAGTTTCAGCTTCAACATCAGTCCTTCCAATGAACATCCAGGACTGATATCCTTTAGGATGGACATCCTTGCAGTCCAAGGGACTCTCAAAAGTCTTCTCCAACACCACAGTTCAAAAGGATCAATTCTTCAGCGTTCAGCTTTCTTTAAAGTCCAACTCTCACATCCATACATGACTACTGGAAAAACCATAGCCTTGACTAGACAGATCTTTGTTGGCAAAGTAATGTCTCTGCTTTTGAATATGCTATCTAGGTTGGTCATAACTTTCCTTCCAAGGAGTAAGTGTCTTTTAATTTCATGGCTGCAATTACCATCTGCAGTGATTTTGGAGCCCAGAAAAATAAAGTCAGCCACTGTTTCCCCATCTATTTCCCATGAAGTGATGGGACCGGATGCCATGATCTTAGTTTTCTGAATGTGAGCTGTCCTTAGTTTTCTGAATGTTGACACTATCATCATGGAACATTATTTAACAAAGAGTGGAGTGATTATCCATAATGTGTATATGCTTTATTCACAAGAAAGGCCTCTGAATATTAGGTTGGTGCAAATGTAGTTACAGTTTATCCATTGTTGAAATTTGTTGTTTGATATGGAATACATTCTCAATAAGTGTGCTTGTGTTATTCATCATTTAATTCACATATCTCACTTTTAGTTTTTTTTTTTTTTGCTAATAACATAACTCATGGTTTATTTTGTATTAATTGTTATTTTAAACTATGAAAATGATGTTAAACAAAAAGCAAATTTGAGTAATTTTCTTGAGTTCAAAATGTGTCGTAAAGCAGTAGAGACAACTTGCAACACCAACAATGCTTTTGACCCCAAACAAACAGTTCAAGAAGTTTTGAGAAGGAGGTAACAACCTTGAACATGAGAAGCACAGTGGCCGGCCATCAGAAGGTGACAATGACCAATTGAGAGCAGTCATCAAAGCTGATCCTCTTACAAGTACATGAGAAGTTGCTGAGGAACTCAACGCAAACCATTCTATGGTCGCTCGGCATTTGAAGCAAATTGGAAAGGTTAAAAGGCTCGGTAAGTGGATGTCTCATAAGCTGACTCCAAAAAAAAAAAAAAAAAAAATCATTGTTTTGAAGTGACATCTTCTCATATTCTATACAACAATGAACAATTACTCAATCAGATTGTGACATGCAACTAAAAATGGATTGTATACAACAGTTGGCGATGACCAACTCAGTGGTTGGACCAAGAAGAAGCTCCAAAGCACATTGCAAAGTCAAACTTTCATCTCAAAAAGGTCATGATCACTGTTTGGAGGTCTGCTGTCAGTGTGACCCACTACAGCTTTCTGAATCCTGGCAAAACCATCACATCTGAGAAGTATGCTCAGCAAATCAATGCAATGTACTGAAAACTACAATGCCTGCAGCCAGCATCAGTCAACAGAATGGGCCCAATTCTTCTCCATGACAACACCTGACTATACGTCACACAACCAACGCTTCAAAAGTTGAGTGAATTGTGCTGTGAAGTTTTGCCTCATCTGCCATACTCATTTAGTCCAGTTGCTCAGTCATCTGAATTGCCATATTCATCTGACCTCTCAGCAACCGACTACCACTTCTTCAAGCATCTCGACAACTTTTTGCAGAGAAAATCCTTCCACAACCAACAGGAGACAGAAAATGCTTTTCAAGAGTTCATTGAATCCACAAGCACAGATTTTTGTGCTACAAGAATAAACAAGCTTAATTTTCATTGGCAAAAATGTGTTGATTGTAATTGTTTCTGTTTTGATTAATAAAGATGTGTTTGATCCTAGTTATAATGATTTAAAATTAATGGTCTGAAACTGCAATTACTTTTGCACCAAACTAATACCTTCTGAAGTGAAAGTCCCTCAGTCGTGTCCGACTCTGTGATCTCATGGATTATACAGTCCATGGAACTCTCCAGGCCAGAATATTGAAGTGGGTAGCCTTTCCCTTCTCCAGAGGATCTTCCCAACTCAGGGATCAAACCCAGGTCTCTCTCATTGCAGGCAGATTATTTATCAAGTCCATGGAGTTTTCCACGCCAGAATACTAGAGTGGGTTGCTTTTTCCCTTCTCCAGTGTATCTTCCCAACCCAGGAATCAAACCGAGGTCTCCTATATTGCATGTGGATTCTTTACCAAATGAGCTATGTATTTCTCCAGGGCAGTATACTGGAGTGAGTAGCCTTTCCCTTCTCCAGGGGATTTTCCCAAGCCAGGGATCGAACCTAAGTCCCCAGCATTGCAAGTGGATTCTTTAACAGCTGAGCTATCAGGGAAGCCTAATAACTTCTAGCTATATTCAAATATCAAAAAGACTACCAGAGAATAACCAAATGCCATTTTTCACTAAATTAAATGAGTAATAGGCAATTTTACAGAGTATTGAAGAAATTAACTATAATACATATTTCATACTTAAAGAGAGTTTTTAAAATCTCATAAATTAATAAGTATTAGCCTACTTTACATAGTTACTATGAGCATCAGAGTAGTATTTAACCATTTGTTAGTTTTGTTACAGAAGTTCTCATTTGATTATGCATTCCTGAGAATTATTTAATTTACTGTTTTCATCCTGTTTGTAATTTATGTTAAAACATTATTCTCTATACATTAAACACTAGGTTGAAACTTTATTTTGTAAATGAGAAATAATCTTTCCATCATTTGGAAGTTCAGTTCAAACTCTTATTTTAGCTATGATTGCATAGTTTAAAAGATTCTGAGATATAAATCACAGAGTATATATTTAGCACAATAATTTTGCCTATTTTCTCTTTAGTACAGACTTATTTATAAATTTTATTATTTACTTTATTAATATGATGCTTTGTTACAGTACTTTATAAAAGTATCACATACATTATTAGCAGATTTCATCCAGTATAAAAATAATTCACACTCTAATGAACATCTAATGAACATTCACAGTCTAATGAAATGTTTTTAAACATTTTCATCTTTGGCAACCATTCCTAAAATATTTATTTGTTTTAGAAACACTTAAATGTACTGGCACTTTTAAAGCCTCTACTTTTTTTTTTTTTTGCCTTGAATTGTCCCATTTATGTGACCTTCTATTAGCCTTTGAAAATACACTATTGACACTCAGTTCACCACTGAGTTCCAATTTGTGATACACAGAGAAAACTCTAGGAGTTCATTTAGATGACAGAGAGAAACATGTTCTTTTTCGTTCACTGAATGTCACTTTAAGAACATAATAAGGGGAATGTCGTTTTCACAATGTCCCTGGGTTCTTAAGAATTCTGTGTTCAGCTAAATCTAGCAAAAATCAGAAGACTAGATAGCTGATTTCTCCAACTTTACTCAAATGCACCAAGTAAATTTTGCATATTACGTTTATTCAGTATCAACTGCTAGCTTTCTTAAGTGTGCAATTATTGAATTCATGTGTTTTCAGATCAACTGTAATTAACTTCTTTTAAGATTCCTATTTACTTATTTTTATTTCCATAATATTCTATTAAAATATAGTCTATAGTTAGAGATAGCCCATTAACATAATCAAAATAATTAGAAAAGAGTCATTTATACAGACTTCATTCTTCAATAACAAACTATATGTTGAAATGTTGGCTAAAAACATTTTAATAATACTTAGTAATCTCCATACTTTCTTATAATTAATGAAGTTAACTGAATTTCTTCTCCAGTTTGGGTCAGTTTGCAATCAAATTGGATTTGAAACAGCCTTCTATAGTCAAACCCTGCATAGTATCTGACCTAAGGTGTCCTTGTAAAAAAATGCCTATGGACAACAGTTTTGAGATTACATGTGGTCAATATGCAATCTTTGTAGCACTAAGAGAAAGGTTCTTCCTCAGCAGTGAACTGGTGAGGTGAATAATTCAAGTAAGAACTGACATTGCTGGAGGCCAAATTGCTGAAATATTTCTCGATTAGAATTATAAGAGCATGAGGGATTTTTGGAGAGCAAATAAAGGTCATTTGGTCCATCAAGGCATATACTTTTTAGTACTCCATTTCCCCAAGGATGGCATCTAATTGTTTCTTGAATGACATTCCTGCTTTTTGCCTCAACAACTTTGCCTGCAGGCTCTTCTAAAGCATTTACTATTCTCCACATGAAAAGGTACTTTCTGAAATATGTGCCGAATTTATTTTTTAATTTCCATTTATGACTTCCTGTCCTATAATCTGTGTTGAAATGGAAATAATAATTTGGGTTGACATTATCTGTGGCAGTTAAGACTTTATATGCTTCAAATCAGACAGCTCCAACCCTGTCCTTAACATTATATGCCCAGATTTATGGTCGTAACAACCAGCACTGCATAGCAAACAGTGGTAGGGGTTCCAGTTAGAGCACTTAATATTTCTTAAATCCATAACCTCTCAAGTATATATTTTTCTCTGCATAATAGGGACTTATACCAAAAAGTCTAAAAAGTTAAATTCACTGATGTATATTCCTTGTCACTTGTTTATATATATGAATATGTATTATGCATACACACATAGATATGCATATCTACACTAGTATATATATGTTTGTGGGTATATGTATGCATGATATGTATATACACACACACACACACACACACAGTTGTGTATATATATTGTGTCTATATATATATATATATAACATCCCCTGATTTTCTCCCAGAAGTTTAGTAATGAGAAAAGAGACTAGAACTTTAGTGCTATTATCTAATCATATATTTGATTCTGTATTTTTTTCTTACCCAAGATCAAATAATGATTTTATTGCCTTTGACTAAATCTTCGCAAAATATAAATTGTATAATTAAAATCTCACAGTTTTAGAAATATGCAAGTAAAATGCATTATATTTTAAAGTAAATTGAGTGTAAATTAGAGTAATAACTATTTTATAGAAACAAAAGTCTGAAAACTTACATTTAAAGTGTTTCTAAACATTAACTAACAACATTTTTGTTTTTGTAAATATTGAGAAGATCATTGCTTACCCAATATACACCTCCGTCTTAACATTAACTAAATTTTAGAAAATCAACCATTCTGTTTCACTGATACCTTTGTTAGGTCAAGCATTATCATCAAACCTCCGGTACAATGATGCTTATATCTGGAATGACCAGGTTAAGTCATTTAATTAAACTAAACATCTCCTGATATTATACTGGCTACAATGATTGGTTTCAGTTGATCCAATAAGACCAAAGGTCAGATTTTGTTCCAACTTGTGGAAAACAATTGTTTGTTTTACCGTAGGACTGAAGAAGGAAACATGTAGCTTATAAATGGTGACAGCATATTGCCAATCCTGAGGGGACCTAGGGCACAGCTCACACATGTATGAGCGAGCCAGAGACCCTCTCCAAGTGGAAAATGGGGCCCTGAAGCCCAGTATAAGTGTCCATTTGTCATTTACATGACCAGTAAGATTTTATATTGTTAAAAAAAAAAATCTAGCCGAGTTTCAATTGCAAAGGAAAGCACTCAAGCTGATAATTTAAATTTCATTTTTTTTTATAGTTTTTAACTTGTACTTTTTTTTTAATTTTATTTTATTTTTAAACTTTACATAACTGTATTAGTTTTGCCAAATATCAAAATGAATCCGTTTAAATTAAACTATGCCACTTTTGCTCCTCTGGTTGTTACATATTTTTTTACGTGCTTCCTATCTGTTTGCATCTGGATATCATTAATTGCCATCACTCTACCTCATGACATGTTTTGAAGGATCACCATAAAATCATTAGGAATAATTAGATACTACCCTAACAACAATGTATAGGTAGGCAAAGCACACACACGCAAATCATACACTAATCCTGACCTTTTTTTTTTTTTTTTTTAATTGTACAGGATGTTCAATATCAACCCAGTTATCCCAAATAAACTTATCTGTGGGATTGACTGTTCTTTTAGAATATACTGGAACAGAATGTCAGTTTAGACTTCTCACTTATATGTTACTTCTGATGTAGGACATAGGTGAAGAAAACTTTCGCTTTTTATTATCAGAGATCTGGTCATTAGTTTTTTCTTGTCACAAGAGGAGGAGAAATTTTGTATGATCATAAGAGATACTTTAATCATAAAGGAAGGGGAAAGTTATGAAAAGTGTTTTTTTTTTTTTTTTTTCTTTCATCACAAGAGCAGCAGGACTCCTCCTTTATCATGAGCAAAGTGAATTTCTTTTCCCATATCTCCTTTTGAAACAAGTTTTGGAATAAGAAGGTCATGAAGTTTAGGAAGGAAGACTGTGATTCTGAGACTGTTTAGAAATTCCATGCCTATTTTCTAAGGTGGAATAGTGGTTTGAATCTCTAAGATTGCTTATTTCAACTATAAAAATCTACTTAACATTTTAATCCCCAATGGTCAAGTTATTTAAAAAAGTGAAAAAGACAGTGATTCATAAATTCATTTACCCACTCTTGTTTTCTTTTGAGTTCAGCAGGGTACTCTAAGGGGACTTGAATACTAGAGCAAGGATATTCTAAAACCTTAAAACATGTGATATGTGCAGTGTAAACTAACATAGGACATCAGAGTAAAAAAGGTGCTTCTGAAAATTAATCAGCAGTCATTGGTCTGAAATGACAAGTGAGAATTGACTTCTTAGTAGATAAATTATACTTTATAACTTTTATCACACTGCATGAACTATGCAGACAATCCAACTGTGATCAATTTTACTCTACTCCTTAATATGGCACATCAGTAATTTTTTGAAACTAAAATAATAATAATAGTAATATGACTTACTCCATCCTTTCATTACAAATTATGCTATTTCTGTGAATAGATATAGAAAGGGCTTCCCTGGTGGCTCAGATAGCAAAAAATCTGCCTGCAATGCGGAAGACCCAGGTTCCATCCCTGTGTCAGGAAAACCCCTGAAAAAGGAATGATAACCCACTCCAATATTCTTGCCTGGAGAATTCCATGGACAGAGGAGCCTGGCAGACTACAGTCTGTGGTGTTGCAGAGTTGGACATGACTGAGCCACTAACACATTCACTTTTAGAAAGAAAAGAACTGTAAATTCAGTAAATTTGCATCATACTAATTATTTTAATACATAAAGGCATTAACCTTTCACTTTCAAAATATTTTAAAATGCATTTTTGCTGTACCAATAAAGCATAGAGTAGAAATAAACATGCACCGTTCTGAAAGTTTTAAGTATTATATATAGTATTCAACTGCTTTCAATGGCTAAAAATTTCATATACTTAATAGAATGTCAGCATAAAGACACTTTATTTGCTAATATGTTTGTAAAAGCCTAACATTATAAGTGTAATAAGAGAATTATATATATTCCTGCTTTTAATAATTCAATCTAAGCAGTCAGTTTATATTATTTGAAGTAAATGATGATATATTTGCTCTTTAGGTGATAATTAGTTCAGCACAATTATACATTCCTAATTTACAATGAAATATAAAGAACTTTGCTATAAAATGAGGTTTTTGCTCACCACATACCACAGTTATTCGCATAAATGACACCAGATTTCTAAAGCAAATAATTATCTGTGAGTAAATTGTACATTGGCTTGACACTGCCTCCCACAGAAGCTTGCATATCTCTCATCAATCTCTTCCTTTTCCCTGGTCTATTCCCTTTCAACGAACACATTTAACAGCTGTGGATACAAACAAGGCACATTTGGCAAAAGTAGGAACCAGATGCCAAAGTCTGCATGTACGTTCTATTCAAAGCATTGGGGCCCGTGGCTAACTCCTTGGTGTCACCTCTGTTGGCTCCTTTCTCAAATGAATACTGGCAGGCCTCAGAGGTGCATCTGGAGATATTGTTGAGGTCATGCAGCTGTGGTCTGGCCTTGGCTACCTTATGAGATTGCAATCATTTTGAAGTGGTTTCCTGTTTCTCAGAGTATTCTGGTAGAAAGTCACTTTCAGATCAGTGTATACACTCTTTTGAAATATTACTGATGCTCATTGAAAATAAAATCCCCAAATTTAAGAATTTCAATATCTTGCTGAGAACAAAACATTACTATCTGAAACAGTTAAGACACAGCATTACAAAGGTGTTTGAACAGTGTAAAGTACAAATTAATATTATGACCTGCATATGAATGGCATCACCGACTCGATGGACATGAGTTTGAGTAAACTGTGGGAGTTGGTGATGGACTGGGAGGCCTGGTGTGCTGCGATTCATGGGGTCGCAAACAGTCAGACACAACTGCGCGACTGAACTGAACTGAATAAATTATTTAAGTTACCTGGGCAAGGGGTTAGCATCTTATCATAGCTCAGATTTTCTTATGTCTAAGGTCAGCTTGCATGTATAGCCTTTATTTGGAGGTTAATCCCAGAGCAGAAGGAAGGAGTCAAGAGTTGTGTGTATAGAAGAGGTGGGAAATCAAATAATAAGGTAGGCAATTCCTGATTAGTGGTGGATCCCCCAGTAATTTCTGAAGACCCTTTTGAAATATTTATTTCAGAGATGCTTCTCTGAGAGAGGAAAAGAAAAGGCATTGGTTTTCATTCCCCAGTGAACAAAAATAATTTCCTACCCTCTCCTACCATCCTGGAACTTAGGTATTGTGCATGTGAAAGTGTTGATCAGATTCCTACGGCCTTCTTTATTTTGTGGAATGGGAGAAGAAAGCAGTATTTTATATGGCATGGACATATATGAAGGCACTGTCGAATCACAACCAAAGTGAAGTAGCTGGTTTCTGAAGTCAAAGGTGGGCATATAAGGTTTAAAGTGGTAAATAAGCAGTAAAACACACAGATTTTAATTTAATGTTCATTAATAAAAAATTTGGACCAGAAATCATACAGACATAGCTCATAGTTGACCAAAACATTTCTTTAAAAAATGTTATTAATCAAAGTACATTTAGATTGCCTTGATTTATTTAAGACTATATATCTAGATTAAGGGGCTTCCCTAGTGGCTCAGTGACAAAAGTCTGCCCACAATGCAGGAGGCGCTGGAGAAGCAGCTTTGATCTCTGGGTGGGGAAGATCCCCTGGAGAAGGAAATGGCAACTCACTCCAGTATTCTTGCTTGGAGAATGCAATAGACAGAGGAGCCTGGTGGGCTACAGTCCATTGGGGTGCAAAGAGATGGACACTACTGAAGTGACTGAGCATGCATGCATGCATCAAGGATCAACCTTAGCTCTTTAAGTATATTGTTACTGTATTTCTCAGAATAACTCTAAGAGTAGACATTCTTATCATTATTATTCCATTTTACAGTTGAGAAAACTAAGAATACTGAAAAGTAAGGCAGTTTTCTCAGTATCTACTCACATGATCAATTTCTTATGGCTTTCCCAAGAAGACATAAAAATTAAACCACAGCAAAATCAAAAGAAAAAAAATAAATATTCATTTTTTTATACATGAATGATGGGTGCTGCTCACTCACTGGAAAAGGAAGAATGAATAAAAAATAGACAAAAATAAAGGAAATAGATTATCAATATTACAACCTGGCATAACTTTATATGTCAGAGAATAACTGATTTCTACAAACTATATCTTTAGGATTTCATTACATGTAAGTTTGGAAGCAAGAAAAGAACACAACTGACATTAAATATGCATTGATTTTGCATAGATAATTTGATTTATCTAGTATGGTGGCATGTAGTATAAATTAAGGAGGAGTGTATAGAAGAAGGCTAACAGTTATCTTAGTCCAAGAGAAAGTAGAATTTGCAGAGGGGAAATCAACTAGCTCTACAGAGGATATCCTAGCCAGCTATGTTAGAGTTTGTGTGACTTGAAAAACTGAATGATGGAAATAAGAGAAACAAGATAGCTAAAGTCAAATATGAGTTGCTGGGAATCAAGATTTGTCAAAGACATGATTGCAAAGATTTATTGACAAAAGAATTTATAAAATATATGCTGCTGCTGCTAAGTTGCTTCAGTCATGTCCGACTCTGTTCGACCCCATAGACGGCAGCCCATCAGGTTCCTCTGTCCCTGGGATTCTCCAGACAAGAATACTGGAGTGGGTTGCTATTTCCTTCTCAAGAAAATATATGAATATACATAATTTTAGGATGGTTCTTACAGATCCAAGACTTATTTAGAGTAATAGAGACATTATATGAGAGTGAAAATTCCAGAGAAAATATGTGATGCACACTACTTTTATTATTTTAAATTTATGTTGCTATAATTAAATCATTTTGGATTTGTAAATGAATGAACAAATGAATCAATAAAACTAGTAATGGGTAGGAAAAAGGAATGACTCTTAGAAAACACAGGGGGATACTATGTATTAACTAAGCCACCCACCCCACCCCCCACCCCCCAAAAAAAAGAAAAAGAATGTAATGTTCATTATACTGCAAGCCTTTTGATGTTTTTCAAGTTAATGGTTAAAGAGAAAATAGTTAAGATGAAAAAGACCATGGTTATAAATAGCATAGAAGACCCAGAGATGTTACTGATACAGAAAAAATAGTGGCATTGGCATCCGACCCTGTAGAAAACATCCAAAAAATTATGGAAAACAATTCTTGATGTGAAGTAACTTGACCTCAAAAAATGATTCCATGACACAGAAAGAAGGAGCACTGGAATATAAAAGATGAAGAAGACATATTGAGGAATATAATGGAATACTCTATCAAGTTGATTTTATGCTAATTTAGGAAAAGTGCTTTGCATGATTAATCTTGAGATCAGATAAGATCAGATCAGTCGCTCAGTCATGTCTGACTCTCTGCGACCCCATGAATCTCAGCACACCAGGCCTCCCTGTCCATCACCAACTCACGGAGTTCACTGAGACTCATATCCATCGAGTCAGTGATGCCATCCAGCCATCTCATCCTCTGTCATCCCCTTCTCCTCTTGCCCCCAATCCCTCCCAGCATCAGAGTCTTTTCCAATGAGTCAACACTTCGCATGAGGTGACCTAAGTACTGGAGTTTCAGCTTTAGCATCATTCCTTCCAAAAAATCCCAGGGCTGATCTCCTTCAGAATGAACTGGTTGGATCTCCTTGCAGTCCAAGGGACTCTCAAGAGTCTTCTCCAACACCACAGTTCAAAAGCATCTATTCTTTGGCACTCAGCCTTCTCCACAGTCCAACTCTCACATCCATACATGACCGCAGGAAAAACCATAGCTTTGACTAGACAAACTTTTGTTGGCCAAGTAATGTTTCTGCTTTTGAATATGCTATCTAGGTTGGTCATAACTTTCCTTCCAAGGAGTAAGCATCTTTTAATTTCATGGCTGCAGTCACCATCTGTAGTGATTTTGGAGCCCAGAAAAATAAAGTCTGACACTGTTTCCACTGTTTCCCCATCTATTTCCTATGAAGTGATGGGACCAGATAACATGATCTTTGTTTTCTGAATGTTGAGCTTTAAGCCAACTTTTTCACTCTCCACCTTCACTTTCATCAAGAGGCTTTTGAATTCCTCTTCACTTTCTGCCATAAGGGTGGTGTCATCTGCATATCTGAGATAATTGATATTTCTCCTGACAATCTTGATTCCAGCTTGTGTTTCTTCCAGTCCAGCATTTCTCATGATGTACTCTGCATATAAGTTAAATAAGCAGGGTAACAATATACAGCCTTGACGTACTCCTATTCCTGTTTGGAACCAGTCTGTTGTTCCATGTCCAGTTCTAACTGTTGCTTCCTGACCTGTATATAGGTTTCTCAAGAGGCAGATCAGGTGTTCTGGTAGTCCCATCTCTTTCAGAATTTTCCACAGTTGATTGTAATCCACACAGTCAAAGGCTTTGGCATAGTCAATAAAGCTGAAATAGATGCTTTTCTGGAACTCTCTTGCTTTTTTCATGATCCAGCAGTTATTGGCAATTTGATCTCTGTTTCCTCTGCCTTTTCTAAAACCAGCTTGAACATCAGGAAGTTCACGGTTCATTTATTGCTGAAGCCTGGCTTGGAGAATTTTGAGCATTACTTTACTAGCGTGTGAGATGAGTGCAATTGTGCGGTAGTTTGAGCATTCTTTGGCATTGCCTTTCTTTGGGATTGGAATGAAAACTGACCTTTTCCAGTCCTGTGGCCACTGCTGAGTTTTCCAAATTTGCTGGCATATTGAGTGCAGCACTTTCACAGCATCATCTTTCAGGATTTGGAATAGCTCAACTGGAATTCTATCACCTCCACTAGCTTTGTTCATAGTGATGCTTTCTAAGGCCCACTTGACTTCACATTCCAGGATGTCTGGCTTTAGGTCAGTGATCACACCATCATGATTATCTTGG
The DNA here is from genome assembly GCF_019923935.1 of Bubalus bubalis. Taxonomy (NCBI): domain Eukaryota; kingdom Metazoa; phylum Chordata; class Mammalia; order Artiodactyla; family Bovidae; genus Bubalus; species Bubalus bubalis. Next base: position 76,540,048 of record NC_059157.1, on the reverse strand, counting down.
TCATGAAGATCTTTTTTGTACAGTTCTTCTGTGTATTCTTGCCACCTCTTCTTAATATCTTCTGCTTCTGTTAGGTCCATACCATTTCTGTCCTTTATCGAGCCCATCTTTGCATGAAATGTTCCTTTGGTATCTCTGATTTTCTTGAAGAGATTTCTAGTCTTTCCCATTCTGTTGTTTTCCTCTATTTCTTTGCATTGATTGCTGAAGAAGGCTTTCTTATCTCTTCTTGCTATTCTGTGGAACTCTGCTTTCAGATGTTTATATCTTTGCTTTTCTGCTTTGCTTTTTGCTTCTCTTCTTTTCACAGCTATTTGTAAGGCCTCGCCAGACAGCCATTTTGCTTTTTTGCATTTCTTTTCCATGGGGATGATCTTGATCCCTGTCTCCTGTACAATGTCATGAACCTCATTCCATAGTTCATCAGGCACTCTATCTATCAGATCTAGGCCTTTAAATCTATTTCTCACATCCACTGTATAATCATAAGGGATTTGATTGAGGTCATACCTGAATGGTCTAGTGGTTTTCCCTACTTTCTTCAATTTAAGTCTGAATTTGGCAATAAGGAGTTCATGGTCTGAGCCACAGTCAGCTCCTGGTCTTGTTTTTGCTGAGTGTATAGAGCTTCTCCATCTTTGGCTGCAAAGAATATAATCAATCTGATTTTGGTGTTGACCATCTGGTGATGTCCATGTATAGAGTCTTCTCTTGTGTTGTTGGAAGAGGGTGTTTGTTATGACCAGTGCATTTTCTTGGCAAAACTCTATTAGTCTTTGCCCTGCTTCATTCCGTATTCCAAGGCCAAATTTGCCTGTTACTCCAGGTGTTTCTTGACTTCCTACTTTTGCATTCCAGTCCCCTATAATGATAAGGACATCTTTTTGGGGTGTTAGTTTTAAAAGATCTTGTAGGTCTTCATAGAGCTGTTCAACTTCAGCTTCTTCAGCATTACCGGTTGGGGCATAGACTTGGATTACTGTGATATTGAATGGTTTGCCTTGGAAATGAACAGAGATCATTCTGTCGTTTTTGAGATTGCATCCAAGTACTACATTTCGGACTCTTTTGTTGACCATCATCGCTACTCCATTTCTTCTGAGGGATTCCTGCCCGCAGTAGTAGATATAATGGTCATCTGAGTTAAATTCACCCATTTCAGTCCATTTTAGTTCGCTGATTCCTAGAATGTTGGCATTCACTCTTGCCATCTCTTGTTTGACCACTTCCAATTTGCCTTGATTCATGGACCTGACATTCCAGGTTCCTATGCAATATTGCTCTTTACAGCATCGGACCTTGCTTCTATCACCAGTCACATCCACAGCTGGGTGTTCTTTTTGCTTTGGCTCCATCCCTTCATTCTTTCTGGAGTTATTTCTCCACTGATCTCCAGTAGCATATTGGGCCCCTACTGACCTGGGGAGTTCCTCTTTCAGTGTCCTATCATTTTGCCTTTTGATACTGTTCATGGGGTTCTCAAGGCAAGAATACTGAAGTAGTTTTCCATTCCCTTCTCCAGTGGACCACATTCTGTCAGACCTCTCCACCATGACCCGCCCGTCTTGGGTGGCCCCACGGGTATGGCTTAGTTTCATTGAGTTAGACAAGGCTGTGGTCCTAGTGTGATTAGATTGACTAGTTTTCTGTGAGTATGGTTTCAGAGTGTTTGCCCTCTGATATCCTCTTGCAACACTTACCGTCTTACTTGGGTTTTTCTTACCTTGGGCGTGGGGTATCTCTTCATGGCTGCTCCAGCAAAGCCCAGCCATTGCTCCTTACCATGGATGAGGGGTATCTCCTCACCTCCACCCTTCCTGACCTTCAACGTGGGATAGCTCCTCTAGGCCCTCCTGCGCCTGCGCAGCCACGGCTCCTTGGACGTGGGGTCTGATTCATCTTCAGATCTCCCCAAATGCGTTGCAGGGATACTTGAATAAAGCAACTTCTTAATTAGAGCAAAATACTTTTATTGCAATGTATTAAAGTGAGAAAAATACATGAAACATTTAGAGGTACTTCCAAGAGATGCATGAAGTGTTAACACACTGAAACAAAGATTATACCTAAATAAGAGTAATATATTAAAATATAAGACTATATGCTAAGATTTACAGATGTTTTCCAGGTAAAATATGCATAGTCCTTCAGTTGTGAATGCAAAATTTTAACTTATAAACAAATGAAGTTAAGATATATAATCACTCGTTTAGTCCAATCTGCTAGGTAACATGACTACATGCATTTCAGTAGAGATTTTCAGTAAAAGTTAACAAAGAGGAAGCCATTCTATCTCCTATTGGAAAATGGTTTTGATGTTGTAAGACTTTTCTTTTAACGTCATCCAGTCTGAACTTAAAAATACTAAGGATTTCAGGACTCTGAGAAGTGTTAATAGGAAAGCATGAGTTATTTTTTTAACATTTGGAACAATAAAAACGTCTATTCTAAACTTGCTTTCAGGTTAATTAATATGCTGATATCACAGTAATATGTCATTTCTTTTCTATCATTAAGGAATTATTTTGAATATGAAACTACATTCTATTGATTGAGAAAATATATGAAAGTTAAAGAAGTTGTTACATGAAAAAAACAAGATTGTGAGTTCAAGCCAGTAATTCTTAAGCTTAAAATTTCATTTTATTATACATGTAGGCAATATACTAAAGAAGCATGGCTTTTAGAAAATGTTTCCACTAAATACCTTATTTAATACTTGAATTATAACTGTGAAATACCCTTGTTATTAAAAAAAATATTTGAACACCAGTGCACAATGAAGTAATGTCTGCAGAATGAAGAGTTTTTTTTTATATTTTAATGACAAGATTTGTAGGTGGTTGCAAGCAATATTTTGGCAATTTTAAAATAGAAAACTTTTATCTTCTGAATACTAAATGGTCAAGAAGTAAACACTAAAGGATGAAAAAAAGAGCAGCAGATGGGGAGGACGTAAAGCCAATCATATTTAAGGAGCTGATTAAATATGCACTGAAAGCTCTACCACAGCAGTTCTAAAATGGAGAGCAACTGTGGTAATAAAATACCACACTTGATAGCTCCTAAGGACTCTGGAATATCAGGAAGCAGTGAGAGTGTAATGTTAGCACCTTAATGGGCAATTTATGAGTAATTCAAGGAAAGACTTTCTGTTTTTGGACTCGAGATTGAGCACTGTTTGAAATGGAAAACAGTTGAGCAATGGTATTAATCTGTGCACTAACCACGTGTTCAGATAGCTTTTATGGGACTGAAATTGGAAACAGGTTAAAAATGGAAGATTATTGCATGTTAAATGTTTAGAAAATATAAAGGTGTGTTCCTCCAGGGAAAGGAAAATTGATTTGTGGAAAAATGAAGAGTTGCTGAACAAGTAGTGAGTCATTTCCACAGTTTCTTTATCAGTCTATCGTGGTAGAATTCAGACTTGTATTAAAAATTAAAGAAGCAAATACATAGCTCTGTACTTTACAAGATACATTGAAGGAAAGGAAATAATTTTCATCTAATAAAAGCCTCAAACCACATTCCAAATAATTTCCCAGTACTTACCTTTGATGTAAAATAATCCATATATTGTGTAGGTTTTAAAATATGCATAATGTGATTTGCTTTTAGTTTGAGTCCTAGTATATTTCTGAGAAAAACATGGTAGGATATATGATTATAGTTAGATGAGATGGCTGATTTCATTGTTTAAGATACTTAATTTTTATAAATAAGTAAAGCAACAATTAAAATATTTCTGTTTGTTAATTATTTAAAATAATTTTAGCATATTTATTATAACAGCGTTCACTCAAAGTTCTTCTGGGAAATATCATTCAGAAGTCATACATTATTCAAATTGGTTGCACATCAGATGTTTTGAAGTATATTTTTTTCAAGCTATTTATAATAATGTTACACATTCATACTCATCTACATAGATTGAACATTCATATATGGAAATAAAACAATGTAATTGAAATTTAAACATTGTGATTGAAATAAACTTTGGGGAAAGTCAATTAAGAAAACATGTTCTGCCTCTTTTACTTAATACATACTAAACCTACAATATGTTAACTAAAAATTATCTAGGAGTGGAATATTTGTCTATATACAAAGACTTAAAATCCTAGTTTACCTGGTCATTCATTTTATGCTGAGTACAAAAGTAATCACACGATTTTAAACCTGGAAGCTTGTCAATACTTTTAAGTTAATCAGAAACTGTATAGTATTTTTAGACATTCTAGATTATAATAAGAATAAAATGATCACTATCCCTTCAATAAATACTGATATATTTGAACATCTATGCTTCTGAAACCTATATTGATTGTTATCTAGGAACTATGAAAATTTTCTAGCTTCCTGTAAATGCTTTAAAATATATAATTAAAATTAAATATTAAAAATATATATGATGTGGAAGATCATGAACAATGTTATCTTCACCTTAATAATTTAAATATTACTCTTAATGCTTTCAACTGGAGAAAAACATGGATGCAAATGACAGAGTTTCATGTTTAGTTTTTCCATTCCTTTATAGTTTTTCTTTACAGAAGAAAAAATAAGTAGAAACAGGAAAAGTCCATTTTTTGTCATGGTTCTGTTAAAATATCGATGTATGACCATTTAGATAGCTTGATTGGACCTTGCCTTTCCCATTAGATTATCTAGATTTTTTAAAAAATTCTAAAATATAGGCAATGTAATTAACCAGCTATGCTGGAGACAATTGCACCAGTCTTAAAGGGGCATTATAGCATCGCAAATATTTAAATGAGACAGAGTAAGTTCTTTTTAGTTAACCCCTATCAGAGAAAATGGAATACGTAGTTAGAAGTAAAATTTTGTTCTCTTTTTTAAATAACATAAAAGTGTCAAAATAATCTCTTATTTATGAGTGCTAATTCCCATACTACTCCCTTGAATTATTAGCACTAAAAATGTACTTGTCCCTTCCTCAAAAATTGTGTTTTTGTTTTCACAATGATTGTGGTGAGGATGTACTACTGGTGGTTAATTGTCTGCATTTTTACATTCTCTTCCATTATAGATAAGATACTGAGTGTACTTACCTGTGCTATTAATAGGTCCTTGTTGGTTACCTATTTTAAATATAATAGTGTATATTTCAATCCAAAACCCCTAATTTATCCCTCCCCACCATGTCCATGAGTCTACTTCTGTTTTGTAAATAAATTCATTTGTATGATATTTTTAGATTCCACATATACTTTGATAATCTCTAGGTTCATCCATGTTGCTGCAATGACATTATTTCATTCCATTGTATAATAAGTAGTATTTTATTATAAATATTGACTATACAAATGAAAGCTAGTACTTTAAAAATACATCCTTTGGAGTCTAAATTCCATAGGCATTCAATATTTATCATCATCTCTTGAGAAAACACATCACTAGGCTTTTTTTTTTTTTTTTTACAAGTAGAAAGTATTTAAATGTTTGTCTTCTCATTTCCTTTCCTCTTTCTTTTTATTGCAGTTGCTCAACAAAATTTTATTCTAATTTTATCCTAAATATTACTTACTCTGGAAAGTCTTTTATTGATTATTCCATTATAATTCTCAGCCACAGATGTGTGAATAAAATAAAAATTGTTTTTGAAAGTTTAGATTATAAATAAGTTCCTACATGTTAAAATATTTTTCTGGGAAAATTATTAGATTTTACTCAAAACAATATAAATATATTGAACACTTTGATATGCCATTTGAAGCATAAAGAATAATAATCTATTTAAAAAATAATTTCTTAATGAGATGAATGAATCTCTTTAATATATTGGATGATCTATCCATGGATTCAGAGAAGGCGATGGCACCTCACTCCAGTACTCTTGCCTGGAAAACCCCACGGACGGAGGAGCCTGGTAGGCTGCAGTCCATGGAGTAGCAAAGAGTCGGACACAACTGAGCAACTTCACTTATCACTTATCACTTATATCGGTAACCTCAGTCATGCAGATGATAGCACTCATCTGGTAAAAAAGTGAAGAGGAACTAAAGAGTCCTTTGATGAGAGTGAAGGAGGGGAGTGAAAAACTCAACATTCAAAAAACTAAGATCGTGACAACCAGTCTCGTGACTTCATGGCAGACAGATGGGGGAAAAGGTAGAAACAGTGGCAGATTTTATATTCTTGGGCTCCAAAATCACTGTGGATGGTGACTGCAGCCACAAATTTAAAAGACTCTTGCTCCTTGGGAGGAAAGCTATGACAAACCTAGACAGCATATTAAAAAGCAGAGGCATCACTTTGCCAACAAAGTTCCATATAGTCAATGCTATTGTTTTTCCAATAGTCATGTACAGATATGAGAGTTGAATCATAAAGCAGGCTGAGCAATACAGAAGCAATGCTTTCTAAACTGTGATGTTGGATAAGACTCTTGAGAGCTCAAACCAGTCAGCCCTAAAGGAAATCAACCCTGGATATTCATTGGAAGGACTGATGCTGAAGCTGCAAAGCTCTAATACTTTGGGCACCTAATGCGAAGAGCCGGCTCATTGGAAAAGACCCTGATCCTGGGAAAGATTGAGCATTGAAGGAAAATGAAGTGACAGAGGATGATGGTTGGGTGGCATCATGGATGCAGTGAATATGAGTTTGAGCAAACTACAGGGATATACTGAAGGGCAGGGAAGCGTGTCATACTGCAGTCCATGGGGTCACAAAGATTTGTACATACCTTAGCGACTAAACAACAACAACAAAATACATTTAAGCATTGCTTTAACTGTTTTGAATTTGTTTGAAAACCAAATAAATCACAAAATATTTGAATATTTGTCAAATATTTGAATATTTGTCACTCACACTCACATTCACAGTTTCTGGGAAGTATACCGAAAAAGACAAGTGACTATTAATTTCATTTTGTTACTATTTCATATTATTGGCACTTTTTTTTTTTTTATTGGCACATTTTTAAAGAAGTCATACTCAAAAGTGTTTCTGAAAATTTCAAGAAAAAAGTTATTTTTTGTATATTTTTGACTAATTTCAAAAGTGCAGATTTAGCTCTTTAGAATTATGGAAAGTGTTTGTCATATAATGTAATTTGCATTGATAATTAAATAAACCAGACTTATTTTTACTATTAATATTTCTCCCTTTGAAACATGTCTGTCTGGGTCTAGTTAGGGAAAATGATCTGATCACACATTATTTAAAATTGAAACTGCATTTCTAGATAGCTAGGTCTTTAGATTCCTTCTTTTATACTATACAGAATAATTATTATTTTATTTATTATTAAATCTTGTATCATTAGGAACTAAAATGACACATGAGAACCTTAACTTCTAATTCAATAGAAATATTTCTTATACCCCCTGGTGGAGTGATTACTCCCTTGGTTACCAGTAAAACTTCTTAAACCCACAGAGTCTCTTAAACCAACTGAGTCCAGTCTTTGAGGTCAGAGAACAAAATAAGCATTTTACTAGTAGTTTTGGGTTGGAATAGTGATATATACCACCTCCAGTTCTTCTCTTTAGTTCCTGGACTCATTCATTCTGGCTCCAGGGGAAACAGCATATCCTCCACTGGTAGGATATAGGACTTAAAACTCAGGTCCTAGGTTTATGCTCACAGTAAGAGAAGCTAAGTACTGAGTAGGCTAGTGAATAACTCTTAACACAGTTGCTATGGAAACAGTTGCTATGAAGAAAGGCACCTATCAGTGGTGGCAGCCATGACAAAGATTTGGTTAAAGGAGACTATGGTCTTGAAACCTTGCCTAACCTATACTCTTGTCACCATGTCTACTTTGTCTAAAAATTCATGACTGCATGTTATGAGATAATTAGTGACTCCCAAAAATTTATATGTTGAAGGCCTACCCTACAGTAGCCTCAGAATGTGACTTTATTTGGAGATAGGACCTACAAGGAAGTTATTGTTCGGTCTCTAAGTCATGTCCAACTCTTTGTAACCCCATAGACTATAGTATGCCTAGTCTTCAGCAGTACATGAACTGAGAACTTCCATATATACAAACTGGGTTTCAAAGAGTCAGAGGAACCATAGATCAAATTGTCAACATTCATTGGGTCATAGAAAAAGCAAGGAAGTTCCAGAAAAACATCTACCTCTGCTTCATTGAATGCACTAAAATCTTTAACTGTGTGGATCACAAAAAACTGGAAAATGCTTCAAGAGATGGGAGTACCAGACAACTTTACCTACAAAGAAATAATTAAGGTAAAGAAAGTCATATCAGTCAGTTCAGTTCAGTCGCTCAGTCGTGTCCAACTCTTTGCGACCCAATGAATTGCAGCACACCAGGCCTCCCTGTCCATCACCAACTCCCGAAGTTCACTCAGACTCATATAGGTAGGCCATAATCTAATACGATCAGTGTTTTTTTGTTTGCTTGTTTTTTAGAAAACAAGATTTGGATATAGATAAACACAGAAAGTAAACCACAAGAATACAACGAAAATAGATATTTCCAAGCCTAGGAACAGCCTGAAGAAGAAACGATCCCAGATGAGATCTTGATCTTGGACTTCCAGCCTCCAGAAATGAGAGAAAATGAATTTCAGTTGTTTAATTCTCCAAGTCTTTGATGTTTTGTTATGGCAGCCTTAGATGACTGTTATACTGGGGGAGGAAGAGGTGACCTATATCCCCAGGTTGTCATTGTCCATTTGACTTTAAAAGTCATCTCCTAGGGAGCCTTCTCTTATATGCCCCCACATTCTCATACTCTGGGCTTGTTTTCAAAGATCTATCATTGTATCAGAACCCCTGATTCTGTAAACAATTATTGTGCTTTGGTTTCCTCTAACAAGGCACAGTTTCAAGTCAAGATTTATTTGACATAAAAGGAAGAATATTGCTCCAGAGTCCTCAGGAACATTTACTCTAAGTTTCCTATTCATATCACGATTTATTTTGGTTGTACAGGTAAAATTACACATCTGATTCATTCCTAGAGAATAGATGATCAATACGCCACTAGATCAGAGCTTTTTAAATATCATTCTGACCTGATACCTATTAACTTTCCCTTCTTGTTCTTCTCATTAAATTATCTTCTCCCTCCATAAGAGCCTAATCCAATGACAGCATCTCTCCTTTTATTAATACCATGTGCAAAAGATCTTTTACAGTGATTTTCTAGAAATACTGGTACAATCCTCAAGTATATGATTCTCCAGTGTATTTCTCCTTGTGAAGTTTTTTTCTCTAGACCTTTTTTTTTTTTTTTGAATACATGTTTGTGTATTAGTTGCTCACTTATGTCCAACTCTTTGCAACCTCATGGACTGTAGCCCCCCAGGCGCCTCCCCCATGGAAATATCCAGGCAAGAATACTGTGGTGGTCTGCCATTTCCCTCTCCTTTGAATACATGTATGATGCTATATATTTTATAGGTTAAAAGTGTGACAGTGTTTATATTGTCCTAAGTCTTTGAACCTTTTCTGCTACATCACACCAAGACAGGATAAGCTTTAGAAAAAATTGTCCTGAATGAGCCCAGAGGCCCCCACAATTGGCTTAATGTTCTCCTACCCATGAGACAATGCAGCATGCACATAAGCACATGCCCATTTTAAACCATCCAATTTAGTTACTCATCATTGAGGTTTCTCCACTGATGATCACTGCATGATTTAATAAACTGCTTCTTTTTATTTTGTTGATTTGTGTTTTGTCAATCTAATATGCAGGGTCCTATCTGGAGAACCTCTGAGAGCAGAGGGAAAAATTATTCCCTCCACTACAGAGGTAAAAGCAACAGTTAAATATATCTCAATGTTAAGTTCAAAATAGTTATGTTTTCTTTTCTTGGTATCAATATAATAGAGTTAGTATTCATTTCCACATATATTTCCTATAATTTTATTGATTGTAGATATAGATATTGATATCTATTATAGATATCTGTATATCATATCTATCAGTCTGTCTATCTATCAGTCAAGTTGTTGGTATAATTTTTCTGAATTTGACTTTGTGATCAACTAGTCAAAAAATAGTTGACAAACCTATAGAGAATATTAAAGAGCAGAGGCATTACTTTGCTGACAAAGGTCCATCTAGTCAAAGCCAAGATTTTTCCAGTAGTCATGCATAGATGTGAGTGTTGGACCTTAAAGAAGGTTGAAGGTCAAGGCATTGATGCTTTTGAACTATGGTGTTGGAGAAGACTTTTGAGAGTCCCTTGGACTGCAAGGAGATCAAACCAGTCAATCCTAAAGGAAATCAGTCCTAGATATTCATTGGAGAGACTCATGCTGAGGCTGAAGCTCCAATACTTTGGCCACCTGATGCAAAGAACTGACTCATTAGTAAAGACCCTGATGCTAGGAAAGATTGAAGGCAGGAGTAGAAGGGGATGACATAGGATGAGATAGTTGGATGGCATCACCAACTCAACAAAATGAGTTTGGGCAAACTTCGGGAGATGGTGAAGGACAGGAAGCCTAGCATGCTGCAGTCCATAGGGTCAGAAGGAGTCGGACACAACTGAGTGACTGAACAACAGTCAAGAAATGATAAGATCTGGTTCTAGTTCTAAATGTAGACGTTTTAGTGACATTATTACAATGTGTTTCCCAAAAAGACAAGAAAAACTTCACTGTATAAAAAGTGGTGCTTCACCCAGCTTGAGGAACTTTTGGGAGTTTGGGATACTGGATTCATTTGCATTTTCCTTATATCACCATTCCAATTCTACTTTTCACATATTTCTCAGTAATACTCTTCTTTTATTGCCTTCACATCTTGGACTCCACATTCAGGAAACTGTCAGTGAATTACTACACTGATATAGGTTATTAATCCTGAGCATCATGAAGATATAGGGCTAACACTGCACAATGGAGGCAGAAGAGAATATATTTCCATATTTATTTGTTTAGGCTGTACTGTGCAGCTTGTGGCATCTTAGTTCGCTGACTAGGGGTCAGTCCTGTGCCCTTGGCAGTGGAAGCTCAGTGGAGCCCTAACCACTAGACCTCCAGAGAGTTCCCAAGAATATGTTTTAAATATAGGTGATCCACTGGGGTTTCTCTTCACCAGCTCTAATTGTAAACGCTCTTACATGGCCTGCTAAAAATATGGGAATTAGTCTATGGTAGGTATGTTGCTCTTTCACCTACTTATTTCTTTAAGCAAGGATGTTCTGCCTAGTTTTAGAAAATGTAGTCTGCAGACAGCTTTTAGCTGTCAGTTCCTTCAGTGCTAGCTCAAATGTGTAGTCACTTTTCCCTGAGTTCCACTAGTACAGAAGAAGCCTTCTTCTGATGGTCTGATGGCTGAATGAAGACAGGTACAGATACTGGGCCAATTTTTCCTAACACATGATAACTTCAACAGGCAACTGTTACCCCAGAATGCATTGCCAGATTGGCCAAGACTTTATCAGGCTTTTATAGTGTTCTCCATCTGCCTAATCCTTCTTCTTTCTTTCACAAGTATTGATCCTTAATATAAATCCCAGACCCCAAACTCTAACTTCTTTTCTGAAGAACTCAATCTGAAACACAGTAGACACTGGTCCTTTGTTGAAGAGAGGCTGAGTCATTCCAGCCCCTCATAGTATCCAACAGGAAAGCTACTTAGACCAAGGAAATTACTAACTGGGGGTCTAGAATCTCTGGTTTATGAAGGCAATGATGACTGCCAATCATGGCCCTGGGAACAACTGCAGCATAAAAAGTACTGTAAATCATCTTACTAACAATCCTCTTACAATGTTTGTTTTCTACTATTGTAAAAAAAAGTGACAGTAAAATTCCTTTTATACATATCCCTCATGTGATCATTGATGAGAAACAAGTTCCAAGAAAGGAAAAACATTGGGTCAACTTAAAAATTATTTGTAAGGGTTTCAAATTATAAGAGGAAAAAACAATGGCTTAATCACTGTACTTAACTGTGACATTTTTCTAGTTTATAAATATTTAGTTTCACTTTGTAGTACATTTATTAATTCAGTATTACCTTGTCTACAAATTAATACAATTTGAGTGGCTCTAGGAACTATATTTCTCAAATGGTGCCCAAAGTAATTTATAACACTAGAGAAAAGTAGAAGTATGAGAAAGGTTTGGCAAATTAATGAGAGTCTTGATAGGAGTATTCTTGTGGACTATTTTCAGTTTAGTGAGGTATTTCCAAGTTTATAGTAATAAATAATTTCTATTTATTTAAAGTGTTGTTGAGAAAGAACAAAAGATACATAACATGCATTTGTTCCTGAAAAAAAAAAAAATACATTCAGTAATTTCCTAGTGTAACACATGTCCAGAGAGCACACTGATTATCTTTCAAGTGTGTTGTACTTCAAATGACATGACCTTTAGCCTGTGAACCTGAAATGATCACTCTTTTGAACAGCATGGGCATTGATATCATGTTCTCCTACTTGAAGGCACATTAACCAGAATGATTCATCCATTCATTTCATTATTATTTATGCATGTGTGTGTTCAAACTTTTGTCAGTTGTTTCCTTCCCATTGACTATGACCCAGACGGTACTGTCAGTATGAATATTTTCATGAACAAAACAAAACAAAACAGAATGCAGTCACTTTGTTTCTGCTTTAAGTAAAGTCATTCTTGGTTTTGTTTTGTTATTTTATCAACAAAATGAATAAATATATGATTTATAAAAAAGAAGTTGATCCAACATCTTCATGCAGTTATTCTGTACATGAGTTTGTTTCAGTTTCAACTTCTGCTTATCCAAATATTAAACTCTTAAGTCTCTGGTCTTATCACTGTGAATCATGAAATTATTTCATACTATAAACATCAGGAGAATGAAAACAGAAAACAACAGGTGAGAGTGAAATGCATTTGTACATCTAGTACACAGCCAGGGCAGTAAATCCAGATACAAATGTTTCCTGGTGGGAGGAAAGAGCATCTGAAGACAAAGACAGGGCTTCCCTGATGGCCCAGTGGTAAAGGATCCACCTACCAACACAGGAGACACAGGTCTGATCCCTAGTCTGGAAAGATTCCGCATGCCACAGAACAGCTAAACCTGAGCACCCCAACTTCTGAGCCCATGTGCTCCAGAGCCTGTGCTCCACAACGAGAGAAGCTGTCACAGTGAAAAACCCATGCACTGCAACTAGAGAAAAACCCACACAACAACTAAGAGCCAGCACAGCAATTAAATAAATAAATAAAACTATTAAACAAACAAAACAGAAATAGGAGTGTGGCAGACAGACTTTAAAGTGGCCCCGTGATCTCTACCTCTTACTGTTAATGAATTCATAAAATTATCACCTCCCTATGCTACTTGACCTAACTTCAAGCTTACGCAGGACCATGATTAACCAATACTATGGCAAAGGGCTACCTTAAGTAAGATTCTGTCTTACTAGAAGGTTCTTTCTAGTTTCCCTCTCTCTTCTTTGTTCGAAACAAGAAAGCTGTCATTAATCTTAAAGTCACAAAGAACCTGAAGGCAGGCTTCCCTGGTGACTCAAACAGTAAAGAATCTGCCTTCCGTTGCAGCAGATGAGGGTTCCATCCATGGATCGGGAAGATCCCCTGGAGAAGGGAATGGCAATCCACTCTGGTATTCTTGCCTGGAGAAGTTCATGGATAGACCCTGGTAGACTATGGTCCATTAAGTTGGAAAGAGTCAGACATGACTGGGCAACTAAGATACAGATACAACAGTTATAGGTGTGGCAAAGCAAAAGTTTTCCTTGTCAACCCTACAGATGAGATGCCAGACCTGATGTCACCTGCTTTGCAATTATGTGAAAACCTCTGCAGAGAATACAGCTATGCCATGCCCGAACGCTAACAAAAAGAAACTGTTCAGTTCAGTTCAGTCGCTCATTCGTGTCCGAATCTTTGTGACCCCATGAATCGCAGCACGCCAGGTCTCCATGTCTATCACCAACTCCCAGAGTTCACTCAGACTCATGTCCATCGAGTCAGTGATGCTATCCAGCCATCTCATCCTCTGTCGTCCCCTTCTCCTCCTGTCCCCAATCCCTCCCAGCATCAGAGTCTTTTCCAATGAGTCATCTCTTCTCATGAGCTGGCCAAAGTTCTCGAGTTTCAGCTTTAGCATCATTCCTTCCAAAGAAATCCAGGGCTGATCTCCTTCAGAATGGACTGCTTGGATCTCCTTGCAGTCCAAGGGACTCTCAAGAGTCTTCTCCAACACCACAGTTCAAAAGCATCAATTCTTCGGCACTCAGTTTTCTTCACAGTCCAACTCTCATATCCGTACATGACCACTGGAAAAACCATAGCCTTGACTAGATGGACTTTGTTGGCAAAGTAGTGTCTCTGCTTTTTAATATGCTATCTAGGTTGGTCATAACTTTCTTCCAAGGAGTAAGCGTCTTTTAATTTCATGGCTGCAGTCACCATCTGCAGTGATTTTGGAGCCAAAAAAAATAAAGTCTGACACTGTTTCCCCATCTATTTCCCATGAAGTGATGGGACCGGATGCCATGATCTTCCTTTTCTGAATGTTGAGTTTTAAGCCAACTTTTTCACTCTCCTCTTTCACCTTCATTAAGAGGCTTTTTAGTTCCTCTTCACTTTCTGCCATAAAGGTGGTGTCATCTGCATATCTGAGGTTATTGATATTTCTCCCAGAAATCTTGATTCCAGTTTGTGCTTCTTCCAGCCAAGCGTTTCTCATGATGTACTCAGCATATAAGTTAAATAAGCAGGGTGACAATATACAGCCTTGATGTACTCCTTTTCCTATTTGGAACCAGTTTGTTGTTCCATGTCCAGTTCTAACTGTTGCTTCCTGACCTGCATACAAATTTCTCAAGAGGCAGGTCAGGTGGTCTGGTATTGCCATCTCTTTCAGAATTTTCCACAGTTTATTATGATCCACATAGTCAAAGGCTTTGGCATAGTCAATAAAGCAGAAATAGATGTTTTTCTGGAACTCTCTTGCTTTTTCAATGATCTAGCAGAGGTTGGCAATTTGATCTCTGGTTCCTCTGCCTTTTCTAAAACCAGCTTGAACATCTGGAAACTGTAATAGTACATATTTGGGGGCTTTCATGGCACTTCACCTGCATTCTAATGCAAGGGATGTGGGTTCAATCCATGGTTGGGGAACTATGATCCCATATACCTTGGAACAACTAAGCCCATGCTCAGCAACTAGAGAAAAGCCCACATGCTGGAATGAGGACCCAGCTCAGCCAAACAATAAAAGATTAATGAAAAATGTTTGTCATGTGTGCTAAGTTGCTTTAGTCATGTCCAGCTCTTTGTGACCCTATAGACTGTAGCCTGCCAGTCTCCTCTGTACATGGGGATTATACAGGCAAGAATACTGGAATGGGTTGCTGGTCCACTGGATCTTCCCAATCCAGGGATGGAACCCGCATCTCTTACATCTCCTGCATTGGCAGGTGAATTCTTTACCACTAGCACTACCTGGGAAGCACAAATGCAAAACACATATGTGTTATTTTAAGACACTGATTTGGGGGTAGTTTGTTATATATGACAATTTCTGGTCTCTCACCAGACTAGCCACAAGGAAGAGAGAAAGAAAAGAGTAAATGAGACCTATTCTATGCATTGAAATCTGAATCTAAGTAATGATTAGTAATGAGAAAAAAGAAATGCCTCTCTCCAGGGCAGAGGTTTACCCACAGAAGCAGTATCTCACCATTATAAACCTAAGTTGTTGTTCAGTTGCTCAGTCATGCCCAACTCTTTGCCACCCCATAGACTGCAGCACGCCAGGCTTCCCTGTCCTTCACCATCTCCTGGAGCTTGCTCAAACTCATGTCCATTGAGTTGACGATGTCATCCAACTATCTCATTCTCTGATGTCCACTTCTCCTCCTGCCTTCAATCTTTCCCAGCATCAGGGTCTTTTCCAATGAGTTGGTTCTTCACATTAGGTAGCCAAAACATTGGAGCTTTAGCCACAGCATCAGTCCTTCTAATGAATATTCAGGATTGATTTCCTTTAAGATTGACTGGTTTGATCTCCTTGCAGTCCAAGGGACTCTCAAGAGTCTTCTCCAACACCACAGCTCAAAAGCATTAATTATTTGGCGTTCAGTCTTCTTTATGGTCCAACTCTCAACATCCATACGTGACTACCAGAAAAATCACAGCTTTGACTAGATGGACCTTTATTGGAAAAGTGATATCTTTGCTTTTTAATACTCCGTCTAGGTTTCTCATAGCATTTTTTTCCAAGGAGCAAATGTCTTTTAATTTCAAGGCTGAAGTCATCATCTGCAGTGATTTTGGAGCCCAATAAAATAAAGTCTGTCACTATTTCCATTGTTTCCCAATCTATTTACCATGAAGTGATTGAACCAGGTGCCATGATCCTCATTTTTTGAATGTTGAGCTTTAAGCAAGTTTTTTCCACTCTCCTCTTTCACCGTCATCAAGAAGCTCTTTAGTTTTTCTTCGCTTTCTGTCATAAGGGTGGTGCCATCTGCATATCTGAGGTTATTGATATTTCTCCCAGCAGTCCTGATTTCAGCTAGTGCTTCATCCAGCCTGGCAGTTCACATGATGTACTCTGCATATGAGTTAAATAAGCAGGGTAACATTATACAGCCTTAATGTACTCCTTTCCAAATTTGGAGATAGTCCATTGTGTCCATGTCCAGTTCTAACTATTGCTTCCTGACCTGCATACAGGTTTCTCAGGAGGCAGCTAAGGTTGTCTGGTATTCCTATCTCTTTAAGAATTTCCCACAATTTGTTGTGATCCACACAGTCAAAGGCTTTAGCGTAGTCGATGAAGCAGAAGTAGATATTTTTTGGAAATCTCTTGCTTTTTCTATGATCCAGCAGATGTTGGCAATTTGATCCCTGGTTCTTCTGCCTTTTCTAAATCCAGCTTGAACATCTGGAGGTTCTTAGTTCACAAACTGTTGAAGCCTGGCTTGGAGAATTTTGAGCTTTACTTTGCTAGCATGTGAAATGAGTGCAATAAACCTAAGTGTGCCATTCATATTCCTTCAAATGCTTAGATGATTTTCTGTTTCTTTTTACAACAAAATCATCAGAAAGTTTCACAAAAACCTGTATGGAGCTCTCTTCCTACCTTATCAAGCAACCTTTGTACTTCAGCCACGTTTCTGAGGAAAACATTCATACTTGTCTCCCCACAAGATCTCACACTTCTAATGTCTTGAACTAGGTTCTCTTCACTTTGCCTAATAAATTTTTTACTGACTTTTTACAACTTTTAAGCAACCATGACTTTCTGACAGATACTTTTTTTTACTTTAGAGACTAGGTCACATACTTTATTTTAACTTATTTGTCTCTATGATAGCTCTACATGTTATCTCACCCTATAAAATCTATTATTTCCTTACACATCCCAGAGGGTGAGGATGTGAGTGTAGAAGTTGAAAACAAAGTCTTCAAGAAGCAAAGTCTTGAAGACTGTCTGCTCCAAGAATTTAAATATACAAGTATGATTGCTTATATTGGCTAAATATTCATTCTCAAGTACTAAATAATGATAAGGAGACCACTTTTCAGAATGACAAACAAATCTGAAGTCATTGGGAGAGCTGGAAGTGGTAAACTTCCAAAGACTTCTGGTAGCAACTCAAATATATTGATGTTTCACAATCCATTTAATGTGGCAATCAATATAGGCTTTTCAGTAGAAAAATGTCTTAAATCAGTCATTCAAAATATTTCAGGTTGCTTTAACATGTGTCAAGGACATTATATTCAAGGAAATATAAAACACATATTACAATAGTCTGGTTTTCTTCTAGCAAGCTGAACTATTACATGCTTAAAATACAGCATTTTTTGATAGCTACAGATTTGAATGATTCAGGGAAGTATTTTTCCCCCTGAGACTTATGTTTTTCTTTTGTTTTTCTTAAGTGCATTTAATAGAAATGCTCTCTCCTTCATCTCACAAATACTTTTCAATATGTGCTATATTCTAAGAATTATATTTTTAATTTAATTAGAGGCAATAATTTCACAATAATAGTATACCCACTGTGGTGAATGTCAAGTGTTAAGAAAACTCACTGAGAACTGTGACCTAAGAATATCACCACTGACAAGTCATATTTCTCTTGACAGTGTATTCATTTTATAAAGCCTATTGACTAGCTACTATTTGCTACCTTTTTAAGCTGGAAAGAGTAGCTATTCCAACAGCTATGCCTTAAATAATTTTCTTTCCTTTTATATTCAGTTTAGGCTGAAGTGTATGGTTCTTCCTGACTTGATCTTGAAATATGCTGAAACAGCACAAGTCAGCATTTATTGAACATTTTCTGATCTCACCATGCAACAAAAGAATTCTTTTTAAACAGACTGCTATATGTGTTATTTATTTTTATATTTTATACTACCTTCCAGAAAAAAAAAATCTCCAATCATGTGTACCTGAAATTTTAAACAGGTAAAATACAAAAACAGCAAATAAAAATCAAGATGGGATGATGAATAAGGAAAAAGATATGTACTAAGGGAAAAAATAGATAAGAAATAAGATTAAAAGGAGAAAAATGTAGTCTTGAAATAAATGAGTGAATGTTTAGATTTTGTTCAAAAATACTTGTTAACGTAGCCTACCTTTTGGCACTTTTGCAGAGCAAGTACATGGCTATTTTCAGATAATATATACAATAAATTCCAAAATAATCAGCATTTTTATATAATGTACAACATCCCTTTCAAGACTTTGTAATATTCATTATTTTTAGGTCTCTATTGTCCATATTTGAAAGATTTGTGTACTGTTTCCAAAGTTCGTAATCAGACATGCTGCCCTGGCAGTCCTAGAATCCTATGATCTCTGAAGTTTTAAATTCCTGATAAGAAAACAGATTAAAAATGTTACAACTGTATTTATAAACACTATAGAAATATTTGGATCTAAATCTAGAAGATGTTTTCTTATTTCTGCCATAACAAATTACCACAGGTTTGGTGACTTAATCTTTCCTTGAGGCTCAGAGGGTAAGGCGTCTGCCTGTAATACGGGAGACCTGGGTTCGATCCCTGGGTTGGGAAGATATCCTGGAGAAGGAAATGGCAATCCATTCTGGTACTCTTGCCTGGAAAATCCCATGGACCGAGAAGCTTGGTAGGCTACAGTCCATGCAGTTGCAAAAGTCAGACATGACTGAGTGACTTCACTTTCACTTTGGTGACTTAAACAGTACTCTCAACAGTTTTCAGAAGTCCAGTGAACTCATGCTGGAACTCAGCTTAGTCTCCCAAGACTGAAATCAAGAGATCCACAGGACTGTGTTCCTTTCTGCAGGGTCTGGGAAAGAACATGCTTCCTGATTACTGCAGATTATTATCAGATTTCAGTTAAGTGCTGTTGCAGGACTGAGGTCCTGAAATCACCTTACTGGTCATTGGCAGGGTGTCCTGAGTTTTGGGGGGCTGCCTTCATTCCCTGTGTGACAGCTGTCTTCATCTCAGAACTTCAAAGGTATGTCAGGTCCTTGAATACTTCATATCTCACTGATCTCTCTTTCAGCTTCATCTGGCCTCTGCCTCCTCTCCTGTAGCATCTTTCAGACTGACCCTTCTGCCTCTAGCATTCATCTTCTAAGGACCTTTGTGGCTACTTAGGGGGCATGGAAAATCCAAGACAACCTGTTTAAAGTTCAGCTGATTTGCAAATTTTTTTCTAAATGCAAAATCCCTTTTGTCATGTAACTACTTTGTTCTAGGGATTAGGGTGTAGACATCTTCAAGGTGGGGCATTATTTGGCCAACACACACACATATATATATATATAAATAAATATCATAAATATCATCTATGTGTATAGTATCTAGATAGGTAGATAAAATATTCTACACATTAGGCAAACAGCATTATTAGGCATTGTTTTTAAACCATAAGCAGATGTCACTGCTTTTGATGAAAATATTTTAAAGTGAAAATAGTTACCATTTAAAAAAAGTACATGGCTATTATTAATTGCAATTTACTCCTGATTGTAAATCTGAGTTGAGTGCTTTTCTTTGCAGCCGTGCAGAATCTTACTTATTGTCCTAAGAATCTTAGACTACTGCTGTTAGCAATATGACTTTCTCCCAGAAAACTTTATACCTGCTCTCTAATAATTAATTTACTCATTTTAAAATACTTTCACTATGAATTTATTGAAAATATTACTCTAGATTACTAGACTGATATACAATGCAATGTTATGATTAATTTAATTTTAATAAACATTTAATATTCAAAATGTATGTAATCATTGAATGTGAACAAAATGCATGTAAAATATGCATTTGCGATCCTAAGTATTGGAGACAACACAATAAAAAATTCTCTCAGTGAGATTACATTTTAGAATTATCATCAAAAACTGTAAATTAAAATACTAACAAAAGTTAATGGCTGAGAATTTTCAGAGACATTCATGAATATAATGTTATTTGATATAGGCCTTCAATAATGGATACAAGGGAAAATACACAAATGATATGAATGGGCATTTTTTGAATGGAATCTAAAATGTGGAGCTGCCAGAGTGTAATGTTTAAATTTGCCAATGATTAGAAAGTAGATTCAAGTGATATTTGGCAACTGAAATTTTAACTTCAGATCAGAGTATGTAAGCATTCTCTGTGCTTACTGTCACTCCTCTTTATAAAGTCTACCTACCAATTGGAGAAGGGAAAGGCTACTCACTCTAGTATTCTGGCCTAGAGAATTCCATGGACTGTATAGTCTATGGGGTCGCAAAGAGTCGGACATGACTGAGTGACTTTCACTTCACTTCACCAAGTGGAAGTATCTCCTCTGCCTCAGAAACCTCTCTCTGTGTTCTTTCTTCTACCCTTACTACAACATTCAAGACCTTGCTCTTTACAACTTGCCTTCCTTTGTATCTGGCCATTGACTGCTCTCTGCAAGATACTTTTTTTCCTTTGATTTTCAAATGTTTGGGAGTCCAGTATCTGCTTGTACCATCATGATCATCATGTGCCTGTTGTTGTTGTTCAGTTGCCACACTGTCTCGGATTCTTCTCAATCTCATGGACTGTAGCATGCCAGGCTTCCCTGTCCCTCACCATACCCCAGAGTTTTCTCAAACTCATGTCCATTGCATTGGTGAAGCCATTCAACTATCCCAATCTCATCCTCTGTTGCCCTCTTATCCTTCTGTCTTCAAAATCTTTTCCATTATCAGTCTTTTCCAATGATTCGGCTCTTTGCATCAGGTAGCCAATGTACTGGAGCTTCAGCTTCAGCATCAGTCCTTCCAATGAGTATTCCGGGTTGACTTCCGTTAGGATTGCCTGGTTTGATTTTGCTGTCCAAGGGATTCTCAACAGTCTTCTCCAGCATCACAGTTCAAAAGTATCCATTCTTCGGTGCTCTGCCTTCTTCATGGTCCAGCTCTCACAACCATATGTGACTACTGGAAAGACCATATCCTTGACTATATGGACCTTTGTTGGCAAAACAATGTCTTCATTTTTTAACACACTGTCTAGGTTTGTCATAGCTTTCCTGCCAAGAAACAGTTGTCTTCTAATTTAATGGCCGCAGTCTCCACTTGAAGTGAATTTAGAGCCCAAGAAGAGGAAATCTGTCACTGCTTTCCCCCTTTCCCCTTCTATTTGCCATGAAATGATGGGACTGGATGCCATGATCTTGGTTTTTTTAGTATTGAGTTTTAAACTGATCTTTTCACTCTCTTCCTTCACCCTCATCAAGAGGTTCTTTAGTTCCTCTTCATTTTCTGCCATTAGAGTGGTAACATCCGCATATCTGAGGTTGTTGATATTTCTTCCAGCAAACTTGATTCCAACTTGTAACTCATCCAGCCTGTCATTTCTCATGATGTGCTCTGCATATCAGAGTTTTGTCAGAACTCTCCATTATGACCCTCTGTCTTGAGTGGCCTGCAGGGCATGGCTCATTTCTTCATTGAGTTATGCAAGCCGCTTCACCGCAACAATGCAGTGATCCATGAAGGGGCATGTGCGTATAAAAAGACTTTATTCACTGAGACCAAAATTATTTGATTTAAACTTTTTTATTCTCCTAATTTGTATCACAATTTAAGGTGGTCACTCTCTAATTTTTCTATTCATTTGTTTTAATCCCATACTGAAATGATTTCTACAAATCTAAAGCTTTACTTGAAATCATTGTAATTCACTTTTGAACAAAAAGCTATGACCAAAGGTGTGTGAATTCATCTGATAGAAAGTATCTTTGCCTAAACCATCCAACACAGCAGGATTTGCAAGTGTGATGTTGCTAGTAAAGGGGGCTTGCAAATGGAGGCAAGGGGTTGAAATTTACAACATAACAGTTAAACATTTCACCAGCTTGGCCAATTGACAGTGTACTTGATAAATGTTTAATGATGATGAATAATATTGGGTCTTGACTATTTTTTTCATTATCCAACACCACACTGAATTTTTGTTTGAGAGTGGAGCAGAGAAAAAAAAATTGTGAATGGGAAGAAAACAATTGAAAAATAATAATGTCCCTTTTTCAAAGAAGCCTTTTCTGACAAACCACAACACATTTTTAATAGATTGTTTCATAGTCAAGTGGCTTTTGTGCACAGGAAGGTATCCTTATAATTATTTTCTTGGTGAATACATTAATCTTATGAATTAATTCCATATCAAGTAACCGGTCATGAGATAATTTTTTAAATACAGTTTCATTTTATATGACAGGTTTATGATGTATAAGACTTAATTATGGATTTTAATTTCTGAAATACAGATCTTTCCCTGAACTGTGGTCTTTATATTTGCCTTCACAGTATTACCTGACCCATTGTGCTATATTCATGATATAATCATCTGATCTGTTTTTTAAATGCTTTATTATAATTAGAAGTATCATCTAGGCTCTCCTAGGGAATTGAGGCTTATCTGTGGAGTGATCTTTCTTCTAGGCATTTGGTTATTTTATCATTTTTGAAGACTTGTACTCTTTCTGCTTCTTTCTACATAGACAAGTGGTCTACATATAAGAGGTAGTAATCAAAGCCAAAGGAAACTGCCCCTCTTGGCACATTACTTTTTTTGTTTAAGATATTTAGGTTTACTAATATTTAACACTGCTCCTCTTTCCTACTTTCAAAGACTAAAATGCATAGACACATTTAAGCAGATTCTTCAGTCATTTAGAACTCTGTCTTGATGCTCTTACATGGATACTTGCTTTCTGGCAACAACAAGATGTCCCAGATACAGCTAGTGTCTTTTCCTCCTCAAGTCATAGAAATGCTCTCCAAAGATTAATATTAGTTGTTTACAAATTGACATTGACTGATTCTTTTTAAGGTTATATTATTAGCTCATAATAAGAACAAAAATATGCTTGCCAACTTGTATAATAATAATTATAGTAATAGGCAAGAAAAATATAAAAATCCTTTTTAGAGCTCCTTTTGTGCTTTAGGCACACTCTAAATGCTTTTAAGATACATTCAGATTTTTAAATATTTGTTTATTTATTTTTTTGGCTGTGCCACTTGGCTTGCAGGATCTTAGTTCCCTGACCAGAGATTGAACCTTGGGCCATGGTAGTGAATGTGCCGAGCTCTACAATGAACCTCCAGGGAATTCCCAGGTACATTCACATTTAGATCTCAAAACAACCAATTAGGTAGTTTTAAAAGGGACTCAAGAACTGCCTGAAAAAAAGTTATTCAGTTAATTAAGGAAGAAACATCACAATATTTATTGAACAGTGTTTTGGAAATTCCTAAAGTGTTTAGGAAGACTAAAGTTAGTTATTACATTAAAAAACAGTTTTTCTTAAATTTAAAATTCTGTACACTGATTGTGTTCGTATAGGATTTGAGAAGCTGATTCATTTAAAGCCTGAAATTAACTAACAATTAATATTTGAAAAATAAAAGACTCACACCCAGCTTCTAAAACTTTACTTTTCCCTTTGCAAGTCTCCCAGTACTCCACAAGTTATCATTACTTCATTAAATAAATTATTAATTTTACCTAAATACCATTCAAACTTTTCAAAATATGAGCTACTGTGGGCAACTTTAATCACCCCGCCACGCACATACACACCCACACACAACACTAACACATCTCTATACCCAGGGTTCCAAATTTTACTCTTCCTTCATATTGAGAAGAAGGAAAAACTACTAGATTCAGAAACAAAGAAAGCAGGGAAGGGCTGAATTTGATTTTTGTTTTTAAATATAGTTGTTATTTATGTATTTATTTTGGCTGTTACTGGTCTTCCTTATCTCACAGGCTTTCTCTAGATGCGGGAGAAGGAGTGCTTCTTTTTGTTGTGGTGCAGGGGCTCTAGGATGCGCAGCTTCTGTAGCTGCAGCACGTGGGCTCAGCAGTAGCCCTGTCCTGGCTTAGAGCACAGGCTCAATAGTTGCTCCCCAGCATGTGGGATTTTCCTGGATCAGGGATTCAACCCAGATCTCCTGCACTGGCAGGTGGATTCTTTACCGCTGAGCCCAAGCTCAAATGGTTAAGTATACAGCTGTAATGCAGGAGACCTGGGTTCAATCCCTGGGTTGGGAAGAGCCCCTGGAGAAGGGAATGGCAACCCACTCCAATACTCTTGCCTAGAGAATCTCATGGACAGAGGAGTCTGGCAGACTACAACCCATGGGATTGCAAAGAGTCAGAAACGACTGAGTGACTAAGCACACACACACTAGGGAAGCCCAGAATTTGATATTAATGTCAACTGTAGGAGGAAAAAAAAAAAGAAGTTAGACGTGGTAAAACATATACTTTATTATACAGTTCACCCAGAAAAGTCTTTGCATGACTAGCATCACACCAATGCAGACAAAATATGAGAGAGAGAGAGAGAGAGAGAAAATGAAAGGGAGAGAGAGAGAGAAGGAAAAGGAGGAGGAGGACTGAATTTTTGTATGAAGCAGGTGAAAAGCAGCAGATAATAAACAGGATCAGAAAAAAGAATAAAAGGTCACTGTGGTGTTGGCAGCAGCCAAGATTATTAGTGACAATAGAGTGAGAAGCAACAAACACAATGACAGAGTAGAAAATAGTTCAGAATGATGAGACAGTATTCAAACAGTTTCTCAGCCTGAGGATGACACAAAGCTGCATTCTCAAGTGCATCCAGACCCCATCTTGTCAGAGGAGAAGGATGAGGGAGGGACCAGCAGTTACTTGAGCCT
The DNA here is from genome assembly GCF_019923935.1 of Bubalus bubalis. Lineage (NCBI taxonomy): Eukaryota > Metazoa > Chordata > Mammalia > Artiodactyla > Bovidae > Bubalus > Bubalus bubalis. The sequence goes on along the minus strand of NC_059157.1, from coordinate 76,514,888 downwards.
TATCACTCAGTAAAGAGTGTGAGCTGTTCTTACTAGGTCAATCTTGTTTAATGATGTCCAATCAAGAGATTAGGAGTCATTTCCTCTGCAGATTACTTCAAGGGCCAGCTGATTATTGAAAGTGAAAGTCTCTCAGTCCTGTCTGACTCTTTGTGATCCCACGGATTTTAGCCTACCAGGCTCCTGTATCCATTGAATTCTCCAGGCAGTAATACTGGAGTGGCTTGCCATTCCCTTTTCCAGGGGACCCTCCAGACCTCTGGTCTGGAGGGATAGAACCCAGGTCTCCTGCATTGCAGGCAGATTATTTACCATCTGAGCTACCAGGGAAGCCCATTCAGTTCTAAATTACATATTATCTCCATCAAGCTCAATATTCCGCTTGTGGCTCAGCTAGTAAAGAATCCACTTGCAAAGTGGGACACCTGGGTTCTGTCCCTAGGTTGGGAAGATGCCCTGGAGAAGGGAAAGGCTACCCACTCCAGTATTCTGGTGTGGAGAATTCCATGGACTGAATAGTCCATGGAGTTGCAAAGAGTCGGACACAACTGAGCAACTTTTGTTTTCACTTCAATATTATATTGACAAATTTGGCACAAGACAAAATGAGACCATTGCAATATGAAGTATTTTAAAGTTTTAGAAAATAATATGCTGACGCTCAAAGTTACCAACTTCTAAAATTTTGTAAATTGTCAAATTTTTCACTTTTTTGAAATTAATATATTTTTTTTATGAGTTAGATTCTTGGATGTGAAATAGATCCAATGAGCCTGTGTTCTATAATATGGCTTTGGAATGGTTACTGTAAAAGAATGACAATAGTAGATGTGGGATTATAGGGAATGGACTGCAAAATTTAGATTGGCCTGATGAGCATGAAGAAGCCAAGTGATATAACAATTTATGGTTGTTACAAAGGGTAGAATTTAATTGACAAGAGATATCTGGTTGATAAAACTGGAATTACAAAAAAACTAGGAAGCATGAGCAATCAGAGGCTGAAGTCATAACAGAAAAGAAGAAATTAAGCAGGGATACACACAGAGTCAGACACGACTACAGTGACTTAGAAGCAGCAGCAGCAGCACATTGTAAACTCACTCAAGTTAGAGATGGGTAACTAAGACAAAATAATTCCTAAATATTGAAATTATCCATGGTAACTTAAAAGGTCTCAGAGGATTAATACATATTCACATACATACATATATGCATATGAGCACACATGAATATGTTCACATATACACTCATGTGCATTCAGGTGATATTCAATGCAGTGATTCAGGAAGTGAGATCTGGAAGTGGAATGGGGTTGGACCCCAGCACAACCACTCTAGCAACAACACTTCTAACCTCATCCAGCTTGATCTGATAAGAACATAATAAACAGGCAATACATGGCTAACAGTTTTTTGGATTCTATATGTATGCATTAATATACGGTATTTGTTTTTCTCTTTCTGACTTACTTCATCATGTATAACAGGTTCTAGGTTCACACATCTCAATACAACTGATTCATTCATTTCTTTTTATGGCTGACTAATACTCCATTGTGTATAGTAGTAGAGACTGGACTTGTGGAGACAGCTTGGGAGGGACAGGGGAGGACAAATTGAGAAAGTAGCATTGATATATACATACTATCATGTATAAAATAGATAACTATTGGGAAGCTACTGTAGAACACAGGGAGCCCAGCTTGGTGCTCTGTGATGACCTAGATGGGTGGAGTCATTGATGTACAGCTGAGACCACCACAGCACTGTAAAGCAATTATCCTCCAATAAAGTTTTTTCTTTTATCATTTATTATTTCATAATTAGCATCAGTTCAGTTCAGTCGCTCAGTCATGTCCGACTCTTTATGACCCCATGAATAGCAGCACGCCAGGCCTCCCTGTCCATCACCAACTCCCAGAGTTCACAGACTCACGTCCATTGAGTCAGTGATGTCATCCAGCCATCTCATCCTCTTTCATCCCCTTCTCCTCCTGCCCCCAATCCCTCCCAGCATCAGAGTCTTTTCCAATGAGTCAACTCTTTGCATAAGGTGGCCAAAGTACTAGAGTTTCAGCTTTAGCATCATTCCTTCCAAAGAAATCCAGGGCTGATCTGCTTCAGAATGGACTGCTTGGATCTCCTTGCAGTCCAAGGGACTCTCAAGAGTCTTCTCCAATACCACAGTCCAAAAGCATCTATTCTTCGGTGCTCAGCTTTCTTCACAGTCCAACTCTCACATCCATAAATGACCACTGGAAGAACCATAGCCTTGACTAGAAGGACCTTTGTTGGCAAAATAATGTCTCTGCTTTTCAATATGCTATCCAGGTTGGTCATAACTTTCCTTATAAATAATTAGATCAAGAAATTTTGATTCTAAGATTTTTTTTTTTATGAGAACATTGGTGCTAATATCATTAATGATGACTGCCTAGGTGAGGGTGGAAATCAAAATTCATCTGAGCAACCATGGCAAAGCTAAAACCCTTTGCTGCACAAATATAGTCCAGAACGAGCAGCATGGTCATCACTTATGGTCTTGCTAGAAATGCAGAATCTCAGGGTCCAACTAGATTTAGTGATTCAGAACGTGTATCATGACAGTAATTCCAAGCAATTCTTGTGCACATTAGGTTGAGAAGTACTGAAATGTTATTCATTATATTTAAATTTGTAACATGTCAAGTTCCATAATTACAAAGTATATAATTTATAATTAAAAATCAATAGAGATCTTTAATTCAGAAACTATGAAATACTTTGTGAGAAAATTGAAGCCCAGAAGTATTAGGTGATTACTGCAAAGCCACATGGCTATTTAGTTGTAACTGCTTTAATAATAATGGGTTTTCCCAAGGTAGTTTCAGATTTTTAGCTTTAATGTTTGGAAGGCATTGTACTATTCAGCTTGAATCTTAGTCTTATGTTAATTATATGTCATCTGACTTACATATAAGTAGAAAAGAGAATTCTTGTCACAATTTATAAAATAGAGGAACCCAGAAGAAATATTGACCTATATTTTAAAACTAATATACAAATGTATTACATATATCTACATGAATTAGTTCGCTAGGTCTGCCATAACAAATGGGGCAGAATAAACAAAAGAAATGTATTGTCTCACAGCTCTGGAGGCTAGAAGTCTGAGATCAAAGTGTCATCAGGGTTGGTTTTTCTGAGATTCTGGAGAAGAATGTCTTAAATGCCTTGCTACTAGCTTCTGGTGTTTTGCTGGCAGCTTTCTGTGCTCCTTGATTAACGGAAGTATCAGCTCCATCTCTGATTTCATCTTCACATGGTTCTCCTTGTGTATGTATGTCTCTGACTCTAAATTTCCCCTTTTTTGACAAGGACACCAGTCACATAGGATGATGACACTCCCCACCATGACTTCATCTTAATTAATTGCATCTGCAACATTGTTATTTCCAAATAAGGTTACCTTCTGTGGTACTCAGGGTAAGAAGTTCAACATATGAATTTTAAGCTAACTCGACCCAAAACAACAGGTTTTAAATCTCCTTAAGAAGAGGAGAGGGCCATAATTGAATTTAAAATTTGAAATACTTTATCAGAGGCTGCTAAATTGAACTGGAATTGTGAAAGTTTTTTTTAAATGAAGAACTTTCTTTCTTATGTGGAAAGAACCATTCAGAATATAAATATGATTATTAAAGAAACTTTTGAAAATATGTCTCAATTTTTTCTTAAAATATCTTTATTTATGTATGTAAAAGAACAATATATAATCAAGCAACTGAAAAGCAATTGTCATATAATTATTTGAAATTCAAGTTTTTATAATAATTTTAGCATATTTTTAATCTGAAGCCTCAAAATTGATTATTCTAAAATGTCTTCTTTCTACAATAATTATGATTATAAGGACATTCATTTATCTGGCTAATACCTTCCTAAGTCAAAGTTCATATACTTGGAGATGAACAGAGAAAACACTTGCTAATCAATGAATAGATGGTATTACTATGTACACATTTTCCAAAAGGATTTTTCAGAGGCCAAATCTACTCTCTCCTCTTCCTCTTCACCAATGTCTTAATGTTTTTATTCAGTTGCCAAGTCATGTCCAACCTTCTGCAACCCCATGAACTGCAGCACGCCAGGCTTCCCTGTCCTTCACTATCTCCCTGTTCATAAACTCAAGTCCATTGAATCAATGATGCCATCCAACTTTCTTATCCTCTGTCACCCCCTTCTCCTCTTGCCCTCAATCTTTTCCAGCATCAGGGTCTTTTCCAGTGAACTGGCTCTTCGCATCAGGTGGCCGAAGTATTGGAGCTTCAGCTTCAGCATCAATGCTTCCAATGACTATTCAGGGTCAATATCCTTTGGGATTGACTGGTTTGATCTCCTTGCTGTCCAAGGGACTCTCAAGAGTCTTCTACAGCACCCAGTTCGAAAGCAATGTCTAATCAAAATCTAAATTGATATTCTGCTTGTTCCCTAATTCTCCACATAACCATTCTAGATCTGTCATTGTTACTTCAACAATCTTGTAATTCTTCTCTTTAATCAGTTTTTTTATCCCTCAAGTTTTTCTCTGTACTACAACTAGGTTTGTTTTCCAAAGAATAAATATGATTATGTCACCCTCCTGGTAAAATCCTTCAAAAGCCTATAGCATACCCTTTACAAATGTAGCCTATGATACTGAATTGCCAGCATTGGAATCTTGGCTTTAATGCTAATTAGCTGAGTGAACCTGACTTCATAGAATTTTATTTTTATTTATCATATATTAATTTCCTCACCTGTAAAGCAGTAGTAATTGAAAGTATCACCTTCTTGATGGGTTTATTATTGGGAATAAGACATACAATATGTATAAAGACATGAATGAATTACAAAAATGCCATCAATCATTTTCACCATTACTGAAAAAGTTGTCTTAAAAATTTTCATGTAAAAGTTGCCTTAAAAAAAGAGTGTAATCAAGAAATTTTTGGCTCTTCAGTTCAGTTCAGTTCAGTTCAGTCGCTCAGTCGTGTCTGACTCTTTGCGACCCCATGAATCGCAGCAAGCCAGGACTCCCTATCCATCACCAACTCCTGGAGTTCACTCAGACTCACATCCATCGAGTCAGTGATGCCATCCAGCCATCTCATCCTCTGTCGTCCCCTTCTCCTCCTGCCCCCAATCCCTCCCATCATCAGAGTCTTTTCCAATGAGTCAACCCTTCGCATGAGGTGGCCAAAAGTACTGGAGTTTCAGCTGTAGCATCATTCCTTCCAAATAAATCCCAAGGCCGATCTCTTTCAACAGACATTGTTGTGAAGGCACAATTCCTCTGTTTATTTATGATGATCCTAGTGTCACTGTTGTTTAGTCCTAGTTATTACTAGCACACACTTTCACTGTAAAAAGTGTTCCAATTTGGACAATAAAGCACATGGTAACCTAATTTAAATACTCAATTGCTCTTTCCACAAGGATTTAATATACATGTATTTAAGTCACAAAACATTAGCTAGGGATGACATATGAGTAACAGTTTTAAAGCGAGTCCACCTCATCTGCTCCATTCATCCTCAGATCCTCTCCTGTATTCCAATGTGGAAGTCTTCTGCTCTCCTTACTCCACATACTGTTTATGGAAATGGCAACTGATTTCATTATCACAATAATCCTAAAATGTAATATGTGCTATTTTTATCTCCAGTTTACAGAGAAGAACACTGAGAGTTTAAATAACTTGGGTCTCACTGGTAGTCATTTGCAAAGCCAGCATCTGCTCCTGGGCAGTTAACACCTGAGTCCATGTAGACAGTAAGTATTCTCCTTCACTACACTATTTATTCTGTACCAATTAATGTTCTCCACCTAAAAGTGGTGGTCAAACATGTCAGGATAAATGCTTTCCAATGACCAAGGGCCTCTCCAAGCTTTTCACTTTCTTGCCCATAGTTTCAGAGATTTACTCAGATGTCAAGTAACTTCTGTAAGATTTATCTCTTCAGTTGGCAAAAGTTGTTTATTTCATTCTCTTTTTAAAATTTATGAATTATTTTTAAAATTCCTTAGCTGTATAAGAGAAACATATAATATGACGACATTAATAAATACCAATGTTCTATGTTTCTCTGTAAACAGCTCATCTGGTTAGGTGTTTCATCTCTTCCTTGGCTGCTTTAGAATATCCAAGACCTGACTGACCTTGCCATCTAGCATCATTCACAGTTTTTTTGAAAGTAAGGAAAAGTCTAGCTATAAATCAGTAAACTAGACTAAAATGTAAGCTATTTACATGATTTTCACCTTTTGTCCTGTTCCTGCTTATGATTCACCCTCTTTTCTTACAATGACTTCTCTGTGTGTCCCCACAGAGATCTCTTTTCAGTTCCTTGATGGCAATGTTCTATCTCTAGCCTCTGATAGCTTGAACCTACTGTTCTCTATCCCTGTAGAACTCTTCTCCACGTTCTTTGCCTGGCTAAGTCCTTTTTTATCTTAAGAGTCTGGTGTATGTGCAGTTTATTTTGTGGATCCTTTAGATGACTCCAAGTTGCTAAGTAAGTCAGCAGGTCCACAGAACATGACTCTTCTGATTGCTATTTCCCAGGTGCTTAAGAGTAATTGCCTACTAACTTATTTTACTCTCTTTTATGTATGCTATGCTTCACTGGGAATAGCCATGCCATGTTTATCACTGAAATAACTCCTGGTAGTATATTAACTAATGGTCAACAGATGTATTAGAATACATGGCTTATTCTAATTCTTTTACATGTCATACAGGCATATATATATAAATGATCTCAGTATTTAAGTTATGTATACACAACAATATAGTATAAGAATAATCAATGGAAAAAAGATGTTCAAGTAAAGTCTGAGGTTAAAATAAAATACAATATTAATTTAAGTGAAAATATCACCATGAAAATGATTAATAGTGTGACTCATAATGGTCCTGCTAACATAAACAGGGGTGATAGGTGCTACTTTCATTTGGCTATAGAAAGAAGAGATGTCAGAAGATGACATCTGATTAAGAAGATGTTCTAAAGATTCCTAGTTTAGTTATTCTCTCTCATTACTCCTTCCCCAATCTAAAACTGCCAGTTTGTTTGGCTTACAATTAAGGCAACTCAAAAAGTGGCACTGAGGAATGGAAGTAAGAGACATATTATTCTAAATCTAGGAAGAATTAGAAAAGTGTGATATAGAAACAGCAGGGAATAGCTCAAGAGTTGGCCTCTTGTGATATCTGTGCTTTTAATCTAGTTTTAATTTTATTCAAAAAGTGAACATTCAGAGACTGAGAGTGGGTAGGAAGAAAAAAATGAATGCTTTTAATTTTGGACAAGACTAAGTTATACTATAAGAATGACAAATTGATAGTGAATAATGTATAATCCTATAATTCCTAAGGCTTCCCTGGTGGTTCAATATTAAAGAATTTACCTGGCAATGCAGGAGACATTCGAAGAAGGCAATGGCACCCCACTCCAGTACTCTTGCCTGGAAAATCCCATGGATGGAGGAGCCTGGTAGGCTGCAGTCCATGGGGTTGCTAAAAGTCAGACATGACTGAGAGACTTTACTTTCACTTTTCACTTTCATGCATTGGAGAAGGAAATGGCAACCCACTCCAGTGTTCTTGCCTGTAGAATCCCAGGGACGGTGGAGCCTGGTGGGCTGCCGTCTATGGGGTCACACAGAGTCGGACACGACTGAAGTGACTTAGCAGACTTAGCAGCAGCAGCAGGAGACATTAGTTCAATCCCTGGATTGGGAAGATCCCCTGGAGAAGGAAATGGCAACCCTCTCCAATATTCTTACCTGAGAAATCCTATGGACAGAGGAGCCTGGCAAGCTACAGTCCATGGAGTCACAAGAGTCGTACATGCCTCAGCTACTAAACAACAGCAACAAACTTCCTAATTTTATATAGGTTGGAAAATATCTGTCATATAGTTTGAAAGCAATTATACAATAATAAAATTATCTCATTAATTACACATAATAACACTATGTGTAATGCATTAATATCAACATTCATAATGGTTTTTATATTATATAAAAGTATATATTAATCTCACTCTAAAAGGAACATAATCCTCATTGTTTAAGTCATTCTCTGGCCAGGTTTGGAAATAGATAATAGACGCTATCTACTTATTTTATCCTTATTAGTGTCATCTTGTAAAAATTATGACTATTCTGAGGCTTAGGGTGATTACATGAAAAATTTAAAAAAAGATAGTATAGTCAAAATTTAAACCCAATTCTGTTTGTCCTCTTACCCATTAAATTATAAGGTGTTTGGAGTTTTCCAAAACTAACTTGCAAAATGTGTGCATAAATATTTTCCTTTAGCACATTTTCTTACAAGGGTTCCCATTTTACTTACAACCACATTTTTTTTTTCCTCACCAATTAATTTCAGTAATTTGACTAACTCTATATTTTTTCCAATATAAAATATTAACTGCAAAGCAAAATATAAGGCCTATCAGATAATATTGAACTGATTTATCTCAAGATAAACAATGTTGAGACATAGAATCACAGCAGTATTAAATATCTAGGATTTTAATTTTCAGTAATTGTTTAAAATGTGATACCTACTTTGGAAATATATTTAAAAATAGATCAATACATCAGGTTATGACAATGCTCCACACCCAACTGTGACAACAGGGTAAAGGGAAAGTCCTTTGTGGGTGTCTTATTTTCTTGAAGAAACTCAAATTTCAAAAAACAAAACAAATTAAATAAAAATAAAGGATTACTGGAGAAGTTCATAATAAAATGCTTAAACAAAGATTTCCTTTTCAATCAAACTTCATGCTTACTAATAGGCATATATGATGTTTTTATTAACACTTGCATTATTTTTTGATAACAGCAACTTTACTGGTGTGTTCCCAACCAGTAGAATTATTTAATAATGGTTTTGGTATTTAAATTCAAATGCTTCCAAAATAAGAATACTAGCCACTGGCACAAAATTAAATTATTTAAACATTAATTACAGATTACATATATCCCTAGCCTCTATCTCACTTTCTTCTATAATAATACGTAAAGAAAAATTTACCTTACTAGCTCCTAGCTCAGTTGTAGAGAAAAGGATTAGTTTCTATCGTAAGAATATCCTCAAGCAAGTCTCTTTGGATCCTCTCTCTAAAGGAATAGCTAGCTATGAGACAAAGTCCTCCCAGAGGAGCACAGTCTCTGGGGTTTACAGTCACTTCTGCCAATCTGTTCTACCTCTGAGTTATCAGTCAATTATGTAGACATCAATTGTCACAAATTAACTTGCAAAGCCATAAAGAAAAGAGAGGAAGAAAGAATATATTTATCCACTTTTCTCTTTTTTCTGTTCTCCTTCTGTCTTTCCTTTCTCTTTTCCTTCCATTTTTATTCTAATTTTTCTTCTTTCATTTTCTCTTTTGTGTTTCTTTTTCTTCCTGTATTTATCTTTGGTCTCTAATTGGTCAATTTCTCTTGCTGTTTTGCATTGGTTGGTCAGAAACCTGATTATAAATTACATCTCTACTAAATATTAGATCATATGAGAAGAGAAAGAAAATGGAAATTTAAATTAAAATACAGATACAGTCTTTTCATTTGGATTTTTTCCCCCTTCCTTTTCCACCTATATGTTCTTATATTGCAAACAGATAAAAAATAAATAAATAAATGTAATGGTCATGAGGTGTAAAGGCCCTGTATTCTATTTTTTTTTTTTTAATCATGCTAGTCAGAGAACGGACACTTGAAGGCACAGCATTTTTGGGTGCCTCCCTCTAAAACTACAAAAGATAATGTTGTTGACCTTTTAGATTTTGTGACCACGATGTATTGTTATTTTTAAATTATTTGAAATTGGTAAATCAAGTTTAATTTACATATGATCAAACTGGGATTATAAGTAACAATAAAATAGATATAAATAGACCTCAAGGCTGAGCACCGAAGAATTGATGCTTTTTAACTGTGGTGTTGGAGAAGACTCTTGAGAGTCCCTTGGACTGCAAGGAGATCCAACCAGTCCATTCTGAGGGAGATCAGCCCTGGGATTTCTTTGAAAGGAATGATGCTAAAGCTGAAACTCCAGTCCTTTGGCCACCTCATGCGAAGAGTTGACTCATTGGAAAAGACTCGGATGCTGGGAGGGGTTGGGGGCAGGAGGAGAAGGGGATGACAGAGGATGAGATGGCTGGATGGCATCACTGACTCGATGGACGTGAGTCTGAGTGATGTCCGGGAGTTGGTGATGGACAGGGAGGCCTAGCATGCTGCGATTCATGGGGTCTCAAAGAGTTGGACACGACTGAGTGACTGAACTGAACCGATATGTGTCTTTTATTTCAGCTCATCAGTTAATAGGGTGATATACTTTCTAAAAGTATTTTCTTATTATCTCTGCTGAAAAGTGCATCTTTAATAAGATTGTGCTATTTTTCTATAATGCTGAGATTAATATAATGTACTCTGGAGAAGCCTTATACAAACCTATATCTTATTCTAGTTACACTGCAAAGGGTGTTTTTCAGTGAAGGAAATGATTAAGCAAATGTGTTGAGACCATATAGCTGCTTGAGAATAGATTTTTACTTTTTGTTGTTATTATTTGTTGGTTTTAATGGAGGTCTTTGCACTCATTAAAAAAGAAAATCTTGAGAGTAAAAGAGAAGATACAATACACACTCAAAAAAAAAAGTCATTATGCAAAGGCATTGGCTTTTAAATACGTAGGAGACAACATTTTTGCCAAATAAAAATGTAAAATCAAATGCCTCCCTAGCTATTTTCAGAAATGTCTTCTGTCAGGACATTGAAACAAAATATTCATAATGGCAAATTAAATTGAATGTATCAATAGATAGATCTTCATAAGAATTAGAAAATAAATGCAATCTCTTTTAGAGGGTTGCCAAAAATATGTCGTATGCTTTATTTGAGAACTCTTAATTTTTTTATTAATACCTTTTTAAAGACTGAATTATACATATTGTTTATTTTGAAAGACTATAGTAAGCTTTGTGTTTTGTTTTGTTTTGTTTTCAGAAAAAAGACTAGCTTGAAATTATAATTATATATCAATGTCCCTATGATCCTAATTTAGTAAAATATAACCCTCCTTTCCTAATTTTAAACTTGGTAAAATCAGTTTCCCCTGGTCCTTACTGACTCATTTTTTAAAAATGTATTATTTGCTAGCTTAATTTTTCAAATAACTTTATTATATTTTCATGTGGTATCAAAGTTATTTTTTAGAAGCTATGGATTTAGTCTACTGACTCCTAAATAATGAGCATAAATTTATTCTTTTCCTGGAAAAAGATCATGAAAATCAAATTGAGTTTCCACTTTAACAATATTAGCTATGTCAAGAGTATTACACAAATTGATAGTGTTTTAGGAGGTTATGATCTAAAACTTATAACTAGTTGAGGTCTTATAGAAAAGAATTAACAAATTAATTTCTTTGGTAATTAGGCTTTTTTGTAATTATATATATATATAATATATGTAACCACATATGTATATTTGTATTATATCCTCAGATATTTTTAATCGTATTGCTGAAAGTTTGTTCAGTTTTTACCAACTTCTCCCTATTTTCCCAACACCCCTGGAAACCACTTCTCTATTCTGTTTCTATGAGTTTGGCATTTAAGAAAAAATATTCTACCTATAAGGAATACCAAGAAATAATTGTCTTTTAGTTTCTGATAATTCCATAGGGTTTCCTCGACACTAGAATGGTAGATGCTTCCTACAGTTATCTTTCTGTTGGCCCAATGTTTCTTTGGTGGTTATATGATACAGAGTCCAAACCATACTATTTTCTCATGGAACATAAATTCCTAGTAAATCATGCAAATGACAAACTACTTAAATATACATAAAATCAAGAATAAATTAGAAGTGCTTAAAACCAGATTGAAGGGTGTATGGGTACTAAGTCTCTTCAGCTGTGTCCAGCTCTTTGTGACCACATGGTGTGTAGCCCTCCAGGCTCCTCTGTCCATGGAATTCTCCAGGCAAGAATACAGAAGTGGGTTGCCATTTCCTCCTCCAGGTGATCTTCCCAACCCAGGGATCAAACCTGTGTCTCTTACATCTCCTGCATTGGCATTGTCAAGCAGGTTCTTTACCACTAGCACCACCTGGAAAGCCACTGAATCCAAATTAACTAGGTATGTTTTAAACCTTAAGTTGGAAATGGTAGTATGCTGTGATTCAGAATATTTATAAATCATGCCACCCCACATCATAGTAAATGATGCTGGTCATGTTTCTAGTTGTCCTTTCTTTTGATTTCAAATGTCATATTAATATCCTGGTAATGTCTGCAATACAGACTTCCTGATTTATAAACCAAACTCTTGCCAATTTATTGTTACTAAATCTATGGCTCTATTATTCTGTAAATGGGTAAGTAGTCCTTTCAGTAAGCACATACTGAAACAAAGATATATAAGCCAATTACTTGCCTAGTTTTCTACCCATCCTTTATTTTTTCACAAAATCGTTGTCTCTTCACTTGGAAAAAGTCTCTTGAATTAGTAAACATTAGGAAACCCTATGCCAGATCTGATTGAATATAAAGCTCAGGGTTTTATGACAGTTGGCAGATGGACTAAAACAGGAGTGAGTATATAACCAGGGGTCTGATTTGGGAATAGGGTCAAGTGTTTACAGGCAGGTAGAGGAGCATGCTTCCAAATACAGTTGAGAACTAAAAATGATTTATAGATATAAAAACAGAACTGGCATTATTACCATAATTGAAAGTTCCAGATCAAAATCAAATACCCATATGTCTTAATGAACAGGGTCATGGAATGCAAGCAGGAATAATCTAAAAGATTGAGTAATTGTTCCAGAATGGCAATTAGCATCACAGAAGTCAGATAATTTGTATTATGGTATGCTTACAGTGAGAATGGAATTTCGATGGAGAAAACTAAGCAGTAAAACTTAAGGGTAGATAAAAGTTTTATCAGGATTTGAGTATAAAAACAGAGCTCAGTTACAGTCAGAACTATAATATATTCATTTGTTATTTGACAATGTGAATAGACTGTGTCTCATTGAATGAATATGATTTTATTGCACACAGATCTTCTTTGGCACTCTGCTACTGAGATGTCACAGATTCTGTAAAGGTTCAGAAATTTGACCAGGGACATTGATCTTTTAATTTTCTTTTGACCTTATCATCATGGAGGGAACCAAACAAATTATCTCTCCTGTTTGTGAGGCCCAAAGTGATATTAAACCAGGCTGTTACAGGGTCAGACATTTCTTTCCTCAGAAGGTATACCTTCTTTCAGATTTTTCTTAACTTCTCAAAGATTAAAATATATATATATATCAGAACAATGCAGTACAATGAACAGCCACATCCAGTTAACATCCAAATGTGTCTGCATGTGTGCTAAGTCACTTCACTCATGTCTGACTCTTTGCATCCCTATGGACTGTGGCCCTTCAGGCTCCTCTATCCGTAGGATTCTCCAGGCAAAAATGATGGAGTGGGTTGCCCTGCCTCCTCTAGGAGATCTTCCTGACCCAGGGATCAAACCTGCATCTCTTACATCTCCTACATTGGCAGGTGGGTTCTTTACCACTAGTGCCACCTGGGAAGCCCACCAGATATTTCTGTGTTGTGTCACTCAGTCATGTCCAACTCTTTGTGACACCATGGATGGTAGTCTGCCAGACTCCTCTGTCCATGGGGATTCTCCAGGCAAGAATACTGGAGTGGGTTGCCATGATCTCCTCCAGGTGATCTTCCCAACCCAGAGATTGAATCCAGGCCTCCTGCATTGCAGGTGGATTCTTTACCATCTGAGCTATCAGGGAAACCCCCAGACATGCCTACTTCCTACATATTTCTGATCAATACTAAGTCTCTTTGTTGTAGATCCCATAGCTGGGAAATTAAGTGTATTCAGTTGTTCTCTATGTTAAATTCATATGCTAGCACATCCTGATACCATACTTAATTTTCACATGTAGATAACTCCACTAAGGGCTAAATTCTGATCTATAATTTATTGAGATTCCTAACTATAAACATTGCCATAACTTCTGTAGACTATAAAATATAAATAAACCGAAGCCCTTGATTTCACAAAGTTTAGGCTGTAGTGAATAATAAGATAGGCATTCTTGACAGAGAAACTAAGGAAACAAGCCAGGGATTCAAGCACAGAGAAAAATAGACATGAGATTTCAGAAAGAATTATTCCTGGCCGTTTCCTTTATCCCCTCTGACTTAATCTTCATTTTTTCCAATTCAATCTACATATATATTTTCTTTGACCAGTTTATGTTACACAGTTTTAGGAAAGTGAGATAAATCAGAGATCAAAAAGTTTATTTTGAGCTCTTGCTAGATATCTTTACTCAAATGAAAGTGAAAGTGTTAGTTGCTCAGTTGTTTCTGACTCTGTGCAACCCCATGAACTGTAGTCCACCAAGCTCCTTTGTCCATGGAATTCTCCAGACAAGACTACTGGAGTGGGTAGCCACTCCCTTCTCCAAAGGATCTTCCCAACCCAGGGACTGCATCCAGGTCTCCTACCTTGCATGTGGTGACTTTACCATCTGATCCACCAGAGAAGCCCAACTTCAGTGTCTTGCAAACTGAATTAATCACTACACCTTCTTTTGATTCCTCAAACCAGTATTTTTCTTTTTTGTTTCCTTGCATTCCCACACCTCAGTCAGTGTTCCCATGTTTATCCACTTGAAATCTTTGAGACATCTTAGATCCATCCAGATCCCTCATTTTCCAAACATTGCTACCCAGATTTTTTCCAATTAAAATACTGTTATGTTCATTCTTTTTTTCCTGAATCTCCATTGCTCTCTTTTTGTAAAACTATAGTTTTCAGTTGGCTTCATAATGTTCTCCTCCTCTTATTTCACTTTTTCCAATCAACATGAAACAACCAAAGTTTCTGTTATGTTTCCTTTTTTTCTAAAATGAAATATTTTTCCCAGAATTTCTCATTTGTAAATGTATAAAGCCCTTCACGTACAAATCATTGTAATATGTCTTGGACCAGCTGTCCAATCTGATCTCTTCCAATACCTCTATTACATTTATTTGGCAATATGTAACTACAAACTTGTTATGAGCTCATTCATATGTCAGACCTTTGTACATTTGCTAGAATATGCTCAAACTTGGTCTTCAGTCAGATAATTTACTCTTCTCTGTGAAGTTTTCCTTTAACTCCTTCAAGCAGGGATGTGATTTCTGTTTTCACTCTTTTTATATGTATTTAAATTTTATCAATGTTGTTCAGATGTTAAGTTGTGTCAGATTCTTTGAGACCCCCATGGACTGCTGACACCAGACTTCCCTGTCCTTCAGTATCTTCCGGAGTTTGCTGACTCATGTACATTGAATGGGTGATGCTATCCAACCATCTCATCCTCTGTCTCACAGAGAATTAAATTAATAAGCACATTGATTTCTTTTTTAAATATTTATTTGGCTGTATCATGTCTTAGTTGTGGCATGTGGGTTTCTCTAGTTGCAAAGTGCAGGCTCAGTAGTTGCTGCACCCAGGCTCAGTAGTTGCAGTGCTTGGGCTTAGTTGCCCCAAGGCATGTGGGATCTTAGTAACCAGACCAGGGAATGAACTGATGTTCTTTGTATTGCAAGGTTCATTGCTAACTACGGGGCCATCAGGGAAGTCCAGTCACACTGTATTAAACCAAATTATTTGTATTTTTATCTGCCCTCTAAACCATATGTTCCTGTAGAGCAAGGACCAATCTTACCATTATTGTGAATAACTTAGCAGTAAGCCTGTTACTTAAATGGTGTTTACCAAAACATTAAATGTAGCTAAATGTGTTTGATAGATTTTAAATTAGTGACCTTTATCTCTCTTCCCTATGCTGCTGCTGCTACTAAGTTGCTTCAGTCCTGTCCAACTCTGTGCGACCCCATGGACAGCAGCCCACCAGGTTCCCCGGTCCCTGGGATTCTCCAGGCAAGAACACTGGAGTGGGTTGCCATTTCCTTCTCCAATGCATGAAAGTGAAAAGTGAAAGTGAAGTCACTCAGTCGTGTCCAACTCCTAGCGACCCCATGGACTGCAGCCTACCAGGCTCCTCCGTCCATGGGATTTGCCAGGCAAGAGGACTGGAGCGGGATGCCGAAACATGATAATTTTTTAACTTGTGAAGATAGTCAGTGGAATGGAGTAGTCACATCACATTCCCAAATCAGGAATTGGGAAAAGAAAATTCTGTGAATCAGGATGAGCTAGTTTACACCAGGCTGACAACTCTGATCCCACCTCCACATTTCTGTAGTTTAATAATTAAATTTACCTTTCACTCCTCAACTTAGCTCTTAATATGAGTGTCCTTCTATGGCAACTCTCCTCTGTGAGACTTCTCAGCAATCCATATTGATGGAGTCTCCACTGTACAGATGCTCTGTTTCCACAATCAGTATGAAAAAGAAAAGAGCATGGAGAATTGTCCATTAATTCTTTTGTATTTCACTGGCTTATTTTTCATTTGCAAAAGTGAGTCTTATAGCTACCCTAAACTTTAAGGGGACAGAGAAATGTAATCATCTCATATGTCTAGGAGGAAGGAAAGCAAGAAATATTGCTTTCTATTATAATGATATAGGCGCTAAGTAATCAACAACCATTATTTTAAAAAAATCATTTAATATTAAATATTTGCATGCCATCTTAATGTATTACAGTGAAACCATTTAATAATTGACCATACATCAAAATGATATAGTAAAAAAAATATGGTTGACTCTTCCATGTTTCTAATTAGATCATGTTTATTAAGGCTAGGTAAGATTAAAAAAGAAATATTGTAATTTAACATGACAAGAGAGCTTTCTTTTTAAAGACTGTGGCAGATTGTTGCTAAAACATCTGAGCATTATGAAAACTATATTTATAACTGTATTGTAAATGTATGTATTAAATATTTGTATCAGTTTATATAATCATTGGGCATACATTATTTTTTTTTCAATTTATAAAACTGAGTTTGAAAATGTACTTGTATGGTTGGATCATATAATTGTTATTTAGAT
The DNA here is from genome assembly GCF_019923935.1 of Bubalus bubalis. Classification (NCBI taxonomy): domain Eukaryota; kingdom Metazoa; phylum Chordata; class Mammalia; order Artiodactyla; family Bovidae; genus Bubalus; species Bubalus bubalis. Next base: position 76,497,803 of record NC_059157.1, on the reverse strand, counting down.
GTGTGTCCTTGCTCAGTCACTTCAGTCATGTCTGAATCTTTGTGATCCTATGGACAGTAATCTGCCAGGCTCCTCTGTCCATGGGTTTCTCCAGGCAAGAATACTGGAGTGCCCTCCTCCAGGTGATCTTGCCACCCAGGGATTAAACCTGTGTCTCTTATGTCTCTTATGTCTGCATTGGTAGGTGGGTTCCTTATTACTAGCAACACCTGGGAAGCCCTGTTATTTAGATGTGTGAGAGTTTAATCATTATAAAATATTAATCCTTGCATCATTTTATACCATAAATCTTACATTCATGTTTCTACACTTAAGATATTGAATTTTAAAGCAGTTATTATTACTACATGAATTAATATGCAAATAGTATATAATTTCTCATTGATGGAGTTCTTTCTATATATTGCTGTATGCTCTTAGTAATTATGCCTTAAGAACTGTTTCAGCTCTCTTTGTGAGTATAATGAAGTTGCCTTTTTGTATCACTAAAAACAATACAATTTTTTTTTTGTCAGTAGCACTCTAGGTTGTCCAGCAGTCAATCTTTTGTTGATTTTCTATTTGATATTAATTTATTTGAATAACTACTAAACCATCCCATATCCTCAAATACTTTGATTTGTTAGAATGATAGCAGATGTTCTGTTGAGCAAATCCCTGCAGTTTTGTTTCTGCCTCTCTTTCCTTTATCAGTCACACATCAAATACAACAGTTAACTAGCTTTCTCAGAAGGTGACTTGAATTTTCTCTTCCCAGATGCTTCTAGACAGTTCTTTATTTGCACCCCCCACCCCCAAAGATGGAGGATTAACAATTTTCTCTTACTCTGCTCTATATCTTCCAATTCAGGATATTCATTGGTGAGGGCCATCATACATAATTCAACTCTGCATTTCAAGCTGAGAGAGATCTATAGTAAAGTTATAAGATCTCTTTTTTAGGAATACTGAGAATTTAAAGAGTCTCTAGAGAAACAAAATTGTAAAATTCTTTTAGAGGGATACTCTGTGTGTTCTCTTATTCTATTAATATTTTTCAATTTTCTCCTTAGTTAGAATTTAATTTTCAGCATGCTATTAGGCTGCAAAATGATAACTCTACAGGCCACTGAAGATGTTAGTTGCTCGGTCATATCCTACTCTTTGCAACCACATAGATTGTAGCCTGAGATGCTCCTCTATCCATAGGATTTCCCAGGCAAGAATACTGCAGTAGTAGTCCTTCCCTTCTCCAGGGGATCTTCCTAACCCAGAGATCAAACCTGGGTCACCTGCATTGCAGGCAGATTCTTTACCATCTAAGCCACCAGGAAAGCCCCTTTCAGATCCCTGCTGCTGCCACTGAGTCGCTTCAGTCGTGTCTGACTCTGTGCGATCCCATAGACGGCAGCCCATCAGGCTCCCCTGTCCCTGGGATTCTCCAGGCAAGAACACTGGAGTGGGTTGCCATTTCCTTCTCCAATGCATGAAAGTGAAAAGTGAAAGTGAAGTTGCTCAGTCATGTCTGACTCTTCCCGACCCCCTGGACTGCAGCCTTCCAGGCTCCTCGGTCCATGGGATTTGCCAGGCAAGAACACTGGAGTGGGTTGCCATTGCCTTCTCCATTACAGGTCCCTAGCCAGCCTAAATGTAGTAAAATCCTTAATGTATTGCCTAAGCATGCATCTGCATTGGAGAAGGAAATGGCAACCCGCTCCAGTGTTCTTGCCTGGAGAATCCCCTGGGATGGGGAAGCCTGGTGGGCTGCCGTCTATGGGGTCGCACAGAGTTGGACACGACTGAAGTGACTTAGCAGCAGCAAGCATGCATCAGATATAAGTTGCTTACTCTTAAATTTACACTGATACTTCAAAAGGAGATGCTGTAATATTTCTATATGCTCATTTTTTTGTTGATTAAATGCTTTTACACATATTAGATAATACAGAGTAGAAATAGGTTTTATTGAAAAAATTAATATGGGCATGAGTACATTGTGTATGCTTTTGTAGTCAAAATTGATTATCTTTATTGAAGATATGTGATTTTTTTCTCTTTTCTTTGTTAATATTTACTAAGAAAAATGTTCAACTGATGGCTTCTATAACTATTCTCCAAACTAATATTAAATTCTCTCAACAGAATTTCTTAAGGGATGCTGGAAAAACATATCAACAGAAAAATTGCCATCCATAATGTCCAACGAATGAGGTGATTTTACTTATTGCAAGGCATCACGTCAATGATTATTTTAAGATGCTAGATGGTGACTGCAGCCATGAAATTAAAAGACGTTTACTCCTTGGAAGAAAAGTTATGACCAACCTAGATAGTATATTGAAAAGCAGAGACATTACTTTGGCAACAAAGGTCAGTCTAGTCAAGGCTATGGTTTTTCCATTGATCACGTGTGGATGTGAGAGTTGGACTATGAAGAAAGCTGAGCACTGAAGAATTGATGCTTTTGAACGGTGGTGTTGGAGAAGACTCATGAGAGTCCCTTGGACTGCAAGGAGATCCAACCAGTCCATTCTGAAGATCAGCCCTGGGATTTCTTTGGAGGGAATGATGCTAAAGCTGAAACTCCAGTACTTTGGCCACATCATGCAAAGAGTTGACTCATTGGAAAAGACTCTGATGCTGGAGGAGAAGGGGACAATAGAGGATAAGATGGCTGGATGGCATCACTGACTTGATGGACGTGAGTCTGAGTGAACTCTGGGAGTTGGTGATAGACAGGGAGGCCTGCCCTGCTGCGATTCATGGGATGGCAAAGAGTCCGACACGACTGAGCGACTGAACTGAACTGAACTGACTGAAAGGAAATCAAGGGGCTTCCCAGGTTGCACTGGTTGTAAAGGACCAGCCTGCCAATGCAAGAGATGTAAGAGACTCGGGTTCAATTCCAAGGTTGGGAAGATCCCTTGGAGGAGGGCATGGCCACCCACTGCTGTATTCTTTTCTGGAGGATCCCATGGATGGGGAGCCTGGCAGACTACATTCCATAGGTACACAAAGAGTTGAACAGGACTGAAGTGACTTAACACATGCACAAAAGAAAACATGCTTACATATGTATAAATAAGTTTTTATATTTTCATTTAGTGTACAGAGATCTTCCAAGTTCCCACTTTACCAATGGATTGTGAGTGGTTAAGGTGACCTGGATTAGATTTTACACCAATGATCTGTGTTCACTATCAAAAGTTAATATCCTACTGCAACAAATTTATCTAGTGAAAGAAAACATTCATTTTAATGAAGTTCAATGATAATTTTAGAAGTAATAAGCAATAATTACCATTTATTCAACATTTGCCCTGACACTTTATTTACATTTACTTTATGTGATAATTACTGCTGTACATAATCTTTATATGCATAAATATTTAAAATAATTCACATTGTCTGCCTGAGAGGGAGGGGCTATGAATAAATACTTCAGTATAGTGAAAATTCAATAATTAAGCCTCCACGGAGAGCAGAGGAGAGCAGAGGAGAGGATGCATTATCTTGTGCAGTAATTTCTTTCTTTTATCATCACAGCACACTTGTAGCTAACATGGCACAATGTGAGTAGTATAATACTTAGCGTTTTTCACTTCTGAAATTTTTCATACTTACCAAAGAATCAAATTTATATTTTGATCTTCCATTTTCTTCATGGTCTTGGGGCTGGTGCACTGGGATGACCCAGAGGTATGGTATGGGGAGGGAGGTGGGAGGGGGTTTCAGGATGGGGAAACATGTGTACACCCGTGGTGGATTCATGTTGAAGTATAGCAAAACCAATACAATATTGTAAAGTAATTAGCCTCCAATTAAAATAAATTTAAATTAAAAAAATAAAAATAAACTTTTGAAGTATTATTTCAATTAATGTTTTCAACTTTTTGTTGGTGGTTTTGGGTGGTAATAATATCAGGCTACAGATAATACACTTTCGGTGATAAAACCTGTTCTATTTTTATAGTTTACTCATTTTCCTAAGAAAACTATTATGACTTGGCTAGCAATGATTGCAAGTAAAATTTTCTTATAAATATTTCAAGACAAGACACATTTTATAAGGCTTCCATGGGATATCTTTGTCATTGTTGATCTGTTGATTTCACTGTGGTCTCCTTAAATTTATTTAAGAACTAAAATTATCTAATATGCCATGAGCTTTATTACATTTGCTATTTATTTTGACACTTGCTACTATTCTCATTGAAACTGCATTTATATAGACCACTAGCTTGACTAGGATGGCTGAATTTAGTGACTGCTATTCAGCTAATAGTTGTTCAATAAATCAGAATATTTGTATTGCTTGCATGTGTGCAAATTAAGCTACTATGCAGTGTAGTCTTTTGCCAAAAAAGTTTGATAAATAATTATATTTGAATGGATGAGATCCAGTTTTTCAGATAATATGAAATTCTTGTGATCTGGAAGCTGCAAAATGGCAAATATGATTTCAGAAAGTACACTCATACTGTGATTCTTATTCTCAGCAGTTCATATTTTTTCAAAAGTGATATTATAAAGAAAAAGAAGAAAGGAATGTATGATTTTCTTCCTAAATAAAAATGTACTGATTTTAGAGTTTTTAAAAGCAATTCCAACTGGATCTGAATCAGCATCAGGCACTCCCCACAGTTTGGCACAGGCCAGCAGAGTTGGCGCCCTGTGTGCTGCTAAGGCCCAGAGCTTGACAAGTGCTTTTGGATGGAGGTACAGTGGCACAGCTGTTTGGGGGGACCTTATGGGGAATGTGTCTAAAATATTTTTCTAGACAATATTAGCTACCACTTCTCTTTTTCTTTTTCATAAATATTTATCAAAGTAAGTAGGAACAAATATAAAACAATAAAGTGATACTGCTGGAATTAATTACATTTATTATCATGATAATTAAAAATAGTAATATCAGTATCAGAAAAAGGATAAACAGGATAAAAAGTAATATCAATAAGAAATCATGTAAAGAGGAAGGTGTGTGTGTTTGAAGCATTAAATACATTTTTCAGCATTTAGTTTTTTCACCAGCATTTCTAGCTAAAGTTAGAGTGAGTGAAGTCTGTCAGTCATGTCCGACTCTTTGCGACCCCATGGACTGTAGCCTACCAGGCTCCTCCCTCCATAGGATTCTCCAGGCAAGAGTACTGGAGTGGATTGCCATTTGCCATTTCCTTCTCCAGGGGATCTTCCCAACCCTGGGATCAAACCCGGGTCTCCTGCATTCCAGGCAGATGCTTTAACCTCTGAACCACCAGGGAAGTGCCTAGTGGCTAAAGTTAAGGTCACACTTATTCACTTTGTACAAAACAAAAGTAAAACGGCAGAGTAATGTTCATTTTATACTTAAAATTTCAGAGTTGAAAAAAATCCAACCAGTTACACCTTATTAATAATTTTTAAAAGGAATATCAGACACTTGAACATATTTGTTCAACAATAGGTAAATATTAAATGGATGTGTGGCTTCCCTGGCAGCTCAGATGTAAAGAATCTGCCTGCAATGCAAGAGATGTAGACATGATACACAGGTTCAATCACTGCATTAGGAAGATCTTCTGGAAGAATAAATGGCAACCCAATCCAGTATTCTTGCTTGGAAAATCCCAATCCATGGGGTTGCAAAAGTCAGACATTACGGGATGATTGAGCAACAACAAATGGAAGTGTGTGAGCAAAAATTACTTTATGGTATTTTCAATCTATTTCCTAAAGTTTCTTGGGAAAATAAATTGGAGAATGATAGAAAATATAAACTGAAAAGAAAATTTCAATATTAATAATTTTGTCCAGGTTGTTTGAATATAATCAATGACAATTAAGGTTGCCTTACTTTTTAAATGGCAGTTAAAGATTTTCACTGTTGCTTCCTGACCTGCATACAGATTTCTCAACAGGCAGGTCAGGTGGTTTGGTATTCCCATCTCTTTCAGAATTTTCCACAGTTTATTGTGATCCACATAGTCAAAGGCTTTGGCATAGTCAATAAAGCCGAAATACATGTTTTTCTGGAACTCTCTTGCTTTTTCGATGATCCAGCAGATGTTGGCAATTTGATTTCTGGATCCTCTGCCTTTTCTAAAACCAGCTTGAACATCTAGAAGTTCACAGTTCATGTATTGGTGAAGCCTGGCTTGGAGAATTTTGAGCATTACTTTACTAGCATGTGAGATGAGTGCAATTGTGCGGTAGTTTGAGCATTCTTTGGCATTGCCTTTCTTTGGGATTGGAATGAAAACTGACCTTTTCCAGTCCTGTGGCCACTGCTGAATTTTCAAATTTGCTGGCATATTGAGTGCAGCACTTTCACAGCATCATCTTTCAGGATTTGAAATAGCTCAACTGGAATTCCATCACTTCCACTAGCTTTGTTCGTAGCGATGCTTTCTAAGGCCCACTTGACTTCACATTCCAGGATGTCTGGCTCTAGGTCAGTGATCACACCATCATGATTATCTGGGTCGTGAAGATCTTTTGTGTACAGTTCTTCTGTGTATTCTTGCCGTCTCTTCTTAATATCTTCTGCTTCTGTTAGGCCCATACCATTTCTGTCCTTTATGGAGCCCGGTTTTGCATGAAATATTCCCTTGGTAGCTCTAATTTTCTTGAACAGATCTCTAGTCTTTCCCATTCTGTTGTTTTCCTCTATTGCATGTCAGACTTTATTTTTTGGGGCTCCAAAATCACTGCAGATGGTGACTGCAGCCATGAAATTAAAAGACGCTTACTCCTTGGAAGGAAAGTTATGACCAACCTAGATAGCATATTCAAAAGCAGAGATATTACTTTGACAACAAAGGTCTGTCTAGTCAAGGCTATGGTTTTTCCAGTGGTCATGTATGGATGTGAGAGTTGGACTGTGAAGAAAGCTGAGCGCCGAAGAATTGATGCTTTTAAACTGTGGTGTTGGAGAAGACTCTTGAGAGTTCTTGGACTGCAAGGACATCCAACCAGTCCATTCTGAAGGAGATTAGCCCTGGGATTTCTTTGGAAGGAATGATGCTAAAGCTGAAACTCCAGTCCTTTGGCCACCTCATGCGAAGAGTTGACTCATTGGAAAAGACTCCTTTACTGGGAGGGGTTGGGGGCAGGAGGAGAAGGGGATGACAGAGGATGAGATGGCTGGATGGCATCACTGACTCGATGGACGTGAGTCTGATTGAACTCCGGGAGTTGGTGATGGACAGGGAGGCTTGGCATGCTGCAGTTCATGGGGTTGCAAACAGTTGGACATGACTGAGCGACTGAACTGAACTGAAAGATTTTCAACTTTGATTTTTATAACAATTCATAATATATGAAATGAGAATTAAAAGTATATAAACTTATCTGCCCAAATAAAAAGAAATTGTAATATATTTATTTAAAATTCTTTGACATAAAAATATTAATACTGGTTTTTTAGTGCATTAGAAGAATGTCAAATGTAACAGAATATAATCTGTATGATAGTTGAATTAGCATATGTAGACCCTATATCAAAGGGTCTACATTAGTCACTGGAGATATAAAGATGACAAGGACTGTGTACTTGCCCCACTGAGATTACATTCTAGTGAGAACCAGTGAAATTAGCCTTGAGGGAAAATGCTATGATAGTGAAAATAAAATTATACCACAGTAGTGTAAGCATTAAGAAAGATCAAAATCTGAAAATAAGGGGGATTTAGCCAGAGACAGACTCAAAGATAAAAATCAACTTCAGAGAAAGTAAACATATGGATGGCTAACTACAAAAAATTACCCTTACCCTTCCTTTTACCCCATATTCACATCCTTTGCTATGTAAAGTTGCAGAACCCTCTCACTTTGACTCTGAGCCACTCAGTTACCAGTCATGTGACTTACTTTTTCCGGTGGGCTAACAGCAAGCTAGTTGTAAGCAGAGACTTAAAAAGGCCCTAGCCTTTTCCCATTTTGCTCTTGCTTTCTGAAATTTACACACACACAAAAAGAGCACACTATCAGAATGAAAGAGGATGGGAGAAACATGTAGAAGAGATTCTTCATTCCAGTGTATCAGTTTCCTGGTTGGCTTAGGGCAGCAGAGATTTATTCCTCAAAATGCTGTTACTCTGAAATCACTGTCACTAGGCCAAAATCAAGGTGTTGGCAGAGTTATAGATCCTCCAAGTGCTGTAAAAGAGAATTTATTCCAGCTTCTTCCAGCTTCTGGTGGCTTCCAGCATTCCTTGGTTTGTGGTCACATCACTCTGATCTCTACCATCATGGTCACATTTTCTTCTCTGTATTCTTTGATAACCTTACCCTGCCTCTCTCTTATAAGGACACCTGTGGTTTCATTTAGGGCCTTGCCAGATAATCCAAGGATTATTTGAATTGGATAATTTGATTATCCAAGGATTACATAATCCATCTCAAAATCCTTAAATTAATCATATCTGCAAAGATCCTTCCCAAATATTTACAGCTCCTAGGGATTAATATCAGATATACTTTAGCACATTTTTTTTTTTAATTCTACCACAGTCTTTCCTCTGGTCTAAAGGATTTATATCCATGACACATGGAAAATATATTTATCACTTCCCAGCACTCCCAAATCTCATAATTGATTAAAGTATAGGTCAATTTCAAGATCTACCAGCATACCATTAGATTAAAAAGTCTCAAATCTCACAATTTATATCATTTAAATCAGATATGTGTGAGACTATATATGATTCATCAAGGAGAAAAAAATCCGTATCTGTGGACACATGAAACTAGAAAGCAAATTAGATGTTCTGAAATACAAAGTAAGAGGAGCAGGAATAGGAAAATAGTTTTGGACATTCTATTCCAAAAGGGAGAAGAAGGAAGGAAGAAGGAGATCACTATTCTGAAGCAACTTAAATTTGCTAGAAGGGCAAATTCTACTAGATTTCAAGGCCTCAGAATAAACTTGTGAGGCTCGATGTTGCAGCCTCTGGGCTCAAGGCTCTGCCCTCCAGGTCTATGACTCTGCCTTCTCTTTTATAAGGAGATGTGAGATCAAATTGCCAACATCAGTTGGATCATAGAAAAAGCAAGAGAATTCCAAAAGATATCTACTTCTGCTTCATTGACTACGCTAAACCTTTGACTGTGATCACAACAAACTGTTGAAAATTGGGAATACCAGATCACCTTACCTGCCTCCTAAGAAACCTGTATGAAGGTCAAGAAGTGATAATTAGAACTGGACATAGAACAATGGACTGGTTCCAAATTAGGAAAGAAGTATGTCAAGGCTGTATATTGTCACCCTGATTATTTAACTTACATGCAGAGTACATCATGGGAAATGCCAGGCTGGATGAATCACAAGCTGGAATCAAGGTTGCAGGGAGAAATATAATAACCTCAGATATGCAGATGATACCACTTTAATGGCAGAAATTGAAGAGGAACTAAAAAGCCTCTTGATGAAGGTGAAAGAGGAGAGTGAAAAGCTGGCTTAAAATTCAACATTCATAAAACTAAGATCATGGCATCTGATCCCACCACTTCATGGCAAATAGGGAAACAATGGAAACAGTGACAGGCTTTATTTTCTTGGGCTCCAAAATCACTGCAGATGGTGACTGCAGCCATGAATTAAAAGATGCTTGCTCCTTGGAAGATAAGCTATGACCAACCTAGACAGCGTATTAAAAAGCAGGGGAATTACTTTGCCAACAAAGGTCCATCTAGTCAAGGCTATGGTTTTTCCAGTGGTTATGTATGGATGTGAGAGTTGGACTGTGAAGAAGGCTGAGTGCCGAAGAATTGATGCTCTTGAACTGTGGTGTTGGAAAAGACTGTTTCAAGTCCCTTGGACTGCAAGGAGATCCAACCAGTCCACTCTAAAGGAAATCAGTCCTGGGATTTCTTTGGAAGGAATGATGCTAAAGCTGAAACTCCAGTACTTTGGCCACCTCATGCGAAGAGTTGACTCATTGGAAAAGACTCTGATGCTGGGAGGGATTGGGGGCAGGAGGAAAAGGGGACAATAGAGGATGAGATGGCTAGATGGAATCACCGACTCGATGGACATGAGTTTAAGTGAACTCCATGAGCTGGTGATGGACAGGGAGGCCTGGCGTGCTGCAATTCATAGGGTCGCAAAGAGTCAGACATAACTGAGTGACTGAACTGAACTGACTGTTCCTTCTGCTTCAAATGCCTCAATGCTTTTCCATTGTCATGGTAATAATTATAAATTTTAAATGCTGTAATGTGGCTTAACTGAGAAACCAATTTCTTTCAGAAAACAGTGCTTTTGGTGGGAAGAAATCTTTTCATACTTCAACATTTTCTAATTACTTATTTATTGTATACTGATGTATGGCTTTAGGAAGCCAGCCTCTCAAATGAAAGCCTTATAAAGTTTTGTGTTTTTGTTTTTGTTTTTTTTCCCCTCAGCATTATGAGTAAAAATATGTTTCCAGAATTCATGAGAAGGCCAAGGCATCCTAAAACCAAGTGGAGCCCTGTGGGACTCCCAGGCACAGAGGCCTCCTCTCCCCCATTTCTTGTGGGCCTGATTCCAGCCATTCTAAATTTCCCTGAGTTATAAGGGCTTCCCTGGTGGCTCATTCAGTGCAGGAGACCCAAGCTTGATTCTTGGGTCAGGAAGATCCCCTGGAGAAGGAGATGGAAACCAACACCAGAATCCCTGACTGGAAAATCCCATGTACAGAGGAGCCTGGCGTGCTACAGTCCATGGGGTCATAACAGTCTGACACAATGAAGTGACTAAACCACCATTGAACAGTTGCTTATCAAGGGAGAAACAGCCAAGAAACCACTTGAAGCAAGATTAAAAGAACCAGAGAAGCCCATTAAAATTAGCTAACTGACCCCCTGAGATGAGATTAAGGGAGTGCAAACCCTGCTTACCACTGCAGTATTCTTGGGCTTCCCTTGTCACTCAGTGGTAAAGAATCTGCCTGCAATGCAGGAGACCTGGGTTCAATCCCTGGGTTGGGGCAATCTCCTGGAGGAGGGAAAGGCCACCCACTCCAGTATTCTGGCCTGGAGAATTTCATGGACTATCCATGGGATTGCAAGGACATGACCAAGCAACTTTAACAACCCTGCTTACACCCTAATCTTGTCAGAGACCCCACCTTTGACTCAGTGTTATGAAAACCTTCATCAGTGTCTCTAGGGTGGAAACACATATGTTTTCAAGGCAGCCTTTGTCTGGCAAAGCAGTAAAGCTATCTTTTTCTGCTTCACCCAAAGCTCTGTCTCCAGGGATTTGATTGGTATACAGAGATCAAGGTTTATAATAAAAGCATGCAAGGCTCCTGTGTCCATGGAATTCTCCAGGCAAGAATAGTGGAATTGAACCTGGGTCTCTGACATTACAGGCAGATTCTTTACCATCTGAGCCACCAGGGAAGCCAATAAACTTTGAGTTAGATATATAGAGGGTCTGTGTAATGTTAATTAAAAGCAAGGCAGAGATTGTGTGGCTGGCCATGGCTGATATGGAATAGACAAGTCAATTTATTTACATGCTTATTCCCTGACTGCTTGCCAGAAGAAGATGCCTTTCAGGACCTATTTTTGAGGTGTTTCTTTTTTCTTTAAACTTATGTTTAGCTCTCAATTCCAAAAATTTAATGAAGATCTAATAAAATGATAGATTTTTAACTTAAAAAACAGGAGGAAAAAGACTCAAGCTAGGGAGTCCAATTTTCAGGGTATTGAAATAATACATGTCAGACACATTGGAGGATGTAAAGCAGAGTATATTAGATGATTCAAGTATTATTCAGGCTACAGAGTTGACAACATTTAATGATTAAGAAGAGAGGAAATTACAGATAATTAGCTTCATTTCAAAATTTAAAAAACCTAATATATGGAATGCAATATTAAAGATGAGAACACATTTTTCAAAACAAGATAAAAACAAAGAGTAAGTTTTGTGTATGCTGGGTTTAGAGCACCTATAGATTTAAATAACCAATAGACTACCAGTTATATGGCCATATGCTTAAGAAAGAGATATGGGGTGCAAAAAGTTTGGGAATTCATCAGTAGATGGAGGGTAGTGATGTATGGGACTGAATGAGCCTATTCAGGAAAATGTGTGAAGTACATCAAGATAGATTCTGATAAACATTAAATATAACAGGATAAGGATAAGAAAAAAAGATCCTTAGAAAAGAGTGAGAAGGAGTATAAGACAGATGGAAAGAAAGCTATATATGCGTATTTTCAAAATATCTGAGGGAAGATATTTTTAAAGAAGTAAATGTCCACAGTTGTCTTGATCAATGACCCTAATTTGGTTGCCAAGACAGTCCAGCAATTATTCTGTTTCCTTAAACTATTCTTAGCCCATTTTTTCCCCTAACACCTAATTCAAACATTTATAACCACTTTGAACTTACTACGTATATACTTTTATGCATCTCATATCTCATTCTCAAGAAGACTTTGTCTCCTAACTCACAGGAAACTTTTTTTTGTTTTGTTTTTAGAGAAATTGTTTCAGTTTTCTGTCACCTGTTAGGTTCCTTGTGTCAGTTTGTTTTGCTGGGTATTTATTAGAGATCACCATCTGTTGAAGGAGGAGGTTGAAAGCAAGACTGAACAGAGAGAGAATTAGAAGTGTGATCTTAGACAGTCCTGTGGAAAACTGGAATATGTATGCCCCACCAAAGTTGTCCTGTATTGGCCTCAGTTAGACATTGATGTGGGCTATCCTGGGAAGGCCACTTCCTTAAGCAAGAGGAGGTGGCTCTCTAGAGCTGGGACAGATGGGGAAGCAGATAGCTGTGTCAATCAATGCTTCCTTGAACACAGGCCTGTGTTTCAATGGGCATATTAACACATCATAATACTTACATGCACGTCTCTCTTTCCTTCTTACCATTATATCGATTCCCTCTCCTAAGCTACTTTCCTTTTTGTCAACTTTGAACTTTCAAGTTTCTTTAAGTTCTCCTTTTGTATCAGCTCTTTTTTGAATGTATTTAGTAGGTGTTGTATATGAAAAAAATTCAAAAGAAAACTTCATTTATCTACATTTCCCACTCTAGCCACACTTACCTTTTTACCTAGAATAAAAAACAAAACTATTGCATGACCTGCAAAGCTGTATAGATGATCACTTTTCATGATTTTCTCTCTAACCCCACCCTCCCCTTCTGCCTAGTACTCATTTCTGCTCCTGTCATATTGGCTTTTGTTTGTTGTTATTTATTTGTTTCCTTTTCTTTAATAGTTTGCCTTTCTTTTTTCTTTACTGGAATGCTCTTTCCCCACATATTTATATGTTACTTAGTTTCTTCTTTTCTCAAGGTTGAAGGAAGACCTCATCACTCCCTGCCCCCAGGGGATTCTTCATCCCTTTACTTTTAAAATTAATCTTGCTCTGAAATTATGTATTATTTGTTTTATTATGTATTACTTTTCTTTCCCTGTATTGATTGCAAGTTCCTCAAGAGAAAAAAATTTACTACCAACAGTAATATGCGTTACAACATGAAGGCACATCCTTCAAATAGAAACACACAGAGCTAAAGGGGAGAATCAGACTACAGTGCTGGCAATTCTTGAAAAGAACATGTAACCATCTGGTGCCATACTAAATGCTGGAAGCTGACGCTGTATGTCCTGACGTCATGTCTGTAGCCTCCCTGGTGGAGGTCATAATGAGAATGACCATGAGGACTGATAAAATTTAACAAAGGAGTAATGGCACATGGACTTCCCTGGTGGCTCAGATGGTAGAAAATCTGCCTGCAATGCAAGAGACCCAGGTTTGATTCCTGCATCTGAAAGGTCCCTTGGAGAAGGGAATGGAAACCCACTCCAGTATCCATACCTGGGAAATCCCATGAAAGAGAACCATGGTGCGTCCATGGAATTGCAAAGAGTTGCACACAGCTGAGCACAGCACATTGGAAGAAAGAGTCAGATGGTTAGATAGCATCAGTGACTCAATGGACATGAATTTGCACAAACTCTGGGAGATAGTAGAGGACAGAGGAGCCTGGTGGCCTAAAGTCCATGGGGTTGTAAAGAGTTCAACACAACTTAGCAACTGAACAACAGTAAAGGGTGTCTTTCTTGTTTTGCCAGGCAAAGAGAGACCCACCATGCTTCTGCCTGAAAAAATTATGTGTGTCAAACCCAGAATACTTAATGAGGGTTTTTATGATGGGGGTTCAAAAATGGGGTCTCTGACAAGAACAGGTTGTAAGCAGGGTTTTCACCTCCTTGATCTCATCCCAGGTGATCAGTCTGCTAATCTTGATGAGCTTCTCTGGTCCTTTTAATCTTGCTTCAGTTGGTTTCTTAACTGTTCCTCATTTGACCTCAAGGAAGGGAGGAACAGTCAAGAAATCCACCCTTTGGAACTCATGGAAAGTCATAATGGCTGGGGCCAGAAAGACCTTGGTGCCTCAGAGCCCCACAGGGCCCCACTCAGTTTCTCTGTGAAGAGAACCCAAAGTGATACTGCCAACAGAAATAGTTGGACAACAATACAGATAATTATCACAAGATCTATATGGCAGGTAACACAACATCTCGCAGCTTTAAGATAAGAGTTTGAGCTATTGCCTAGCTCAATTAGAGAGCTAAAAAAAAAAAGAAATGTTTTTCTTCTTTCTCTATCTTCTCCATACAACTCACACTAACACTTCTGGAAAGCAGAATAAGTAAGGAGAGGGGGATAAAATTCAAGTATATGTTTCAGAAGGAAAACATTTGTTTTGAAATCCTACTGACAGTCTCATTTCAGGCTGGTGGTGAAAAATATATGTGACATGAAATCATCCTGTTAATAATTCCCACCCCACATGCAACAAGAAGGTAGTAATTTGAATAATTGTTCTCGAAGCTGGCTAAAAGAAATAATCTTCTGCATGGCTTTAGAAAGAGAATTAAAGGTTACCTAACTCATACCATTTTTACCAATGACATAATTTTATTATGTCAATCATAATCAAATATATATAAATATGTGATTTTAAAAACATTCATGGTGATTTGATGGATCAAAAAAATCTGAAACTTCAAAGGTGTTATTGAGAGCAGAAGATGTTACAGAGGATGATAGTAAATAGTAATCCAACACTGAAAAACAACAACAACAAAAAATGCCGAATTAAAACTATAGCCAAGCAGTTCAAGATATATTCATGTATTTTGATGGCATCAGTTCTCCATGTTTTGTCAAAAGAAGGCTCAAAATGATACAAGAATTCATCTAAGAAAGAGATATGAATATACACATATTTTAATTAAGAAAGTAAAACACTGCATCTTACAAACATTATACTTTAGAAATGTTTCCATAAAATTAAGGGAATAATTATTTCAAAGGTAAAGGGCTAATTACAAAAGTGCTTCAGTAAGAAGCCTCTTTTTCCTGAAAACTCCAAATAAATTATTCTACTCTTTAAATATCTTGTCCAATAATTAATTATTTATCTGTAAAACAAAATCCATGTGCTTAAAAATGATGACTTCATTTTTTAAGGAAGTCAATAATACTCATTAAATAATTTCAATAATACTCATTAAAAGTTATTGAAAACATATTTACATTTCATTTTAAAACATTTTGCCATAAAGCTAAAGCATGTTGATTAGCAACTATTATAGATATTTCTTCAAGCCTCTACCATTTGGGCAAATGAAATTAAGTCCCTTGTGGAAGTGTGAACTCTTCTAAGAAACCTTCATTTTTTCTACTCTAGCCTGGTTGCTTAAGAATCATTCTTATAATTTGATTTCTAAGACCACAGAATATTTTCCCCCTACAGTATGGATTTTATTAATATTTTGTTCATTTCATTAATTTTTAAATTAGAATATAGTTGTTTTACAATGTTGGATAGCAAAGTTCATTCTAAAGGAAATCAGTCCTGGGTGTTCATTGGAAGGACTGATGCTAAACCTGAAACTCCAGTACTTTGGCCACCTCATGCGAAGAGTTGACTCATTGGAAAAGACTCTGATGCTGGGAGAGATTGGGGGTGGGACGAGAAGGGGACAACAGAGGATGAGATGGCTTGATGGCATCACCAACTCGATGGACATGAGTTTGAGTGAACTCTGGGAGTTGGTGATGGACAGGGAGGTCTGGCGTGCTGCAATTCATGGGGTCACAAAGAGTCGGACACGACTGAGCGACTGATAGCAATTGAACTGATAGCAAAGTGAATTGGCTATTGTTGTTCAGTTGCTCAGTTGTGTCTGAATCTTTGTGACCCCATGGACTATGGCATGCCAGGCTTCCCTGTCCTTCACCATCTCATGGAGCTTGCTCAAACTCATGTCCATTGAGTTGGTGATGCCATCCAACCATCTCCTCCTCTATCATCCTGTTCTCCTCCTACCTTCAATCTTTCCCAGCATCAGGGTCTTTTCTAACAAGTGGACAAAGTATTGGGACTTCAGCATCAGTCCTTCTAATGAATATTCAGGATTGACTTCCTTTAGAATTGGCTGGTTTGATCTCCTTGCAGTCCAAGGGACTCTCAAGAGTCTTATCCAACACCACAGTTCAAAACATCAATTCTTCAGGCAATCAGCCTTCTTTTTAGTCCAACTGCCATATCCATACATGACTACTAGAAAAACCATAGCTTTGACTAGACGGACCTTTGTCAGCAAAGTAATGTCTCTGCTTTTTAATATGTACTCTAGGTTAGTCATAGCTTTGCTTCCAAGGAGCAAGCATCTTTTAATTCATGGCTGCAGTCATCATCTGCAGTGATTTTGGAGCCCAATAAAGTAAAGTTTGTCACTGTTTCCACTGACTCCCTATCTATTTGCCACGAAGTCATGGGATCAGATGCCGTGATCTTAGTTTTTTGAGTGTTGAGTTTGAAGCCAGGTTTTCACTCTTCACTTTCACCTTCATCAAGAGGCTCTTTAGTTCCTCTTCACTTTCTGCCATAAGGGTTGTGTCATCTGCATATCTGAGGTTATTGATGTTTCTCCCAGCAGTCTTGATTCCAGCTTGTGCTTCATCTAACACTGCATTTTGCATCATGTACTCTGCATATAAGTTAAATAATCAGGGTGACAATATACAGCTTTGACTTACTCCTTTCCCAATTTTGAATTGCTTATTGCCATAAATATATATCCTCCTTTTGTATTTCCCTCGCATCCACCACTCATCCCACCCATCTAGGTCATCACAGAGCACCAAGCTGAGCCCCATGGACTTTACAGTAAGTTCCCACTATCTGGTTTACACACAGTAGTTCATATAGATCAGTGCAATCTCCCAGTTCATCTGCCCTTCCTCCTCCCGTGCCCACATGTCCATTCTCTATGTCTGTGTTTCTATTCCTGCCCTGCAAATAGGTTCATTTTTACCATTTTTCTATTAGCAATAATTGTGCCCCAGATAAACCTTATTGGCTATGATAGTGCCACTATGCAAAGCTGTACCATTTTTCTACTTTCCACAAATATGCACTAATATATTCAGTTAAGTTCAGTTCGTCGCTCAGTTGTGTCTGACTCTTTGCGACCCCATGAATCACAGGACGCCAGGCCTCCCTGCCCATCACCAACTCCCGGAGTTCACTCAGACTCACGTCCATCGAGTCAGTGATGCCATCCAGCCATCTCATCCTCTGTCGTCCCCTTCTCCTCCTGCCTCCAATCCTTCCCAGCATCAGAGTCTTTTCCAATGAGTCAACTCTTCTCATGAGGTGGCCAAAGTACTGGAGTTTCAGCTTTAGCATCAGTCCTTCCAAAGAACACCCAGGACTGATCTCCTTTAGAATGGACTGGTTGGATCTCCTTGCAGTCCAAGGGACTCTCAAGAGTCTTCTCCAACATCACAATTCAATTAATATATTACATTTGTTTTTTTTTCTTTCTGACTTACTTCACACTGTATGACAGACTATGGGTCCATTCACATCTCTACAAATAACCCAGTTCCATTCCTTTTTGTGACTGAGCAGTATTCCATTGTGGGAATCCCTTTTGGCTTAGTGGTAAAGAATCTGCCTACAATCTACCAGTAATGCAGGAGAGATGGGTTTGATCCTAGGTTGGGAAGCTCCCCCTGGAAAAGGAAATGGTAACCCACTCCAGCATTCTTGCCTGGGAATTCCATGGACAGAGGAGCCTAGTGGGCTTCAGTCCATGGGGTCACAAGAGTCAGCCACAACTTAGTGATTAAACCACCAACCACCACCAATATTCCATTGTATATACGTACCACATCTTCTTTATCTACTCATCTTTCAATAGACTTTTAGGTTGCTTCCATGTCCTGGTTATTGTAAATAGAGCTGCAATGAATATTGTGGTGCATATACCTTTTTGAATTATGGTTTTCTCAGGGTATATGCCCAGAAGTGTGATTGTTGTGTTATAGGGCAGTTCCATTTTTAGTTTTTTAAGGAATCTCTATATTGTTCTCCATATTGGCTCTACCAATTTCATTCCCACCAACAATGAAAAGGGGTTCCCTTTTCTCTACATGCTCTCCAGCATTTATTATTTGT
This sequence comes from Bubalus bubalis, assembly GCF_019923935.1. Taxonomy (NCBI): domain Eukaryota; kingdom Metazoa; phylum Chordata; class Mammalia; order Artiodactyla; family Bovidae; genus Bubalus; species Bubalus bubalis. The sequence continues at coordinate 76,479,348 of NC_059157.1, read as the reverse complement.
AGGTCTTTTGATGATGGCCATTCTGACCATTGTGGGGTAATACCTCATTATATAGTTTTGATCTGTATTTATCTAATAATTAGTGATGTTTAGCATCTTTTTATGTTCCTCTTGGCCATCCATACATCTTCTTTGAAGAGATCATTTCTTTTTACATTTGTATAAATAACTCATGAAAATGATTTTAATTTTGCACTTAATGTTATAATAATTAAAAAGGAAAATATATAAAGAAAACACATCTTATAGAGATCTATACTGAATAAGGTATAATAATTCTTCTGTCTTCCACAATTCAAGTCATAGTAACCTATAATAACTGGCAATTAGAGCCAGATGTTTGAGAATTAGGCACCAAAATTTAAGGTGGAAAACATTTACTCTTAAAAACCTGTTCAGAAGAATGTTAGGAAACTTTGAAAAATGGAATCTGTTTGATGCAAGAGAAATTGGACAGCTGGGAACCGGCCAGAGAATAGTATATGGAATTAGCAGCATGGAGAAACATTTGCCCAGACAGCAGCCTGAGGTTGCCTGAAGGTCTGGTTGTCATAATGCTAATGAACTACTCTGAAGAATATTTCTGAGAAAGATGAAGGAAAAAAAAAAAAAAAGTTTATCAGTCTATAACAGTACAACTTTAAATGATACCTATTTGTGAAACATGATTTATCTCCCATCTAGTATCAGACACCCAGTATACTACATCCTAATAAAAGAGCAAAAGAGCAAAAACAGCTAAGCAAAGCAAACAAATAAAATAACACATATTTTAATGTGTCAAAATTATTAAACACTAAAACACATTTTCTTGAGCTATGTTTCTACTTTTCAAGGCATTTTTGATTCAAGAGTTATCATACTTTCTTTTATCTTTTCAGAAAAATCTTTTTCAAATGAATCTTAGCAGGAGTGATAAAAGGAAAAAAAAAGAGTTTTCTACATGTTGGTTTTCTGTGAAAGATTTTCACTCTGTTCTTGATCTGAAAGAACAATTTTGAATAACCCAGGGTTCATAAGAAAAGGTAGGAAAAAAAAAAAAAAAAGAGAGCTTGGAACTGTCAGTATGGCTCTATATTCAAATATGTGAAAGAAAAGAAAAGCATATGGCCATGACTGAGAGACCTCAGAGCAGAACACTTAAGGAAATCAGCATGAAAAATAAAGTGCCCATTACCAAGTGATGATTTACTGTATAATTTATGGGAGGGTAGAGTAGGTTTGAAACTGCACTTAGCACCTGGATGCCATGAAATATAAATTGAGATGAAATGTGTTCATGAAAGTCCATTAATAAGAGGTATGATGTTGGTTTCCTTTCTATTTTGTTTCAGTTTAACAGAGAGCAGTGGTAACCCTAGGCAAAATTCAACAGCTTCTACTTGATTGTTTCTTAGACTCATAAGATCTTGGCTTATCTGGTATTGCCTCTCTTTTTCTATGTGCATTTTTGTCTCCCTCTCTGTTTTTTATCTCTGTTTGCCTGTCTGTCTCTCTCATCATTCCACATTTCTGAGAGATGCAAACCTCAGGCACCAAAGTATACATTTTAGAGATTTTTACTTATTCAATGATTCTATCAATACATTATCTAACTACTATGTACCAGGCATATTTTTGGCACTTGAGATATGTCAATAACTGACCTGAAGCTTTCCTTCATGGAGTTAACAATCCAAAATGGGAAGTTGCAGAGTGGTTGGTTCAGTGTGTTAATCAAGGTTCTGCAGGGAAACAGAATCAATAACACATGTACATATACAGAGATTTGTTTTATGGAATTGACTCATGTGCTTATGGAGGCTGACAAGTCCAGAATCATCAGAGTAGGTTGACTCCAAAGACCCTGGGATGAGTCAGCATGGAAGTTCAAGTCTGAAGGTTGTCTCCAGGCAGAATTTCTTCCTGCTTAGGTAGGTTGGTTTTTGTTCTTTTAAAGCCTTCAGCAAATTAGATGAGGCCAAGGCACTTCCCTGGTAGCTCAGACGGTAAAGCGTCCGCTTATAATGCAGAAGACCCGGGTTCAATCTCTGGGTTTGGAAGATCCTCTGGAGAAGGAAATGACAACCCACTCAAGTACCCTTGCCTGGAAAATCCCATGGACAGAGGAGTGTGGTAGGCTACAGTCCATGGGGTCGCAAAGAGTCAGACATGACTGAGCGACGTCACTCACTCACTCACTCACTTACCCACATTATGGAGGGTAATCTGCTTTACTGGAGGTCTGCCAATTTACATTTTAACCTCATCCAAAAAAACACCCTCACAGAAATATGCAAAATAAAAATTTGACCAAATATCCAGGCACTATGGACCAGCCAAGTTGACACATAAAATTAGCCATCATATTCAGAAAGCAGGGGGATTGAGGGTGAGAATACCGTGGTAATAAAGGAAGAATCAAATGAGGACAATAAAAGACTCTTTAGAGCTTGCTCATGGTAAGAAAGTAGTCATTGTACCTTGTGTTTTGTTCAGTTTTAATTTATTATTATTATTATTATTGGGCTTCCTTGGTGGTTCAAATAGTAAAGAATCTGCCTGCAATGCGGGAGGCCTGGATTCAGTCCCTGGGTTGGGAAGATCTCTTGGAGGAGGGCATGGCAAACCCACTCTGGTATGCATGCCTGGAGAATCCCCATGGACAGAGGAGGCCTGGTGGGCTACAGTCCATGGGGATGCACAGAGTCAGACATGACTGAGTGACTAAGTACACGCACATTATTATTATTATTAGCCTCCTCAGGTCTCAGTTGTGGCACATGGAATCTTTGTTGTGGCACATGGGCTCTCTAGTTGTGGCATATAGACCAATAGTTGTGATACATGAGCTTAGTTGCTCCGCTGCATGTGGGATCTTAGTTCCCCCCACCAGGGATACATCGGAAGGCAGTAATCAATAACTGGGCCACCAGAAAAATCCCTTCGCTTGTGTATTTTTACTATTTATTTATTTATCTTTAATTGTACTGGGTCTGTGTTCCCTGTGGGCTTTTCTCTAGTTGCCACAAGTTGGGGTACAGGATCTCAGCACATGGGCTTCAGTAGCTGCAGCACACAGGCTTAGTAGTCACAGCATGTGGGCTTTAGGGTACACAGTCTTCTGTAGTTGTGGCACATGGGCTTAGTTGCTCTGTGACATGTGGAATCATATCAGATCAGAGATCAAGCCTGTATCCCCTGCATTGACAGGCAGATTCTTATCCACTGTACCACCAGAGAAGTCCCCCTCCCTTGTGTTTTAACAGAAGTTCAATGGCAGGCAAAAAAATAGGGATGCATTATAATGGGAAAAAGGAAACTTCACATATACCCTGATCTGAAGCTGTTGAAATGGGGAAGCTGTAGCAGTGGAGCATCCTATGTAGGTTAGAGCTGCATATTTGGCTTTCTTTAGTTGGTCCTAAGTTGGAATATGGACAAAAATTAAGAAAGCTGTCAGTTACTAATCAAGTCTTGACCACTTGAAGCCATTTGTAATAGATATTGTTTGGTTTTCTGGAGAGAGCAATTACTAGAGATAGCTGTCTGATTTCCTACCAGTCTGACTTACAGCAGGCTGACTTCCTGGGCTGTTTACTGTAAATATGGGGGCTGGTTTCCTGGACAGTTTGCTGAAGGCTGTAAGTCAGAGTTGTTTTTATATATGGTCTTGTCATCACCTGTTTGTATTTTTAGTCTCTCAATACAGATCATAAACAATATAGCAAGTAAGCAAACTGCATAGTATATGAGAAGGTAAAAATATCACAAAGAAAATCTAGAACCATGCATGGAAGTTTGAAATGCAAAATGGGGAAAATGTGAGATAGTTTGCTTTATTAATTGACCATGAGGAGCAATATTCATTTAGAAGGTGAAATTTAAGCAAAAAACTTGAAGATAGTGGAATTAGCCTAGCAAAGTTCTTAAGGACAATAACCATGTTGAACTCCTGATGCTGAGCTGTTCTAGTGGATGGATGCCCAATGTGTATTTTTGCTGTTGCTCTTCAGTCACCCATGCACATTTTCATAGTCTTTGGTCCATGCACACTATGAAGGATCAAGTCTGTAAAAGAGTCCAGATTAGGAAAAGGGAGAGGAGATTTTTGTGGACACTTTGGAGGGTGTCTTTAGTGTGCTGTCATTCCAAGCAAGATTGATGTCCCAAAGGGTAGGAATGGTTTTCTACTCTTTCCCTCAAGTCCATCAAGGAGTGCATCAAGAGACCTAGTCAGACTTCAGACGCTTCTGAAGTCTGAGTTCCATTCAGGATATTTGAAGGGCAGCATCAGAAAGATGAACTGCTTTCCCATTAAAGAAATAACTACATTCGTATTCATAACTACATTCATATCATATGCATATTAAAGAAAATTAGGGTTAGGGCTAGGTTGCTGCTGCTGCTGCTGCTGCTGCTGCTAAGTCGCTTCAGTCGTGTCCGACTCTGGGCGACCCCATAGACGGCAGCCCAACAGGCTCCCCCGTCCCTGGGATTCTCCAGGCAAGAACACTGGAGTGGGTTGCCATTGCCTTCTCCAACGCATGCAAGTGAAAAGTGAGAGTGAAGTCACTCAGTCGGGTCTGACTCTTAGCGACTCCATGGACTGCAGCCCACCAGGCTCCTCCGTCCTTGGGATTTTCCAGGCAAGAGTACTGAAGTGGGTTGCCATTGCCTTCTCCAGGGTTAGGTTAGGTTAGGTTAATAGGCAAAATAATGTGTGAGCTTTTTGTATGGGATAGATTTGGACCACAAAAGAGAGGGAGCTGGTCTGAGATATTTTAAGTTCTATAGTGGTGTAGTAGTGAAAGTTTTAGTCCCTCAGTCACGTCTGACTCTGCAACCCCATGAACTGTAGCCCACCAGGTTCGTCTTTCCATGGAATTCTCCAAGCAAGAATACTAAGTGGGTTGCCATTCTGTTCTCCAGGGGATCTTCCTGACCCAGGGATTGAACCCTGGTCTCCTGCATTGCAGACAGATTCTTTACCACCTGAACCACGAGGGAAGCTGAGAGGCTTCCATGAGAGGGTTGATGGGACTCCATTGAACAGATCATACCAGCTTTAATAAGACACAGAGCCAGAACCCCCCCCACCACACATACACACATACCCATCTCGCAACAGGGCTCATTCGGGAAAGAACGTCTCTTCCTCCATACCATTCAATGTGACTGGGCTCCAACTGCAGATGTATGGGTAACCACAGCTAATAATCAGAGAAGAGGATAAAACAGAAAGAAAGGGATTTTTTTTGTACCACATATGCCTATCCCTACCCCAGATGCCACAGCAAGCAAAACTGAACTGGCCACTGAGGAAGAGAAAAAGATCATGTTTGCCATTTAAGGATAATATAAAACCATCTATCATCTAGACACTATTTGAAAAGTCATGGGGACTGGCCAGGTTTTAAACCACAGGAAGATGAGTTCAACCCTCTAAAGGATAGATTTTGAAGGGTTAATGGGAAATAAAATTAAGTTGTACTCATTGATTTTACTGGATTACTTTTGCTTTATTTATGTATTTATTTTTTTGCATCTGCTTGAATACCTCAGGATTAGTGGCTTAGAATCATTTCTGCTTAAGTGATGTCTATTGGCTGGAATTTCATAGCACACAGATAATTCTGGTTTAGATCTAATATCCACCCACAACTATGAAAAAAGTTTGGAGTCTGTGCTGGTCAGCCCCTGAGATGGCCCATTAAAGTTCTTACCCCTTTTTGTTTCCATTACATCCTTGTATAAATTTTCCTCCCACCCTGAAAGAGGCTCATCCGGAATAATGTCGAAAAGAATTTAATAGGAAAGTGTGTGTGCGACCTCCAATGGTCATAAAGTACATTCTGGCTTTCACTTGCTCTGGAGGAAGCTGACCACCACGTTAAAAGGCCTCTGGAGACATCCACACAGTAAGGAACTGAGGCTTCCTACCAGTAACCAGCCCAGCTTGCTAGGCATGTGTGTGAGCCATCCTAGAATGGATCATTTCTCCCCAGTCATACCCTGGGATGACTATACTCTGTACAACTGACTTTTGAAGTATGTGATGTTTAGTTTCATGGGTCGATTGACTGGGCTAAGGAATACCCAAATAGTTGGTAAAACAATATTTCTGTGTGAGTCTGTGAGAGCATTTCCAGAAGAGATTAACATTCAGATTGGTGAACTGAGTGAAGCAGATGGTCCTTCCTAATGCAGGCAGCACCGTCCAATCTGTCAAGGGTCCAAATAATAGAACAAAAAGACGGAAGGGGATGAATTCATTTGAATACCCTGATAAAACTAAATCTTAGTGTAAATTATAATAGAAGAAAACTGAATATATTGACATGCTTGTAATTTTTATATGAAATATTAAATTCTTAATATCAATTTTTATATTGGATAGTCTGCTTAAGCATTAATATTTTGAGATGCCAAATAATTGACTAATAAAACTGGATTTTTCTTTGCTTATTACACTGAGAAGAAGATAGAATTTGGAATGTAAGATTGTCATTCCAAGTTTGCTCAGTTATAGTTTCAGTTATCAGTGGGTAACCTAGAAAGTTTCTGACTTTTCATAGTGGTTTGTGATTTTGCTAAGGTGAGGCAAAATTTTAATTGCTTGTGTTTCAAAGCTGATATACAGGAGGAAACCACATAGGAAGTGAGAGAACATATTCTACAGGGTATATCACCATCTCCATCCGCTCTTTCGGCCTCTATTAATTATGAAGTATACATTACTTTCGGTAATGAGTTTGGAGAATCTCAAAGGTTTTAAGAACATATCTTGTTCTGTAAGAATCTGAGACTCAGTTTCCTGCTATGAGACAATTTGAATATTATTTAGACCTAATTTCAGAAAATTCATGTCAGGTGAGAAAAAAGATAATACATGTGAAAAAACAGCCAATAATCTCTAATTGCTTTACAAATCCCTATAACCATACTATGATTTAGAAACATGTAATAACCCCACAGTGATGTAATTGCACATTACATTTTAAATTCTTTTTTGAACTATTTATAAATAAATGTTGATTCCAAATAATAGAAAAAAAGATTTTCAATTAATTAAAATGTCTTTACAGAGTACCAATACAGTACCAAGATGGGAAGTTGAAACTAGATAAAACTGCATAATAAAATACTATTTTATTAAAGCTAGACTCTATTATAAATATAAGTAATAGTATAATATATGCTTCAGGAAGATTTCCCATATAAGCCTGATTTAATATGCCAGTAACAATAATGCCTCAGTTATCTTAAAAGTTAACACATTTATAATTTTACAGAATAAAATTTTAAAGTAGTAGCTACAAATATGAGTCAATCTCAGAGTAGCAACCACCTTTTAACTTATATTTTTGGCTTTTATCCTTTTCTTTCTTTTTTAGATAAACAGGTTTTTTTTTGAAAACGGTTATATCTGTAACAAATCAAGTTTTTGTGCTTTTTTTTAAAAGAAAACTTCATATTAATATGTATCTATACCTTTCTGAGTAAAATCAACGTTTTTGAAGTATATACTGTGTGTTAAATTCTAAACAGATAATGAAGATGGTGTGAACAAGTTTACCAAGTAATCTTAAATTAAAAAAAAAAAAATCATGTAAAAAGACAATTTACCAAAAGTGACACAATAATAAATTGAAATCCAGTATAATCCTATGGGCTTCCCAAGAGGCACTAGTGGTAAAGAACACGCCTGTCAATGCAGAAGACTAAGAGACATGGGTTCGATTAACGGGTCAGGAAGATCCCCTGGAGGAAGCCATGGCAACCCATTCCAATATTCTTTCCTAGAGAATCCCAAGGACAGAAGAGCCTTGTGGGTCACAGAGTCAGACATGACTGAAGTGACTTAGCCTGCCTGCACACATACAATCCTATACCCAATACGATAAAAGCAAACTGGAGTTGAAAAGTTTCCCACAAAGCAATTGCCAAAGCAACTGGTTTTGTTGGTTGAATTTATCCCTTCACTTAAGAAAGAGAGTATTCTTAATTTGTAATAATTCTTCCATATATTAACATTTATTAGCTATTTTTTGAGACCAATATAACCTTGACAGCAAACCCTAATAAGAGCACAGCAAGGAAGGATAATTGCTGGACCATTTCACTTGTAAACATAACATATGAAAACTTAAAAATAGTAATAAAGATTCAAATCCAGAACATTATAAGATGTTCAATACTTCATAACCAAGTTGGGCTTACCTGAGAAATGCAATATTGTTTTCAGTAAAATCAATCAAGTGAATTTGTACATCCATAGAATAAATGAAAAACTCTTAATAGATGCTTCAAAAGTGTTTTATAAAGTTCATAATATAACACTATGTATGTTATATATTATACAATATATGCATATGTAATATATGTTATATGTAATATAATCTGTTATAAAATTTGTAACATAAAATCTAAAGACCAAGATGATGTATATGCAAACTGACATACATTTTAAATCTAATAATATCGATTCAATTCTTTCCTCCTAAGAATAGGAATGAGATAAATATACTTGCTATCATTATTTCAATACAGAATTTACATGAGATCTTGAAGGATACAAAAGGCAAGGGAAAAATAAAATTTAAAAACCCGTAAGACTGGAACAAATGTATAAATTTGTAATTATTATGATCAAATGATTTTTCATTTACACAAACCAGAGAAACCTGGAATAAATATAATTAAAAAATAAATTCAACAACTTCTCTGATATAATTTAAAATTAATGAATTCCTAAATAGCACCCACATTAAGTAATTTTTTAAAAATTTTTAAATGATATAAAGTAATATCAGACACATCAAATAGACTTTTTTAAAAATATTTGTTTATTTTTGGCTGTGCTTGGTCTTAGTTGCTACAAGGGCTTTTTTCTAGTTGGGGAGAGAGCTAGGGCTACTCTTTAGTTGTGGTACACGAACTTCTCATTGTGGTGGCTTCTCTTGTCATGGAGTATAGGCCCTAGGCATGTAGGCTTCAGTAACTGTGGCTCCCAGGCTCTAGGGCATAGGCTCAGTAGTTAAGGCACATGGGCTTAGTTATTTCATGGCTTGTGAGATCTTCCCAGATCAGGGTCAAACCTGCATCTCCTGCATTGACAGGCAGATTCTTTACCACTGAGCCACCAGGGAATCCTCAAATAGACTTTTGACTTCCAACTATAGTGGAGTGGACTATGTCAAATTATGTCTTCTAAACACAAGAATAAATGTAAAAACTGGAAAATATACCTCTTCAAATTCCATAACTTCTCATCTCTGGAAATCAAATAAGGTAAAACTGTAATAAGTGTTCATTTAAGAAAAACTATTAAATGATGGGTAAGAACAGTGGGCTCAAAGCTAGGGTTTTTCCAGTAGTCATGTGTGAATTTGAGAGTTGGACTATAAAGAGAGGTGAGCACTAAAGAATAGATGCTTTTGAACTGTAGTATTGGAGAAGACTCATGAGAGTCCCTTGGACTGCAAGGAGATCAAACCAGTCTACCCTAAAGGAGATCAGTCCAGAGTGTTCATTGGAAGGACTGATGTTGAAGTTGAAACTCCAATACTTTGGCCACCTGATGCAAAGAACTGGCTCCTTGGAAAAGACCCTGATGCTGGGAAAGATTGAACATGGGAGGATAAGGGGACAACAGAGGATGGGATCGTTGGATGGCATCACTGACAAACGCATCACTGATGTGTTTGAATAAGCTCCGTGAGTTGGTGATGGACAGGGAAGCCTGGCATGCTGTAGTCCATGAGTTGTAAAGTCTGACACGACTGAGCGATTGAACTGAACTGAACTGAAGAACAGTGGGAGTCTGTAGCCTTACCCAACCTCTGCCCTGTCAAGCTTGATTTTGTAATATTACTATATTTGGGCTGGGAAAGAGAAAAATAAAAGTTTTACTGCCTAAAGGTAGACTTGATTTGAGGCAAAAGGTGTATACTCAGGCCTGACTGTGTCATCTGTAAATGTAGCAAACTCTGTAGGCAACATTGGGGAAATCTTATGACTGTTACTCTGGGATTAGCATCTCTGTTGGGACAGTGAAAAAGCTAGCCAGAAAATTAGTGGGCAATCTTTGAAATTAGAGAAACATAAAAGGTTATATACCCTTTCAGATGTTACCATCTAAGTGGGAAGCTATGTACATGTGCATGGGAGATCAGGGATGGTTCTAGGAAAAGAAAATGCTTAGCAAGTGTTGAAGATGGCCTCAGTGTTTTCTAACTCACACACAAATTTATTGTCAGAAATTGAAGAGAAATTCAAGTTGTTTAAGTACATTCTTTCCAATTCTACATTAACCATTGAACTGTGTAGAAAAAGCAGACGCACCAAGAAAGTCAGGATGACAAAAAAAACAGAAGTGATATCACCAGCCATACATTTCAGGGAAGAAAATTTCATAGGCTTAGTCCAAGCAAGTTATTGAAATAGAATTTTTAAAATACATATATAAATTAATAAAACAAAAATTTAAAAAGCAGCAACAACTACCCTCAAGGGGGAGGGGTAGCAAAATTTGGAGTTGTAACAAAATAAGATATGAAGTATCCAATTGTCAACTTAAGATAGGCAAACAAATAAAAAGTATGGCATGTACTCAGGAGAAATGTATTGAGTAAGAACTCTGAGTGGATCCATATGTTACATTTATTAAAGGAAACCTCTGACTCAGATATTGCAAATAAATTCAAGAAATTAAACTGTGTTTAAGTAAACAATGAAAATTAATAGTATAATTCTTCAAATAGGGTATATTAAGACAAAAATAGAAACTGTAGAAAAGAACCAAATGAAATACCTAGAATTAAAAAGCACAAGTAATAATAACAATGTACAATGAGGTTTATGAAATACATAGAATTAGAATATATTAAAAATGCAAAGAACTGGAAGGAAGAAATGGAAGCTAATTTGAAATGAAAGCAGATCCTAATAAACCAAAGCTGAGTAATATAACATGAAACAAAATGTGCATTTTGTAAAATATAGACATATACATCTAGTAAGCCAATCTAAGATACGAAATGAAATACTAAAAAGTATACACTTTTTTTAATTTTTAAAAAATTATTATTTGTTTATTTATTTGGCTGTACTGGGTCTTTTGGAGAAGGCAATGGCAATCCACTCCAGTACTCTTGCCTGGAAAATCCCATGGATGGAGGAGCCTGGTAGGCTGCAGTCCATGGGGTCGCTAGAGTCGGACACGACTGAGCGACTTCACTTTCACTTTTCACTTTCATGCATTGGAGGAGGAAATGGCAACCCAGTCCAGTGTTCTTGCTTGGAGATTCCCAGGGACGGAGAAGCCTGGTAGGCTGCAGTCCATGGGGTCGCACAGAGTTGGACACGACTGAAGCCACTTAGCAGCAGCAGCAGCAGCTGGGTCTTTTCTGTTGTGTGGGCTTTTCTCTAGTTGTGGAGCACGGAGGCTACTCTGTAGTTGTGGTGTGCAGGCTTCTCATTGCTATGGCTTCTCTTGTTTCAGAGCTTGGGCTGTAGGGCATGCAGGCTTCAGTAGTTGTGGTGCGTGGTCTCAGTAGTTAAGGCTCCCCGGCTCTAAAGCACAGATTCAATAGTTGTGGTACAGAGGCTTAGCTGCCCTAAGGCACGTGGGATCTTTCCAGGCCAGGGATCAAACCTGTATCCTCTGCACTGGCAGGCAGATTCTTCACCACTGAGTCATCAGGGAAGCCCCAAAGTACACATTTAATCAAGGGAAAAGGGAAGAAAACTTTTACACACAAGAAGTAGAAGGATGACAAGCCTAAAATCAATTGATATTAATTTCCTAGAGCTTCTGGAAGAAATAACAGCAAAATGAGTAGCTTAAAACAATAAAAATTTATTCTCTCATTATTCAAAATTCTGGACACGTGGAAGTTCAAAATCAAGAAGATGGCTACTGCTTTTGTTCTGCTTTATTTTCTTATTGTGATTATTTATAGTAAGTATTGTCAGCACATATAATAAATAATCTATTAGGAATAAAAATAAGTTTTATTTGAATTAACTGAAGACTATAGCCCGAGAGACACAGTTTCAAGAAGCACCTGAATGGTATTCTTCCAGACTACAAAATGGAGGAGGTTTATGTAGATAAAACCCACAAAGTTACATAGATTGTTTGTCAAGAATTAGGATTGGAGCTGGCAAGAATAAGGTGCTTGATAAGCAAGAATTGATTAGGAAAAAAAAAAATGACAAGGATCCAAAATGGTTGCATAATTATAAGACTTTAAGACTATAAAATTGCAGCTCTCAGCTGCTAGCCCATATTGAGAATGGCTGATACTGTCCTTGAGTCTCATACTATTCAGAAAATTCAAGTACACAGTGATGCAATTATAGTCTGAAACCATATACGCAATGACCACTTGGTTCCATTTTGAATGCTTGAACCACGGTTACTCCAGTTTGATTATTCAATGCATTTGTTTCTTTAATGGTTACAGCAGTATGCAATGCATATTTATTGGCCATAAGACCAGCTATTCTATTTACCATAAGGTTCAAACTATGTATAAGCCCATACCTCAACATGTGAAAATTCCTCCCATCAGTACCCTCAAAATTTTTAAGTATATTCTGCATGGATTCATCTTTTTCTGTGAAGACTATAAGCTCCTTATGGGAAGAATAACTCCTGTTTTTTGCTCATTGTTTATAAAGTTAAAGAAAAAAAGTCTATGGTAGATATTAAATATTTGTTGAATAAATACTTCTATGTATGCATAAATACATTTTAGGATATATTTGTCTAATACTACGTAATTCACAAAGATTTGATTCAAAAAGAGCAAATAAATTAATAGATTTTTAATCCACCTCATTTTACAGGACATACAAAACAGACCTCAGAATCAGTTTGCAATAGGGATGAGGAAATAAGTAGTTTTCATTGTGGTAAGTTCAATATACTGTTAGTCATTCAGTTGATGGTGAGACAGAGGTAAAGAATCTGCCTGTCAATCAATTCAGGAGAGTCAGAAGATGTAGATTTGATTCCTTGGTCAGGAGATACTATGAAGGAGGAAATAGAAACCCACTCCAGTATTCTTATCTGGACAATCTCATGGACAGAGGGGCCTGAAGGGCAGGGGTCACAAAGAGTTGGACATGACTGGGCACATACAAGATGTTTTATCTGTTTCTCTTAATGTACTCATCTTTTTAAAATTTCTTTTAAAAGTTTTTCATATCTTCATTGCTTTTTAATCACAATTCTTTAGATACAGATTAAACTTTTGTTTCCAATAAGGTATTACTTATAACTAATCAAATAGTATCTTTCAAACAGTAAGTTGACTTAAACAAATACACAAATAATGTAAGATAACCACCATGAATCTAGATAAATTATATGAATGAGTGATGTGCTTATATTATAGACAGAGTATAGAAACACTGAAAAGCATATTTCAATAGACTATTACACTCAAATACAGAAAGTTGAATGTCATTTTATTTATTTTTTTTAATTTCATTTTGTTTTTAAACTTTACATAATTGTATTAGTTTTGCCAAATATCAAAATGAATCCATCTGGTGCACTGAATGTCATTTTAGAATGAGCATAGATTTTGATGACCAGTGGAAAATAATTTCAAACATTTCCTGGGGAATTAAGAAACATTAAATATTTTCCTTAGCAATTAATATAGATAGTTTATTTAAGTATTAAAGCTCTGTCATGTGAACACTAGCTATGTTTTGCAGATGAAGAAACAAAAGCACAAAAATATCTATAAAACTTGTCTGAGTTCTCATGGCTGGGAAGTGGTTGGAACAAATTTTGGAACCAAGTCACAGGATCCAAAGGGACACATTTTTCTTCATTGTGGAGCTTTTTGTTTATTTTTATAGGTGGAATTTTTTTTTTTCTTATTTTGGAGTATAATTGCTTTCCAATGTTGTGTTAGTTTCTGCAATACAATGAAGTGAATCAGCTATTTGTATACATATATCGCCTCATCACTGTGTTTTAATGGTTGCTTCACTTCAGCTTATCAGATTTTTTCCTCTACAACTACTTATTTGCTAGATAACTGAAGGTACATTATTTAAACTCCATAAGTAGGCATGATGTTTTTGGAAATTAAATAAAAGTATGTGTTTAACTCTAGGTTTTCAGAGACACTCAAAAATGTTAGTCTCTTCTCCTCTTTCTTAAACTCAAGGATGAGAGCGCCTCTTATTTCACATTCTGTTTCTGTCTGGATCAAGTTTCCTGTGGGCTGTCAGAGCTGCTAAATCAGATATCTTTTCATACATGCCACTTAGAAGAGTCAGGAACACTGTCTTCCTGCAGTTCTTGGGCCCTTTAAATACAGAGCGAGAGCCTCTCACTGGTCTCTGTGCAGCAGCTCACTGTCAGCATTTCACTGCTGTCTGACCGGCAGCAGAGCCTGGAGCTCATTGGTAATACAAAGAGAAATGTCTGCTCTCTGACAGACACTGATGGCAGGGGCTGCCACTCCCAGCGGGCTGTGACTTGGGCCACAACCAAACACAGCATGCCACAGGCTGAATCCACTTTGATGAAATAGGATTCTTTCTTCTGTTGGAGGGTTCATTGGACTTATTTAAATTAGGTTGTGATTCTCACGGAAACAGACCAGTCTTGGTAACTAGCAATAATTTGCATTATCCTTCTGAAATGCAGGAGGTTATATAGGAATTTTATCCACAACTACTACTGCAGTGTGACTTTAGTCAGAACTTCATTCTGCAATATTTCATTCTCGTTTCTAAAACCACTGTTTCACTTGGAGTCTTATTGCTAATTAAAAGAACTATTTCAAAATCTCAAACTCTTCTTTATCTCATCATTTCATACTTCTCTATATTGAGCTTCCTTAAAAAAACACTTTGGTTTCACCATGTCCTTCTACTGATTTTTTTTTTTTTTCTTTTCTGTTTTTCCCCAGAATCTCTAGTTTGTTTTAAGGATATATAGAGCATATGGAACAAAAAGAGACAAATCATATTTGATGTGGTAGTTAATTTTGCAGATGAGAAAATGGAGAGTAACATTGATTAACCCTCTTTGTTAGTGAAGGGTAAAAACAAGGATATAAATATTTTTCCCTTTAATCTAGCACACTTTGAAATTTGTCACACAGTCACATACAAGTGAAATGAAAAAGATAATTTCTGATGGTAAATTAGCATATTAAACTCTACTTATGTAGTAGCATACACAATTATGTAATCATAACTTTTGTCCCTATACTAGCCAGATTTTGTAATAGATTAAAAATAGTATTCACCAAGCTTTGTAGAGGGCTTCCCTAGTATATCAGTGGTAAAAAATTTGCTTGCCAAAACTCAGGAGACACGAGTTCAATTCCTGGGTGGAGAAGATGCCCTGGAGAAGGAAATGGCAACCCACTCCAGTATTCTTGCCTAGGAAATCCCCTGGACAGAGAAGCCTGGTGGGCTACAGTCCATGGCGTTGCAAAAGAGTCAGACACGACTAAGTGGCTAAAAACCAGGAAAGCTTTTGTGGAACAGGAATTTATTCTTGTTTAATAAAGGAAATACTGAATTACAAAGCCAAAGAAAAGATGGAGATATATTATCCTGTCTTTCATTTTAATTTCAAAGTTTTTATGTAAGGGAGCCTTTGAAATGATATTTTAACTCATATCAAGATATAAACTGATAGTATATGTTTATATATAAACTGATATTATATAAAACTCACAAAAATGACAGAAACAGTTTCAGTTTCTATAACTAAAAGTGCTTTATTGATTTATATATAAATTTTTATGTCATTCTCTGATAAGGAAAAACTCCTCAAAATGAGCAGGAACATAATCATGAATAAAATTTTGAGTGCTAATGTCAGATTCTGTTCTAAATATAGAAGGAAATTTAGCAACAGAGAATTTAAGTTGTATATTGAAGTAGACAATGCTAACATGCAACTACTACTCAAACAACAGAAACAAAATTCTGAGAATACAATATATGCATGGAGTGGAAAGCTGCTCAACCTTATCAATTTTCAAAAAAATTCAGATTTAATCAAGGAAATGACATTTTATATACAGCAGATAAGCCAAGCATTAAAATGTCAATATTGGCAAGGATGTGGAAAAATCCAAACTCTTCATCGTTGGTGTAAACACAGAGTCAGACTCAACTTAGTGACTGAACGAAAGCACCCTGATAAGCAACTTGGCAGCATTAATTAATGTTTTATGTTAAGCACACATGTCCATGGAAATTTGTATCAGAGCATTAAGTATACTGTGGTTAAAAAATAAAGTTGGAGTTTTAGCAACATTATTCTCCATAGGCGAACATATATATCAAATGTCCTTCAATCTTATTCTTGATTATGATAATATCTGGAAATGTGGGCTTCCTTATTATGATGAGGTTGATGTTAACAATAGGCATAAAATGATAATAAACTAAATGCAAGCTTTCTATTGTATTTGAAATCATTCACTTCTTTTAAAATACAGAAAAATGTGGCAAATATATACAAGTCAAAAAAATCAACTATTTTTTCATTTGTATTAAGCTGCCATCTTTTCAGTATCAATGATTTGGGGATATAGAACACAGTTCTTAAATGTTCATAAACTTTGAATGAGATATTTTGTTTCTAAAATCAATTATATCTAGTCCAGAACTCTTTCCTCTCTTTTATTAAATGTAGGAATAGGTTGAATTTCCTCTTTATCCCAGAGGCTTTATCTATCAAGTATTTTGCTATGATAGTTGTAGAAAGTATGTTTTAGAATTTCATTTTAACATGTAACATTTTATCAGTTTAGTAATTTTAAAAATTGTTCTTCCACTTAAACTCGGTATTTTTTCTTGAAAATCAAATGTTCCTTTGAAAATGCAAATGGAAAAAGTATAATATAGTGCTATGTATTAACATCAAATATTAAACACTTTCTAAAACATGATCAAAAGCTATTAAAATATCTATATGTTAGTAATAAAGAATCATTTTAAGATTGTGAAAATCTCATTTTTATAATTTTAAAATTACTCTGCTTAGTAACATACACATATTGACTCTTAGCCTAGGAACATATATCCTTTTGTTAATAGTTGGCAAACTTTTCAAAATATCTGATTACCACTAACTATGTGTGAAATAAAATTTGAAAATTTTTTCACATGTTATTTTGTTAAAAAAATTTTTACTATATTTTTGTGAATGTAAATATGGTATACAATTTTTTTCTATGTAAACAACAGGGAAACACATTGTATTGGTAATGATCTGCTATTTTCAGATTTCTTTTCAATGATACTGTCTATACACTGGGATTTTGCTTTAGAAATAAAAATGTTATTGAATATATTATTCAGTACTTCTACAAGATGAATTAGTTCTAGAAATCTGCTGTACAACATAGTAACTCTAGTCAACAATACTGTATTGTGCATTTGACAATTTATTAAAAAGGGCAGATCTCATGTTAAGTCTTGTGCTCTCTATCTCTTGTACACACACATACGCATACACACAAAGGCTCACAAAGACACAAGGAAACTTTTGGAGATAATGCGTATGTCTCTTACTTTGATTGAAGTAATGGTTTATCAACGTGGATACATTAAATAAACAGTTTTTGTCTAAAACTTTTACCTCAGTAAAGCTGTTTTTCTTTTTTACTTAGAAAAAACTGTGTATGAATATGAGTATTTTAGACTTTTCCTCGGATTTTTTAAAAACCTTAAAAAAATTTGGAACATGCACCAACTTCCTGTAATATTGTGTAAGTGCATTAAAATAAGAATATATATTATTTAAGAGTTTATCTTCATTATTAAAATAGAAAAATAGTTACAGTAAGCAGTGTTAAAGTCAATTTCTTTAAATTTATATTAAATATTTTAATCACTATCTTTAATCATATTAATAGGGGCTTCCCTGTAGCTCAGATGGTAAAGACTTTGCCTGCAATGCAGAAGACCCTGGTTCAATCCCTGGGTCAGGAATATCCCTAGAGAAGGGAATGGCAACCCAACCCAGTATTCTTGCCTTGAAAATTTCATGGACAGAGGAGCCTGGTAGGCTACAGTTCATGGAGCTGCAAAGAGTCAGACACCACTGAGCAACTAACACTGATCAGTTACCACTATAGATCATTATAGCCATATTAAACCAAATGACTATCCTTTTAAAAAAAATGTTATATGCTCATTGCAGTGCTAAGTTCTTAAAATAGGTTACCTATTTCAATTCACCCAACAACCATCTAAATTAATACTGCAACTACTCTCACTTTACAGATAAAGAAATTAGGATTTAGAGATGTGTGTATCTTTCCCAGTTCATACAGTCACAAATTTCACAGCCATTCTTGCCATAAAAACTGACTGCTCTGCCTGAGCTTTTAACTACCAGGCTGCATCTTTACTGGTGAAAGAACAGGTGGTGTAGATCTACTGTTTCATATAGTTATTAAGAAATAATGTGCATCATATAACATCTATGAAAATGCTCAAAACATTTTTAATTCTACCCTTTTACAAAGTCAGCTAAAAAGAAAAGGATATATAAATTTAGAAGGTAACATGCAACAATCTGGAAAAATATATAATGTTTTTGTAGATTATTAGCATAAATGACATACAACATTTGGTATTGATAACATTTAGAAAGTCCTTTTAAACAAAGGCAAAAAAAAGTAACTGCAGCATTTCATCCATAACCAGATGGCCAGGCATAGCAAATCAGTAGTATGTAAATAACTGCATTGTAAGGACACATAAAAAATGCCTAGCTACTCCACATCTACTTTATACATAGATGGTTCCCATGTAGACAAGACAAAAATATGTACTTTTTATTGTGGCTAATGCAGTCCCCAGAGTTGCTAGCACCATTTTGAAGTTCATTTATATAAAGATACGAAAACAGATGTGTCAGGAACATCTGGATCCTGTGCTAAAATCAACTGTGAAATATAGTGCATATGCAATTCAAACCACACATAAAATAAAATGGGAAAATATAGTCAACTGTTAAGTTACTGAAAAGTCAGCACCGTTATTCTCCATCTTGAGGCAGATAGCAAATATCTTTTGCTGCAGTACTATATTAGCAAACATTACAGAGAGAGTAATTTACATCCTCCAAGTCAGCCAATGTCATATAACAACAAACAAATAATTTTGGAAAGAATACAAGAACATATTTTCATATGGACATAAGTTTATTAGTGACAGTTATATCTATCCTAACAAAAAACTTATCAAAATATTTGCCTCAAAATAACATTTCTGATGTATTGAAGGAAGGTTACCAGCCAAAACAGGTCATCCACAGCTAATTATATGGCTTTTGTCTTTGTGCATACATTATGATTGGTAAGCTGCCAATGGACATGTGTAAATAATGAACAAAATGATGAATTTAAAAATTCTAAACCATTGGACCTGGCTGCTGTCTTAACGACAGAATATTAACTTCCACACCTGGTCCCCATTCTGATAATACTGAAGTATCTTCATCACATTTATTTGCATTGTCTGCTCTCAAATATTAACATGAGTAGTATAAAGGAGGATTATAATCTTCTGGAAAAAATAAAAAGATTACTTTGGCTGAAGAGTTGTTTGCTTTAATAAAGGTCTGCCTTTTTTAATTTGCTTCTAATATTGTTCACTTTAACCTATTTCTTTAAATCACTTTATCTCAGCCTTCACTCATGCTATCTGTATCTAGTTTATTTCCACTGGTTTATCCAAACTTTCATTCCTCATTTTTAAGTTAGGAGCCATGTTGTCTTTTCCTTTGTATGATCCCTAAAAGCAGCTAGTTTAAATGTATGCTAGCAATGAGTATTCAGATTTCTCCTTTAACTGATCACCTAGTTACATCATAACTTAAGACAGAAACAATAGTTCAATTTTCCTTTTGTAATAAATTTTCATGCACTTTTAAGAATTTAATCGACTCTGTAGAATCTTTTTTTTAATAAGACTAACAATATTGCCCCAATTATTTATGCTTTTAAACTAATTTAAAGATAGGTATAGCTACATTTTGCCAAAATTTATTAATTCTTCAAGTTAATTCCTTCCCTAAAGTTACATTTCTTTTTTTCCATTAAAAAGAATTCCTGCTGCTGCTGCTGCTAAGTCGCTTCAGTCATGTCCGACTCTGTGCGACCACATGGACTGCAGCCTACCAGGCTTCTCCGTCCATGGGATTCTCCAGGCAAGAACACTGGAGTGGGTTACCATTTCCTTCTCCAATGCATGAAAGTGGAAAGTGAAAGTGAAGTCGCTCAGTCGTGTCTGACTCTTAGCGATCCCATGGACTGCAGCCTACCAGGCTCCTCCATCCATGGGATTTTCTGGGCAATAGTACTGGAGTGGGGTGCCCATTGCCTTCTCCCAAAAAGAATCCCTAAATATGGAAGGAATTTAATTTTCATGGTTTCTTGTATTATTCAAAAGATATCTCCCATTATTTAACCTTTATTATATTCTTGATCTTTAACTGCTTATGTATAATAAAACTTTAGATACATTTGACATTTATAGAATATTTGGTTTAGCTTTTGCTATAAATGTTCACAATAGATTTCAAACTGTAAAATTTACTTTTAAGTAAACTTTAAAAAACTTAAAGGACAAATATTCAGTTAGAGGAGCATATTACAGATATGAATATTATACATCTTAAATGTCTAACATTATACATTTTAACTTTTAACAGGGAAGACACAAATGACATACCTGCCATCACTGTAAGTTTCTATGTCCATACTAGGGCCTTCTGATAGTATACAGTACTTTCAAATTAGAGTCAAGTTTGGTCTTAAAATCGTTCCTATAATATGACTAAAATGGCTAAAAGTGAATTGGATTTTTGTGTTTTAAAGCCAGTTGTTTATTGATTGTAAATTGGTTTTCTTAATCATTCAGGGAGTTTGTCATAATATACACTTCTAGGTCTGCTCCCTGGAGATTTGATTCAGTGAATCTGAGATCTGCATTTTGATTAAAATCCCCAATTAATCCTTAAAGTGTCAGGATGACATACATTTAAGGTTGACATTTAGGAATATATGGCTTGAGACACTCAATTTAATGATCTTCTCTTTGTGTTTTTACTTTTTACTTATATATTCATACATTGGTTTATTATCTGTGCTTATTTACTTGAGTAACACCAAGGACTGAATGTCTATCCACAGAATCTACATGTTGAAGCCCTAATCTCCAGTGTAATTTATCTGGAGATGGGGAGTCTAAGGAAATAATTAAAACTGGGACTTGATATGACATCTGCTGGATCATGGAAAAAGCAAGAGAGTTCCAGAAAAACATCTATTTATGCTTTATTGACTATGCCAAAGCCTTTGACTATGTGGATCACAATAAACTGTGGAAAATTCTGAAAGAGATGGGAATATCATACCACCTGACCTTCCTCTTGATAAATTTGTATGCAGGTCAGGAAGCAACAGTTAGAACTGGACATGGAACAACAGACTGGTTCCAAATAGGAAAAGGAGTACGTCAAGGCTGTATATTGTCACCCTGTTTATTTAACTTATATGCAGAGTACATCATGAGAAACACTGGACTGGAAGAAGCACAAGCTGGAATCAAGATTGCGGGAGAAATCTCAATAACCTCAGATATGCAGATGACACCACCCTTATGGCAGAAAGTGAAGAAGAACTAAAAAGCCTCTTGATGAAAGTGAAAGTGGAGAGTGAAAAAGTTGGCTTAAAGCTCAACATTCAGAAAATGAAGATCATGGCATCTGGTCCCATCACTTCATGGGAAATAGATGGGGAAACAGGGGAAACAGTGGCAGACTTTATTTTTTTTTGGGTCCCAAATCACTACAGATGGTGATTGCAGCCATGAAATTAAAACAAACTTACTCCTTGGAAGGAAAATTATGACCAACCTAGATGGCATATTAAAAAGCAGAGACATTACTTTGCCAGCAAAGGTCCGTCTAGTCAAGGCTAGGTTTTTCCTGTGGTCATGTATGGATGTGAGAGTTGGACTGTGAAGAAGGCTAAGCACCGAAGAATTGATGTTTTTGAACTGTGGTATTGGAGAAGACTCTTGAGAGTCCCTTGGACTGCAAGGAGATCCAACCAGTCCATTTTGAAGGAGATCAGCCCTGGGATTTCTTTGGAGAAAATGATATTGAAGCTGAAACTCCAGTACTTTGGCCACCTCATGCGAAGAGTTGACTCATTGGAGAAGACTCTGATGCTGGGAGGGATTGGGGGCAGGAGGAGAAGGGGATGACAGAGGATGAGATGGCTGGATGGCATCACTCACTTGATGGACGTGAGTCTGAGTGAACTCTGGAAGTTGGTGATGGACAAGGAGGCCTGGTGTGTTGCGATTCATGGGGTCACAAAGAGTGCAACACGACTGAGTGACTGAACTGAACTGAACTGATATGATAAGAGTAGTATTCTTATAGGAAGAGTACCTGAATGTTCACTGTTTTTCTCAGGGTGTCTGCACCTAGAGCAGAGCACATGAGGACATGACAATAAGACAGTCATCTGCAACCAGGAAGAGAGCCTCACCAGAAAAAAATTATGCTGGCACCTTGATCTCAGACTTCCAGTCTCCAGGACTGCGAGGAAACAAATATCTGGTGTTTAAGCCACATGGTATATAGTATTTTATTGTGGCAGGCTAATTAATACATGTAATAAATGACAGTGATTTCTATTAATCTTTGCTTTTTAATCATCGGATTTGTAGTAAAGCTTTTTCTCATTTTCAGGAAGGCTTCCCCTTGATCTCCATTTAAAAATCCAGAGGGGTGAAGCATAACAAACAAATGAAAAACAAGACAACTATATCTGTCAGATGTTAGCCAAACAAATAGTTATTGAACAAAAGTAGTCAAAGGTACAAATTTCAAACAGAACCTGACATGGAACAGCTGACTGATTCAAAATTGGGAAAGAAGTACATCAAGATTGTATATTGTCACCCTGCTTATTTAACTTATACGCAGAGTACATCATGCAAAATGCTAGACTGGGTGAATCACAAGCTGGAATCAAGATTTCTGGGAGAAATAACAACCTCAGATATACAGATGATAACACTGTAATGGCAGAAAGTGAAGAGGAACTAAAGACTCTCTTGATGTGGGTGAAGGAGAAGGGTGAAAAAGCTGGCTTAAAACTCAACATCCAAAAACTAAGATCATGGCATCCAGTCCCATCATTTCACAGCAAATAGATGGGGGAAAAGTGGAAACAGTGACAGATTTTATATTTTTGGGATCCAAAATCACGGTGGATGGTGACTTCATCCATGCAATTAAATGACACTTGCTCTTTGGAAGAAAAGCAATGGTAAACCTAGATAGCAATCTCACTTTGCAAACAAAGGTCTGTATAGTCAAAGGCATGATTTTTTTGTAGTCATATATGTGTACGAGAGTTGGACCATAAACAAGGCTGAGTGCCAAAGAATTGATGTTTTTGAACTGGGGTGTTGGAGAAGACTTTTGAGAGTCCCTTGGACAGCAAGGAGATCTAGCAAGTTCATCCTAAAGGAAATCAGTCCTGAATATTCATTGGAAGGACTGATGCTGAAGCTGAAGCTCCAATACTTTGGCCACCTGATGCAAAGAGCTGACTCATTGGAAAAGATCTTGATGCTGGGAAAGGTTGAGGGGAGGAGGAGAAGAGGGTGACAGGGGATGAGATGGTTGGATGGCATCACCAATTCAATGGATAAGAGTTTGAGCAAACTCTGGAAGACGGTGAAGGACAGGGAAGCCTGGCATGCTGCAGTCCATGGGATTGCAAAGAATTAGACATGACTCAGAAAATGAACAATAGCAATGTAATGTAATGTATGGCATGATGGCTATAATTAACAGTGCTATGGTATATTTAAAGGTGATAAGGGTAGATTTTAATAATTTTATGTCACAAGGAAAAAAATATAGCTATGTAGATGATATATAGGTGATTAATTCAGTTCAGTTCAGTCGCTCAGTCATGTCCGACTCTTTGTGACCCCATGAATTGCAGCACGCCAGGCCTCCCTGTCCATCACCAACTCCTGGAGTTTACCCAAACTCATGTCCATCGAGTTGGTGATGACATCCAGCCATCTCATCCTCTATTGCCCCATCTCTTCCTGCCCCCAATCCCTCTCAGCATCAGGTGATGTTTGCTAAACCTACTCTGGTACTCATTTCACAATATAATGGCAAGTCATTAAGCCATATACCTTTAACTTATTCAGGGTTGTATGTCAAAAGTGAAAGAGAAAGTTGCTCAGTCACATCTGACTCTTTGCCACCCTATGGACTATAGAGTCCATGGAATTCTCTAGGCCAGATTACTGGAGTGGGTAGCCTATCTCTTCTCCAGGGGATCTTCCCAACCCAGGGATTGAACCAAGTCTCCCACATTGCAGGCAAATTCTTTAACAGCTGAACCACAAGGGAAGCCCAAGAATACTGCAGTGGGTAACCTATCCTTTTACAGCAGATCTTTCCAACCCAGGAGTCTCCTGCATTGCAGTAAGATTCTTTACCAACTGAGCTATCTGGGAAACCCTGGTGGCTCAGATGGTAAAGAACCCACTTGGAATCCAGGAAACTCAGGTCCAGTCCCTGGGTTGATATCCCTGTATATCAATCCCTGTATGCCACTTATATCTCAATAAAATTGGAAAATAAAAGAAATTTATTAAGCAGTAGGAGAATCAGATATTTTATTTTTTAATGAATTAGATCTCATAAATGAACAGGAGTTGGGAGATAGTATGAGGGGGAAAAATAAAAGTCTGGAATGGGGAAGTTGGTGACTCAAAACAGAAGTCTATACTGGTGAACAACTCAGAGCTACAGGAAAATGCAAGAATTTAGGCATATCTGGCCACTGAAGAAAAACTGGGGTAGGAGAAGTAAGAATGTCTAAGTAAAACCTGTGGAAACTGCCAGCTTTTGGGAAGCTTTTATTTATTTATTTTTAACCTTCTAAATCTCACATGAGTTTTACTCTTGATCATCTATAATCCAAAACCCTGGAGAGGTGATTCACGGAAACAACACACAACCTTAGCTACATGGACAAAACACAAAACAGTGCAGGAACAAACAAAGAAACTGGAATTTGGCGTTCTTACAGGTACAGGTTAATTTTCTTCTGTGATTTTTCACAGTAAAATAGAGTGTAATAATAAAGCACTGACTTGGGAGTCAGAAAAAATGGAGGATAATGTTCTTTATTCCTTGAATAGCAGTGTACAATGCAAGTCTTTCAACATTTTCAGACTAAACATTTTCTTATATGAAATGAGGTTATTAAATTAATGATGACCGAGGTTCTTTCCTGGCCTAAAATTGTATTATTCTCTTTGTTATTGTTCTTTGTCTCTCTGTTGACAATAGCAAAGGAAGTCTAAAAATATGGTTAACTGTTGGAGTCTTCAATGTATTAGAGGCCTGAGACAATCAAATGCAAAGTACATTGTTTATCTTTGGTGATTGTATATTACATGCTCTTCAAAGTCTTACATTATCCTTCTTTATCCCAGAGAAGATTTGCTTTACTAACTCATTCATGCTTGTACTTATTCCTCTGCAAAATCTAGACCATTCCTGACTGTGATATTCATTAATACACACCCAGTTTTAAAACCTGCATTTATAAAAGGTGTTACAGGGTAATAGAATTTAGAAGATAACATTTTGCTCCCATTAGAATAAAACAGAACATAATATACTTTCTTTTCAAGTATCATGTTATGTTTAAAATACTTTCTCATTATTTTCTATTAAAATTATTTTAATTAAAAATGTATTGTTATGAGGGAGAATAGACAAATCCCTTACAAATGAATCCCAGATTCAGGAAGACACGCCATCCTCAAGAAGGTGGAGCTAGTCTTCCCTCTCTTGAGTGTTGGTTCTGTTTTGTGACTTGCTTTGAAACTGCAGAATATTAAAAAGGGGGGTGGGAGTCACTTTCCAGTGCGGAAAATGGGAAACATTGCTTCCAGTGAGTAACTTTTAACATTATCAACAATGAGCCCTGTTGGTGGCTTGTACTTCCAGGATATGTGGAACATGGTACTTTACCTCTGTGGTCTTCCTCCCAGTCATATAACCCTAGTTTAAATGCCAATGGGAAACATCATATAAACTCCAATTAAATTACATTGTACTGAATACCTTACCAGTACTTCTTAAATATGTTAAGTTATAAAAAACAAAACAAAACAAACAAACAAACAAAAAAAAAAAAACCAAGAAAATTCTGAAAAATGTCACAGCCAAAAAAGCCTAAGGAGACATAATGATTAAATATAATCTGTCCTGGATGGGCTCCTGGAACAGAATAAGAACATTAGGGGCAAACTTGTGAAGTCTGAATTAAGTGTGGAATTTAGTTAATAGTAATATGCCAACTTTGGCTCCAGGGTTGTATCAAGTATATCATAAAAATATAAGATGTTAAACATAAATGTGATGAAGGGAATATGAGAACTCTGTATTGTTTGCAATTTAAAGCTAAAGTTTTTGAAAAACAGACATTATTACATAAGATGCGTAGTTATTTTATTTTTATTCACTGATAAAACATTAAATGTTTGCATTTATACAAGCACACACATTTAGATTTGATTCTTAAACAAACAAATAAAATAAAACTCATCACTTGCAAGTATTGGGCCCATATTGTTTTATAGTCATAGTTAATTAGAGAGGACTGTGTTTTTCCAGTAAACATGATATGGACCAGGCAGTTCACCAAAGTTTCCATTCAACCCATCCATCTCATTTAGTTTGTCAGTCATTTACATTTGTAACTATATTCAAGGTAGAGAAATAGTATGTTAAACCAAAGATGGAATATAGTCTCATAAAAACTGTAAAAGTGTTTTATGTTTTGTGAAGAAAGAAGCAATTAACTCCTTCAAATTCCAATTTCTTGATGGTGCTGAAATTTGCTTCACTGAAATATCATTCTTAGATACAAATGAGAATGTGTCAGGAAGTAATGTATGACTAGGGCAGGATAGGCTGAGATGATAGCAGATTTTTTTTTTTTTTTCAATTTTTTTTTTCATTTTTTTAAAATTTTATTTTATTTTTAAACCTGAAACACTGTATTAGTTTTGCCAAACATCAAAACGAATCCGCCACAGGTAGCAGATTTTTAAAAGCTGGATATCAAAAGGTTAGCTAGAGCTCAGTCATAGAGTAATGCTTCCTAATCTTAGTTAATTGGCAAATCACCTGAGAATTTGTTAAAAATAGATTTCCTAGGACAGTGTCTCTCAAAGTAAGGTCCAATTAATAGTAGAGCATCACTGGGAATTTTTGAGAAATTCAAATTCTTGAGCCCTATCCCAGGTCACAAACTCTGGAGAAGGAACTCAGAAGTCAGTCCCAGAAGCCTTCTCTGGTAGTTTTGATTTCAGGCTAAACTTTGAGAACCATTTCCCAAAAGATTTGTTTTAGTTCTCTGAGGCAGAACTTTATTTTATCTAGTATTTATTTAGGACAAATCTGATAAAGTGTGTGGCAAATATTGTGCATCTAAAGATACAAAGGTCCGTCTAGTCAAGGCTATGGTTTTTCCAATGGTCATGTATGGATGTGAGAGTTGGACTGTGAAGAAAGCTGAGCGCCGAAGAATTGATGCTTTTGAACTGTGGTGTTGGAGAAGACTCTTGAGAGTCCCTTGGACTGCAAGGAGATCCAACCAGTCCATTCTGAAGGAGATCAGCCCTGGATTTCTTTGGAAGGAATGATGCTAAAGCTGAAACTCCAGTACTTTGGCCACCTCATGCGAAGAGTTGACTCATTAGAAAAGACTCTGATGCTGGGAGGGATTGGGGGCAAGAGAAGAAGGGATGACAGAGGAGGAGATGGCTGGATGGCATCACTGACTCAATGAATGTGAGTTGAATAAACTCCGGGAGTTGGTGGTGGATAGGGAGGCCTGGCATGCTGCGATTCATGGGGTCGAAAAAAGTCGGACACAACTGAGTGACTGAACTGAACTGAAAGATGCAAATGGTGTGAAGAGATATGTGGATCCATCATCCTATTGGTTAGCTCCTAGAACACAATACATTTACTTTGGTGAAGAAATGTGAAAGAGTAATAATCAAAGAACAAGCGACTACATCTACATATAGTGCCTATTAGTTGATACTTGATATAGATTGCTCTAGTCAGCAACGACTTCTATATCTTGTTTTATAAACTACCTATGAACCATTAGGCTTCCCTGATAGCTCAGTTGGTAAAGAAGCCTCCTGCAATGCAGGAGACCCTGATTCTATTGCTGGGTCAGGAAGATCTGCTGGAGAAGGGAAAGGCTACCCACTCCAGTATTCTTGGGCTTCCTTTGTGGTTCTGCTGGTAAAGAATCTGCCTGCAATGCAGGAGACCTGGTTCGATCCCTGGGTTGGGAAGATTGCCTGGAGAAAGAAAAGGCTACTCACTCCAGTATTCTGGCCTGGAGAATTCCATGGACTGTATAGTCCAGGGGGTCACAAAGAGTCTGACGTGACTAAGCAACTTTCACGTTCACTGTGAGCCATTATGCAGTAAGTGTGAAGAAGTATCTGTCCATTTCTTATGTCATCTTGTGTCTGTGAATAGAAAAAAACTCTTTGGGAAAATTTATGCAAAAGTTTTGGGAAGTCTCTATTGGCATTAATATGCACCTTTTAAATCTACAGATATACAGCTGTTGTATTTATGACAGGATAATTGGTATGTATTAAGGCAAGAACTATAACTGTGAATTCTGACCTAGGAGCTTTATACAAAATTAATTCTTTCTTATAATGAGTATTATTTCAATAATTAAGAAATTTCATTAACAAATTACAATAGAGTACTGGTTAAGTTTCTTCTAAATTGAAGTATTATTGTAGTTGTAATTTAAAAAATAAAAACTAAGAAGCATTATTTTCTTTAGAAATTTTGTAATAAAAAACATGGATATTTTTAAAATATTAATCTGAATTAAGCCAATCTTATTAAATGATGGAATTTTCTGGAATAATTTCACTTACATTGGTGGCTTGATTTATTCATTTTTCTCTATTCAGAGATGAAAATAGATCTTTGTGATGTTAGCATGAGCAGTTGTATTTGGATGCTGAGAAGCGTGGCTGAGAGGAGCTACCCCATGTTCAAGGAGTGGTGGCTGTGCGGGCGCAGGAGGGCCGAGAGGAGCTACTCCATGTTCAAGGTCAGGAGGGGCAGCCGTGAGAAGATACCCCTCATTCAAGGTAAGGAACAGCAGCTGAGCTTTGCTGGAGCAGTGAAGAGATACTGCAAGAGGGCATCAGAGGGTAGACACACTGAAACCATAATCACAGAAAACTAGCCAATCTGATCACACAGACCACAGCCTTTTCTAACTTAATGAAACTAAACCATGCAGTGTGGGGCCACCCAAGATGGGTGGGTCATGGAGGAGGGGTCTGACAGTATGTGGTCCACTGGAGAAGGGAATGGCAAACCACTTCAGTATTCTTGCCTTGAGAACCCCATGAACAGTATGAAAAGGCAAAATGATAGGATTTTGAAAGATGAACTCCCCAGGTGGGTAGGTGCCCAATATGCTACTGGAGATCAGTGGAGAAATAACTCCAGAAAGAATGAACAGATGGAGCCAAAGCAAAAACAATACCCAGTTGTGGATGTGACTGGTGATGGAAGCAAGGTCCGATGCTGTAAAGAGCAATATTGTATAGGAACCTGGAATGTTAGGTCCATGAATCAAGTCAAATTGGAAGTGGTCAAATAGGAGATGTCAAGAGTCAATGCCAACATTCTAGGAATCAGCGAACTAAAATGGACTGGAATGGGTGAATTTAGCAGAGATGATCATTATATTTACTACAGTGGGCAGGAATCCCTAAGAAGAAATGGAGTAGCCATCATGGTCAACAAGAGAGTCCAAAATGCAGTACTTGAATGCAATCTCAAAAATGACAAATGATCTCTGTTCGATTCCAAGGCAAACCATTCAATATCACAGTAATCCAAGTCTATTCCCCAACCAGTAATGTTGAAGAAGCTGAAGTTGAATGGTTCTATGAAGACCTACAAGACCTTTTAGAACTAACACCCAAAAAAGATGTCCTTTTCATTATAGGGGACTGGAATGCAAAAGTAGAAAGTCAAGAAACACCTGGAGTAACAGGCAAATTTGGCCTTGGAATACGGAATGAAGCAGGGCAAAGACTAATAGCGTTTTGTCAAGAGAACACACTGGTCATAACAAACACCCTCTTCCAACAACATCAGAGAAGTATCTACACATGGACAACACCAGAGATTATATTCTTTGCAGAGAAAGAGGGAGAAGTTCTATACAGTCAGCAAAAATAAGACTGGGAGCTGACTGCGGCTCAGATCATGAACTCCTTATTGCCAAATTCAGACTTAAATTGAAGAAACTAGGGAAAACCACAAGACCATTCAGGTGTGACCTAAATCAAATCCCTTATGATTATACAGTGGAAGTGAAAAATAGATTTAAGGGACTAGGTCTGATAGAATGCATGATGAACTATGGATGGAGGTTCATGACATTGTACAGGAGACAGGGATCAAGACAATCCCAACGGAAAACAAATGCAAAAAAGCAAAATGGCTGTCTGGGGAGGCCTTATAAATAGCTGTGAAAAGAAGAGAAATGAAAAGCAAAGGAGATAAGGAAAGATATCTGAATGCAGAGAGATAAGAAAGCCTTCCTCAGCAATCAATTAAAAGAAAAAGAGGAAAACAACAGAATGGGAAAGACTAGAGATCTCTTCAAGAAAATTAGAGATACCAATGGAATATTTCATGCAAAGATGGGGGCTCAATAAAGGACAGAAATGGTATGGACCTAACAGAAGCAGAAGATATTAAGAAGAGGTGGCAAGAATACAGAAGAACTGTATAAAAAAGATCTTCATGACCAAGATAATCACGATGATGTGATCACTCACCTAGAACCAGACATCCTGGAATGTGAAGTCAAATGGGCCTTAGAAAGCATCACTACGAACAATCTAGTGGAGGTGATGGAATTCCAGTTGAGCTATTTCAAGAACTGAAAGATGATGCTGTGAAAGTGCTGCACTCAATACATCAGCAAAGTTGGAAAACTCAACAGTGGCCACAGGACTGGAAAAAGTCAGTTTTCATTCCAATCCCAAAGAAAGGCAATGCCAAGGAATGCTCAAAGTACCACACAATTGCACTCATCTCACATGGTAGTAAAGTAATACTCAAAATTTCCCAAGCCAGGCTTCACCAATATGTGAACTGTGAATTTCCAGATGTTCAAGCTGGTTTTAGAAAAGGCAGAGGAACCAGAGATAAAATTGCCAGCATCCTCTGGATCATCGAAAAAGCAAGAGAGTTCCAGAAAAGCATCTATTTCTGCTTTATTGACTATGCCAAAGGCTTTGACTATGTGGATCACAATAAACTGTGGAAAATTCTGAAAGAGATGGTAATACCAGACCACCTGACCTGCCTCTTGAGAAATCTGTATGCAGGTCAGGAAGCAACAGTTAGAACTGGACATGGAACAACAGACTGGTTCCAAATAGGAAAAGGAGTACATCAAGGCTGTATATTGTCACCCTGCTTATTTAACTTATATGGACAGTAAATCATGAGAAACGCTGGGCTGGAAGAAGAACAAGCTGGAATCAAGATTGCTGGGAGAAATATCAATAACTTCAGATATGCAGATAATACCACCTTTATGGCAGAAAGTGAAGAGGAACTAAAAAGCCTTTTGATGAAAGTGAAAGAGGAGAGTGAAAAAGTTGGCTTAAAGCTCAACATTCAGAAAACGAAGATCATGGCATCTGGTCCCATCACTTCATGGGAAATAGATGGGGAAACAGTGGAAACAGTGTCAGACTATTTTTTGAGGCTCCAAAATCACTGCAGATGGTGATTGCAGCCATGAAATTAAAAGACATTTACTCCTTGGAAGGAAAGTTATGACCAACCTAGATAGCATATTCAAAAGCAGAGACATTTCTTTGCCAACAAAGGTCCATCTAGTCAAGGCTATGGTTTTTTCCAGTGGTCACATATGGATGTGAGAGTTGGACTGTGAAGAAAGCTGAGCGCCGAAGAATTGATGCTTTTGAACTGTGGTGTTGGAGCAGACTCTTGAGAGTCCCTTGGACTGGAGATCCAACCAGTCCATCCTAAAGGAAATCAGTCCTGGATTTTCATTGGAAGGACTGATGCTAAAACTGAAATTCCAATACATTGGCCACCTTATGGGAAGAGTTGACTCTTTGGAAAAGACCCTGATGCTGGGAGGGATTGGGGGCAGGAGGGGAAGGAGGCGACAGAAGATGAGATGGCTGGATGGCATCTCCAACTCGATGGACATGAGTTTGAGTGAACTCTGGGAGTTGGTAATTGAGAGGGCGGCCCGGTGTGCTGCGATTCATGGGGTCGCAAAGAGTAAGACAGGACTGAGCAACTGAACTGAACTGAACTGAACTGATGAGACCTCGGACAGCTTAAGCAGCAGTGGTTGCAGTGGGCTTCCAGGTGCTGTTTCATCCCTGACATTTGAAAAGAGAATTAAGCCACTTTAGATTAGACTATATAGGAGACGCAGATGCTTAGGGCAAAGCAGTGAGGTGCTATGAAGATCTATTCTAGTGTAATTCCTTAATAAAAATTAAAAGAGAGGTGACAATATCTTTTACTTAAAACTAAACTAAAGAGTTTTTCTGGTTGTAATCTTACTACACAAATGTTGTTTGCTTAATATGGAGCTTAAGGAACCAGGTGGGTTTTTTCTAGCTTTTTAAAAATAATATCCCCCCCACCCCCCACACACGAATACTTAATTTAGGCTCAAACTATAATTAAATTAATAATATTCTTGTACTTGCTATATCTTTTTATTGGCTAAATCTTGTTCTATTTCCCATCAGAATATACTTTTTAAAACTAAACTGAAAAATATCCTGCCCATGGGTTTTTATTTAGGGAATGATAATTACTCTGGCTTTCAAAATAAAGAAAGCATTTTAAATAACAGTATAACTATATATGAGAGACAGTATCAGACAACATCATGCAGGATTACCAATCACTTTATATCCATATTCTTAGTATCTTCCTTGACCTTCAATTTAAAAGTGTTTCTTTTTTTTTTTTCTTTTAATCTTTTGGTTTTTCTTTATTTCTTTCAGACCCAAACTATATTTGCTTTGATCCTCCCTGAACTGATAAACAGTTTCCCTCTTTTCTGTTTTTCTTTCTTTCTTTTTTGAGGTCCTACAGATTGTATTGTTACAATGTTTAACAGCAGTGGAGCTTTTTTGCATTCATCTTTGCCTTTGTGTCATTGTGAAGGTCAAAATCTGTCAGGCTGCAGCACGTGTACTCTTAATAAGGCTTTCTTTTGCTTCTTTCACCCACAGGCACAGCGCATAATTCCTCATGAGTGTCTTCTGTCACAAAGAAATACCAGGACTCAAAAGTACTTGAAATGAGGGGTTTGGTGGCTTAGTGGATAAAACCCCTGACCCTTTACCTCAGAGAACATGGCTTAAATTCAGACTTTCAATGTAAGTGAAAAGAGATTTGTGGAGTTACTGATATTGCCTGTGCAGAATGTTCTAGAGTAAGACACAAAACAACTACAACAAAAAATCTCAAGACTAAATTGACTTGAAACATCACTCATCTCTGAGGCACATAGCTTTGAAATTTAAAATTAGGGTTGCTTTGTAATCTTGCATTATTTATTATTGACTCTGCTTTTCAGAGTCTTCATCTCTGAACCCTTACTAATTTCTTTAGTCTCACTAGAAAATATGAGAATCGTAATTAAAACCAAGTTCTCTATGTATTTTAAAAAGGAAACCATCATATCAAAGACCAGTATTTTTCAAGTGTACCAGTTTTAGAGTGCTATCCTTTATCCAAGGTGAAGAGATGTATTTCTCATAGGAACTGGACATCTGCCAACAAATATGTAAAAGTTTTCCTGTGAGAGAAGCGTTGTCTATAATTGATTTCTTTGGTGGTAAATGGGTTTTCTCAATTTCATCTAGGCTTTGCACGTGCCCTGATAGAGATGAAAAATAATTATATTAGAGTACAATGCATAGTGCAACCTCTTCAGCTCTGTGTGAGAGAATCTATGTATTAGCATTTGCAGATCCTGAACATAATACAGCAAAGATGACATTTGCATATGCAATCTGTAGTGGAAGCTTGAAAATAGGTCAGTCCTCTCTTTACATGAGAATGATAACAAAGAAACCTGGAATGATGTTGAAAGGTAAGTTAAAATGGTGATGTCATGTGCTGTATTTAAACACAAGTATTAATCATACTTTTTTCTTATGACTATATTAATGCTATCATAGTAATGTTGTATGTTGGCTACAAATTAAATAAATACATTCAACTATTGAATAATTGGTATAAAATTTTATGACATATTTGTGCAAATAATTTTTTAAAATAAAGTTTTCAGAGCCTGGAATTAACTTCATGAGATTAAGCAAAATATTTCTGTCTTTTACTTTCTCACTTCTTTAAAGAAGTTATGTCTTTTCATAAAAGAGGAAGACATAGGCATGGAGGTAGAACTATACATTTTACCTACCTTTCCTTTTGAGGAAGAAATGTTGTACTTATTCATAAAATATTTAGCTGAAACCCAAGGACTTGGTTAAGAGGGAAATAACAAAAGTAGAAAATGTTTTTAATAGGCAGTGTTGTAAGAAACTGTTTTCATAGGTTAATAAGTTAATAATATTGAAAAGTGTATTTCAAGTTGAAAGATGAGATTCATTGAAGAAGTCACTCAGGTAAGCTGAAGGTTATTTGAAGAAAATCATCCCAAGTTAGAAATCTCTTATAATCAATTCTACATCTGTCTATTAAAAGCAACAACTATCATCCTTTGAACTGTTCACTCTTTTTGCAGAAAACGAAATGTTTTCATGTGTGTTTCACTCATAGTGTGCCAGAAGGACCTGGTTTACACTTGCTAAAAAATTTGCATTCTATGATGTTGAATTGCTACATGAAACAACCTTGCTGGAAGATTTATCAACATGGAAATTGTCAAAAAAAAACCTAAACTTTAATTCAACTCCTCTACTTTCTTATTTATTTTAGTATTTATTTATTTGGTCATATTGGGTCTTACTTGTTGCATGCAGGATCTTTCACTGTGGTGTGTGGACTCTCTAATTGTGGTGTAGCACCCATCTAAGTCTGGGCTTCCCTGGTGGCTCAGATGGTTAAGCATCTGCATGCTATTGAGGAGACCCGAATTTCATCCATGGGTCAGGAAGATCTCCTGGGGAAGGGAATGGTTACCCACTCACTCCAGTCTTCTTGCCTGGAGAATTCCCTGGACAGAGGAGCTGCTGGACTACAGTCCGTGGGGTCTCAAAGAGTCAGACACAACTGAATGATGGACACTTCAACTTCAGCTTTCAGCTCCCATCCAATCCAAAGGCTAGAGCACCAGTAGAGGTGATGATATAAGTTCTAGGCTGACAGTAGGAGAAGGTCAGTACCTTAGCTCAAGCACTGAGGCAGGAAGAGTCCCCTCTTACCCATCCATTTGTTCTATTCAGGCCCTCAGGTGGTTGAATGAGACTCATCCATGCTGAGGAGCTCAATCTGATTTACTCAGTCTGCCTGTTCAGATGTGAATCTCATCTAGAAACAACCTCAGAGACACACCCAGAATAATGTTTAACACAGTATCTGAGCAACCAATAGCTCAGTCAAGTTGACACAACAAACTAAGTATTAAGAGGATTTATAAAAATGCTTCCCTCACAAATCTGATTTAGTAATTATAAACTGATTTTCACTATGAAGTAATGAATGGTTTTCCATTGGGTCACATTCCTTTTTCTCAGAGATCTATATGTTCTTTCCCCATGATTTAGCTTAAACCCAAAGTCAATTAAAATACTATGTATTTTTATTTATTGGTATATATTAATGCACATGGT
Organism: Bubalus bubalis; assembly: GCF_019923935.1. NCBI lineage: Eukaryota > Metazoa > Chordata > Mammalia > Artiodactyla > Bovidae > Bubalus > Bubalus bubalis. Next base: position 76,443,339 of record NC_059157.1, on the reverse strand, counting down.
CTTTCTCCTTAAAAGAATAAACTTTAATATCTCAACCTCTTTAACGGTTTTTCAATGGAAAAAAAACCAACAATCCCAAATAATTTATTGCAAATAGAAGAAGAGGGATTAAAAATAGTTTCATAAAATTGGTAACATATTATTGTATAGCTAACCTCTTTTCTGATATCCTTTTTCTATTTACATGACTGTTTTTTTGTTTTGTTTTGTTTTAAAATTTATTTATTTTTTCTCATTCCTACAGGGAGGGAGGGGGTTCAGGATGGGGAACACGTGTATACCTGTGGTGGATCCATGTTGATGTATGGCAAAGTAAATACAATATTGTAGAATAATTAACCTCCAACTAAAATAAATAACTTTATATTTACATGACTTTTAAAATGATTTAAAATTTTATAGTTTTGAAAACTTTCATTATATACAGTCATTGTATCTGTCTGGATATTAAGCTGCATAAGCACAACTAATCTCGGCTTCTATGTTCTTATAGGTCTTCTTAATACAATTTTCACATTGAAAAATAATTGATTGCTTTTTCATTTAAAGCCATTGTTTCCAAGTGTACTTCATGCCATATTTTCTTATCTATGTCTTATATAAAGTAGAATACTGAGAACTAGAAAGCTCTTAATTGACATTTGAAGAAAATAGCAAAAGGAATGAGTTTTTAAATCTGAAAAAAAAATTTGTTAATTCAGTAGTTTTCATATTCTTTTCAAAATAACACTGCTACTGCTACTGCTAAGTAGCTTCAGTCGTGTCTGACTCTGTGCGACCCCATAGACGGCAGCCCACCAGGCTCCCCCGTCCCTGGGATTCTCCAGGCAAGAACGCTGGAGTGGGTTGCCATTTCCTTCTCCAATGCATGAAAGTGAAAAGTGAAAGTGACATTGCTCAGTCATGTCCGACCCTCAGCAACCCCATGGACTGCAGCGTTCCAGGCTCCTCCGTCAATGGGATCCTCCAGGCAAGAGTACTGGAGTGGGGTGCCATTGCCTTCTCCAAAAATAACACTATCTTTTATCAATTAATAAGTAGCATATTTCTGAGATAGGAAGGAAGGGGTCTGGGCACAAATTTAAAAAATGACACAGGCTTTGAGAGAAACAAGATATGAAAAAAGGGGTTGGAACCAACTAGGCCCAATGCTGTGTACCTTCCAATTGGAACATAATATTTGGCTTTCAATGCTATGTACCAATGTTTTTTATTATATTATTATTATTATTTTAATTGGAAGTTAATTACTTTACAATATTGTAGTCGTTTTTGCCATACATTGACATGAATCAGCCATGGGTGTACATGTGTCCACCGTCCTGAACCTCCCTCCCACCTCCCTCCCCATCCCATCCCAGAGGGTCATCCCAGTGCCCTGGCCCTGAACTCTCTGTCTCATGCATCAAACCTGGATTGGCAATCTATTTCACATATGGTAATATACATGTTTCAATGCTAATCTCTCAAATCATCAAACTCTCACCTTCTCCAACAGAGACCAAAAGTCTGTTCTTTATATCTGTGTCTCTTTTTCTGTCTAGCATATAGGGTCATTGGAGAAGGCAATGGCAGCCCACTCTAGTACTCTTGCCTGGAAAATCTCAGGGATGGCAGAGCCTGGTGAGCTGCTGTCTATGGGGTCGCATGGAGTTGGACACTACTGAAGTAACTTAGCAGCAGCATATAGGGTCATCATTATCATCTTTTTAAATGCCATATATGTGTTAATATACAGTATTGGTGTTTTACTTTCTGACTTACTTGACTGTGTATAATAGGCTGCCGTTACATCCACCTCATTAGAACTGATTCAAATGCATTCTTTTTAACAGCTGAGTAATATTCCATTCTGTATATGTACCACAGCTTTCTTATCCATTTGTCTGCTGATGGACATCTAGGTTGCTTCCATGTCCTGGCTATTGTAAACAGTGCTGCAATGAACATTGGGGTACACATGTCTCTTTCAGTTCTGTTTTCCTCAGTGCGTATGCCCAGCAGTGGGATTGCTGGTTTGTATGGCAGTTCTATTTCTGGTTTTTTAAGGAATCTCCACACTGTTCTCCATAGTGGCTGTAATAGTTTGCAATCCCACCAACAATGTAAGAAAGTTCCCTTTTCTCTGCACCTTCTCCAGCATTTATTGTTTGTAGACTTTTTGATAGCAGCCATTCTGACCAGAGTGAGATGGCACCTCATTGTGGTTTTGATTTGCATTTCTCTGATAATGAGTGATGTTGAGCATCTTTTCATGTGTTTGTTAGCCATCTGTATGTCTTCTTTGGAGAAATGTCTGTTTAGGTCTCTGGCCCATTTTTTGATTGGGTCATTTATTTTTCCGGTATTGAGTTGCATGAGCTGCTTGTATATTTTGGATATTAATTCTTTGTTAGTTGCTTCGTTTGCTATTATTTTCTACATTTTGAAGGCTGTCTTTTCACCTAGCTTTGTTGTGCAAAAGCTTTTAAGTTTAATTAGGTCCTTTTTTTTTTTTTTTTAATCTTTGATTTTATTTCCATTACTCTGGGAGGTGGGTCATAGAGGATCCTGCTGTGATTTATGTCAGAGAGTGTTTTGCCTATGTTTTCCTCTAGGAGTTTTATAGTTTCTGGTCTTACATTTAGATCTTTAATCCATCTTGAGTTTATTTTGTGTATGGTGTTAGAAAGTGTTATAGTTTCATACTTTTACAAGTGGTTGACCAGTTTTCCCCGCACCACTTGTTAAAGAGATTGTCTTTTCTCCATTGTGTATTCTTCCCTCCTTTGTCAAAGATAAGATGTCCGTAGGTGTGTGGATTTATCTCTGGGTTTTTTATTTTGTTCCATTGATCTATATTTCTGTCTTTGTGCCAGTACCATACTGTCTTGATGACTGTAGCTTTTTAGTAGAGCCTGAAGTCAGTCAGGTTGATTCTTCCAGTTCCACTCTTCTTTCTCAGAATTGCTTTGGCTATTTGAGGTTTTTTTTTTTTTTTTTTTTTGTTTTTTTTTCCATACAAACTGTGAAATTATTTGTTCTAGTTCTGTGAAAAATACCATTGGTAGCTTGGTAGGGATTGCATTGAATCTATAGATTGCTTTGGGTAGTATACTCATTTTCACTATATTGATTCTTCCGATCCATGAACATGTTATATTTATTCATCTTTTGTGTTATCTTTGATATCTTTCACCAGTGTTTTATAGTCTTCTACATATAGATCTTTTGTTTCTTTAGGTGGATTTATTTCTAAGTTTTTTATTCATTTCGTTGCAATGGTGAATGGAATTGTTTCCTTAATTTCTCTTTCTGTTTTCTCATTGTTAGTGTATAGGAATACAAGGGATTTCTGTGTGTTAATTTTATATCCTGCTCTAGTAATTTTCTGGTGGTGTCTTTAGGGTTTTCTATGTAGAGAATCATGTTATCTGCAAGCAGTGAGAGTTTTATTTCTTATTTTCCAATCGGGATTCCTTTTATTTCTTTTTCTTCTCTTCTGTGGCTAAAACTTTCAGAACTATGTTGAGTAGTAGTGGTGAGAGTGGGCACCCTTGTCTTGTTTCTGACTTTAGGGGAAATGCTTTCAATTTTTCACCATTGAGGATAATGTTTGCTGTGGGTTTAACATATATGGTTTTTATTTTTGAGGTATGTTCATCCTATGCCTGCCTTCTGGAGGATTTTATTCATAAATGGATGTTGAATTTTGTGAAAGGCTTTCTCTGCATCGATTGTGATAATCATATGGTTTTTATCTTTTAATTTGTTAATATGATGTATCACATTGATTGATTTGCAAATATTGAAGAATCTTTGCATCCCTGGGATAAAGCCCACTTGGTCGTGATGGATGATCTTTTTAATATGTTGTTGGATTCTTTGCTAGAATATTGTTGAGGATTTTTGCATATGTTCATCAGTGATATTGGCCTGATGATTTCTTTTTTGTGGCATCTTTGGTTTTGGTATTAGGGTGATGGTGGCCTCATAGAATGAGTATGGCAGTTTACATTCCTCTGCAATTTTCTGGAAGAGTTTGAGTAAGATAGGTGTTAGCTCTTCTCTAAATTTTTGGTAGAATTCACCTGTGAAGCCATCTGTTCCTGTGCTTTTGTTTGTTGGAAGATTTTTTATTACAGTTCGATTTCCATGCTTGTGATGGGTCTGTTAAGATTTTTTATTTCTTCCTGTTTCAGTTTTGGAAGGTTATATTTTTCTAAGAATTCATCCAGTTCTTCCAAGTTGTCCATTTTACTGTCATATAGTTGCTGATAGTAGTCTCTTATGATCCTTTATATATTTGTATTGTCTGCTGTGATTTCTCCATTTTTATTTCTAATTTTGTTGACTTGATTCTTCTCCCTTTTTTTTCCTGATGAGTCTGGCTAATGAGTCTGGCTTTATTAATCTTCTCAAAGAACCAGCTTTTAGCTTTGTTGATTTTTGCTACTGTCTCCTTTGTTTATCTTTCATTTATTTCCTGCCCTAATTTTTATCATTTCTTTCCTTCCACTAACCCTGGGGTTCTCTATTTCTTCTTTTTCTAGTTGCTTTAGGTGTAAAGTTAGGTTATTTATTTGATTTTTCTCTTGTTTCTTGAGGTAAGCTTGTATTGATATAAACCTTGCCCTTAGCACTACTTTTACTGAATCCCATAGGTTTGGGGTTGTTGCATATTCAATTTCATTTGTTTCTATGCATATTTTGATTTATTTTTTGATTTCTTCTGTGATTTGTTGGTTATTCAGAAGTGTGCTGTTTAGCTTCCATATGTTTGTATTTTTAATAGTTTTTTTCTTGTAGTTGGCATCTAACCTTACCACATTGTGATCAGAAAAGATGCTTGGAATGATTTTAGGTTTTTTTGAATTTACCAAGGCTAGATTTATGGCATAGGATGGGATCTATCCCGGAAAATGTTTCTTGTGCACTTAAGAAAAAGGTAAAATTCATTGTTTTGTGGTGAAATGTTCTATAGCTCATCAAATAGGTCTAACTGGTCCATTGTGTCATTTAAAGTTTGTGTTTCCTTGCTAATTTTCTGTTTGATCTAACCATAGGTGTGAGTGGGGTATTAAAGTCTCCCACTTTTATTGTGTTACTGTTAATTTACCCTTTCATACTTGTTAGCATTTGCCTTACATATTGTGGTGCTCCTATGTTGGTTTCATATATATTTATAATTGTTATATCTTCTTCTTGGATTGATCCTTTGATGATTATGTAGTGTCCTTCTTTGTCTCTTTTCATGGCCTTTATTTCAAAGTCTATTTTATCTGATAAGAGTATTGCTACTCCTGCTTTCTTTTGGTCTCCATTTGCATGAAATATCTTTTTCCAGCCCTTCACTTTCAGTCCGTATGTGTCCTTTCTTTTGAGGTGGGTCTCTTGTAGACAGCATATATAGGGGTCTTGTTTTTGTATCCCTTCAGCCAGTCTCTGTCTTTTGGTTGGGGCATTCAACCCATTTACATTTAAGGTAATTATGTAATTATTGATAAGTGTGATCCCATTGCCATTTACTTTGTTGTTTTGGGTTTGAGTTTATACACCTTTTCTGTGTTTCCTGTTTATAGAAGATCGTTTAGCATTTGTTGAAGAGTTGGTTTGTTGGTGCTGAATTCTCCCAGCTTTTGCTTGTCTCTAAAGCTTTTGATTTCTCCTTCATATTTGAATGAGATCCTTGCTGGGTATAGTAATCTGGGTTGTAGGTTTTTCTCTTTCATCACTTTATGTCCTGCCATTCCCTTCTGGCCTGAAGAGTTTCTATTGAAAGATCAGCTGTTATCCTTATGGGACTCCCCTTGTGTGTTATTTTTTGTTTTTTTCCCTTGCTGCTTTTAATATTTGTTCTTTATGTTTGATCATCATTAATGTGATTAATATGTGTCTTGGGGTGTTTTGCCTTGGGCTTATCCTGTTTGGGACTCTCTGGGTTTCTTGGACTATGGTGGCTATTTCCTTCCCCATTTTAGGGAAGTCTTCAACTAGTATCTCCTCAAGTATTTTCTCTTGGTCTCTTTTCATCTTCCTCTGGCACTCCTATGATTAAAATGTTGGGGTGTTTAACATTGTCCCACAAGTCTCTGAGGTTGCCCTCATTTCTTTTAATTCTTTTCTTTCTTTTTTTTTTCTCTCTGCTTCATTTATTTCCACCATTCTATCTTCCACTGCACTTATCCTATCTTCTGCCTCATTTATTCTATTGTTGGTTCCCTTCAGAGTGCTTTTGATCTCAGTTATTGCAGTATTCATTATTGATTGACTCTTTCTTATTTATTCTAGGTCCTTGTTAAACATTTCGTGCATCTTCTCAATCCTTGTTTCTAGTCTATTTATCTGTAACTCCATTTTGTTTTCAATATTTTGGATCATCTTTACTATTATTATTCTGAATTCTTTTTCAGGTAGATTCCCTATCTCCTCTTTTGTTTGATTTGCTGGGCATTTATCATATTCCTTTACCTTATGAATATTTCTCTGTCATTTCATTTTCTTTATATTGCTGTGTTTGGGGTGGACTTTCTATATTCTGTCAGTTTGTGGTTCCTCTTATTGTGGAGGTTGCTTCCTGTGGGTGGGGTTGGACTAGTGGCTTGTCAAGGTTTCCTGGTTGGGGAAGCTTGTATCTGTGTTCTAGTGGGTGGAGCTGGACTTCTCTCTGGAGTGCAATGAAGTGTCCAGTAGTGAGTTTTGGGGTGTCTACGTGTTTGGTGTGACTTTGGGCAGCCTGTCTTTTAATGCTCAGGACTGTGTTCCTGCATTTCTTGAGAATTAGGATGGCATGTCTTGCTCTGGAACTTGTTGGCTCTTGGGTGGAGCTTGGTTTCAGTGCAGGTAAGGAGGCTTTTGGATGAGCTCTTGTTGATTAATGTTCCCTGGAGTAAGGAGTTTTTTGGTGTTCTCAAGTTTTGGATTTAAGCCTCCTGCCTCTGGCTTTCAGTCTGATTCTTACAGTACCCTCGAGAGTTCTCCATCCATTCAGCACCGATGATAAAACATCCAGATTAATGATGAAAAGATTCTCCACAGTGAGGGACATCCAGAGAGGTTGACAGAGTTACATGGAGATGAGAAGAGGGAGGAGGGAGATAGGGGTGACCACGAGGATAAGAGGGGAAGTCAAAAGGGAGGAGTGAAATCTAGCCAGTAATCAATTCCCTGTGTACTTTACACTGTCCAGAACACTGAGAGAGGTTTACGAAGTTACACAGAGAAGGGAAGAGGGAGGAAGGAGATAGAGGTGACCAGGAAGAGAAGAGGGGGAGTCAAAAGGGAAGAGACCAATCTAGTGAGTAATCATTCCATAAGGGTTCTCCAGAGCCCAGAACACCCAGAGAGATTCACAGAATTAATAGAGAAGAGAAAGGGGAGGTAGCAGATAGAGGTGACCTGGGGGAGAAAGGGAGAATCAAAAGGTGAGTCAAGCCAGCAGTCACACCCCTAAGCAAAAATGAGTACTGAAAATTAGATTCTTAAAGGTAAAAAAATATATAATAAATCCCAAAAAGCAAAGATAAAAAATCCAGAGTAGAGGTTAAACTCTCAAAACTACTATGTTAAAAACACACACACAAAAAATCAGTCACAAAAATTACAATACATATATATGTATATAAATTTGCTTTAAAAATAGGTTTTTTTGGTGTTTTTTTTTTTTTTTTTTTTTGCAAGGTAATCAGTTCAGTTCAGTCGCTCAGTCATGTCCGATTCTTGGTGACCCCATGAATCGCAGCATGCCAGGCCCCCCTGTCCATCACCAACTCCCAGAGTTCACTCAAACTTATGTCCATCGAGTCGGTGATGCCATCCAGCCATGTCATCCTCTGTCGTCCCTTTCTCCTCTTGCCCCCAATCCCTCCCAGCATCAGGATCTTTTCCAAAGACTCAACTCTTCACATGAGGTGGCCAAAGTATTGGAGTTTCAGCTCCAGCATCAGTCCTTCCAATAAACACCCAGAACTGATCTCCTTTAGAATGGTCTGGTTGGATCTCCTTGCAGTTCAAGGGACTTGCAAGAATCTTCTCCAACACCACAGTCCAAAAGAATCAATTCTTCAGCACTCAGCTTTCTTCACAGTCCAACTCTCACATTCACATGACCACTGGAAAAACCATAGCCTTGACTAGATGGACCTTTGTTGGCAAAGTAATGTCTCTGCTTTTCAATATGCTATCTAGGTTGGTCATAACTTTCCTTCCAAGGAGTAAGCGTCTTTTAATTTCATGACTGCAATCACCATCTGCAGTGATTTTGGAGGGCCCCCCCCTAAAAAAAGTAAGTCTGACACTCTTTCCACTGTTTCCCCATTTATCTGCCATGAAGTGATGGGACCAGATGCCATGATCTTAGTTTTATGAATGTTGAGCTTTAAGCCCACTTTTTCACTCTCCTCTTTCACTTTCATCAAGAGGCGTTTTAGTTCCTTTTTAACTTTCTGCCATAAGGGTGGTGTCATCTGCATATCTGAAGTTATTGATATTTCTCCCGGTCCTGGCAATCTTGATTCCAGCTTGTGTTTCTTCCAGCCCAGCGTTTTTCATGATGTACTCTGCATATAAGTTAAATAAGCAGGGTGACAATATACAGCCTTGATGTACTCCTTTTCCTATTTGGAAACAGTCTGTTCTATGTGCAGTGCTAACTGTTGCTTCCTGACCTACAAATAGGTTTCTCAAGAGGCAGGTCAGGTGGTCTGGTATTCCCATCTCTTTCAGAATTTTCCACAGTTTATTGTGAGCCACACAGTCAAAGGCTTTGGCATAGTCAATAAAGCAGAAATAGATGTTTTTCTGGAACTCTCTTGCTTTTTGATGATCCAGCAGATGTTGGCAATTTAATCTCTGGTTCCTCTGCCTTGTCTAAAACAAGCTTGAACTTCTGGAAGTTCACAGTTCACGTATTGCTGAATTGGAGAATTTTGAGCATTACTTTACTAGCCTGTGAGATGAGTGCAATTGTGTGGTAGTTTGAGCATTCCTTGGCATTGCCTTCTTTGGGATTGGAATGAAAACTGACCATTTCCAGTCCTGTGGCCACTGCTAAGTTATCCAATTTGTTGGCATATTGAGTATCCCAGTTTCACAGCATCATCTTTCATTATTTGAAATAGCTCAACTGGAATTCCATCACCTCCACTAGCTTTGTTCGTAGTGATGCTTTCTAAGGCCCAGTTGACTTCACATTCCAGGATGTCTGGCTCTAGGTGAATGATCACACCGCTGTGATTATCTTGGTCATGAAGCTCTTTTTTGTACAGCTCTTCTGTGTATTCTTGTCACCTCTTCTTAATATCTTCTGCTTCTGTTAGGTCCATACCATTTCTGCCCTTTATTGAGCCCATCTTTGCATGGAATGTTCCCTTGGTATCTCTAATTTTCTTGAAGAGATTTCTAGTCTTTTGCATTCTGTTGTTTGCCTCTGTTTCTTTGCATTGATCACTGAGGAAGGCTTTCTTATCTCTCCTTGCTTTTTTTTGGAACTCTGCGCTCAGATGCTTATATCTTTCCTTTTCTACTTTGCCTTTTGCTTCTCTTCTTTTACAACTATTTGTAAGCCCTCCTCAGACAGCCATTTTGCTTTTTTGCATTTCTTTTCCATGGGGATGGTCTTGATCCCTGTCTCCTGTACAATATCATGAACCTACATTCATAGTTCATCAGGCACTCTATCTATCAGATCTAGTCCCTTAAATCTATTTCTCACTTCCACTGTATAATCATAAAGGATTTGATTTAGGTCATACCTGAATGGTCTAGTGGTTTTCCCTACTTCCTTCAATTTAAGTCTGAATTTAGCAATAAGGAGTTCATGATCAGAGCCACAGTCAGCTCCCAGTCTTGTTTTTGCTGACTGCATAGAGCTTTTTCATCTTTGGCTGCAAAGAATATAATCAGTCTGATTACAGTGTTGACCATCTGGTGATGTCCACGTGTAGTCTTCTCTTGTGTTGTTGGAAGAGGGTGTTTGCTATGACCAGTGCATTGTCTTGGCAAAACTGTATTAGACTTTGCCTTGCTTCATTCTGTATTCCAAGGTCAAATTTGCCTGTTATTCCAGGTGTTTCTTGACTTCCAACGTTTGCAAAAATGAAAATTAAAGGAGTAATAAAGAACTTAAACATTAAAAAACATTAAAAAATGATAATAGCAAAAATATGTCTAAGAGTTTCTCTGGAGCTGTTGAGGGCAGTGTAGGGTCAGTTCAGTTCCAGATAGTTCCTTGTTCCTGCTTATACTTCTTCTCAAGGTCTATAGGCCCCTTCCAATGCTTAGTCAGTGTTAACTTCAGGGTTTTAATCTGTTGCCCTGTCACTTTCAGAGCAGTTCCCTCTTCTTGGTTTATTTTGGTTTCCTCTGTTACAAGACTCTTCAGTGTCTAATTTCCACCCTGACACAAGAGGGTGAAGGTGTTCACTTACTTAGGTTCACTTGTGTTGTGGGGAAGGAGGAACACTTCAAAGAAATATCACTGGCATGTGTGGGGAGTGCTCACAGTGTATGGACCACACCGGGTTGCCCCAGCTCACAGTGGAGTGTGCTTTCCTGATCTATACTGCTCAGGTTCCAATTTGCTCTGTAGGGGTACTGTCCAAAGTGGGCCCTGTGTTTCATGCACTTCCCAGGTCTAAGCTGCTCAGCTTCAGTTTCTCAGGTACTCCACAAAGGTACAGACTTGGTTGGGCATACATTTTGTGCCTTTCCCAGGTCTGAGAACCTCAGGCGACCAGGTGCTTGGCAAGGGCACTGTCCCAGGTAGACTGTGTTTCTTAATCTCCTCCCTGGTCTCAGTTGTTCGGTTTTCCAGGTGTGTCATGAAAGTGCCATCTCAGGTGTGCTGTGTGTCTCCTCTGGGGAGCTGATCTCAGGCTGCAACTCTCCTGGAAGATGTTAGTTGTCCAGGATCCCAGGAAGAGTTGGTTAGCAACTAGGTGCCTGCTCACAGTTTGGTGGAGGATCCCATCTCTGGGGCCGAGATTGCCCTTGCTTCTGGCTCTGGCTGTCCCCTGCCTGCCTCTCAGCCTCCAGCAGGGGGAGGGGCCTGTCCTCAGACAGCTAGCTCTCCTTTGGTAATTGCTCAATCCTTTGTTCTGTGAGCAGGCCAGGCTGTGCCTTAGGTTAGAGGATTTCGTGGGAAAGTTCTCTCTCTCTCTCTCTCTCTCTCTGGCTATCCCACAGTTTGGGTTGCTATCTCACGTTAGCTCCCTCAGATTGTCTTCAAGGCATTTAGGCCCATTCCTTACCATAAGCATGCAACCCACACCTCCCTGTCCAGTCCTTGCTCGCTAGTGGCAGATGCGAGTGTGTGGACTACTTCGCTGAGAGTTGCGGTTAGGTGCATATTCTGTGGGTTTTTTTGTTTGTTTGTTTTCCTCCTTGTTATGTTGCCTTCTGAGACTCCAAGACTCCCCACAGACCCTCCAGTGAGAGGGTTTCCTGCTGTTTGGAAACTTCTTGACTCCCTCCCCAGGATGGGTCTCTGTCCCTAACTCTTTTGTCTCTCTTTTTGTCTTTTATATTTTATCCTACCTCCTTTCGAAGAGAATGGGCTGCCTTTCTGTGTGCCTGGTGTTTTCTGCGAGCATTCAGAAGTTGTTTTGTGGAACTTGCTCAGCGTTCAAAGGATCCTTTGATGAATTTGTGGGGGAGAAAGTGGTCTCCGCATCCTATTCCTCCACCATCTTAGGACTGCCTCCCCTGTACCAATGTTTTTGTACATTATTGTGCTCGCTCTCTCTCTTACTCTCTCTCTCTCTATTTGTGCCTTTTTTGTAACATCAGACTGAATCCCAAATATTTATTCTTCCCTAAACATTTTTTGCAGATTCCCATATGCTTCTTGGATGGGTGTTAAGATGCACTACCTAGGCCCTCCTTTCAGGATCAAGGTACTCCTTCCAGCTAGTGAAAGTGTGCTGGTTGCTAATGACTATCAAGAACTATGATAGATCTGAGATTTTACTCTACTTGCAAGCTACTAAGTTAGCCTATCAAAGTATCATGCATACTAGTAGAAGACATAAGACTCTTGATTCAGATACAGAGGATACTTCGCTACTCAGTGTAATTGTAGTAATCAGCACATCAGCACCATTTCCCAAAACATAGCATAAAGAGAGAATGATGATATGTGTATGTGGTGAGCAGCATAATATAAGAGGGGTCCTTAACAAAGTGAAGTTTATCTTTTCTAATACGCTGTAACATGCCTGGCCTTGGTTCTAGATAGAGGCATTATCTTTCTTCTACTGGACAGTAAGCATTCTTTTACTTCAGAGGAACATACTATTTCAATCTTCCAAGGGTTCACTTGCAGAAACACCTACAAAGATAGTCAGGAACAAAGAAGAATTAGTGTGTCACTCTCCAATGTATCAGTCACATTCAGTCACTCAGTCAGGCCCGATTCTTTGCTACTCCATGGACTGTATGTAGCCCACCAGGCTCCTCTGTCTGTGAGATTTCACAGCAAGAATACGAGAGTAGATTGCTATTTCCTCCTCCAGGGCATCTTCCCTACCCAGGGATCAAACCAATGACTCCTGTGTTTCCTACATTGGCAGGTGGGTTCTTTACCACTGAGCCACATGTGAAGCCTCATCAACTATACAGAAACATCAGAGACCAAAAGAATGTGACATTGCACATGGAGGAAAACAGCTGCCTCACCCACCCTTATACTTCTCACCTCAGGCAGCCAGTATTCAAAGTGTGGTGATATCGGAATTTAGAGACACATCTCTGACTCTCTTACTCCAATTGGTGTTAAACCCCAAGAGAGTTTTATGAACCCTCAGTTTCTACTATAGCAAGTTAATCATTATCTCTGCCTAATTCCTATTCCCTCAATCCCCTACACTCCCCACCCCCTCACAACAGAGAGCACTCCCCCTAGTAATTTCCTGCATACAAATATCCATTTTAAGATGTTTCCTACCTAAGACACTTTCTCACTTTGCAGCCAATAAACTACTCCCTATCGTACTCATGCAGAAGCATGACTATCAGAATCACAGCTGGAAGAGTGATGAGCCTTCAACTTCCCCAGAAGTGATGTCTGAACCTGAATTAGTTCAGAAAATATTATTATTTTGTTTTAAGAGTAACTTCTTGTTTGGTAGTTACAGAAATATTCCATATACCTACCTTGTTCCCAAATATGCATAATCATCCTTAATTGTTAATGTTCCCCACCAGAGTGATTTTTGTTACAATTAATGAACCTATACTGATACACCATTATCATCCAAAGATCATAGATTAAATTAGGTTCTGCTCTTAGTGTTGTACATTCAGTGGGTTTGGACAAATTTGTTATGGTATATATACCTTATTATTGTATCATACAGAGTATTTTCATTGCCTTAAAATTCCTCTTTCTCCATTAATTCATCCTTTCCTTTCCCATCTCTGGCAACCATAAGTTTAGTGTGTCCATAATTTTGCTTTTTACCAAATGAGGTATAGTTGAAATCACACAGTATGTAGTCTTTTTAGATTGGCTTCTTTTACTTAGTAATATGTTTTTGAGTGGCTTTTCATGACTTAAGCTCATTTCTTTTTTAGTGCTGAATAATATTCCATTGTCTGGATGTATTATAATTTGCATTATATGTTTCATAGTTGTAGTATAGTTCTTGAATATCCTTTTCTTTAAGGTTTTTAAAATAGCATTTATTTCTTAAAAGTTAACATGTGCATAATAAGAAGCCTTTTCATACTGTTCATGGGGTTCTCAAGGCAAGAATACTGAAGTGGTTAGCCATTCCCTTCTCCAGTGGACCACATTCTGTCAGACCTCTCCACCATGACCCATCTGTCTTGAGTGGCCCCACTCGGCATGGCTTAGTTTCAATGAGTTAGACAAGGCTGTGGTCCATGTGGTCAGATTGGCTACTTTTCTGTGATTATGGTTTCAGTGTGTCTGCCCTCTGATGCCCTCTCACAACACCCACCATCTCACTTGGGTTTCTCTTACCTCGAACGTGGGATATCTCTTCATGGCTGCTCCAGCAAAGTGCAGCTGCTGCTCCTTGCCTTGAACAAGGTCACCCTTCCTGAACTTGAACGTGGAGTAGCTCCTCTCAGCCCTTCTATGCCCATGCAGCCGCTGCTCATGTAGTGCCAGAGGTCAGGGGCAGCACCTGAGAGGAGCTACCTCACATCCGAGGTCAGGGGTGGTGGTTGAGATGAGTTACCCCATGCCCGGAAGAAGCACAAGCTGGAATCAAGATTTCCGGAGGACATATCAATAACCTCAGATATGCAGATGACACCACCCTTATGGCAGAAAGTGAAGAGGAACTAAAAAGCCTCTTGATGAAAGTGAAAGAGGAGAGTGAAAAGCTGGCTTAAAGTTCAACATTCAGAAAACTAAGATGATGGCATCGGGTCCCATCACTTCATGGGAAATAGATCGAGAAACAGTGGAAACAGCATCAGACTTTATTTTTTGGGGTCCCAAAATCACTGCAGATGGTGATTACAGACATGAAATTAAAAGACGCTTACTCCTTGGAAGGAAAGTTATAACCAACCTATATAGTATATTAGAAAGCAGAGACATTACTTTGCCAACAAAGGCCCATCTAGTCAAGGCTATGGTTTTTCTAGTGGTCATGTGTGGATGTGAGAGTTGGACTGTGAAGAAAGCTGAGGGCTGAAGAATTGATGTTTTTGAACTGTGGTGTTGGAGAAGACTCTTGCAAGTCCCTTGGATTGCAAGGAGATCCAACCAGCCCATCCTAAAGGAGACCAGTCCTGGGTGTTCATTGGAAGGACTGATACTGAGGCTGAAACTCCAATATTTTGGCCACCTCATGCGAAGAGTTGACTCATTCGAAAAGACCCTGATGTTGGGAGGGATTGGGGGCAAGAGGAGAAGGGGACGGCAGAAGATGAGATGGCTGGATGGTATCACAGACTCGAGGACGTGAGTTTTGAGTGAACTCCAGGAGTTGGTGATGGACAGGGAGGCCTGCCGTGCTGCTACTCATGGGGTCACAAACAGTCAGACATGACTGAGTGACTGAACTGAACTGAATAAGAAACCAAAAAACACAACAAACAAACAAATAGTATTTCATAATCACTAGCAGTTTACCATTTGACGTGTCCTTCTAGATCTCATTTGACTATCTTTTTGTGTATGTATATGTTGTAGTCTTTATTGTTCTTTTACTCCAGTGTTTGAGGTTTCTATGCTATATACTCAAGCTCAGAAATTGAAAAGAAGCTTTTTAAAAATCTCCTTTGAAGGCTGTAATAAAATGGAGGAAACATTGGGGTTAGCCCATCACCACCACTTTTCCTCCCTTACCTTAGTTAAGAATATATTCTTGAAAAGAAAAAAGAAATAAAACAAACAAATAAACATTTTAAAGAAGAAGATATTCTTAAGAATATGAATCATGAGATTCTCTAAAATAAATGCATTTTAATTCTTACAGAGAGAGCATGAATGTTATATTACTGTTAGGTAGGTAGAATAGGGAAAAGGAGTCCAAAATGGCGGTGGCTAAAAGACAAGGAAGGGAAAAGCCCACAAAAACAGAACAGAGGAAGGTCCAAGGACCGGAGTGAGGACTTCAGGTAGAACAGCACTCCTGACTAAGCCCAATTTGCATAGGGCAGGCCCAGTGGGAAGAAAAAAAACATATAAAAAGAGAAGCCAAAGGGCTCTCTCTCTCTCTCTCTCTCCCCCAAGTTTGTACGCTCTCTGCCCCTACCCCCCCACCCCCACCACCACCCCACAAGTGCACTGGCGCACTCCTCCACTGTCTTCTCTTCTTCGAGGATGGATTCTTCTGCTATCTTCTAAATAAAATAGAGCTATAACACTGATTTGTCTAAGAGTTATGACACGGTTTGTTCAAGACCCAAGAGCTGTGACATGCCAAGGGCTTTAATGTCCATCGCCCCAAATCATTGTTGTGATGAGACAAGAACTGAGAAACATACACTCACCTGACATTACTATGAGGAAGAATTTTAAAAACATTTATTTTCAATAATATTTGTAATTTTAAAATCCAAAGCATTTTATAGGAAAATCACACCCAGTGTAATTATTTGATTACTCTAAGACATAGATGATTAACTTTTGTTTAATTTACCTGTTTACTCAGCATAATTCATTTTATAAGATGTTGGTCTAAAATAACTTTAAGTTCTTATATTTGTGTGTGAAATGTATTAGATAAGCTTGAGTTAAACATTTTTAAGCACTACATTTAATAATTAAATGCTTAAAAGTATTTTACTCAAGCCTGTCTAATTGTAAGCTGCTTCTGAATTTTCATTAAACACAAAAAAATGAAACAAAAGATTTAGAGTTTTAAATTGATTTTGACTGATAGAAAATATATGATGTACTTATGAAAAGTGAAGGTTTTATCTCAGTAGAGTAGCTACAAGAAAAAAAAATAATGAGATAAAGTGCAGAAATTTTCCAACTCTACAGAAATTTATAGCATGCCATGTTTATCAGGTAAGAGAATATTGGAACTACTATTTCAATGAAATCACACCCTGTATTTCATCGTCAAAGGAAAATCCAAGGAGTAGGAAGTTATTAGTAAAACTGTTAATATTTAATGGCTTTACAGATAGTATAGGACACATTTCTAACTTTAAAAATGTTTTGGCTGGTATTGCCAAAAATCACTGTCTCCATGGTAATAGTCACTTTTAAAAATGATTTAAAATAATAATAGCAAAAGAGGATGCAATCCTCCAACATGGAAAATATAAATTGCATAAAATCTTCTGCTGATTTATTGAGGAAAAAGTTTACAGATTAAAAACACCTTTCTAAAATTAGACCTAACAGAATCCTGAACATTTCAAATTCAGTTTAATCAAATATATGACAAATTTAATACTTGATGTTGAGGAGCATGTTATTGATTAAATATATGTTAAATTATCTTCAAGTGTAGGAGGGGCTTTATTCATTAAGTAATTTTCAGATGAAATTCTTCATATTGCTACACTTAACCTCTGGAGTAGAAGTTGTATTTCATTTACTTAAAAGAAAGCACTATTTTGTCCCCTGGAAAATTGTAAAGGATGTACTGAGGAGATGTCATGATAAGTGTAGAAGAAAGTATTGATTTAGTTTAAATTTGGGTTCTCATTGTTTCCATTTTATTGAAAAAAATTGAGGAAAGCTTGTTTGGATAGGCAAACAGGAGGAGCACAATTCAGGAATTACATTCAAATGGGGTTAGGTTCTACCCACTTGGTGTTTTGTGTACCCTTGTCCGTGGAAAGAAGTTTTAGGCTAGGGTGACAGTGGAGATGGAAAATTCCACAACAGATTTCCTCTAGTTAAGTGTCAGGTAAAACTCTTAAGTACATGTTTCCCATACTACGTTGAATCTCTGGGAACCTTGAACATTTGTACACTGCACAATAGGAATGAATCAGAAAAAAAAAAAAAAAATCCAGCAATAATAGTACAAAATATTAAACAGAATTTCTTTGTGTCATTTCATAAATCAAAATCAGAATGATGCATAATAATGAACATTTGATCCCAAGAATGATGTCAGTTGGCTTCATTTGTTTGTATTTTTTATTAAACACAAATGCCCAATTTTTGATGTCTCAGTGTATTGCTACTTCATTAAAGTCCATTAACTACTATCAGGTAAAATCTTTTTTAAAAGTGTCTGTTTGTAATATTTCTATGAAAGTTAAATTTGTTCACACTTTATATAACTTTTTATTTATTTAGATTTTATTTTCATAGTTAGATTTTAGGATACTTATGAGAAAATTTATAGTTTCTATTTGTTAGGAACTGACATAACATTATTTGGGATATAATAGATCATTAGTAAATATCCGTTGGAACATTTATTTGGGTTTTATCCTGTATACTTTTCTAAAATGAATAACTACTAAGGTTGTATAAGTCTAGAATTTACTATTATAAGTTTAAAAATATTTTTTCTTAAAAAATGCATATAGTTAACTAGTATTTCAATGACATGTGCTGCTGCTGCTGCAAAGTCACTTCAGTCATGTCCAACTCTGTGCAACCCCATAGATGACAGCGATGCTCCCAGAAGAACTGGAGAATAGGGTGTGGACTGGGGAGGGTTCACAAGGTAGTGTCATCCTAAAGGAGGGAATCAACTTTTGTTACAGTAAACACACAGAGCCCCACACAAAGCCTTATCCGTTATGAACCAAAAGGTTATGCCACTGGAGAAGCAATAGACATGCTCTCACTGCCAGAGCCAGGATGAAGTCCTGGAGAAGTTTCCTGGAAAACAAACCTCTACTCATAGAAGTGAGATAGGAAAGAATACTGGACCAGAGATCCTATGTTAATAGCATTCAAAGTCTTTTTACCACTGCAAGAAAAGCGGGGACTACTTTCTCTTATAGTAACTATTGCAGATGCTAATTAGATGTTAGCCACAGTAGGAAAGAGACAGGACCACTGAGAATAGACCTCTCCTAAGACCCGAGCATAAGTTTGAATCTAGTATTTAAAGAATCACCTCTAAGTGCCAGGTAACAGCAAAATTGTTACAATCCTGGGGAAAAACAAGAGTGTGGAATTGACAGCATCTGTGGCATGAGCACAACCTATTAGCAAGAGTCAAAGCAATAAACAAACTCAGATCCTGACCCAGGCTCATAGATGTCTCCAATGTTGCTGCTGCTGCTAAGGCGCTTCAGGTCAGTTCAGTTCTGTTCAGTTGCTCAGTCATGTCCGACTCTTTGCGACCCCATGAATCGCAGCACGCCACGCCATCACCATCTCCCGGAGTTCACTCAAACTCATGTCCATCGAGTCAGTGATGCCATCCAGCCATCTCATCCTCTGTCGTCCCCTTCTCCACCTGCCCCCAATCCCTCCCAGCATCAGTCTTTTCCAATGAGTCAACTCTTCGCATGAGGCAGCCAAAGTTCTGGAGTTTCAGCTTTAGCATCATTCCTTCCAAAGAACACCCAGGGCTGATCTCCTTTAGAATGGACTGGTTGGATCTCCTTGTAGTCCAAGGGACTCTCAAGAGTCTTCTCCAACACCACAGTTCAAAAGCGTCAATTCTTAGGTGCTCAGCTTTCTTCAGTAGTGTCCAATTCTGTGCAACCCCATAGACGGCAGCCCACCAGTCTGCCTTCCCTGGGATTCTCCAGGCAAGAACACTGAAGTGGGTTGCCATTGCCTTCTCTGTCAATAATATATACTATAACTATAATAAACTTAAAGTTTGGGGTTCATTTAAGAATATTAAATACTAAAATACTTAACTGTTTTTGTAAAAAAAAATCTGTGGGACAAAATATATTTTATATAGGACTAATAATTATATTACTGCTGATGTCATATGATTAACATTAGAATAACTTTAGACACAGATTTTCTATTGAAAATGAGAGATAAGTTAAACAACAATTTCACAGAAGTTATTTAAACTATAAGGTTACTTTAATTTATTTTTTGAAATTATTGTTGCTAAAATAATTATTAAAGAAAACAATTTAGGTTATACAAGCGAACTAATACTTTACAAAGGTGACAGTGTCCTTTAGGAGAACTGCAAAATGGGGCAGAAAGCAGGAAGGAGTTTTTAGGATAAAGAATAAATACCAAGGAAGAGAAAAATATGAAATATTTGATTTGTTGGGGCCACATTGTTAATCTTATTGGCGGCGAAAAAGGAGAAGGAAATAAATGCAGGCTTCAGAGATGGCTTGTGGTTTGGGGATTAGCTGAATGGATATACTGCGTTTCTGGTCAAGTAGAGCATTTAAGTGAAGAAAGTGAAAGTGCAGAGCATTTATAGGGACAGGAACATTATCAACATTTGCTGACATGTCCCATAGCCAGCAGAGACTCCATCCTGGGACTAGAAATTATTTCAACACGTATGTAAGAAAAATTTTTCATTATGTACCTATTAAATATTTTTTAAAGTATTGTAAAAATATATTTCTAAACTGAAACTGATATAGGTAAATTTAGGCAAATGCATTGCTGTGACAAATATGGAAACATGTTTAGTCATATAGTATAAGATATAGTGAAGAAGGAAATGGCAACCCACTCCAGTATTTGCTGGGGAACCCTGTGGACAGAGGAGCTTGGCGGACTACAGTCTGTAGAGTTGCAAAGAGTCAAATATGGCTTAGTGACTCAACAATAACAAAATAAGATGCAACAATAGAACAAAAATAAGCCAGGCATTTCTTTTTTTTGAGCCAAAAAGTAGTATTTCACTGATGAAGTAACATTTATCCAAGAGAATATGGGGGGAGGAATCACTCAGAATGTAAGACTGGGACTTCCCTGGTGGTCCAATGGCCAAGACGCCACACTCCCAATGCAGAGGTCCTTGGTTAAATCCCTGGTCAGCTAACTAGATGCCACACGCTGTAACTAAGAGTTCATATGCTCCAACTAAAGATCCTGCATGGCACAACTAAAAAATTTTTAAAAAGATCCTGCATGCCACAGTGAAAATCTAAGATCTGGCATGCCACAACTAACTCTTGGCACAACCAAATAAATAAATAAAAATAAATATTATTAAAAATATGTGAGATTGTATCTCTGCCTAATAATTGTCTTCTTCAGTCATTAGAATGCCTATATTAGATTTGATTTACTCTTTTGTCCCCCATTTTTATTCTTATTTTTTAATTTTGCTAATACATTTGTATTTTTTTACTTATATGTCATCATAGAATTGAAAACACTTATATATTCATTTTTTTATTTTAAATCATGTATATAACCTTTTCTGTAGTCATTCTTAATTATGCCTCATGTAAATGCTTAAGATAAATTAACATTCTACTAATATAAAGTATAATAATGAGGTTTAGTAGATATGTTATTGTAAATTTTTTCTATGTATTTTCACAATTTCCCATTTATGTGAATGAGAAAGACATTTTTGTTTAGAG
Source organism: Bubalus bubalis (assembly GCF_019923935.1). Taxonomy (NCBI): domain Eukaryota; kingdom Metazoa; phylum Chordata; class Mammalia; order Artiodactyla; family Bovidae; genus Bubalus; species Bubalus bubalis. The sequence continues at coordinate 76,422,423 of NC_059157.1, read as the reverse complement.
TTTGTTAAATTAGGTGAGTAAAAAACACAGTAGAATAAAATGTTAATCCTATTTATCTAGTCTTTTTAAAGTTTTAAGCATTCCCTATATTTTATGGTTTCAGTATTTATGCTCCATGTTGAGACAGAGATGAATATGATTTATGGATATTTACCATCTCTTCACACTACCTTTTATATTCTTTCTCTTATAACAGGAAAAGTATATTTAAAAAACACACATACACACATTTGTTATACCCCTATGTAGCTATGAGTAAAAATTAAGTTTTGAAAATGAGAAGCATGCATATGAATTATGAAAAGTGAAAGCGATGTAGACGCCATCTTCCCATGGCTGTAAAAGCTGGAATGAAAGATTTTAGGTCAAGTTGTGACTGCCAGTCTCCGTATTCGTGGATCTGCTTCCTAGCTATTAGGCAGCTGAGGGTGAGATAAGTGGTTGTAAAAATAATGACAGATGCTTTTTGACCTTTGGAATTCAGCTACATTAGCTTTATCTTGAAATTAATAGTCACACATTAGTCCACAGGCTAATTCCTTACAGTCTGTTAATGATATAAGAAGCTTATGATCTGTAGTAAGCAATATTCTGCCTAAAACACTAAGACTTATTTCTTTTTTTTTTTAATTTTATTTTATTTTTAAACTTTACATAACTGTATTAGATTTGCCAAATATCAAAATTAATCCGCCACAGGTATACATGTGTTCCCCATCCTGAACCCTCCTTCCTCCTCCCTCCCCATTCCATCCCTCTGGGTCGTCCCAGTGCACCAGCCCCAAGCATCCAGTATCGTGCATCGAACCTGGACTGGCAACTCATTTCATACATGATATTTTACATGTTTCAATGCATTCTCCCAAATCTTCTCACCCTCTCCCTCTCCCACAGAGTCCATAAGACTGTTCTATACATCAGTGTCTCTTTTGCTGTCTCGTACACAGGGTTATTGTTACCATCTTTCTAAATTCCATATATATGCGTTAGTATACTGTATTGGTGTTTTTCTTTCTGGCTTACTTCACTCTGTATAATAAGCTCCAGTTTCATCCACCTCATTAGAACTGATTCAAATGTATTCTTTTTAATGGCTGAATAATACTCCATTGTGTATATGTACCACAGCTCTCTTATCCATTCATCTGCTGATGGGCATCTAGGTTGCTTCCATGTCCTGGCTATTATAAACAGTGCTGCGATGAACATTGGGGTACTCGTGTCTCTTTCCCTTCTGGTTTCCTCAGTGTGTATGCCCAGCAGTGGGATTGCTGGATCATAAGGCAGGTCTATTTCCAGTTTTTTAAGGAATCTCCACACTGTTCTCCATAGTGGCTGTACTAGTTTGCATTCCCACCAACAGTGTAAGAGGGTTCCCTTTTCTCCACACCCTCTCCAGCATTTATTACTTGTAGACTTTTGGATCGCAGCCATTCTGACTGGTTGTGAAATGGTACCTCATAGTGGTTTTGATTTGCATTTCTCTGATAATGAGTGATGTTGAGCATCTTTTCATGTGTTTGTTAGCCATCTGTATGTCTTCTTTGGAGAAATGTCGATTTAGTTCTTTGGCCCATTTTTTGATTGGGTCATTTATTTTTCTGGAGTTGAGGTGTAGGAGTTGCTTGTATATTCTCAAGATTAGTTGTTTGTCAGTAATAATTTGGGCTAGCAAACCAGACTGTGGGATATCTACCACGCGAAAAGCCAGCCCTAACCTAAGACACCACCAGGCCAGCGCACAGAACAAAGGACTGAACAGAGATAGCCGGCTGCAGACCTTCCCCCTCCGGTGACAGGCAGCCAGAGCCGGAAGGGGGCAATCGCAGCCCCAGAGAGACACTATCTATAAAACTGTAAGCAGGCTTCTTTGCTAACTAAAACTTCTTGGGGGTCTGGATGGTCAACAGCTGCCTGAGAAGGTGCGCCGGTTTTACACCCAGATAACCGAGTGGCGGGGAGGCGATAAGTCGCAGCATTGGCGCCCGCCAAACACCTCATCATCTGAGCTGCTCGGATCTGGGAAGAACACAAAACGCAGGCCCAACCGAGTCTGCGCCTCTGAGGACTACCCGAGTGCCTGAACCTGAGCGGCTTGGGCCTGGGAGCTCAGCCCAGGGCCGGCCTCTGATTGTTCCCGGCGGAACAACCTAGAGCCCAAGCAGTGTGGGCAGGGAGGCTACACGCGCCGTGAGCGGGGGCAGACCCAGTGTGGCTGAGGCACTGCCAGCGCACGCCAGTGTTATCTGTTTGCAGCATCCCTCCCTCCCTCCCCACAGCGCGGCTGAACAAGTGAGCCTAAATTAAAAAAAAAAAAAAAAATAGTGTCCTTAACCATCCCCTTTGTGTCAGGGCGGGAACCAGACACTGAAGAGACCAGCAAACAGAAGAAGCTATAACAGAGGGAAATGCCTTGGAAGCTACAGGCCATAGATTAAAACCCTGTGGTTACTACGGATTACATAGGAAGGGGCCTATAGATCTTGAGAAATATAAGTCGGACTAAGGAACTGCCAAAAATGAACTGAACCCACAATACTCACAACAAAACCAGAAAAAGACCTAGATATACTTTTACTATTTTTACGATCAATCTTTCTTTCTTTTTTTTTTAATTAAAAAAATTTTTTTAAGTCCTCTATTGTCCTTTAATTTTCACTTTTATAACTATTACTTTGCACACACACAAAAAAGACCCTTTTTTTTTCTTCTTCAGCAAACTTCATATATATATTTTATAATTTCTTGACCGTGTTTTTTTTTTTTTTCTTTTTTCTTTGTCTTCTTTTCTTTAACATTGTATTTTTGAAATTCCAAATTCTACTCTAGATTTTTAATTTTAGCCTTTTGATATATGTTATCAATTTTGTACCTATAGTTTTTTTCATAATTTCTGTGACTTTTTTTCCCTCTGTTTCTTTCTCTTCTTCTTTTATATAACATCGTATATCTGCAATTCCAAAATCTACTCAAGATTTTTAATTTATGCTTTTTGGTATTTGATATCAATTTTGTACCTGTATTTTCTTTATAATTTTTGCGACATTGTTTTTGTTGGTTTGTTTGTTTTCTCTCTTTATTTTTCTTCTTCTTCTTTTTTTTTTTTAACGTTTTATTTTTGAAATTCCAAACTCTACTCTAGATTTTTAATTTTTACTTTTTGGTATTAGTTATCAATTTTGTACCTGTAGTTTCTTTATAATTTTCACGACCTTGTTTGTTTTTCTTTGTTCATTTTTTCTCTCTTTCTTTTCCTTCTTCTTTTCATTAACATCGCATTTTTGAAATTCCAAACTCTACTCTAGATTTCTAATTTTTGCTTTTATGTATTTGTTACCAATTTTGTACCTTTAAGAACCCAATCTTCAGGACCCATTTTTCACTAGTGTACGAGATTACTGGCTTGACTGCTCTCTCTCCCTTTGGACTCTCCATTTCCTCCACCAGGTCACCTGTATCTCCTCCCTAACCCCTCTCTACTCTACCCAATTCTGTGAATTTCTGTGTGTTCCAGACGGTGGAGAACACTTAAGGAACTGATTACTGGCTGGATCTGTCTCCCTCCTTTTCATTTCCCCCCTTTTATCCTTCTGGCCACCTCTGTCTCCTGCCTCCTTCTTCTCTTCCCTGTATAACTCCATGAACATCTCTGAGCGGTCCAGTTGTGGAGTGCACATAAGGAAGTGACTACTGGCTAGCCCACTCTCTCCACTATTGATTCCACCTCATCTCATTTGGGTCACCTCTAACTCCCTCCTCCCTCTTCTCTTCTCCATGTAACACTGTGAACCTCTCTGAGTGACCCTCACAGTAGAGAAACTTTTCATCTTTAAGGTAGATGTTTTATCAGTGGTGCTGTATAGAAGGAGAAGTTTTGAAACTACTGTAAAATCAAGACCGATAACTGGAAGTAGGAGGCTTAAGACTTATTTCTGTTTCTTTTACTGAACCTCAGCTCTTGCAGACATTGTCTGGCATCATTTGTACCTAAGATACAGTCTCCTGATGATAGAGTCAAACTTTTTTCTTTAATTATGGTCTGAATTATTATTTTTCCCAACCAACATTTATTTATGTTTGATGTTGAATCACTTTGTCTTTCTGTAATCAAGTTATCTATACTGAGCAAGAGTCTCTAGGGACTTTTGCATTGAAAATGTGATTATGTAGTTAGTCAATATTGTAAAGAATACTGATGTCAAATTTTTGCTCCTAGTCATTTCTTCAATTAAGTGTGACTTAACGAATCTCTCTCAATATTGACTATAAGCTCACATGCAAATAAAATGATTAATTAAACTTAACAGTCTTGGTTTGCCCTAGCGTTCATATACTGTCTAGCTTTTGGTTCAAAGATATAAAGCTTAAGGTCAAAGAGTTTATGGGGTTCAGATAACAGCTGGACAAAGAAAGGAACTATATTTCTCTCATGTTTTGTTTCTTTTATTGTGAATTTTTTCAACTCCAACATTACCCCTGCAATTTAGTATGGGTAAATTGGTTTTAAAATATGTTATAGAAGATTTTTGTAAGATCATCATCAAATGATGAAATCAATAATAAATTAAAAATAAATTTAAGATGTTTAAAAGCAAAACATATTTGCGTTATAGATATTGATAATCAAAATATGTAAAACTGATAAAGAAGAATTTACTTGTCAGAAGATTGCATGTTGGTAATGTCCAGTGGTCATGTATGGATGCGAGAGCTGGACTATAAAGAAAGATGAGTGCCAAATAATTGATGCTTTTGAACTGTGGTGTTGGAGAAGACTCTTGAGCTTCCCTTGGACTGCAAGGAGATCCAACCAGTCCATCCTGAAGGAAATCAGCCCTGGGTGTTCTTTGGAAGGAATGATGCTAAAGCTGAAACTCCAATACTTTGGCCACCTCATGCAAAGAGTTGACTCATTGGAAAAGACTCTGATGCTGGGAGGGATTGGGGTCAGGAGGAGAAGGGGACGACAGAGGATGAGATGGCTGGATGGCATCACTGACTCGATGGACATGAGTTTTAGTGAACTCCGGGAGATGGTGATGGACAGGGAGGCCTGGCGTGCTGCAATTCATGGGGTTGCAAAGAGCTGGACACGACTGAGTGACTGAACTGAACTGAACTGAACTGAAGGACATACTATATAGCACAGGGAACTCTACTCATACTCTGTAAAAACCTATATGGGAAAAATATATAAGAAAAAGAGTGCATTTATGTATAATTGATTCATTTTGCTGTACACCTGAAACTAACACATTATAAATCAACTGTATACTCCAATAATATTTTAAAATTCAAAACAATAAAAAAGTTCATATTGCAATTATTGCCATTTGTTGAAAAATTGGGGGAAAGTGAGCTTTCTGATACAACATTTTATAAATAGTTCTCAAGTGATGAGTTAAAAAAGAGAAGTGTTAGTAAAAATATTTATGAAGTCAGGACACAGACTTTGAGGCAGTCGAGCTTTATTAATTTATAAGGAAATATTGTTTCCACTATTATAGATTTAAAAGAGAAAAAAATGTTCTTATTCTCCTTTTGACTATATTCTCTTGCATAGAAAAGTCACATATATGCATATAAACATTTATTTTGAATAGTTTTATTTACAGAGTACAGAAACATTTTCTCTGGTCAAACCATTGTTACATTTATTCTAATGAATTATACATGTTTTTGAAATAAAAATAATTATCAGCTGTAATTTTTAAATGTGTAGCTTATTATTTAAAATGTGACAGGCACATTGGTCCATGTGATCCACAAAATATTCTTATAGTACTCACAAATATTTGTTCTTTCCCCAGTATCACCTGGATAGGCCCACAGAATTTTCACTCAGTAATAATAAGTAGTAAGACAATATTTTGGAAAATATACTATACTTCAGAAACATTATGAAGTGCTTTATAATCTATATATGGGAATATATATTTCAATAAAAAATATAGTCTCTGTATGCCAATTAACATGTATTCAGAAACAAATATATCAACCTCAATTTTTTATTGTTGTTGTTGTCTATATTCTATTCCATGTTAGTCCTAAATAAGACATGTTTTTTACCTTAGACAAATCCTTGTTGTTTATATAAAACCACAAGTGTTTTTCTAGTGTGCATGCATGTATTAAATATGAACTGCTCACAGTGTAGTTATCTGTAGTGTAAATAGTTATTTACAATTTATGTTTGATCACAGTTCTTTTTATATTGAAGGGGATATTGCAACTGTTTAACATTGCTAGTGTTTGAGTACAAAAGATTTCCTGCATTATTCATTCTAATAATATTCCTAAGCAAGCTGGAAATGTTGGGAAAGATGGAAATTGGCTGATAAATATAATGGTCACTTTAGAAGCATGATCAAATCCATCTTCTTGCTGTTCTAATGAATGTGGAAGCCTGCCCAGTGTGATTGGACTAAAAGGTCAGAGGCTTTGTAAAGTACAGATCTTGCAAGGTCACTAACAGCAACTAGAATACAGATTTAAAGAAAAAAACAATTCAGAGATGAAATAATGTCTCTGGAATGACTGTAAGCATGTATTAATATGTATGTTTTATGTGTCTGTACATATATACATTTATACGTAAAATAAAAACTAAACTGTTAATAGAATATTGTAATGTCATATTCAGAACTAAGCTTCTATGCATTAGCTTTCATTATGCATAACACAAAAATTGTAAATTAGATGGCTATGTAACATGCAGAAATAGTTTGGCTATAATAGGCTCTTAGGTATTACAAAAGCTTGCATTGCCATTATATAAACCATTCCTTTTAATCAAAGTATGCTCAAAGCATATATCAGTTAAAAAAGAACAGGAGAAACTCTCTGGTACAAATTATTTTGGTGCCCCCTAGAAAAGTACTAGTATTAGACAAACAAATGTGTTAAAGATGTGTTAGTTCAGTTCAGTGGCTCAGTCGTGCCTGACTCTTTGCGACCCCATGAATTGCAGCACGCCAGGCCAAAGACTCATCAAATTAAAAATGAGGAATTGGTAGTTAAACTCTTTTTTAGCCCATGGGATGTGTTCAGTTGTAGAAAATAAAGAACTCATATATATTTCTATTTACTCAGTATAGATTTCATTTACTCCTCAAATGAAATTTGACTTATTATTTAGTCACTTCTTCACTAACATGTAAGGAAAATATAATATATTAATTAAAAGAAGGGTGGAATTTGAAAACATGTCTTATTCTAAATTTTATGACTTAGGAAAAAAAATCATTCGCTGAGAATTTAGCAAGACATATTAGTGATGCTGTCTTATTTAGTCTTAATTTATCCCTCCAGTACATTAATTCTTTAGGAAGCTTGCATTTTTAATTTCCATGATGCTATTTACACTAAGAAAATGAGTAGGTGTTTAATGAAAAGAAGACAGGTCAGTGTTGAACAGTAATTATTTAATTACTAGAATAAGTGCACTTGATAGTTGTTTTCTGCAAATACCATTGAATGGAAATAACATTTTAAATCATGAACAAAACTGGATATACACACTAGAATAATATAATAACTTCTATAAAATAAATTTCTAATATTTCATAATTAAAAATTCAGACAGCATATTCAGAAAATAATTTTGATCCATGAAATCCAATCAGTATGCATTCTTTTATATTTCAGTAAAAAGTGGTTTGTAAATAAAATGATTATTCAATCCCAATTTATATTCCAAATCCTTTTAACTTGTAATGTTTTCAGTTCAGTTGCTCAATTGTGTCTGACTCTTTGTGACCTCACAGGCTGCAGCATGCCAGGCTTCTCTGTCCATCACCAACTCCTGGAGCTTGCTCAAACTGCATATCTCAATGTCTCAGTGCTCAGTCGTGTCTGATTCTGTGACCCCATGGACCTGCCAGGTTCCTCTCTCTATCTATGGAATATTTCAGCCAGAATACTGAAGTAGGTTGCCATTTCCTATTCCAGAGGATCTTCCCAACCCAGAGATCAAACCCCGTATCTCTTGTGTCTTCTGCATTGGCAGGCAGATTCTTTACCCTTGTGCCACCTACAACCAAAATAGAAACACGTATCAAGTGAACACCTATATTTAAATAAGGAAAAATGTATTAAATATATAAGATATGAAAAAGAAGACAGCCTCTTGAACTTTAATTTTATTCATTAATGACCATTTATAACTTACTCTATGCATGAACAACATCTGCATTCAACATCATTTTTATACATGACTAAAACATTTTTCAAAAGTATTGTATCATATATTTAAAATCCAAGCATCTCCCTCAAATATTTGGCAAAATGGATAAAGATAAACATATATTAGGGGACAACTTCATATGCACATCGGCCCTGAAATGATGGGAGGAAGCCAAAGTCATGATATCAGTTTTGAAAATTTTTCTCAGGGGGGAAAAAAAATGCAGATGAAATGTGGTTTAAAAAAAGCATCTCAGACAGAAATGCCATCCAGAGAAGGCAGGGAGACTATATCCTGGCAAAATTGTCACAAAACCCTCAATTTGTAGGGATACAATTTGGAAAATAAAGTTGACTCATGTAAAAGAAAGGAACCCAGTGAAGAGCAGTCATTTTGTCTCAGTGATCACCCTCATTATCGGTGCAGAAAAAGCAACTGGACAGTCAATGGAGACACACCAAAAGAAAAGTCTGGGTAACAGAGTTCCTCTGACTTAATTATTTCAGATTTTACATGCATTTGCAAGGTGGGTGAAATGGGTAGTGTATATAAAGATATGTTATGAAACATCCTGCAAAATAGAATTAAACCTATGGAAAAAATGGTGAAAAAATAACATACATAAGCACTCAATTTGTTGGTGTGGAGATTTTCTTTTAACATTTCACTCAAAGAGTATATTCTAATTTTACATGAAGTCTTGACCATTTTAAAAGGAGAAAACATTCAATTAAATATATATATCCGTTCAGTTCAGTTCAGTCGCTAGGTTGTGTCCAACTCTTTGTGACCCCCTGAATCGCAGCACACCAGGCCTCCCTGTCCATCACCAACTCCTGGAGTTTACCCAAACTCATGTCCATTGAGTCGGTGATGCCATCAAGTCATCTAATCCTCTGTCATCCCCTTCTCCTCCTGCCCCCAATCCCTCCCAGCATCAGGGTCTTTTCCAATGAGTCAACTCTTAGCATGAGGTGGCCAAAGTACTGGAGTTTCAGCTTTAGCATCATTCCTTCCAAAGAACACCCAGGGCTGATCTCCTTTAGAATGGACCGGTTGGATCTCCTTGCAGTCCAAGGGATTCTCAAGCGTCTTCTCCAACACCACAGTTCAAAAGCATCAATTCTTCGGCACTCAGCTTTCTTCACAGTCCAACTCTCACATCCATACATGACCACTGGAAAAACCATACCCTTGACTAGACGGACCTTTGTTGGCAAAGTAATGTCTCTGCTTTTGAATATGCTGTCTAGGTTGGTCATAACTTTCCTTCCAAGGAGCAAGTGTCTTTTAATTTCATGGCTGTAGTCACCATCTGCAGTGATTTTGGAGCCCCCAAAAATAAAGTCTGACACAGTTTTCACTGTTTCCCCATCTATTTGCCATGAAGTGATGGGACCAGACGCCATGATCTTAGTTTTCTGAATGTTGAGCTTTAACAGAGAAGTCCAAGTAATACTTTATTTTATGAATATTCTATCAATAATGTTTTTATTATTTACATTCAAAGGTATATTGAAAGAATAACCTTACATGTCCAGTAAGGGAAAAATCTAATAGCACAAAGATTCTTTTTTAATTAAGAAAGAAAATTAATATGGCATATAATATTATTACTAGTGGAAATTATAAGGAGGTGGTGCCTCAAATCAATAAACAAAAGGATGGATTAATAAATGATTTAAGAAAAATGACTTTTGAAAATGTAAAATGGACTTGATTAATTTCCTTAACCTAATATCAAAATATATTCCAAATGGATTGAATATATAATTATCAAAGTACCCTTAAAATATTAAATTAAATGAGAATAGGCATAATTTGGGTTTCCCAGGTGGTGTAATGGTAAAGAATCCTCCTGCCAATGCAGAAGACACAAGAGATGTAGGTTTGATCTCTGGGCTGGGAAGATCCCCTGGAGTAGGAAATATCAACCCACTCTAGTTCTAGTATTTCCTGGAAAATGCCATGGACAGAGGAGCCTGCTTGGCTACAGTCCAGGCGGTCGTAAAGAGTCTGACACAAGTTAGCATAGCAGCAGCAGCGGCATGCATAATTTAGGATGGGAGAAATTTCTCTGAGAAAAATAACACAGGTAAAATACTTTAAAGGAGATATTGCTCTTTTACGCTAATGAAAGTAATAAATTCTGTTGTCAATAAAGGCAATAAAATTTAAATGATAAATTGAGATATATCGACCTATAGAAATAAGTGTAATTTGATTGCCTTGAATAAACTAAAACTGGACAAATGTCATAAGTGGACATGGCAAAACATATAATACAACTGATTGATTTGAAATTCAATGAGTCAATCAACTCATTATTTGAATCAAATAATATAATTCATTCTCTTGATTTCAAAACAATCAAATGGTTATTTGATAGTTCAAATAATTTATAAATATTAATTAATGCATTTTTACTGTGCAAATGAAAAAACAAAAGCACAAGAACTTCAATTCCATGTATTTAAACAATGGGACATTGAAATGGAGAAGAAAATTACAGATTTTGGTAAGATATTCCTTACTTCATTGGCTTAGAGGAAAAAAAAATTAAACAGCAGCTATTTTTATAAGATAAATAAGATATATCTGGGATGTCCTGCCAAACAATTCTAGAACACTTGTTCACAAATCTCTTCTATCTCTTCGGATTTCTTCATCTCTTGTTCAGTTTTGCAGTTTCCCATTTGTTTCCTCCCAAAATACTGAAAGAAAATATGGTCTTATTTACTCTGAAATACAAATATTCTTTATCTATCCCTACTGAAAATAGCATTAATGTTTCTTTCTGGATGTACAGGCCAGGTTTATTTTTTATCAAAACCACTTTTTTCCTACATTCTTGAGAGTTTAGTATCTCCTTCTGTAAAATTAATGGGATCTACTAAGTTAATTTTCTTTTTTTTAATTTAATTTAATTTTATTTTTTTAACTTTACAATATTGTATTGGTTTTGCCATATATCAACATGCATCTGCCACAGGTATACACGTGTTCTCCATCCTGAACCCTCCTCCCTCCTCCTTCCCCGTACCATCCCTCTGGGTCGTCCCAGTGCACCACCCCCAAGTATCCAGTATCCTGCATTGAACCTGGACTGGTGACTCATTTCATATATGATATTATACATGTTTCAATGCCATTCTCCCAAATCATCCCACCCTCTCCCTCTCCCACAGAGTCCAAAAGACTGTTCTATACATAGTAAACACTCTTTTTATAAAGTCAAAATCCACAAAATTATGTAAATACTGGAAATAACTAGTGAGGAAAGAGGGAACCTAAATAACAGAAGGTCCTAAAGTGCTTCTAAAACTGTAAGTTTAGGATGGACATGAAACTCAGGCAGAGTATATAAAAACAGAATTGTTTGCTGGAATCTCTGATAAATGTAGTTGAGACTTTAAATCTCTTTCTCCTTACACCACATTATATCACTTGCTCTGCTCAAATACTGTTTCTAAACATCTCCCTAACTGGTGTGTTCAAGAGTTGTAGCATTTTATCATTAATCGCTATTTGATTGCACAGCTGTGAAAGACACTGTAGTTGCTCACTATTGGTCTTAAAATTTTTTAAGTTATAATATATTTTTAATGGAAAAAAAAAAACTTAAAGTGGTAATTTTCATTTCTAAAGTGAAAGTCTCTCAGTCATGTCCAACTCTTTGTGACCCCATGGACTATACAGTCCATGAAATTCTCCAGGCCAGAATACTGGAGTGGGCAGCCTTTCCTTTCTCCAAGGAATCTTCCCCACTGAGGGATCAAACCCAGGTCTCCTGCTTTGCAGGCAGATTCTTTATCAGCTGAGTCACAAGGAAAGTCATTTATAAGTTGGGGATTAACACACTTTTTTCCTGAAAAACTAATTTTTGTAATTTCACATTGAAATGCTTGCTCTGCCGTGTCTTCTATAAATTGGGGGTGGGGGGTATATTTCACCAATATTGTGAATTAGTGTGTAATATCTTCTTGAATGTTTTCATTTAAAAACATTGTCTCTATATTTCTTTTCTTTACATATTAATGCAAAAGTAAAAATTGTGTTTATGGTGAAAATTGATGTTATGTGAGAGTCCCTTAATCTTTAATGATCTGTAATTTAGGGATTTTAGAAATTTACCTGGAGGAAGTGACATTTGTAAGGAAACATGTTTAGTTTAAATGAATGAAAACATCTATCCAAACATGTTTAATTATGCTTTATGTTCTTATTGGTAGAAGAGACATTGAAATATTATTGTTTGGAGGAAAAATAAGGACTCTCATCTGTTCTTTCTTGCTGCAAGGATCATGATGTTGCATACAGTAGAGGGATTCAGTTTAGCATAGGGGCACATATTAGCTCCAAAATCCCCATTTATTTCAATTCCCACATCTCATTTCAAATTAGTAGCATAAATTAGAAGATCAAGCTTTTTAAATTTACTAACAACAAATCTAGGGACTTGAGTCTTTATTATAACTCCAAATATGCAATAGTAAAATGCCTGCTAATATTAAATATCACCCTTTATGGTTAACTCATGAACAGTTTTTCATCAGATACAGTAATTTTGGCAGTCAAACACAATTTTTACAATAGGAAAGTTATATGTTTCACATTATTGTGTTTAATTGGCATATGATTTTTTGTCAAAAAACAAAAGTGCAGTTCAAAAGACAAGCCTTTACTTAGGATCAAATGCCGGGGTCCAGCCCCGGCTGATCCAGGGAGTTCGAAGCGGGGACAGCGTTGGCGAGGATCAGGAAACAATAGCTTCAATTAGATATTAATTAGAGATATAAAGAGTAATAGAATGAGGATAGCTCAGTAGGAAAATTCAGTGGAGAAAAGAGGCTGAGTAGCTTGGTTTACACAGGAGACCAATAAAACTTCAAGACAAGAAGCTTGCACCACTTATGGAGGCCGCAGGCGTCCTTCCATTCTCCTGAAGGAGAGGAGACACTGAGGCCTCCCCGGTCGGATCTTAGAAGCCCAGGCAAAATTAGTAAGCATGGCGGGCTCCGCGCTCCAGATGGAGACTCAGCCAGAGTTTGAGAGAGAGAGAGACATGGGGAGACCAGTCTTTCGAGGAACTGATCCCAATTCTTTATTTTCCATGGTCTACTTTTATACACTGAGATGTTATGCAAAAGTCACGTGGGGTCAGCAGTCCTGACTTTTATCAGTCAGGTGCTTCATACAAATGTATACAAAGGTCTTAGGGGAGTTACATCATCTTCTGGCCAGGGGGCCTGCTGACAATTTATGACCCTCTCCTTGTGACAGCGGTCAGTCAACCAGGACACTTATTTCTCCAGGGGTGATTATTCTTAAAACAGACGCCACCCAAATAAAGTTACATTCCTATAGGGTGAGGGTGTAGTGGATTTTAGTTAAGGAAAGAATTTACTTAGCCTAAGGTCTAACGTGATTAATATCAAAGGTTAATACTTATTTCTTCTATATATTCATTAATATGTGTAAGGGCAGGCTTAGCAACAAACATTGGCTCAACAAATGAAAAACCCTTCACCAATACAATTTCTAATCAGCCCACGATACCTATACTAATGGTTTTCTAACTTTTCTAAGGAACCTGTTTTTAGAAGGTTTAAAGCATCTCATGCCTCTCACAGTTGGGAGGCTGTGAGCAATCACATGTGGCCAGGCAAGCCTGTCAGGCAGGCTAGAGAACCTTCAGAGGAGTTTGTAGGTTAAAACACTCCTATCACACCCAGGAATTATTATTAACTGGAGCTCTAAGTTAACTCCTTCTCCAAAAGAGGTGGTGGGGAACAGCCCCCCCAAAAAGTCAGAGGTGTAGGTGAGAGCACAAAGTAGTAAAGTTAGGCAGGCTCTGGTTATGGGGGTAGATGCTCGAGGATTTCCAGGGGGACTCCTGAGGCTCGATCCCGCCTTTGCATATGTCAAGCCTCCTTCCTCATAACCTTTGCCACGGGCGGAGTGCCTCACGCTGGCCCCCAACAATCAAAGAATTGCATTTCAGGATACACAGATATTCAAATGGAAACCCAAACTCAAGCTTCTTCATTATAATAGAGGGGCTGAGGGTGGGAAAAACAGAGGAAGATGAAGTATCAATAAGTTGTTTTCTAAGAAAAATAAATTGGTGCAAGATAAGGTGATCCATCTAGTAAAGTGTTCATTGCTAAAAAATGAGATAAAGCTAGATTTATACTTCATTGACTGGTCAGGTGAGGTGGTCACTAGGTAAAAGTTCATTTGGTCCAGTTCAGAGGTGCAGTTCCTCTGAAGTGGCTGCTATAGCTCTATTCTGAATGGCTCTACTCATGTCATTTTTCACATTTGCTTTTAATTTATGTATTTTTTAATGTTTCATATATTTCATATTTCCTTTAAACATTAGACAAATAGGATTATAAAGTAATTACATCTACTTATGCTTTCACTTAATTCTTATAAGTATTGAAAACTGACCTATGGGGAAAAGAAAAAGGATAAATTTTTCAGTTAATTTCTGTCCATTTTCATAAGGGAAACAAAGAGATTTTTCAAAAGAATGAATTATTTCTTTATTTTACCAACAACTTGTAAATAATTGTTGGAGTATTAATAGTTTTGTAGGCAACTTTATCTTAGACTGTTATGGCTTTCCTTTCACTAGATTAACATTTTTGTTAAATTTTAGATTTGAAAGAACTAGATTAACATTTCTGCTTATATGGTAATAGCATCATTAGAATACAAGTATCCACATGAAGCTCAACATTCAGAAAACTAAGATCATGACATCTGGTCCCATCACTTCATGGCAAATAGATAGGGAAAGAGTGGAAACAGTGGCAGATTTATTTTCGGGGGCTCCAAAATCACTGCTGATGGTGACTGCAGCCATGAAATTAAAAAAATTGCTTGCTCCTTGGAAGAAAAGTTATGATCAACCTAGACAGCATATTACAAAGCAGAGACATTAGCTTGCCAACAAAGGTCTGTCTAGTCAAGGCTATGGTTTTTTCAGTGGTCATGTATAGATGTGAAAGTTGGACTCTAAAGAAAGCTGAGCACTTAAGAATTGATGCTTTTGAACTGTGGTGTTGGAAAAGACTCTTGAGAGTCCCTTGGACTTCAAGGAGATCCAACCAATCCATTGTAAAGGAAATCAGCCCTGAATATTCTTTGGAAGGACTGATGCTGAAGCTGAAACTCCAATACTTTGGCCACCTGATGTGAAGAACTGATTCGTTGGAAAACGCCCTGATGCTGGGAAAGATTGAAGGTGGGAGGAGAAGGGGACATCAGAGATGGTTGGATGGCATCACTGACTCAATGGACATGGGTTTGAATAAATTCTGGGAGTTGGTGATGGACAGGGAGGCCTGGCGTGTAGCAGTCCATAGGGTTGCAAACAGTCAGACACGACTGAGTGACTGAACTGAACTGAACCCACATATAGTGACAGTACAATCCCAACAGTGCATTTGAGATGCAAAGGAGTCTTGTCAACTTCTTCCCAATTTTAGCAGCTCTGCTTCCATTCTATTTTTTTTTTTTTTTTAATTTAAAGAAATCGCCTGCCAATGCAAGAGGCGTAAGAGATCAAGTTCAATTCCTGGGTCCAGAAGATCCTCTGGAGCAGGAAATGGCAACCCATTCCAGTATTCTTGCCTGGAAAATTCCATGGACAGAGAAGCCAGGCAGGCTACAGTCCATGGGGCTGCAGAGTTAAGAGTCAGACATGACTGAGCAACTGAGCACAACAAGTTGATTTACAATATTTTAGTAGCTTCAGGAGTACAGCATAGTGACTATTTTTATAGATTATACTCCATTTAAAGTTATTACAAAGTGAAGTGAAAGTCGCTCAGTTGTGTCCAACTCTTTGCAACCCCATGGACTATACAGTCCATGGAATTCTCCTGGCAAGAATACTGGAGTGGGTAGCCTTTCCTTTCTCCAAGGGATCTTCTGAACCCAGGAATCGAACCCAGGTCTCCTGCATTGCAGGCAGATTCTTTACCAGCTGAGCCACAAGGAAAGCCCGTATTTCCCTGTGCTGTGCAATATTTCCTTGTTGCTTATTTATTTCATACATACTAGTTTGTAGCTCTCTCTCTCTATTTTTGGGCCCCACTATGCAGCATGTGGAACTTTCCTGCCTAGTGAAGGACTCTGTCCCCCCTGCACCAGAAGCATGGAGTCTTAACTCCCAGTAGTTTGTGTTTCTTAATTCCATATCCTCATTTCACCTTTCTCCCCTCCTTTCTCTCCACTAGTAACCACTAGCTTATTCTCTGTATCTGTGAGTCTGTGTCTGTTTTGTTATATACAGGACATTTGTTTTACTTTCTAGAGTTCACCTATAAATGATAACATAGATTCTTGATGAGTAACATTGACAATAACTTTCAATAGTTCATAAAATGCTTGGCAAACTCAGGTTTACACCCTCCTATTATATTGCAACCTGATTGCTTCCTCTAAATTCCACTAAAATGACAATATGCTAACAACCCAAAATAATTTTTTCTCAGAGTTATGCATGAGAGTCAAGGCAAATTCTAGAGACATTTACCAATGCAAAGGGTATTCTGAGTATAATCACATGGGTGCATTATAAAGGAGAGTTTTAATCTCTCTATATATATGTAAAATATGTATTTTGTTTTCATGGTCATTGGGGAAAAGTTGCCACATTTGCCTCAGCTTATACTATGTGATTAATGTAATATTTTTATTACAGAAGATAAGAAGCAGATAGCCATAAACTGACAGATAGCTAAATAATTTGTATAGGGCATGAATCCAGCCAATAGAAAACTAACAAACAAAAGGCAAAACACTATTCATAAGAATTATTTCATATTTTAAGAACTTACTGTTTATAAGAAATATCATTGACTTGATAATAGTTTTTACTAGCTCTATTAACATGAAGTGTGACGAAGATAATGTTAAGAGAGTAAACCAATTATAAATAAATGTTGATTGTACAATATCTTCCAATTCTTGAGAAATTAATAAGTGAAAAATTTGTATATAAGAGGCAATCTGTTACCCCAAAATAAATATAAGGGCTTAGCAAAATATTTGTAAAAAAAAAAAAAATCCATCTGTCACTCAAAGAAAGACTGAAGTAGATATTAGTTTGAATGTGAGAACACAATGAAGTATGTTAATAATAAATGAATGATAATAAGTAATAAACTTATTTCCCTTTGGCAGACACTTTTTTTTACTATAATCGTTACTAACAATAACTAGTAAATACTACTCTAAATGTGGCCTCATTTCAGTTCAGTTCAGTCTCTCAGTCGTGTCCAACTCTTCGCGACCCCAAGAATCACAGCACGCCAGGCCTCCCTGTCCATCACCAACTCCCGGGGTTCACCCAGACCCATATCCATCGAGTCAGTGATGCCATCCAGCCATCTCATCCTCTGTCGTCCGCTTCTCCTCCTGCCCCTAATCCCTCCCAGCATCAGAGTCTTTTCCAATGAGTCAACTCTTCGCATGAGGTGGCCAAAGTACTGGAGTTTCAGCTTCAGCATCATTCCCTCCAAAGAAATCCCTGGGCTGATCTCCTTCAGAATGGACTGGTTGGATCTCCTTGCAGTCCAAGGGACTCTCAAGAGTCTTCTCCAACACCACAGTTCAAAAGCATCAATTCTTTGGCACTCAGCCTTCTTCACAGTCCAACTCTCACATCCATACATGACCACTGGAAAAACCATAGCCTTGACTAGACGGACCTTTGTTGGCAAAGTAATGTCTCTGCTTTTCAATATGCTATCTAGGTTGGCCATAACTTTCCTTCCAAAGAGTAAGTGTCTTTTAATTTCATGGCTGCAGTCACCATCTGTAGTGATTTTGGAGCCCAGAAAGATAAAGTCTGACACTGTTTCCACTGTTTCCCCATCTAGTTCCCATGAAGTGATGGGACCGGATGTCATGATCTTCATTTTCTGAATGTTGAGCTTTAAGCCAACTTTTTCACTCTCCTCTTTCACTTTCATCAAGAGGCTTTTTAGCTCCTCCTCACTTTCTGCCATAAGGGTGGTGTCATCTGCATATCTGAGGTTAGTTGTTAATAAAAACAAGACAATGAGAATTATAAACCTAGACTTTGAACTCGAGACAATTTGATACACAAGGAAGTCACTTCCATTTTCTCAATAAACTAGACTGCAGATCTCCAAAACTAGTGCAATGTGGCCTAATGTACTGTGTGACCTCTCTGAGGCTGTTGTTAATGTTAAATAAGAAAGATAAACATGCTTTACAATGTAAAAATATTATCCAAATAATGTTTTATCATATAATTATACCATTAAAAAAAGAAACAATAATATATACTTTATCAACTTCAGTTCAGTTCATTTCAGTTCAGTCGCTCAGTCATGTCCAACTCTTTGCAACCCCATGAATCGCAGCACGCCAGGCCTTCCTGTCCATCACCAACTCCCGGAGTCCACCCAAACTCATGTCCATCGAGTCGGTGATGCCATCCAGCCATCTCATCCTCTGTCATCCCCTTGTCCTCCTGCCTCCAATCCCTCCAGCATCAGGGATTGAGTCAGCTCTTTTCATCAGGTGGCCAAAGTATTGGAGTTTCAGCTTCAGCATCAGTACTTCCAATGAACACCCAGGACTGACCTTCTTTAGGATGGACAGGTTGGATCTCCTTGCAGTCCACAAAGTTATTGAAACATAAAAAGGAGGCAGTACTTGTGAAATTTCTAGCATAATGACTCATATAATAAGTATTCTATAAGCATTCTAAGCACATATGTTTGTGATTTTGTTGTGAATTTAAATGTAGAACAAATTCCTATATTGGGCTATTTGATCTGTAAGTGCACTTCTAGATAAAAGCAAATAATTATTATTTCTTTTTGAAAAGTGTTTTACAGTGTTATAATACTTAATTGCTTAAGTTTTTAGTTATTATTACCATGCCATTCATTTTGAAAGAAAATAAAATAAATTATACAATTATTAAATAATATATTAACTTTGCATAAACAAAATACTGTTTACTTAATATTTGTAAAGTTGAAATACTTCTTGAGCTTCATATTGATAACTTTTCAAATTTTAGTCCAAATATTTTTAAGTTTCAGGCTGTTAGAAGACATATTGTTTAATGCTACATTCTAAATTGCAATTAATTTTTCTACCCCTTTGAGCATATTTAAGTCTGAATTTCTTACTTTAATTAAACTTAATAATTCAAATAATAAATGAAACTCTGTAACCTCAGCTAATTAAAAAATGAGTGGGCTGATTACTGAATCTGATGACAGACTTAAAAGTGTTGAGCTCCATATTCAATTTATATTTATTTTAAAATATCTTTAAAGATAACATCCTTATGAATCTTAACTAAAAGGGGAAATCTCACTTTTGGGGTAGGAGTATGTGTGTATGTCTGTGTGTTAAGCAAAGTTAGAGTATTTTCTTAGGTTTTCTCCTTGAGATACATTACTTTCAAGGATCCCCAGTAAAAATGTTCTCAAATACATTCTACTCTTCTTGATCAAAATGTGTAAGTTTCAGTCTTGATAAAGCATCATTGATTAAAATTTGGTTTCAATAATAAAATCAAATTTGATTAAGTTAGGACTTTTGGATTTGACAAATCTTAACTGAATTAAATGAATATATATGGAGGAGGAAGATGTCAGGAAAATATCTCTGTTGCTTGTGTTCTTAATTTCAGTGTTATTATAGTAGTTTGTGCAAATATGAATGTCTCTGAGAAAGTGTTCTCTAAAGAATATATATAAAGAGAGAGAGGTAATTATTATAGTTCCGGTAATATAAAACTATTACATAATACAAAAGCATTTGCCTCTTAACATTCTTAATAAGCAAAGCAATACATGTGAATTATTTCAAATTTCAAAAGCAACCTACAACAACTTTAAATTTTTGCTTCCAATTACCACAGTGAAATAAAAGAGAAAAAAATGTTAGATTTCTTCCTTCAGTTCAGTAAATAGCCTAGGGGAAATTGTTCTCCATAAAAGTAAACATTACTTAATTTTTTTTTTTTTTTACTGATCTTTAATTAGAAACATATCAATTTAGTTCTTTTAAAAATATTGGAATATTTTGATTCACAGTTTTGTGTAAATTTCAGATCAATTGAAGTGATTCAGTAATACGTATACATATATTCATTCTTTTTCAGATTATTTTTCCATATAGGTTATTACAGAATATTTAGTACAGTTCCCTGTACTATATACTAGGTTCTTGTTGGTTATCTGTTTTATATATAGTAGTGTCTGTGTGTTAATCCCAAGCTCCTATTTTATTCCTTCTTCTCCAGTTTAGCTACTTCTATTTTTTGTTTGTTTGTTTCTGTCTTAGATTAAAATAATTTAATACAAATTTGTCTGTAAATGACCAAGTACACTCAAAGACTCCCTGAAAATTTTAAAAATTCTTTTGTTCCATTATGTTTCCAGTTCCTTTTCATAATAGTAATTAGATCAGAGGGAGAAATATCAATGCACTATATCTTGCCTTGGAGAGGGCAACGGCACCCCACTCAGTACTCTTGCCTGGAAAATCCAATGGACGGAGGAGCCTGGTAGGCTGCAGTCCATGGGGTCGCTAAGAGTCGGACACAACTGAGCGACTTCACTTTCACTTTTCACTTTCATGGACTGGAGAAGGAAATGGCAACCCACTCCGGTGTTCTTGCCTGGAGAATCCCAGGGACGGGGGAGCCTGGTGGGCTGCCGTCTATGGGGTCGCACAGAGTCGGACACTACTGAAGCGACTTAGCAGCAGCAGCATATCTTGCCTAGAAAATTCCATGGATAGAGGAGCCTGGTAGGCTAGGGTCCATGAGGTGGCAAAGAGTCCAACATGACTGAGCAACAATTTCACTTTCACTTTCATACCTATTTGTAGAACTACTATAGGTCTTACTAAGCTCAATTATTTACCACTTTTACATTTTGATGACTGTTCAAATCGGATTATAAATGCAAGTCTGGATATATTTTCCTATGTCTACCACAGTTACCTTGTGATCACCAGTAATACTTGATTCATGTCTTACAGGCTTTTCTTATTTATTGGGATAATATTAATGGATAGCCAAATATCAGCTCTTTATTTTTATAATCAGTGAAAGACATTCAGTCCTTAGTAGTAATCTGGCAACTGTTTTACATGCTCTACTGAAAAAGAAAAGAGAAAAATTAAATGACCTGAAAAAATTTGTATGCTCTATTAGTTTAAAGAATCATTAATAAAGCAGTTGAACAGGAGATCACTGAAGCTCATTTTAAAAAATAGGAAAATAAAATTTTATCCAGACTGATTAAATTATTAATGGGTATCTCAATATTAGTTTTTTAAATGTTACATAGCACTTTCCAAAATTTTTCACATTTATTTTCTCAATTGGAAATTCTGGACTCTCTTGATTCACTATCTTGATATAGCTAAAAACAGATGATATTATTAGTGTAGAGATTAAAAAAACTAAGAAGATATGTTTAAGATTACTAAATAGTATCTAACAAAGAAAAACTCATTTTAAATTTCTAGACCTAAAATCTAATGTTTTCTGAAATATGCACATAGCAATTAAAGTTATCCTCAAGGCATTAATAAAATGTAAAGTCTTCCTTTGTTACACTAAGAGATAATATGAATTATCCATAATACCTAAAGGTACAATTTAAACATGGAGGCAGGATCTCATCTTGTGGCATTATTTTTGTGTGACCCCCTATCTAGTTTCCAGTGTTTAGCTTTCCACATGCAAAATAGTTCAACATTTTGAGTAAAATTAGACACAATCAATCTGTTATGCCCTTACTCATTCTTCATGAATTTGTATTTGTACTAAATGCCAGTGAAAGAGAAATCTTTAAAACAAAGAGCACAGTTTCCCTCTTCTAAATCTTTATCCTTATAAAATAATTGAAAGCAGTGGAAATTTATATTTAGGAGGATTGTAGATAAATATTGAATGGAAATCAGTTGGATGATGTTAGTGTCTAGTGGTAAACAATTATAATATCTTCATATAATCATCCCCAATTTACAGACAGCTTTGGAATGTATTAAAATCTTTCTCTATGGAACTATCTTCCTGCTTCTCCACGTTTTCTCTTAGTAATTTATCATTCTCATACTTTAATCATTTAACAGTAAAATTGTTTGATGTATAATTCTGCCTCACTTCTGTCTTCATGTAAGTTCATCTCAGTTACTTTCACTGAATTTTTGAAAATATGCATTACTAGTTTATATTTATTGTCTTGGTCTTATTATAGTGAACTAATAATTTTAGCCATTTATTGTTAAATTTTTCTATAATACCACAATAGTGTATTCTTACCATGAAGGGGAAATCAGTTATTTCACTAAATTTTCCTTTGCAGATTTATGGAGTGGGTTGTAATTTTGCAGAAATGAAGTTAATAAATTGGTGTCCAAAAGAAATAGCCTGTCATTGTGACTGTATATGCTTTCAAATTGCAGTGATCAAAGTGAACAATATTTTTGCCTTTAAAAATAGTATAATTCATTTCATATCCTATTTTAAAATTTTTCATATTTTAGAGACAACCAATATACTCGTTTGGATTTTATTACTATTGTTTTACATACTAATTATTAATCATACAGAGTTAAATTACATTGTCTGAGAGTCTGAGAACTCTCCAAAGAGGAAAACTTAATGTCATTGGATTTTCATATTTGAATTCAATTCTATGATAAATGCAATAAGCATTTATTTTCGTGAACAAACATGACTGAGAGTTCACTATGTGCAAGTAGCATACTAGACACTTAAGGTTAGAGCCAACAAATTAGAGAGATAAACTGCATTTAGCCAGTTTAAAATATAAGAGAGTTGATATATGAAAGTAAGTGAAATTGAGGGTCTTCAGTCGTGTCTGACTGTTTGCTACCTACGGACTATACAGTCCATGGAATTCTCCAGACCAGAATACTGGAGTGGGCATCCTTTCCCTTCTCCAAGGAATCTTCCCTTTCCAGGGATTGAACCCAGGTCTCCTGCTTTGCAGGCAGATTCTTTACCAACTGAGCCTCAAGGGAAGTCCAAGAATACTGGAGTGAGTAGCCTATCCCTTCTCGAGTGAATTTTTATGACCCAGGAATCAAACCAGGGTTTCTTGCATTGCAGGCAGATTCTTTACCAACTGAGCTATCAGTAAATTTCAACGTAATTGTAACAGTTTTAGCTCATCTTAAGTAAAAGTTAATGAAGTTGAGTTCACAAAATTTTTCTGAAAATGTATGAAAACAATATTAGAGATTAGTCCTAAAAGTAAGAAACTTTAAGTATCTGCTTGTCAACCTGAGGAATTTTCAGAAGTAATAACAGGAATCTATGTCAGCTCACCAGGGGAAAATATTAGTATGCAATTTCTGTTAACTAATGCAGTTCTTGTGAGGACCACCTCCTAGAAAGGATAAAACTGAGAAAGAAAATATGCTTCTATTTTCTTTCCAAATCAGTCAGGACTAGTTCACTCTCAAATTTGGTACATTTATATCTTTTTACTTAAACCAAAATTTTAAGCTATGTTTCCATCTATTTTAGTGAATATTATGGCTAAACTGACTTAAGGGAATGTGTTATTTATGAAGAAATAGTGTGAAGAAGAAAACGTTGAGTTTATTAGAGTCATGGATAGGACTTACTGGCTAAAAAAATTATTCAAAGTTCTTTACAAAACATTGTTTTGCATGTTTTGTGAATATCCTCAAACAGATTATACTGACCATAATTAACATAATCTGTTAACAATCTGTTTCTTATGAGAGACAAAAATATTCCCTCTTAAGTCAATAGAATGTTTAAAATTTAGGGCTACAAAATATCAAGTAGAAGGATAGAAACTATATATACCAATAAGGCTTCTGACTTAAAAGCAATGAAATCTCTAGCAGCTATCAGGAGCCCAAAAAATGAAAACAAGAGCAATTTAAATTGCATGTGCTTCCCACTTACAAAAGTATGGATTATTTAGTTACCTTCTCATTTAAATATGAAAACCCAGGAAAAAATTGTCATAAAGCAGCTACTTAGATATTCCACAACACAAGAAACAAAAAGCATAATACTAAGAATGAAAAGGAAAATATATTTTAGGTGAAGAAAATAAGAATACATAGAAGTTAATTTTAGAAAGCACTACTTTTTGATCAATAATATGATTAGCAAAACATTCACTTCTTAGAGAGACATAGGGTGAAACGTAAAGAAATAGCAAGAGAAAAAGAGTTAATGGAGACAACAAATTTCCTGGATGAAAAAACAAAAAATTTAAATCGACTTATATTTACCTCCATGTACATCAAGATGAAAGTTTTTAATTTTAATTTTAGAAAATGAATTTTGTACCCCTTGGGACAATATAAACTGTAACACTTTATGCACTAAATAGAATAAGCCCCATGCTTCTCCAGTGGGTAGCCTATTCCTTTCTCCAGGGGATCTTCCCCACACAGGGATCAAACCAGGTCTTCCACACTACAGGCAATCTGAGCCACCAGGGAAGCCTAGTATTCAGTTCAGTTCATTTCAGTCATTCAGTCGTATCTGACTATTTGCCACCCCATGGACTGCAAGATGCCAGGCTTCCCTGTCCATCATCAACTCCTGGAGCTTGCTCAAACTTATGTCCATTGAGGCGGTGATGCCATCCAACCATCTCATCCTCTGTCGTCCCCTTCTCCTCTTGCGTTTAATCTTTCCCAGCATCAGGGTCTTTTCCAAAGATTCAGTTCTTTGCATCAGGTGGCCAAAGTATTGGAGTTTCAGCTTCAGCATCAGTCCTTCCAATGAGTATTCAGGTGTAAGTTATGTAAGTTATATAAGTGAAGTGACAATATACAGCCTAGATGTACTCCTTTCCCAACTTGGAACCAGTCTGTTGTTCCATGTCCAGTTCTAGCTGTTGCTTCTTGACATGCATACAGATTTCTCAGGAGGCAGGTCAGGTAGTTTTGTATTCCCATCTCTTAAGAATTTTCCAGTTTGTTGTGATCTACACAGTCAAAGTCTTTGGCATAATCAATAAAGCAGAAATATAGCTACTAATATAATTAAGCACCATATCAAGAATTTTGGAGAAAAAAAAATTGTGACAATTATTCTATATCAAGCCCATCTGTTGGTTTTTATTTGTGAAGCAAATACAGCCATTTTCAAAAATTCAAAGACCCAGGACTTATACTTCACAAAAATTCCTTCTTTTGTTCTTTTTATTTAAAATTAATAGACATATTTAACATACAAAGGGACTTCCCATGTGGCTCGGTGATAAAGAATCTGCCTACTAGGACATACTTAAGGTGATGAAAGAGAAAACCTACAACCCAGATTACTGTACCCAGCAAGGATCTCACTTAGATATGAAGGAGAATTCAAAAGCTTTACAGACAAGCAAAAGCTGAGAGAATTCAGCACCACCAAACCAGCTCTCCAACAAAATGCTAAAGGATCTTCTCTAAACAGGAAACACAGAAAGGGTGTATAAACTCGAACCCAAAACAATTACCTTAAATGTAAATGGATTGAATGCCCTGACCAAAAGACAAAGATTGGCTGAATGGATATAAAAATAAGACCCCTATATATGCTGTCTACAAGAGACCCACCTCAAAACAAGGGACACATACAGACTGAAAGTGAAGGGCTGGAAAAAGATATTTCATGCAAAAGTATACCAAAAGAAAGCAGGAGTAGCAATATTCATATCAGATAAAGTAGACTTTAAAATAAAGGCTGTGAAAGGAGGCAAAGAAGGACACTACATAATGATCAAAGGATCAATCAAAGAAGAAGATATAACAATTATAAATATATATGCACCCAACATAGGAGCACCGTGATATGTAAGGCAAATACTAACAAGTATGAAAGCGGAAATTAACAACACAATCATAGTGGGAGACGTTAATACCACACTCACACCTATGGATAGATTAACTAAACAGAAAATTAATAAGGAAACACAAACTTTATATGACACAATGGACCAACTAGACCTAATTGATATCCATAGGATATTTCACCCCAAAATAATGAATTTCACCTTTTATTTCAAGTGCACATGGAAAATTCTCCAGGATAATCAAAACTGGGGCCATAAATCTAGCCTTGGTAAATTAAAAAAAAAAAATGAAATCATTCAAATCATCTTTTCTGACCACAATGCAGTAAGATTAGATCTCAATTACAGGAGAGAAATTATTAAAAATTCCAACATATGGAGGCTAAATAACACGCTTCTGAATAACCAACAAATCATTGAAAAATCAAAAAAAGAAATCAATATATGCATAGCAATGAATGAATATGAAAACACAACAACCCCAAACCTATGGGACACTGTAAAAGCAGTGCTAAGGGGAAAGTTCATAGCAATAGAGGCTTACCTCAAGAAACAAGAAAAAGTCAAATAAATAACCTAACTCTATACCTAAAGCAACTAGAAAAGGAAGAAATGAAGAACCCCTAGGTTAGCAGAAGGAAAGAAATCTTAAAAATTAGGGAAGAAATAAATGCAAAAGAAACAAAAGAGACCATAGGAAAAATCAACAAAGCTAAAAGCTGATTTTTTTTTTTTGAGAAGATAAATAAAATTAACAAGCCATTAGCCAGACACATCAAGAAACAAAGGGAGAAGAAACAAATCAACAAAATTAGAAATGAAAATGGAGAAATCACAACAGACAACATAGAAATGCAAAGGAGCATAAGAGACTACTATCAGCAACTATATGCCAATAAAATGGACAACTTGGAAGAAATGGACAAATTCTTAGAAAAGTATAACTTTCCAAAACTGAACCGGGAAGAAATAGAAAATCTTAACAGACACATCACAAGCACGGAAATCAAAACTGCAATCAGAAATCTTCCAGCAAACAAAAACCCAGGACCAGATGGCTTCACATCTGAATTCTACCAAAAATTTAGACAAGAGCTAACACCTATCTTTGGAGAAAGCAATAGCACCCGACTCCAGTACTCTTGCCTGGAAAATCCCATGGGTGGAGGAGCCTGGTAGGCTGCAGTCCATGGGGTCGCTAAGAGTCGGACACGACTGGGCGACTTCACTTTCACTTTCCACTTTCATGCATTGGAGGAGGAAATGGCAACCCACTCCAGAATTCTTGCCTGGAGAATCCCAGGAATGGGGGAGCCTGGTGGGCTGCCATCTATGGGATTGCACAGAATTGGACACGACTGAAGCGACTTAGCAGCAGCAGCAGCAACACCTATCTTACTCAAACTCTTCCAGAAAATTGCAGAAGGTAAACTTCCAAACTCATTCTATGAGGCCACCATCACCCTAATACCAAAACCAGACAAAGATGCCACAAAAAAAGAAAACTACAGGCCAGTATCACTGATGAACATAGATGCAAAAAATCCTTAACAAAATTCTAGCAAACAGAAACCAACAACGTATTAAAAAGATCATACATCGTGACCAAGTGGGTTTTATCCCAGGGATGCAAGGATTCTTTAATATTCACAAATCAATCAATGTAATACACCACATTAACAAATTGAAAGATAAAAACAATATGATTATCTCAACAGATGCAGAGAAAGCCTTTGACAAAATTCAACATCCATTTATGATAAAAACTCTCCAGAAAGCAGGAATAGAAGGAACATACTTCAACATAATAAAAGCTATATATGACACACCCACAGCAAACATTATCCTCAATGGTGAAAAATTGAAAGCATTTCCCCTAAAGTCAGAAACAAGGCAAGGTTGCCCACTTTCACCACTACTATTCAACATAGTTTAGGAAAGTTTTGGCCACAGCAATCAGAGCAGAAAAAGAAATAAAATGAATCCAGATTGGAAAAGAAGAAGTAAAACTCTCACTGTTTGCAGATGACATGATCCTCTACATAGAAAACCCTAAAGACTCTACCAGAAAATTACTAGAACTAATCAATGAATACAGTAGGGTTGCAGGATATAAAATTAACACACAGATGTCCTTTGCATTCCTATACATTAACAATGAAAAAACAGAAAGAAAAATTAAGGAAACAATTCCATTAACCATTGCAATGAAAAGAATAAAATACTTAGGAATATAGCTACATAAAGAAACAAAAGACATATATATAGAAAACTAAAAAACACTTGTGAAAGAAATCAAAGAGGACACAAATAGGTGAAGAAATATACCATGTTCATGGATTGGAAGAATCAATATGGTGAAAATGAGAATACTACCCAAAGCAATCTATAGATTCAATGCAATCCCTATCAAGCTACCAAAGGTATTTTTCACAGAACTAGAACAAATAATTTCACAATTTGTATGGAAATACAAAAAACTTTGAATAGCCAAAGCAATCTTGATAAAGAAGAGTGGAACAGGAGGAATCAACCTGCCTGACTTCAGGCTCTACTACAAAGCTACAGTCATCAAGACTGTATGGTACTGGCACAAAGACAAAAATATAGATCAATGGAACAAAATAGAAAGTCTAGAGATAAATCCACACACCTATGGACACCTTATCTTGACAAAGGAGGCAAGAATATACAATGGAGAAAAGACAATCTCTTTAACAAGTGGTGCTGGGAAAACTGGTTAACCACTTGTAAAAGAATGAAACTAGAACACTTTGTAACACCAATCACAAAAATAAACTCAAAATGGATTAAAGATCAAACATAAGACCAGAAACTATAAAACTCCTAGAGGATAACATAGGCAAAACACTCTCTGACATAAATCACAGCAGGATCCTCTATAGCCCACCTCCCAGAGTAATGGAAATAAAAGCAAAAAATAAGCAAATAGGACCTAATTAAACTTAAAAGCTTTTGCACAATGAAGGAAACTATAAGAAAAGTGAAAAGACAGCCTTCACAATGGGAAAAAATAATAGCAAATGAAGCAACTAACAAAGAATTAATCTCAAAAATATACAAGCAACTCCTGCAGCTCAATTTCAGAAAAATAAACGACCCAATCAAAAAATGGGCCAAAGAACTAAACAGACATTTCTCCAAAGGAGACAGACAGATGGCTAAAAAAACACATGGAAACATGCTCACTTTCACTCACTATCAGAGAAATGCAAATCAAAACCACAATGAGGTACCATTTAATGTCAGACAGAATGGCTGCTATACAAAAATCTACAGAAAATAAATGTTGAAGAGGGTGTGGAAAAAAGGGAGTCCTCTTACACTGTTGGTGGGAATGCAGACTAGTACAGCCACTATGGAGAACAGTGTGGAGATTCCTTAAAAAACTGAAATTAGAACTGCCATATGACGCAGCAATCTCACTGCTGGGCATATACACTGAGGAAACCAGAATTGAAAGAGACACGGGTACTCCAGTGTTCATCACAGCACTGTTTACAATAGCTGGGACATGGAAGCAACCAAAATGTCCATCAGCAGAAGGATGGATATGAAAGCTGTGGTACATATACACGATTGAATATTACTCAGCCATTAAAAATAGTACATTTGAATCAGTTCTAATGAGCTGGATGAAACTGCAGCCGATTTAACAGAGTGAAGTAAGCTAGAAAGAAAAACACCAATACAGAATACTAACACATATATATGGAATTAAGACAGATGGTAACAATAACCCTGTATGCGAGACAGCAAAAGAGACACAGATGTGTAGAACAGTCTTTTGGACTCTGTGGGAGAAGGCGAGGGTGGGATGATCTGAGAGATAGCACTGAAATATGTATATTGTCATATATAGAAACAGATCGCCAGTCCAGGTTCAATGCACGAGACAGGATGCTCAGGGCTGGTGCACTGGGATGACCCTGAGGGATGGGATGGGGTTTCAGGATGGGGAACACATGTACACCCATGGCTGATTTATGTCAATGTATGGCAAAAACCACCACAATACTGTAAAGTAATTAGCCTCCAACTAAAATAAATATATTAAAAAAATTAAAAAAAAAAAAAAGAATCTGCCTGCTAAGCAGGAGACCTGGGTTTGATCTCTAGATTGGGAAGTTCCCCTGGGGAAATGGCAACATACTCCAGTATTCTTGCCTGGAAAATCCCAGAGGAGCCTGGTGGGCCACAGTCCATGAGATGGTAAAAGATTGTAACATACAAAGTTTTTCAGAAAAAATGTAGATCTCCACATAATCACCATTTAGTTAAATGTTACACATTTGCCATATACCTAAGCAAAAGCTATAAAATCAAATTTAAACTTTTCCAGATAACTTTACTGCTCAGAAATAAAAGTCATCCTATTTTGTTTTCTATTAGTCCCATGAATCTATTTGAAATAAATATGACATAGTATGTTTTCATGTTTTTAAATTTTATTTAACTATTATCAGTTTATGTATCTCTTTGCAATTTTTTTTCACTTTTTGAGTTTTATCCATGATGAGTTATATAAAATTATCTTATTACTTTTAATACACAGTATATTCATTTTCCTATGAAGGAACAACACAGTTTTCACATTTTTTTTTAAATATAAACAGTTGTTAAAATGAATAATCTTTTATATGTTTCCCAGTGGGCATATGCAAGAAAGTATCTCAGATACATTGCTAGGAATGAAATTTTTGGAGTGATACAGTATTAACATTTGCCATACAGTATGATGGATTCGATATTGCAAATCCGTTCTAAGTACTTGCTTATGCATATCATGATTTCTTTTTTTAAATATTTGAGTATTTTAAAAATTAAAATAAATATTTTTTACTTCTTTCCCTTTATTTCAGTATGAGAGCAGTACAAAGAACCTATATACTCTTTCAGATATAGCTTTTTAATCATTTTATTTGAAGCTTTCCCATCTGTATTAATCTCTCTGCTTGATATAGACTTTGTGGTGGTGGTTTAGTCTCTAAAGTCATCTCTGACTCTTTTGATCCCATGGACTGTAGCCCTCCAGACTCCTCTGTTGATGGGATTTCCCAGGCAAGAATATTGGACTGGGTTGCCATTTCCTTTTCCAGGGGATCTTCCCAATCCAGGGATCGAAACCAAGTCTACTGCATTGCAGGTGGTCTCCTTCATTGTTGACGGATTCATTACTGACTGAGCCACCAGGGAAGCTGTGGTACAGACCTTACTAAACATCAACTTTTTAGTGCAGTGTTCTAAAATTTGTAAGGATGATTGTCATGTTTTCTTATAATTCTTTGAACTATTATTCCATGTATATTTAGACTATTTTGCTAGGTGCATTCAAGTTCAGTTTCCTTCTTCTTGTTATTATAATGTTATCTTTATTCTAATGTCTTCAGACCTTACAATTTACTTTTTTTGAGGTTAACATAGCTATAAAATTTTATCTTAATTTTTGATTGCCTGGAATTTATTTCCATCACTTTACATTCAATCTGTCTCTTTTATATTTTACTATGAAAAGATGTTCTTAAATAACCATAAGTGCTATTTAATTTCATTAGACTGTTCTAATAAGCACAGGGAATGGGAATAGATGAGAGGAGTACATAAGCAATGAATTAAATGTATTAAAATGTTTTAGTATTCCACTGATTGGGAAATGCAATTAAGGATAAATCCGAACTCTGTCCAATTTTTCATCCACATGAGCAACTTAAATAACAAATAAAAAAGAGTAAATGGCTACTGTAATGAAATTACCACAAATCTGATGGTTTAATACAGCAGATGTCTTCCTTCACATTCTAGAGCTGAGAAGTCTAAACAGAATGTGTCCATTGGCAATAACCCCACCAGAGGCTTTGGAGGAGAGTTTGTTTCTTGTTTTTTTTTTTTTTTTTCTCACCGCTTCTGATAGCAGCAGGAAATCCTTGGAGTTCTTAGCTGGTAGTTTCATGATGCTGGTCTCTACCTCTTGCTTCATATCATGTTCTCCTGAGTCAATATGTCCTTTCCTATAATCTCAGTCTGCTTTTCTTTTATGAAAACACATGTCGTTGGATTTAAGAGTTCATTCACATAATTCGAGATTATCTCATTGTCTCAAAATTTTTAACTAATTACAGAAATAAACACTTTTTGTTCACATAACTTTCATAGGTCACAAATATGAAGACTTGAACATATTGTTTGGGGTACACCATTCAACTTTTGACAAAGTTTATGTCAAAAACCCTTAAAAAATTGTTAGTTTGTTTTGTTAAGGATGTCTGTGATGTCATCTTCATATTAGAAATTTGAAAGTAATGTTTCAGTAGGAATTACACATGTAATATAAAGGAATATAAAGTAAATACTCTGAGAAATACTGCAGATTTCATGGGAAAAATTAGCTAGCAAAATCTCCATGGAATTCTCTTTCTAAAAACCGCCAATTTTTATTGAATCTTTTATTTAAATAATTTAATAAATTATATTTAACCTTTTATTATTTATAATTATAAATCTATTTATAAAAATTACTTCTTTTAATTCATATATATATAATTTGATAGATGAGTATTTCCTATTTCACCATATTTTTTAAGCACCTTACACAGTAAGACCAACTGTACTTCTTTTTGCTAAAAATTCATATCTACTGTCCAGTGCTGAACTTCAGCAGATAAACTATCACTAGAATTTAACCAATTTCTTGATAAAGTGAGCATTATATCAGAATAGTCTTTTACTGTTATTCTTTCTTTTGCCTACTCTTTCCACATACACCATTCCTGCATGTGATTTTTCTATTCGGGTGCTACATTCAGTTTAAGTGTTGTAATTTATGTTCTGTAGATTGTGCTACTGGCTTTGGGCAATATGTACATTTTAAATAAACTAAATGAATAAATTAGTTTTGCTGTTCTAACTGCCTCTTAGCTCCAGTATTTGAAAACATATAGCCTAAAGGAATATCCAAAGCCTTATTTAGCTAGAATTTTTTAGTAAACAATGGGAGGCAATTACAAAATATTTATGAAATATAAATATTTAGATTGAAAGTATTTGTCATGATTTTACATCTACTGACATTCTGAAATATATAAAGCTGAGGAACTACATAAGGAAAGAAAAGAGAATAAACTCTGAAAGTCAGTATACCTGGAACAGGAGTTAAGACAAAATGCAATATTTGTGGACAAAAATTTCTTCCATTTATAATATTTTGTGTCACTATAACTATTTAAAGTAAAGCTGTGAAGAGTCAAGGAGTTAAGATATAATGATTGCAACTAAAAATCTTATTTAATAATATTTTATCCATTGTTTTCAATTATAATAAAATTAAGTAATTTTATAAATGTTAATTTAGATATTATAGTAGCATTCCAGTAACATATTATTCCAAAATTTTATTTTCTAATTCCATGTAAGTTACTTTTCTTATTATTTGATTATAATTAAGAGTTTTAAGATATCTATTAATCCATTAACCAAATGGTTATTGACAATATCTGAAATGAAAGATACTGAATGCAAAGTTGGAAAGGTAGAGTCCCTGCTTTTTTTTCAGTTACACAATACATTTAAGGGTACTCAAAAGATTTTTTTCTTTTGGAGGAGGGGTAAATTTTTGGTTTTTAATCATGAAAGTGAATGTGCTTAATTCTGAATTAAATTCTACAGAGGTTTTTAAAGGAAAAGTATCATCTGACTTGGGTCATCAAAAATTTGTGTCCGCAATCTGTTAGCAAAATCAATCAACTAAATGTTGTCATCACAGGGCAAAAATGCAATGACAGTGAAATATAAGATTATTATTGCTTTGGCAAATATTATTCATCTAAATATACAACAGTTTATTATCTATTCTCTTGTTGAACTGCAGTTATTAGTAGTTATAAATAAAGCTTTTATAGTCATTCAGCTGTTTGTTTTACTGTGAACATACATTTTGCATTCACTTGGTAAACACCTAAAAATGCTATTTATTGGTAATATATCAAGTTTGTATGTTAACATTAAGAGAAATGATAAGCTTTATTCCTGTGACTTTATTACCAGGAGTTCCACAGTTTCACGCTAGTCCAACAATTTGTCAACATTAGTGCTCAGATTATATTATGTCTGGTGACATTTACCTCATTTAAGTAAATGTTCAGGTTCTATGTCTCTAGATTTTAGTATGACTCTGTTGTGAGCTCTGCGTTTTCTGAACAGTTCATAAAGAGCAATTAATTTTCACTTTCATACTTTTTCTATCCCCCCTGTAGGGATGGAATATACTCCTTTCTAGATCTTTGATCTGTGACCTAAAAATATAAGTCAATTTTTGTTTGTTGGTTTTGTTGATTTTTTTTTTTTTTTTAATGCAGAGTCAATATTTTGTATATTTATACATTCCTGGAACCTGGTAAAAAAGGTTCACAAAATTGGATGTGCATTAGAACTGGTGATGTATATTATGTATTTGGACAGGTAGACTAAAATAATGTCCAAATTTGATGAATTTATAAAATGTGTGTCTTGATATGTGTAAAGATACCTGAGCAGATTACTGTTTGTATAAGATCAATTCAGTTCAGTTCAGTCGCTCAGTCGTCTCCGACTCTTTGCGACCCCATGAATCGCAGCACGCCAGGCCTCCCTGTCCATCACCAACTCCCAGAGTTCACTCAGACTCACGTCCATCGAGTCAGTGATGCCATCCAGCCATCTCATCCTCTGTCGTCCCCTTCTCCTCCTTCCCCCAATCCCTCCCAGCATCAGAGTCTTTTCCAATGAGTCAACTCTTCACATGAGGTGGCCAAAGTACTGGAGTTTCAGCTTTAGCATCATTCCTTCCAAAGAAATCCAGGGCTGATCTCCTTCAGAATGGACTGGTTGGATCTCCTTGCACTCCAAGCGACTCTCAAGAGTCTTCTCAAACACCACAGTTCAAAAGCATCAATTCTTCAGC
This sequence comes from Bubalus bubalis, assembly GCF_019923935.1. Lineage (NCBI taxonomy): Eukaryota > Metazoa > Chordata > Mammalia > Artiodactyla > Bovidae > Bubalus > Bubalus bubalis. The sequence continues at coordinate 76,387,403 of NC_059157.1, read as the reverse complement.
GCTCAGTCTTCTTCACAGTCCAACTCTCACATCCATACATGACCAATGGAAAAACCATAGCCTTGACTAGATGGACCTTTGTTGGCAAAGTAATGCCTCTGCTTTTCAATATGCTATATAGGTTGGTCATAACTTTCCTTCCAAGGAGTAAGTGTCTTTTAATTTCATGGCTGCAGTCACCATCTACAGTGATTTTGGAGCCCCCCAAAATAAAGCCTGACACTGTTTCCACTGTTTCCCCATCTATTTTCCATGAAGTGATGGGACCGGATGCCATGATCTTCGTTTTCTGAATGTTGAGCTTTAAGCCAACTTTTTCACTTTCCTCTTTCACCTTCATCAAGAGGCTTTTTAGTTCCTCTTCACTTTCTGCCATAAGGGTGGTGTCATCTACATATCTGAGGTTATTGATATTTCTCCCAGCAATCTTGATTCCAGCTTCTGTTTCTTCCAGTCCAGCCTTTCTCATGATGTAATCTGCATATAAGTTAAATAAGCAGGGTGACAATATATTGCCTTGACGTACTCCTTTTCCTATTTGGAACCAGTCTGTTGTTCCATGTCCAGTTCTAGCTGTTGCTTCCTGACCTGCACACGGGTTTCTCATGAGGCAGGTCAGGTATTCCCATCTCTTTCAGAATTTTCCACAGTTTATTGTGATCCACACAGTCAAAGGCTTTGGCATAGTCAATAAAGCAGAAATAGATGTTTTTCTGGAACTCTCTTGCTTTTTTGATGATCCAGCAGATGTTGGCAATTTGATCTCTGGTTCCTCTGCCTTTTCTAAAACCAGCTTGAACATTAGGAAGTTCATGGTTCACATATTGCTGAAGCCTGGTTTGGAGAATTTCGAGTATTACTTTACTAGCATGTGAGATGAGTGCAATTGTGTGGTAGTTTGAGCATTCTTTGGCATTGCCTTTCTTTGGGATTGGAATGAAAACTGACCTTTTCCAGTCCTGTGGGCACTGCTGAGTTTTCAAATTTGCTGGCATATTGAGTGCAGCACTTTCACAACATCCTCTTTCAGAATTTGAAATAGCTCAACTGGAATTCTATCACCTCCACTAGCTTTGTTCGTAGTGATGCTTCCTAAGGCCCACTTCACTTCACGTTCCAGGATGTCTGGCTCTAGCTGAATGATCACACCATCGTGATTATCTGGGTCATGAAGATCTTTTTTGTATAGTTCTTCTGTGTATTCCTGCCCCCTCTTCTTAATATCTTCTGCTTCTGTTAGGTCCATACAATTTCTGTCCTTTATCGAGCCCATCTTTGCATGAAATGTTCCCTTGGTATCTCTAATTTTCTTGAAGAGATCTCTAGTCTTTCCGATTCTGTTGTTTTCCTCTATTTCTTTGCATTGATTGCTGAGGAAGGCCTTCTTATCTCTTCTTGCTATTCTTTGGAACTCTGCATTCAGATGCTTATATCTTTCCTTTTCTTCTTTGCTTTTCACTTCTCTTCTTTTCACAGCTATTTGTAAGGCCTCCCCAGACAGTCATTTTGCTTTTTAGCATTTCTTTTCCATGGGGATGGTCTTGATCGTTGTCTCGTACAACATCATGAACCTCATTCCATAGTTCATCAATCTATTTCTCACTTCCACTGTATAATCATAAGGGATTTGACTGAGGTCATACCTGAATGGTCTAGCGGTTTTCCATACTTTCTTCAATTTAAGCCTGAATTTGGCAATAAGGAGTTCATGATCTGAGCCACAGTCAGCTCCTGATCTTGTTTTTGCTGACTGTATAGAGCTTCTCCATCTTTGGCTGCAAAGAATATAATCAATCTGATTTTTTTTTTAGTAATTGAATTTTATTAGCAATTATTATTTATTTTAGGGCTTCCCTGATGGCTCAGATGGTAAAAAGCTATTTATTTTAAGAGATATGATTTCTTATTATTACTTTGTATAATTGCTAATAAAATTCAATTACTAAATATTTGTTTTTAAGGTAGGTATGTATTATGCAGTGTGGTGCAAGGCAAGAACTATAACATCAACATTATTTCTGATTTCTTTTGAATATTCTGCCACTATAAAGTTCTTCACTTTCCTAACAGCTTGAGAAATATAAATAGTGAGGGACTGTAGAACTATTTCATGGTTTTTAGATCCTCATCCTGGAGATCTATTTGTGAATAGAGTTTAGATACTAAGATGAAGAAGTAGTAAAATTATTGATATGATTTGCATTAAAATGTGATAATTCCAAAATCCCTGTTACCTTTTGTATCCTAGTAATTTTTAATTTATTGCTTATTATTTTTTTTAAGTTTGTGGTTTGTAAAGTAAATAAAAGCTACCATTATTAGCTTGATTAATCTTTAAGTAGTAAAGCATTTGAATCAATATATTATGTAATTCTAGCCTATGTGTATCTGTGTTTGTGTGTCCATTTATTAAACTGGGACCCACTAACTATCAAGTAGGTTCTAACACTCATCAACATCTTTCTCTCCATATTGTTTATAATGCAAACACACTGTCAAGGTCTGTTTCAAAATAAAAACCACTAAAAGATCAAGATAAGGTTTTGGAACACTTGACAATTTATTCTTGTTCCTATTAATACCAGATAATGTTTTAAACAAAAACATAATTTTTTGTGTGTGTATTTTGTTAGGACATTCCCTTGGTTTCAAAGAAAATTATTCTTTATTCCTTTATACACTTGATTATGCTTATCTTTTGATTATAAGAAAACAGTGTTAAAAACAAAAACTCTAAAATTCCAATCTAAGAACATAAAATCAAAAAAAATCTTCAAAGCTAACATTTTGTGAAGCAGATTTGAAAACAAACTATCATCCCTATGGAGCCATTAAACATGCCTCTTTTTTTGTTCATGCTTAAAGAGCAAAGATAATCTCTTTCTTGGTAAGCACCATTGAGAGTAATGACTGTCTGGCAACTTATTTCATTAGAAAATCTGTAATTTGTTTTTCTTTATTTTTACAGATGCCCAAGAAGCTTCAATGAACTATAGCACTTAGATGTGCTGATGTGAGAAATAAAGGTTTATATTGATTACAAACATATGAGACATTTTTATTTTCATTTTAGTAGGTAAAGATTTCTTTTTCTTCTCCTTTTATGCCATTTCATTTAGTGGCCAAACTTCTACCCAGATCACCATTCTTTGTAAATTAACACTAGTAGATATAGGTACTTAGCTACATTATTATCTTTTTTGTTCACTGGATTGGCTGCACTTGCTGGTTTTGCCTCAGTTAGAAGGCAGTGGCACCCCATTCCAGTACTCGTGGCCTGGAAAATTCCATGGACGGAGGAGCCCAGTAGGCTGCAGTCCATGGGGTCTCTAAGAGTCAGACATGACTGAGCGACTTCACTTTCACTTTTCACTTTCATGCACTGGAGAAGGAAATGGAAACCCATTCCAGTATTCTTGCTTGGAGAATCTCAGGGACGGCAGAACCTGGTGACCTACTGTCTATGGGGTCGCACAGAGTCGGACATGACTAAAGCGACTTAGCAGCATACAACCACAGACATGAAAGTGTTTCTTATTCTGGAACTTCACTTTTTCCATTTCATAATTTTAAACCCTCTATATCAGCTTGCTTTTAAATTTGAAAATAGTGATTATTTCTCACATAATGTGTTTGTTCATGTGTACATATTTTTATTTTTTTAATTTTTTTTAATTTTATAATTTTTATGAGCTACGAGAATGGAGTCAAATGGAATTCTTAGAACATTACTTAAAAATAGATTTTTAAAGACAAAGGTCCTATCTCATTCTTATATACACACATGTGTACATATTTTTACAAACATAGGCTTCTCTGGTGGCTTGGGCAGTAGAGAATCAGCCTGCAATGCCGGAGACCTGGATTCGATCCCTGGGTTAGGAAGATCCCCTTGAGGAGGGCATGGCAACCCACTCGAATATTCTTGCCTGGAGAATTCCGTGGCCAGGGGAGCCTAGTGGGCTATAGTGCATGGGGTCGCAAAGAGTCAGACATGAATGAGCAACTAAGCATAGCATATACAAACACAAATGCATATGCAATCAAGAATTTATATTCAACTTATATACTTACATAAATGGATACATACAAAATCATACTGGAAAGAGTGACTTGAGTTGCCACTATTAACTCTTGTGAAAGTGCAATTATTAGTTGCTCAGTTGTGCCCAACTCTTTGTAATCTCATGGACTATAGTCTTCCAGGCTCCTCTGTCCATGAAATAATGCTCCAGGCAATGATGTTACACTTTCACTTCACTTCATTAACTCTTATAGTAATTCAAATTTTTTTGCAATGCCTTATGAACCTCCTAAGCAACTCTGGAATTAAAGATACTTTTTATTATCTAATTAGAATAATCTTTATTTTTGAGGGCTTTCCTGATAGCTCAATCAGTGAAGAATCCACTTGCAACTGGAGAAGGGATAGGCTACCCACTCCAGTATTCTTGGCCTTCCCTTGTAGCTCAGCTGGTAAAGAATCTGCCTGCAATGCGAGAGACCTGGGTTTGATCCCTGGGTTGGGACAATTCCCTGGAGAAAGGAAGGGCTACTACCCTCTCCAGTATTCTGGCCCAGAGAATTCCATGGACTGTATAGTCCATGGGATCACAAAGAGTCTGATGCACTTTTGTTTTTGAAGGAGATGTTACTATTTTCAACAATTAATTGTATGCTTTTGGTAGGATTTCCAAAAAGACTATTGAAAGAGCTAAAACATTTAATCTCCTTTATTTATAGATATAAAGAGTTAACCATTACAGATATAAAGAGTTTTCCAAGTCCGGGAATTGATTTTATAATTCAATTTAAGGAAAACAAATACTTGTATGCCTAAGCAAAGCACTAATATCATTTTAAAATACAATTTTACAGGTAATTATTTTTATAAAATACTTCCAGTTAGCTTTATTGTTTCCTAAACAGTTTGGAATATCCAAAATTCAGAAAATGTATGTATACTTAAAATTAATAGCAAAGCATTCAGTTAATGTAGCTTATGAGTGTACTTCATTAAAAAATTAATATATACAGAAATGAAAAATCCTGAATTATTATATTCTTCATGCACATTATTTGTTAACTTTCTCATGCTGTCTCTGCCCAGGACTCTTCTGAGAAACTAGAGCTTTATTCTTCTTGAAGCAGACCTCATTGTCCACCAAGATGCATCTCCAGTGTACTTGTATTGGCATTGGTTGCTTTCCTATGTCAGCCATTGGCTCTCATGTAGCTCACGGCTACTCTCAGGTATCCAGTATTTATCGCTAATGGCCCCAGGTCAAAATCATATGAAATATTATAAAGTAGGGTAACTGACATTTACTTAAAACTATTCAGGAAAGTGAAGAGTGGTATTGGAAATGCTTGGGAATAGACTATGAGAACAGTACCTAACCACTGTCAAAGTTTGGTTGGCCTCTACACTGCCCTCTGAAGAGAAAGAATCTAGGTAATTGTAAATTGATGGCTATCTGAGTGTGATAGTTAGTTTTGGACCATCAGCCTTGACATCAGTTATCTTCTTTCTCTTGGTGTCCTCCACATAACACTAATTTCTTCTCTTAAAGATAAACAAATATAAAAAGAATACATTCATGAAGGTAAGAAAAATTATATATGCTGTATATTAGCATATTCTGGCCTGACCCTCTCCTAAGAACCCCCAGAAAAAAAGTATTGACACTTATAATCTCTTTCAAGGAAGTCTTTACTATGATTTTCCCTTTGTACAATATCTATTGAAGAGGATAAAATGACTTCAAAGTCTTATGTGCCTGTGGTATTACAGAACATAACTCTCTATTGCCTGATAAAGTGTAACTTACATTAGATGTACATATGCCAGTTGGCATCACAATTACACACAAGAAAGACATCACAGAGAAAAAACCATATGTTTTATAGTTTTGTATGTTAACTTAGCTTTTCTGAAATAAGAAATGTATTGTTACTAAGGAGCAAGCATTTACCTTATGAATATATTTATAATTAAATATTTTTTTGTTAATATGATTACTACTTTAGTTCTATTTTACTCTTTAAATTATAGTCTTTGTTAATTTCACTTCTCATTTGATATGTGGTCTTTGATACTAACATTTTGATAATTTAAAAAATTTCATTGGAAGAACTACATATTTTTGGCATCTGTTATTTGTATAGTACAATTTTTAATATGTATAATTAATAGTTCTTGGTGCTAAATTTGAAAAAAACACCACTAAGAATTTTTTTAAAGTAAAATGCTATAACTCATTCAGAAATAAGATTAAAATAAATTTTGGTTCCTTTGTAAAACACTAAATGTTGAATGTCCTTTTCCCCAACTGTTTAATTTTATTTAATATTAATTCTTTTAAAATTCATTAGCTAAATATTTAGTCAAGTGTTTGACATATTCTGTTAATGTATATCAGCTATTATTTAAACATTATTATAATTACTAACCATAATTATTACTCATAATATTGTAAGCATATTTCAAATACATATTTATATTAATACTCTACTTAACATTATATTTTAAACATTTCTTATTATTCTTTTTCAATTATATCATTTGGATACAAGATATTCTACTGCATTGACATACACTGTATTATGCACTCTGTGTACACATTTAAAAATATATTAAAATTGAGGAAATGCTTTTTATTTCATGTGACAGAAAGAAATATACATACCTACAAAAATACATGTAAAAGATAGTTTGGCAGAATTATGTTTGGAATTCCCTCTTATTTATTTTATAAATATTTCTTCAAACTATCATTTACTCCCAAGCATTTAGATAGTTCTCCCTTGGTTCATATAAATTCCAATGCTTGCTTTGGAAGAACCAATTGAATTCTCTATTCTTCAATTATGTAAGCATTAGCATTACATTATTCCCTTCAACTATGAGAATAAATAACTTTTTCATGTTTAAACCTATAAAACACTTTATGATGAATATAATCAGAGTGTGAATATAGCAAAGAAATTTCTAAGCAATAGGTGTTTTCAATTTCACTTCTCCCTTTGTAATCTCTCTAAAATAAAAGTAGGGCAAATTTGAAATATGCATATCAAACTTAATTTGGCAGGACTGAGGTATTTGAATTGTACACTAAAGTTATACTTAACAGTTTTCAGGAGCTATATGCCTTTTTAGAATGCATTTTAAAGAGGTCATTCTGTAATTTTAGATTACAGTTGCTTTGATACAGATGCCAGAAACTCCAATTATCAAGTAAAAAAAATTGGATACTTGCAAGATATTTAAGAATAATAGATATAAACAATTGCAAATGACACATTAAGCATCCAAATCAGATCACCACCATTAGCATTTTTATTTCTTAACTTTCCTTTGAAATCACTGTACCAGCCAGTAGATTTTAGTCTATTATTTTTTCACTCTATTGAGTAATATTTTGTTTAATATCCTTAAGGATGATGAGTTGCATAATACTTTGGTAAAATGTAAGATATTTAAAAATTTTCATTTTTGATATGACATTCTGAAAGTATGGGCCTAAATTTTTCCTAAAATTCTGTTGACTATTTTCGCTTTGTGACTGAAGCATGCAATTAATTCATTTGCTTATTTGTACATTTAATAAATATTATCGTACAACTTACAATTGGCCCATCACACCGCAAATCTGGTGGAGGTTTTTTAGAGTGGGGGAAATACTAATAAATGATTAAATAAACACTAGGAGAAGGCAATGGCACCCCACTCCAGTACTCTTGCCTGGAAAATCCCATGGACAGAGGAGCCTGGTGGGCTGCAGTCTATAGGGTTGCGAAGAGTCGGACATGACTGAGCGACTTCACTTTGACTTTTCACTTTCATGCATCGGAGAAGGAAATGGCAACCCACTCCAGTGTTCTTGCCTGGAGAATCCCAGGGACGGGGAAACCTGGTGGGCTGACATCTATGGGGTCACACAGAGTCGGACACGACTGAAGCAACTTAGCAGCAGCAGCAGCAGAACATAACTGCTGATGTAAGAGATCTATGGTATGCTCTAGGGAAAAAATGTAAGAAGGGTATCAAGTCTAGAAAGGCAATGACTTGTGTGGGAGAAAGGTCTCAAAGAGGAAATGACATTTGAGATGAAAAGGAGATTGTATCAGTAGGAGTTACCAGATACAGATAATTATTATGCATTGCTGCTGCTGCTGCTGCTAAGTCGCTTCAGTCGTGTCCAACTCTGTGCGACCCCATGGACTGCAGCCTACCAGGCTTCTCCATCCATGGGATTCTCCAGGCAAGAACACTGGAGTGGGTTGCCATTTCCTTCTCCAATGCATGAAATTGGAAAGTGAAAGTGAAGTCACTCAGTTGTGTTCAACTCTTAGCGACCCCATGGACTGCAGCCTACCAGGCTCCTCCATCCATGGGATTTTCCGGGCAACAGTACTGGAGTGGGGTGCCATTGCCTTCTCCCTATTATGAACTACAGTTTGGTAATGTAACATCTGCTTCTAGCATAGACCCTGGTGGCTCAGACATAAAGCATCTGCCTATGATGCAGGAGACCCAGGTTTGATTCCTGGGAGGGGAAGATCCCTTGGAGAAGGAAATGGCAACCCACCCCAGTACTCTTGCCTGGAAAATCCCATGAACAGAGGAGCCTGGTGGGCTACAGTCCATGGGGTCGCAAAGAGTCGGACACGACTGAGCAACTTCCCTTTCTAGCATAGACAGGAAAGTTTCTCTTCTGCTTATTGGCCAATGAATGTTGAGAAGAGTTACTGTGTTTTTTCCCAGTATAGGTACATAATTGCTAGGACTTAACTCTCTATGCCTTTCTTCCCCTGCCCCAGCAATCATGACAGCACATGCTAACATGAAGACTTTCCTCACATGGAGGTTGGCCTCCCTGGGAAGTTTCCTTAACCAGCAACATAACTTGCATGAGAAAATTTTAAACCTCTGGTGTATTATGATGCTCTGATTGGAGGGTTGTCTGTTTCTACAATATAACCAAGAGTTTCTTAAATAATATACCATATTAACATCACACATGGAGAAGGCGATGGTACCCCACTCCAGTACTCTTGCCTGGAAAATCCCATGGATGGAGGGGCCTGGTAGGCTGCAGTCCATGGGGTCGCTAGGAGGCGGACACGACTGAGTAACTTCACTTTCACTTTTCACTTTCATGCATTGGAGAAGGAAATGGCAACCCACTCCAGTGTTCTTGCCTGGAGAATCCCAGGGACAGGGGAGCCTGGTGGGCTGCCATCTATGGGGTCGCGCAGAGTTGGACACGACTGAAGTGACTTAGCAGCAGTAGCAGCAGCAACATCGCACAAGGGATTGTACAAAAAGGAGACAGGGATAAAAGAAACTTTATGTTTGAATGTCATGGATGAGAGAGAAAACATGGTATTTTGAGGGAAAAAAGAGAAATTCAATATAGCTTGATTTTATAGAAAATGTGAAGTTGGAGTTGAAAAATTAGGCTTAAGGATCTTATACAGTATGGTAAGAAATAAAAGTTGTTGAGAGAAAATTCTAGGAGTTCTCAACAGAAGGATGATTGTTGTTTTTTCCTTTTTCTTTTACTTTGTACCTAAATGGGTGTTCACTAAACTTATTGTGGTAATCATTTCCATCATTTATGTAAGTAAAATCATTATGCTATAAACTTCAAGTTATACATTGCTATGAAAATGATGTTGAGATTTTATCATCAGGAGCAAGGGCAGCTAGTGAATAATTAGAATAATTAATATGTAATTTATGTATTAGAAACACCTCCCATAGGCACACCAAATTTACAGCTTTACATATGGAACAACTTCCTCTGGAAAAAGCCCTAAAAACTGAGCCACTCCTATCCATCTGACAAATGAGAAAAGGCCCATAGTAAAGTGGCTATAAGAGGCTGGGCCACAGTTTCATCAGAAACCCCACCCTCACAGTGGGAAATAAACTCAGAGGTTCTCTTCCAGGAATAAAGGGTTTGAACACACCAGACAACCTGAGATTTTGAGACTTAACATCTGAGATAGTCTCCAAAGCATCTAGGGGTGAAAACCAACAAGTTTTGTGTCCATAGGCCCACAGGGTTATAGATCCAAGAAACAGCTCTTAATTGGCTGGGTGCTCACTGGCAAAGAATCCGCCTGCCAATGCAAGAGATGCAGAAGATGCAGGTTTGATCCCTTTGTAGAGACGATTCTCTTGAGGAGGAAATGACAACTCACTCCAGTATTCTTGCCTGGGTATTCCCATGGACAAGGAACCTGGAGGCCTACAGTACCTGGGATTGCAGAATCAAACAGATTGAGCACAGAATTGTGTGCTCAATGCAGGCATGCACACAGACATGCACGCACACAGACATGCAGACACGCACAAACGCATGCATGTACTGGGACTTACCTGTTCCAGGGCCCAGGGAGGAAGCAGCCAGTTGACAGCACCTGGACTTTGTGCATATCTGGAAGAGGCATATCTGCTTGTCTTGAAATATGAGCCTGAGAAGCAAGTGTCTGGTTTGATAAGCATTTGGGAGAATGCTAAATTGTTCCCTGATGGAGACTGGCAGGCGCCATCTTTTTTTCCCTTTTCTCTTTCCTGGTGGGTGCCATCTTCAAGCTCTCTCTCTGCCTCACTACAGCTTACTGTATCTCCCAGACAGAAGCTTATACTCCAATCTGAGTCCGGATTTTTGCCACTGCCACCACACAGGGGACACCTCTAGATCACCTGGCACTGAAGGTGAGTAGGACTTGGACTTGTGTTCCCATTGCTGCAATTTAGTTGCTCAGACATGTCTGACTTTTTTTACGAGAGTGAACATTTATTCTTTCTTATATGAAATTGTATTGTGGTTTTATTTATTTTTTTTAGTATAGAAAATACATTGGATGAATCAATTAAGTACATGAGAGGATTAATAAGGAATTTGTTTGAGTTGATGGAAGAAAATGTTTTATTTAGTTTTCCCTCTTTAGCATTTTTTAAAGTGTAGAACTGTTCTATTATCCATTATCTTTGAAGACTAATCAGCCAGTCTGCATATTTGGTTTCCTCTCTATGTATGTATTTTGTCACTGTGACATCTTTTAATATTGTCTCTTTATCTTTGGTTTTTATGAATTTGATTATGATTTGACAAGTTTTTTTTTTTTTAATCCTACTATGGGACAAATAAACTTTTTGAATCTGTATATTAGTGATTGTTCTCTCTAATTTTAGAAAAAATTATCTATTTTTATCTTAATTTTTTTTCTACTTTATGCTTATTTTACTAAGATTGCAGTTACAGATGCTTGACATATGGCCTTATATCACAGTTTGCTTGAGTCTCTAATTTTCGTCATTTTTTTCCTTGGTTCCTTAGATTTGAGCTTTTCTGTTGTGAATTTATCAAGTTTTCTAAGTGTATTTTGTCAATATTGATCCAGTGACTTGTTCATTTACATTACTTACCCTTCAAGTATAGAATTTCCATTTGGCTCCTTATTTATAGTATCTGCTCCTTTGCTGAGTTTACCTATCCATGCATTAAAATACTATTTTACAAGTTTGTGAACTTTTAAAGTTATAAACAGCTTCTTTTATTTTTAACTTTTTAAATGGGTCATGGTTCTTTTTATAAGGTTTACTTATTTGTTTATTGACTGTAGTGAGTCTCTGTTGCTGCACAGGGTCTTTCTCCCATTGCGGAGAGCAGGGGTTAGTCTTTCTTGTGGTGTGCGGATTTATTGTGGTGGCTTCTCAAGGGAGCACAGGCTCTAGGTGCACAGTTGTTTCATCACATGGGCTCAGAAGTTGTGGTGTACGGGCTTCTTTGCTTAGTGGCATGTGGAATCTTCCCAGACCCGGGATTGAACCTATGTCCCTTGTACTGCAATGTGGATTCTTAACCACTGGACCACCAGGGAAGCCTCTATAAACAGCTGGTTTTAAATCATTGTCTACTATGTTCAATATTTGTGTCATCTCAAAACCTTTTTGTTGACTGCTTGGGTTTTTTTGGTATGCTTCTTCATGAGTTTTGTTCAGTATAAATATTAGGCTGTATACCTGAAACTAACACAATATTGTAAATCAACTGTACTTCAATTTAAGAAAATTGACTGCTTGAACTTTTGATTTTGGATTACATTTTTAAGATTTATTTGCATATCTAGTAATTCTTATTGTATGCTTTATATTACAGATTAGCTATAGTAGAGACTCGGGGTTTTGCTATCTTTCTGTGACAAGTGTTGATTTTAGTTCTAGCAGATAGTTGAATTACTGACTAATCATCTTAATTTTGTGTATACTTAAATTTAAGATGTTTTGGGGTAGATGTGTAAACAACTCCGAGGTTTTTCCAAAGCCCTTCTATCTTGGCATGACTTAAACTCTAATGTCTGTGTCTGTGAAGATCGTATAAAGCCTTGTTTTTGGGGTTTATTAGAGCAGTTTTAGAAGATCAATTCTTCTCATATGTGGTGATTGTGATCCTTACATGTAATCCTGGTGTTTCAGCCAGATGCCCTTTATGATGAACACATTGTTCTATTTTGGATGAATTAAAAATTTAAAATCTCCCAATATGATATGCTTGTTTCTCAAGCCTGCAGTAGGTTTGATAAATGGATGCACCCTCTGATAAGCCTTGAGTTTTTGATCTGCATATACAGCACAGTTGTCATCTAAAGAGTCATGGAGGAAACTCACACAATGACTTCTGAAGCCTTGCAGTTGTATAGCTACTTTCTCTTGAAGGACTTATCCTGGAGATTCCAAATGCTTCAGCTGATCTGATCATTTTGCTCAGGGAACCACCATGATTTTTTGGACTCTAGCTCAGTATTAAGGCTGATCATGTTGTTCATCTCATAATTTCCCCTTTTAATCATGAATTATAAACTTGAACCTCCTGTTATCTGGTGCCTGAAATGAACTGCCTCATATATTCTATTTTAAATATTGTTTACAGTGGTAGAACAGATCAAATAGCACTAAATCTGTTATAGGTGGAAGTGAAGTTCTACATATTTTATTTTTGAAAAACAAACAGATTAAATGAGAGAATAATGGTCTGTTAAAGTAGCCTACTGATTTTCCCCCTAATTAACCCATCACCATTATATTCCAGCAATGACTCTCTGTATGTCCAGACAGTTTACAGATGGGCTTGAAACAGCTACAGTCCATTTATAGGTGGAGGAACTCATAATGAATTTTATTAACAACCTCTAAGCTTTCCCTAGAGTTCCTATTCTCTTTTTCAAGCACAGCACTATTCTCTGTTAGCTTAGCTGGGCTTCTAACCTCACTGAGTTTTGCTCACTCTTGTCTCAGCACCATTTTGTTCTGCTCCAGTGCCTACCCAGCTCAGTTTATTTCCTTTAGTGCTCTCCAGGCTTAGCTCTCTTCTCTGACCTTTCTGATTTGTGCATTTATGCTAAAGACATGATTTGATTCTATTTTTTTTTCAGTAGATTTTGTTTAATGTAATTCCACTGACCTAGAAAATCATTTAGCCCACCAGATTTTTAAGAGGCAAACTTAGTCATTAATAAAATAATGAATTGTGGCAAATGTACAAAATTAAGCTTTATAGTTTCTTTAATAATCTGTACAACTGACAATTTAGATTTAGAAATATAATACTGAGTGGAATATGAGAATAAGTGATTCTAATAGCATTAAATAGTTGCAGTTTAGGTGAACATTATGGGAATGTAATTTGAAGCAATTCTATGAACTGCTTTGAATATGAATTCATAAAATGATTTGTATACATTTTACTTTCTGAATACTACTTTATGGTGAAATAGTTTCTTCTGGTCAGTTTTACTGATGCAGAACCGGTTATAAATATGAGGTATTTGGGGTTGATTAGAATCAGCTACTCATTCATGATATCCTGGCAACAGATGATAATCCTCACAGTGGGAATTTGATCCTAGCAGAAAAGCATATGGAGAACAGTAGGTCCAAAGAAAATATCCATCCAGTCTGCCTATTCACACTGTTCAGGCACAATAAAAGGATCTTATAATAAATTCTCACTTGAGGTTTTTAAAATCAACTGGTAATTCTGATCTGAGTAGGAAACTATGGAGAATCAAAAATGTACACTATTGTTTATATGCTTTTGGTAACCTACTTTGAAGCCAGTTTGATTATTTATTTGAAGTAAAAGAATACTGAATGCATATAATAAGGAAATTAAGTTTACCATATTAACATCAATATTCTGGCTTTTCAATAAATATTTATGAGCAAAATGAAGATATGTATACACTTTTTGAAACATACTTTTCATTGTGCTAAACAGTTCTTTCCCTTTGACCAGTAAGGTCTTACATGTTATAAATCTCTCAATCATACACTTTCAAAAAATGCTTTTTTCCCTATATTTCAGGTGATAAAAAAAGTTCAAAGTAAATAAAGGCTCAATTTGTTTCTTAGTTTACTTTATAAATACCTTTCTTATGTTTTAATCAGTATCTATCCTGGATTTTCAGTGCTAGCCAGCCCCATAGCAAAAGCATTAGTGGCATAAAACTACAATCATTATCTTACTGGGTGACATAATGAAGAAGATGAATATGGAAACAACAAAAATATTAATTCTGGCCTGGGTCTGTCACTAACTAACTAGACTATATTACAGTATTTTCTCATTTGTAAAAAGCAAAGTGTTTGACTGTATATTAAAACTGTTTCTATAAGTAAATAGTACCACCAAATATTGGCCCAATATGACACCAAAAATTATATATTCAGTTCAGTTCAGTCACTCAGTTGGGTCCGACTCTTTGTGACCCCATGGACTGTTGCATGCGGGCTTCCCTATCCATCACCAACATCCGGAGCTTGCTCAAACTCATGTCCATCGAGTCAGTGATGCCATCCAACCATCTCATCCTCTGTCATCCCCTTCTCCACCTGCCTTCTAATCTTTCCCAGTATCAGGGTCTTTTGAAATGAGTCAGTTCTTCGCATCAGGTGGCCAAAGTATTGGAGTTTCGGCTTCGGCATCAGTCCTTCCAACGAATATTCAGGACTAATTTCCTTTAGATTGCCTGGTTGGATCTCCTTGCAGTCCAAAGGACTCTCAAGAGTATTCTCCCAACACCACAGTTCAAAAGCATCAATTCTCTGGTGCTCAGCTTTCTTTGTAGTCCAACTCTCACACCCATACATGACTACCGGAAAAAAACAAAGCTTTGGCTAGACAGGCCTATGTTGGCAAAGTAATGTCTCTGCTTTTTAATATGCTGTCTAGGTTGGTCATAGCTTTTCTTCCAAGGAGCAAGCGTCTTTTAATTTCATGGCTGCAGTCACCATCTGCAGTGATTTTGGAGCTCAAGAAAAGAAAATCTGTCATTGTTTCCATTGTTTTCCCATTTGCCATGACGTGATGGGACCAGATGTCATGATCTTAGTCTTTGGAATGTTGAATTTTAAGCTGACTTTTTCAGTCTCCTCTTTCACTTTCATCAAGAGGCTCTTAGTTCTTCTTTGCTTTCTGCCCTAAGGGTGGTGTCATCTGCATATCTGAGGTTATTGTTATTTCTCCCAACAATCTTCATTCCAGCTTGTGCTTCATCCAGCCTGGCATGTCACATGATGTACTCTGCATATAAGTTAAATAAGCAAGGTGACAATATACAGCCTTGACGTACTCCTTTCCCAATTTGGAACAGTCTGTTGTTCCATGACCAGTTCTAACAGTTGCTTCTTGACCTGCATACAGATTTCTCAGGTGTTACTATTTTTTAATATAAATATATTATATTACATTTGAAGAATTTATGATTCTTTGTTGAAGTGATGAATCTCTACCACTGAAATCATTCAGTCAAGCAAATATAATGATATCTATTAATCAGAAATACTAAAAGGAGTTTTCTACATAATATGGAATCCCTGTCAATTACAAACTCTACTGATTAATCAGAAGTAAATAAATTTTTTCCTATAAATAAAGTCATTATTAACATTTTCTATTGTCAGATACTAAAGTACATTAGTGTCCCTTTATTAATTTATCTGTAAATATGGAGCCAGAATACTGGAATGGTTGACACTCCTCCAGAGGATCTTCCCAAGCCAGGGATTGAACCCACATCTCTTATATCTCCTGCATTGGCAATGGGATTCTTTACCACTAGTGCCACCTGGAAAGCCCAGTCCTGAAGTTATTAGGATGCAATTCTCAGGAGAAGGCAGAGAGTATTACGAAAATTAAACTGCTTTCCATCTAGACATAAATATCATTTGTTTAATAAAGAACTAACATTTAGAAGTGGGCAGTTCATTTTAGTGGGCAGTTCATTTGGACAACATATTCAGAGTTTCTTAATCTCGGTTCATCTTTTGTAATGCTCTGCCTCTATCCACAGGCAATTCACAGTCTTTAATGTGTCACCATGAGAGAATCAGAACTTGAGAAATGGATACAATGCTTTAGTCACATGTGTTGCTATGCTTAATACCTTTGTCTCTAACCAAAAGGCCTTGTGTTTGTCTGCCAGGGTATGGATAACCATGAGCGGCTAACTGATTTCAGTTTTGAATCTACAATAAGGGTAAAATCTCAGACCCTTTAAACCTCCTGGCTTGACTTTTAATCATGTGAAAATATTACATGTCAAAAATATCCTGTTTTAAGAATGATTTCAATGAGTATTGTATCATAAATATAATGTACATTATTGTTGTTATTGTTTAGTCACTAAGTCGTGTCTGAATCTTTTGGGACCCCATGGACTGTAGCCCACGGGAATCTGTCCTTGGGATTTCCCAGGCAAGAATACTGGAGTGGATTTCCTTCTCCAGTGGATCTTCCTATGCAGGAATAAAACCCACATGAACTGCATTGACAGGTGGATTCTTTACCTCTGAGCCATCAGGGAAGCCCATAATATATATATTCTGGATAATTTCTATTTTTTATTGTAATGATGAAATGTAAATTATCCACAATGATATAACGTGGAAGAAAATATGGAATTTTTTATATTTTGAGGATGGGATAGATATATAATACAGTTGAATTCACAATATTGTGTATAACACAACATGGTAAAGCAATTATTTTCCAATAAAAATATCTGGAAAAAATAAATAAAAGGTACAACATATTACAGATGTCTAGGTAACATTGTGAATTTCCATTTTCTTCTATTCTTTCACCTATTTCTACTAATCTTTGCTATTTGTGCCATTTGACTGAGGTATGAATGGCCATAGATTTCCAATGACTGATAGTGTGAAGTTCATATACAAATATTTCTAATAAAATATTAAGCTAAAATTAAAGCTATGAAAATGAATATCATAATTCTTTAAGATCTATGATAAAATCTGATAATAATTTCTGGTGTAGTATTCCCTAACAGTCTAGTGAAATGCTGATCAAAAATGCCTTAGAATGGTAACACCACAACTGGGGCATAAGAGGGAGAGAGTTGGGTAGTATTTGTAACTAAATCTGTAGATTTAGCTATACATTGTACTCCTGTTGCCAGAAGGTTAAAGGAGTAAATCTAGGAACTGCCCACTGGACTGGTGGTCCAGTGATTTAATCTCCACGCTTTCAATGCAGGGGTGTGGGTTCCATTGCTTTTCAAGGAACTAAGATCCTACATGCTCTGTGGCATGGCAAAAAAAGTTTTGAAAAGGCAAAATTCATTATATTGGGGACCTCCCTGGTGATCCAGTGGTTAGGATTTCATGCTTCCACGGCAGGCAGTGTGGGTTTGATCTGGTTGGAGAAGTAAGATTCTGAAAACCATAGAGTCAAAAAAAAAGAAAGAAGAAAAAAAAGACATAAATCTTCTGTCCAAAGCCCTGAATAGCATATTTAATGTTCCTGCCTTAGAGACAAATTTTTCCTTCACTGTTTAAACACAAATATTTTCAAGCACAAAATTATAAATATGAATCCCATGAAATTCTTCCTTCAGCTTCATAAGCTAAAATCTAATCAAGATACAACATCCTTCTCTAGAAAGTATTAATCATAATTTATGCTTGAGTTTGGTAGAAATGTAACTTTACAGAATTCTTTAACTCATCTAAAATTTCATTTTCAGTTGCCATCCCAATGAATTGGTGAAAAACCTTAACTTTAGAACGGGACATGGAACAACAGACTGGTTTCAAATCGAGAAAGGAATGCATCAAGGCTGTATATTGTCACCCTGCTTATTTAACTTATATGCAGAGTACATCATGAGAAATGCTGGGCTGGATGAAGAACAAGCTGGAATCAAGATTGCTGGGAGAAATATCAATAACCTCAGATATGCAGATGACACCACAGTTATGGCAGAAAGTGAAGAAGAACTGAAGAGCCTCTTAATGAAAGTGAAAGAGGAGAGTGAAAAAGTTGGCTTAAAGTTCAACATTCAGAAAACTAATATTGTTACATCTGGTCCCATCACTTCATGACAAATAGATGGGGAAACAGTGGAAACAGTGAGATACTTTATTCTGGGGGGCTCTGAGATCACTGCAGATGGTGACTGCAGCCATGAAATTAAAAGACGCTTGCTCCTTGGAAGAAAAGTTATGACCAACCTAGACAGCATATTAAAAAGCAGAAACATTACTTTGCCGACAAAGATCCACCTAGTCAAAGCTATGGTTTTTCTGGTAGTCATGTATGGATGTGAGATTTGGACTATAAAGAAAGCCGAGGACTAAGGAATTGATGATTTTGAACTGTGGTGTTGGAGAAGACTCTTGAGAGCCCCTTGGACTCCAAGGAGATCCAACCAGTTCATCCTAAAGGAAATCAGTCCTGAGTGTTCATTGGAAGGACCGATGTTGAAGTTTAAACTATAATACTTTGGCCACCTGATGCAAATAATTGACTCATTTGAAAAGACCCTGATGCTGGGAAAGATTGAAGGGTGAGGATAAGGAGAGGGCAGAGGATGAACTGGTTGGATGGCATCACAGACTCAACGGACATGAGTTTGAGTAAACTCCAGGAGGTGATGATGGACAGGGAAGCCTGGCATGCAGCAGTCCTTGGGGTCACAAAGAGTCGGACATGACTGAGCAACTAAACTGAACAGTAAGTTGTAGTCCACATTCCAGATAGTAATTTAATAGAGCATCTTCATTGGGAACCATCATGTGGAAAACATTCTTGAGGAGGTCAGAGTTGAAGAAATGCTGAATGAGGCTAGACACAGAAAAAGACATTGTACAGAGTAGAGTTAGCTTCTACACGTGAGCAATGAAAAATAAATGAACAAAATTTGCTTAACTGTAATAGAAATTTCACCTTAGAACTTAGTGGAAGACAACACCTGAACACATAATAATATCAGATTTTGAAAAAATAACCATACAAACCATATAATGTAATTTAGATTTAATATGCCACTTTAAATTTCTGAGGACTTCCCTGGTGGCTCAGATGGTAAATATTCTGCCTCCATGCAGAGGAAACCCAGGTTTTATCCCTGGGTTGGGAAGATCCCATGGAGAAGGAAATGGCAACCCATTCCAGAATTCTTGCCTGGAGAATTCCATGGACAGAGGAGCCTGGTGGGCCATAGTCCATGGGATCGCAGAGTCAGACAGGATTGCGAGACTAACACTTTCACTTTTGCTTTGTTTCTGAAGAGCCATTTTTGCGCTGCAATGTAGCACCATCACTGCAAGAAGACTCTCCAATAATTACACTAAATCACTGTATTGTGGAAACTATGTTTTTGTTATAGAACTTACTATCTTTCTCTGATGTTTTTTAACTTCTACATCTGGTTGACCACCTTACCTTCAATTATTCTGTACCATGATATCTACTAGTAAGGATAGCTACAACTCCTTTTTTGAAAAGTATTTTTCAATCCCCAGAGAAAATTTTGGCAGAATAAATCAAGATCATGAATTCTACCTTTATTAATACCTGCCATAATTAACACCAACTAAAGTGTTAAAATGAACAAACCAGTCACACATGCATCAGCAGCAAGCGTGAGACACAGCTCTCAGCAAAAATTCCTCCTTTTCAAACAATATTGATTAGTGTGTTGGAAGACAGCTTGGTTTTCATCCAAGTGTTATTTTTACAGTGTTTATTTACTTCTTAAAGTACAGCAGACTGAAGGATAGAGCAGTGGGGCTTCCAACCTAGATTATCAACTCTAATTTCCCATTGACTACAGTTTCTCTCTTAGCTATCTGTACTTCATGGGGAATGACCACTCAGGTCCTTTGTTTATATCTCTTGTCACAGTTTGAAACCTTTCTCTTTTTTAGTGGACTCTCCCCACTGGTATCCCACCACTGATTTTTTTCCACCAGTCATTTGCTGCTCTAACACTTGTGTACCAGATGGTTTAAATGGCTAAGCATGTATTTGCTGAGTGAACATAAGGAAAGCTGTCACTTGGCTTATTTCTCTTTTATTACTTACATTTTGCCATTAATGATTAGACAAGGCTATGCTTGATGGAAAGAACAAGTCCTGAACTTTATGTGCTATCTAATATAAAGTAATTAACTTTTTATTCCCATTGCTTCAAAGACCTTTTAATGAAATTATTAATTTGGTTGTGACATCTTTGCATTCTCTTTTAATTTTTTTTAATTAGGCTAATAAGACTTAGGTTTCTTTTGTTCTTCAGATTTGCCTGTCTCCCTCCCTTCCTTCCTTCCTTTTACCCCTTTCCTGATTTTTTACATAGCAGTTATACAATTTTAGTGATCATTATCTCAACAAAAAAAGTGCTGGTAATTTCCCAGATATCTTGAGTATAATTGGCGAAGGAAAATTTATCTTTATCTTGTCAATAAATAATGTGCCAGTATGCTTATCAGAATTGGAAAAGTAAGGAGCAAATATGATTTTCAGAAATCTTCCCTGAGTAAATGGATTATTGCTTTCTACAGCCAAACCTCCTACATTTGAATTTCAACCACAGTTCCACAGAGGCTCTATTAAAAGCCAGAGATAATATACATACTTCTTCACCATTAAATTTCTTCACCAGCAAATTTACATGTTCTCTAAATGACCCTACTTCTGTTTCTCATACCTATTGTTATTAGAAAAAAATATGTTTGATATATGTTTTCCTATGTATCTTATTCTCTTTACAGAACATTTAGTTCAGACAATTAGTTTACTTTTTTACTCTTTTGGTTCCTCATTATAGTGGTCAACTAGAAAATGTATTTACATTTAGCCTGTAAGAATATCAACAAAAAGACAAAAAAAAAATGTTATAGGAACTTATCATTGATAGTATACCAAAGTAGCTGAAGTACCTCAAATGTTTTAGTAGGAAAAATGTTTAAATGAAATATAAGCAGGCAATAATTTTTCCTAAAAGACAAATTTTCTTGGGATATTCTGTGCTAAGTGGAAATAAATCATTGTTTATTGTGAATATTTGGAAAAGAAAATATAAATTTAGTGTTCCCTTAAAACTTTGAGCCAAATTATCATCTCTGCATTTTTAAAATGATATCTATTTAATTCTTCGAAGTGAAAATTTGTTTAAATTTTTTTTTCCTTTCTTTAGTGCATTGATACTTAAAGAAAGATTGTTAAAGAAAGATAGTAGTAGTTTTTGTTTTTGTTTTTTTTCCCCAACGCTTTCTCCCAACTCTGCCTTGTAACACTGGAACTAATAAAAACTTCCCAAAGGTTCTATCGCAGGCTTTCATTTAGTGAACTGCCTTCTCTTGGCTAGTTCAGCCTTTGCCCTACCTTTGGCAGCTCCGTCTATAGGGAAAGTACTCTTTCCAATTTCTGGGAACATTTTCCCCCAGGGGAAGTACTCTCCTCTACTTTTAAACCACAGAGTTGGTTCTGCTGACATTTTTCTAAAACTCATTTTTGTTAGCTATCAATAATTTTATCTAAATCTTTTGTTTTGTGTGTTTGTTGTTAAATTTGGTTGTTATTGAGGATGACATTTTAAAGCTGTTATAATCTTAAGTATAAAACAA
Organism: Bubalus bubalis; assembly: GCF_019923935.1. Taxonomy (NCBI): domain Eukaryota; kingdom Metazoa; phylum Chordata; class Mammalia; order Artiodactyla; family Bovidae; genus Bubalus; species Bubalus bubalis. Next base: position 76,365,457 of record NC_059157.1, on the reverse strand, counting down.
ATGTTTTCAATCCCTCCTAAAGTCTGTGACTATATCAGTTTTTAATTCTAAATTGTACCTATATTTTATCAAATATATATAAACAATTTGGTAAGCGTGGATGCAGCTTAATAGCTTGTTAGTTATAGTTGACTAATTTAGGGTGTATGCTTCTGCTTAAGATTGTAAAGGAGAATACTAAAGAGTTTATCTATGGCATATTCCAAGATAAATACACAATATTATGAATGTTGTACTTATAAAATTTAATAAGTAAGAAACATCTATTTTGCATATATCTTAAACAGTAAAAAGGAGTTGTTCATATCAGTAATTGTTAACAATCATTCATGATTGACAATTTGATGCTAGAGGTACTATCATGCTGCATATAATAATTTTTATTTTTTTATTTTCTGATCACCTTGACTTTTATTGCTTTTATTCATGTATTCCTACTTTTTCTTTGTGCCAAGTGTTCATTGCCCTGAATTTATTTTTTATCATAATTACACTATTGACACTAACCAGTGTGATTAGGAAATATAGTTATATTGCTTCAGTTGCTATTTTTATTTTTGCAGTTTTTTGAAGATATTACTGTCATATAGTACTATATAAGTTTAGGGTATACAGTATGATGATTTTACTCACATATATCAGGAAGTGATTATCACAGTAAGTTAGTGAACATCCAACATCTCATATAGATACAAAATTAAAGAAAAAGAAAAAAAATGTGGTGAGAGTACTTAGGATTTACTCTCCTAATTTTCATGTATAGCATACAGCAGTATTTTTCATGATGTATACTACAAGCCTAGTTCTCTTTTATTTATTTTTTTATTTCTTTTTGGCTGTGCCAGGTCTCCATTGCTGTGCAGGCTCTTCTCTAGTTGCAGAGAAGAATGGAGGCTACTCTCTAGTTGCTGTGTGTGGGCTTTTCATGGCACTGGCCTCTCTCGTTGCAGAGCACAGGCTCTAGGGTGTGCGGGCTTCAGTAATTATGGCACACAGGTTTGGTAGTTGGAACTCCTCGGCTCTAGAGCACAAGCTCAATAGTTGTAGCACACGGGCTTAGTTTCTCCATGGCATGTGGAATCTTCCCAGACTAGGGATCAGACTTGTGTCTCCTGCATTAGCAGGCAGATTCTCTACCACTAAGCCACCAGGGAAGCCCCCTAGTTCTTGTTTATCTCACAGCTGGAAGTTTGTACCTTTTGATTGCCTTTATCCAAGTCCCCTCTCCCATCCCTATTTCTGAGGTGATGGAATTCCAGTTGAACTATTTCAAATTGTAAAAGATGATGCTGTGAAAGTGCTGCAGTCAATATGCCAGAAAATTTGGAAAACTCAGCAGTGGCCACAGGACTGGAAAATGTCAGTTTTCATTCCAATCCCAAAGAAAGGCAGTTCCAAAGAATGCTAACTACCACACAATTGCACTCATCTCACACGCTAGTAAAGTAATGCTCAAAATCCTCCAAGTCAGGCTTCAACAGTACGTGAAGTATGAACTTCCAGATGGTCAAGATGGTTTTAGAAAAGGCAAAGGAAGCAGAGATTAAATCGCCAACATCTGTTGGATCATTGCAAAAGCAAGAGAGTTCCAGAAAAACATCTACTTCTGTTTTATTGACTATTCCAAAGCCTTTGACTGTGTGGATCACAACAAACTGTGGAAAATTCTTCAAGAGATGGGAATACCAGACTATCTGACCTGCCTCTTGAGAAAACCGTATGCAGGTCAGGAAGTAACAGTTCGAACTGGGCATGGAATAAAAGACCAGGTCCAAATAGGAAAAGGAGTACGTCAGGCTATATATTGTCACCCTGCTTATTTAACTTATATGCAGAGTACATCATGAGAAATGCTAGGCTGGATGAAGAAAAAGCTGGAATCAAGATTGCTGGGAGAAATATCAGTAACCAAAGATATGCAGATAACACCACCCTTATGGCAGAAAGCAAAGGAGAACTAAAGAGTCTCTTGATGAAAGTGAAAGAGGAAAGTGAAAAAGTTGGCTTAAAACTCAACAGTCAGACAACTAAGATCATAGCTTCTGGTCCCATCACTTCATGGCAAATAGATGGGTAAACAGTGGAAACAGTGACAGACTTTATTTTGGGGGCTTTCCCAAATCACTGCAGATGGTGATTGCAGCCATGAAATTAAAAGATGCTTACTCCTTTGAAGGAAGGTTATGGCCAACCTAGACAGCATATTAAAAAGCAGAGACATTACTTTGCCAACATAGGCCTGTCTAGTCAAAGCTATGTTTTTTCCAGTAGTCATGTATGGGTGAGAGTTGGACTATAAAGAAAGCTGAGCACTGAAGAAATGATGCTTTTGAACTGTGGTGTTGGAGAAGACTCTAGAGAGTCCCTTGGACTGCAAGGAGATCCAACCAGTCCATCCTAAAGGAGATCAGTCCTGGATGTTCATTGGAAGGACTGATTCTGAAGCTGAAACTCCAATACTTTGGCCACCTGATGCGAAGAATTGACTCATTGGAAAAATCCCTGATGCTGGGAAAGATTGAAGGTGGGAGGAGAAGGGGACGACAGAGGATGAGGTGGTTGGATGGCATCACCAACTTAAGGGACATGAGTTTGAGTAAAGTCCAGGAGTTGGTGATGGCCAGGGAACTCTGGCATGCAGCAGTCCATGGGGGTCACAAAGAGTCAGATATAAGTGAGCGACTGAACTGAACTGAACTGAATGATGCTACAAAGAACATATGGGTGCATATATCTTTTCTAGTTAGTGTTTTCGTTTTCTTTGGATCCATGCCCAGAAGTGAAATTGCTGGATCATATGATAGTTCAATGTTTAATTTTTTTGAGGAATCTTCATACTGCTTTCCTTAGTGGCTGCACCAATTTACATTCCTGCCGACTGTGTATAAGTGTTCCCTTTTCTCTATATGCTCTCTCACACTTGTTACTTCTCTTTTTGAGAATAGCCATTGTGGCAGGTGTGAGGTGATAGCTCATTGTGGCTTTGATTTGCATTTCCCTGATGATTGGTAATGCTGAGCATCTTTTTATGTGCCTATGGTAATCTGAATATCTTTGGAAAGATGTTTATTCAGATTCTCTGTCTGTTTTTTAAAATCCTGACTTTTTTTTTTTTTTTTTTTGGTGCTGAGTTGTATGTTTTTTGTGTATTTTGAATACCAACCCACTATCAGAAACATCCTTTGCAAATATCTTCTTCCAGTCAGTAGGTGACTTTTTTTTGTTTTATAGATAATTTCCTTTGCTGTGTAAAAGCATCTTAGTTTGATATAGTTCCACTTGTTTATTTTTGCTATTGTTTCCCTTGCCAGAGAAGAAATAGCCAAAAGATGTATTACTAAAACAGATGTCAAAGAGCTTACTTTCTGTGTTTTCTTCTAGAAGACTTATAGTTTCTGAATTTTACTTTTAAGTTTTTAATCTGTTTTGAATTTGTTTCTGTGCATGATGTTAAAGAGTAGTCCAGTTTGATTCTTTTGCATGTAGTGCTCCAGTTTTCCTACCACCATAAACTGGCTGTTTTGGAGGGCTCTCTTTTCCCCAGTGTATATTTTGGCCGCCTTTGTCAAAAATTAATAGCCATGTAAGTGTGGATTCATTTCTGGACTTTCTATTATGTTCCATTGATAATATGTGTCTCTTTTTGTGCCTGTAACATGCTTTTGTCTTTTAACCTTCTTACTAACTTTGTACATGGATGGTTCCCTGCCTTTACTATATGTTTGCCTTATTGATGAACTTTTACCTTTTATAACTTTTATGTCCTAGTTGTTGCCTTTTTTATGCTTAGAGAAGTTCCTTTAATACTTCTAGTAAAGCTATTTTAGTGGTGCCTAAATCTTTTAGTTTTTGCTTCTCTATAAAGCTTTTGATCTCTGCATCAAATTTGAACAGGAGTCTTGCTGGGTAGAGTATTCTTGTTTGTAGGTGTTTACCTTTCATCACTTTAGATATATTATGCTGCTCCTTTACAGCCTGCAGAGTTTTTGCTGGAAAGTAAGCTGATAGCTTTATGGGAATTCTCTTGTACATAATGTGTTGCTTTTAATAGTCTCTAATTTTTGCCATTTAATTGCAATATATCTTGGTATGCGTCTCTTTGAGTTGATCCTGTTTAGGGCACTCTGTGTCTCGTGGACCTATGTGTCTTTTTCCTTTCCCACATTAGGGAAATTTTCAGCTATTATGTCTTTAAATATGTTCTTTGGCCCTTTCTGTCTCTCTTCTCTTTCTGGAACCCTAAAATACAAATATTAGTACACTTGATGTTGTCCTAAAGGTCTCTCGACCTGTCCTCAGTTTCAGTGATTTCCACTACTCTGTTTTTCAGATCGCTCATCTGATCCTGTGTATCAGCTAGTCTACTGTGGATTCCCTCCAGGATGTTTTAAACATTTCAGGTATTGTATTCTTCATCTCTGTTTGATTCATCTTTATTTTTTTTTAATTCTTTATTAGAAACTTTTAAGTTCTCACTCTTTTCACCTAGTTATCTCCCAAGTTTTTCGAGCATCTTTAGGATCATTTCCTTGAACTCTTTCTCAGGTAGATTGCTTATGCCCACTTCACTTAGTTCTTCTACGGTTTTATCTTATTTCTTCATTTGAAACATATTTCTTTGTTGCCTCACTTTGCCTAATTTGCTTTTTTTATTTCTACATATTTGGTAGGTTGCTTATATTTCCCATGCTTGGAGAAATGGCCTTTTGTAGGACATGTTCAAGGCTTTTGAGCAGTCCACTCCCCTCTGGTCACCAGAGCTATATGCTCTAGGAATTTCCTATGTGTAGGCTGGACAGATGCTTCTGTAGAGGGGGGTGGCCTGGTAGATGTGACTATACCCCATTCAGGTTTTCTGTCAAACCCAGCTTTGTGCAGAGGCTGCTGGCCACTGGTGGGTGGGGCTGAGTAATGAAGTGAATGGCTAAGGAGTCCCAGGGGGTCCTGGGGCTAATGCTAGCTCAGTAGTGGATGGAGTCAGGTTCTGAGATGGGTGATTGTGGAATCAGGTGTCTTGGATCTAATTTTGACCTGCTGTTAGTGAGGCTCATTCCTGACATGGCTGGCTGTAGTGTTTGGGGCATTTCCAAACTGATGCTTAGTGGGACTGGATCCCAGGGTAGCTGGCAGAGGGGTCCAAGGTGTCTCATAGCTGGTGTTGTCCTGCTAATGGGAGCTGTCAGGGCACAGGTGCTCTGACTCTAGGGTCCTAGGAGTTCCAGAGCTCATAACAGTCCACTGGTGGATGGGGTCAGTTCCTGTCCTGGCTGGCTGTGAGTCCAGGGTGTCCCAAAGCTGATGTCTGCCTACTGGTAGTTAGGGTCAGATCCTGGGAAGGCTAACTGGGGGGCCCAAGGAGTTGCAGAGCCAGGGTTGGCCTGCTAATGGGTAGGGCTGAGTCTCCATGGTGCCTGAGCTATGGCCACCTGGCTGGTGAGTGGTGCATGTAATAATTTGAAAATATTTTTATTTATTACTTTAAAAACATTAGCTTATAATTTAAAATATTAGCTATAATAGTCAATATTTCTCTGAGTACTTAGTCTAGTGTTGTGTTTTATATACATTTTCAAATTTTTGCTTATAAAAGACTTCATGAGATGAAAAAATAATGTTTATTTTACAACTGAATAAGTTGAGATTTCGAGAATTCACCTGGGAAAGGGCCTGTAATTGTAACTCCTACAATACACTGGGTTTTTTACTTCAATCAAACAGAAAATGATGTACTCCTAAGACAGGTAAGGCTGAAATTGGTAGGAATTTTCTCTGATCAAGTCCACACTTACCAGACACTATACTCTTATTTACCAACTGTAGATAATGTTATGCACAATTTTCTATAATGGGTAAAGGATAAGTTATAACTATATCTACAGTTAAAAGAAGCATTGTTATAACAAAAAATGTCAACAGTATAGTATTTCTAAGAGACAGAACAACTTCCTTTGGATTATTTCTGATTTTCCAAGGTGAATCAGTGAGATTCAGTCCATTAGTATAAGTATTTATCTTATTTTAAATGTCACAGCCTCATGAAGAAAGTAAACATGAAATCTTGTCAATATAATCTTCTTTGAAAGCTATAGATCCTTCATAGAGGTTTGAAGAAACTTCTTCTGGAGGCTTAGAATAAACAACTGAAGGGATGGTAGGACATGGACAGAGAAGCTGTGGTCTCTGAAATTACTGTACCTAGTGTACTGTTTTTGCTTGAATCTGGCCATATTCAGGACTATGTGATGGAAATAAGATGAGGAATGTACATTTATCTTCTTTTCCTCTTTTGAGTATAACCACCACATAAACAGATTCCAACTTCTGTTGGCTGTATGTTAGCAAAGATTTTTTTTTTTTCCACTGAATATTGTCCTCAATATGGCAGAACAGACTGGTTCAAAGCAAAGTTTTGATGAAATGTTTTCTCAGGAAAATCTGTTTCTGCTGCTAAGAGACTGCCACCTACAACCATCTGTGGTTTTGTATTCCTTGCCAAACTTTTCTGTTGTCTTTATGTGGATACCGCCTTTTGTCATTTTTTGTGGTATCCAAACATGGAAAGCACTCCTATCAGCTGAATTCTTTGGTTAAAATTGTCTTACTGTTCTGCTAAATATTATAATTCATATTCACATACATATAGATACAATACCTACTTTAATATATTAATCACTATATCACTCTAGCTAACTTATCCAGAAAGAAGCATAAAAATACTTTAAGGATTCTTACCCCCAATATTGGCAACAGTGGTTTATATAAACATTATGAATCATAAAAGAAATTAAGGAAGATAGATAAACTTTAGTGACAGATTAATAAGAGATAAACTATGTAATTGTTTCAAATGTAGTTTTAATGGAATAAAATATATAACATGGCAGATAAGAAATACTGGAAATGATAATTACTAAGTTTCCAGAACTGAAGAAAGACTTGTGTTCTTTAGTAATGAGCACATGCTGATTTCCAAGCAAGATAAATAAAAAATGGTAAATTCTCAGTTTGATGCACGGTAATGAGAAGACGGTACATCTAGAAAAAGTGACAAAAGCCCATTAGCCACAAGGAAGGAAGTAAAGATTACATTAAAAAATAAATTAGTGTTTTCAGATATAATCAGTCAGTTCAGTCACTCAGTCGTGTCCAACTCTTTGTGACCTCATGGACTGCAGCAACAGGCCTCCCTGTCCATCACCAACTCCTGGAGTTTACTCAGACTCATGTCCATTGAGTCAGTGATGCCATCTAACCATCTCATCCTCCATCTTCCCCTTCTCCTTTCGCCTTCAATCGTTCCCAGCAACAGGGTCTTTTCAAATGCGTCAATTCTTTGCATCAGGTGGCCAAAGTAGTGCAGTTTCAGCTTCAGCATCATATATAATAGGGTAGGTCATATCAAATTAATATTTCTACTCAGAGCAGCTAAAAATCTAGATTTAGTATCATTGTTATTATCATTATTATTTGCAACAACAGCAAAAAAAAAAAAAAAAAAAAAAAAGCCTCCTTGAAGTATTGGAAGGCAACCAAATCAGAGAGAAATTAAGAGACCAAAATATAAGGAAGATTAAATAAAATGAGCCTTACATTTTTCTGCTGGTATTTTTCTAAGTTTGCTGATTATTGATATAGATCACACTATCTAAATAAGAAAACAACAACCTAAAATTTAGGGCAGTTACAATGGCCTGGGGAGACAGAAATTGATATTTAGAACTATCAAGATAGCCAGGGATTGGAGGACCAATATTCTAGAGGAAAGAGAGTTGCAGGCCAACAGATCCATCACTCAGAACACAGTTTTTCTGGGGCACTTGTCACCTCTAAGGCTGTGCCTATTTGTGTGTGTGTGCTAGGTGTGAAGGGTAGCTTTGGAAGAAATCCAGAATAAAGAAGCAGTTATAAATTAAGAAGAGAGAGAGGAAGAGAGAGAGATTGCAAGAGAGGTTTTCTGTTTTGGTTTTGTATTTTTCTTATCAAGAAGAGAACAATTAGCTAGGAATAATGAGCCTTAAGAAAAGTCTGTACCTTTCAGGTAAAATTGTGAAGAATTCTACTTTAAAATACAAGCAAATCAGACTGGATTGAGGTAATATACCCATTCTCTATCAAAGAAACATAAATACTCTATAGGGAAAGATAACAATTCACAGTTACTATTTTTTTTTTCCTTACATATGTTTGCTGCAAAAATCAGCTATTGCTACCACAAGATTGTAATAAACCACACCAACATTTATTGCTTGAAATAGCCACTTATTCTTATATTCATAGGTTCTAATGTCTGTACTTTTGTCTTTTGTAGACTTGGTTCAGCTGGGCTTGATCCATGTTCAATGTTAGATTCATTTCTGATCCACGTTCTTTTGTGGCCTGTGGCCCTTTTCAGGTGTATTCATATTAATGAAAGAAGCAAAAGACAGTATATCGCATGCAAAAACAACCTTAAACTTGTACCTTAAACCATATTTACTAATGTTTATCAGTCAAATTAATAACATGATATATTCCAATTTCAATGTTAGAGAAATATGCTCCATATTTACTGGGAAGAACTAAAAGCCGTTTTCATGTGCTGAAAATTAATGTAAGTTACCAGTTTCACAGTTATTTAATACTTTAAAGCATTCAAGAATAACAGAACCATATGTTAGACAACCAAAAAAAAAAAAAATCCACATGTAAGTGATTCAAAATATAGTTAACAGATACTGACAAAATATAATTATGATGAATATTCTGAGAAAATTAAAAGAGGAAGAGATGAAAACTATCACAAGGATAGCCTAGCATTGATTTAAAAAAAAGCTGAAAATAGCATTCAGGTAGTATTAATAGCATATTAGACAAAGCAAAATGGAAAGCAAGTGAATATATTGTGGTCAAATAGAAAGTGAAGTCACGCAGTCATGTCCAACTCTTTGCGACCCCATGGACTGCAGCCTACCAGGTTCCTCCATCCATGGGATTTTCAAGGCAAGAATACTGGAGTGGGTTGCCATTTCCTTCTCCAGGAGATCTTCCTGAACCAGGGATTGAACCCAGGTCTCCCACATTGTAGGCAGATGCTTTACCGTCTAAGCCACCAGGGAAGCTCTCTCATTCAAATAAAGGCAAAAACAAAAATGAAAAGGTACAAATAGAAGCATGGAAAGTACATGCCAGTCATGGTCTTACATATATTTAATTCACACACAGAAAACAAAATATGAGAATGTACAGAAATATAATTGAAAGATAATAACTGCTAATTTTCAAAAATAATGAAACATATAAAACCACAAATACAGGAATGTCAACTATATCTAAGCAGAACACAAAGAAAATCTATCATAGGCATATCATAGAATGTTGAAGCTAAAAGACAAAGAGAAACCTTACCATCAATGAGAGCTTATTCCACTTCTGTTTAGGGTTTATAAAGCTTGAAAGGGTGATGCTCCCACCATAATAAAAGAAAACTATGGATAAAGCAAATCATAATTTTTCTTGAACCCATCAGAATGCAGGGAAATAAAGTAGAGTGAAATCTAAGAAATGACAGGTTCTTCTATAAGAGACGGGGCTTCCCTGGTGGCTCAATGGTAAAGAACCAGCCTGTAATGTAGGAGATCTGGGTTTGATCTCTGGGTCAGGAAGATCCCCTAGAGAAGGAAATAGCTACCCATCCCAGTATTCATCTCTGGAGAATTTCATGGACAGAGGAGCCTGGGGTGGGTGGGCCACAGTTCCTGGGGTCACCCAGCATTCTTGCATGGAGAGTTTGCTGGATAGAGGAGCCTGGCAGGCTATAGTCCATGATGTCACAAAGTCAGACATGACTGAGTGACTAACACTTTCACACTTTCTATAAGAGGCAGGATGCAAGCAATTATTCACCTGTAGTAAAACATAGGAGGAAGAAGTGCTGGTTGCCATAAAATGGGTCAAAATAATCCAAATAAAGTTTTTGTAAATTGCTATATGTCACGTGTAGGTTAGAATAAATGTATAGAAGCACTTGGAATCAGAGATATAGTCATCTGTCTTTTCTGTAAACTTCCATGTGATGCTCCCAGAAGGACTGGAGAACAGGGTGTAGACTGGGGAGGGTTCACAAGGTAGCGTCATCCTAAAGGAGGGAAACAACTTTTGTTACAGTAAATACACAGAGCCCCACACAAAGCCTCATCTGTTATGAACCAAAAGGTTATGCCACTGGGGAAGCCATAGGCATGCTCTCACTGCCAGAGCCAGGATGAAGACCTGAAGAAGTTTCCTGGAAAACACCTCTACTCACAGAAGTGAGATAGGAAAGAATATTGGACCAGAGATCCTATGTGAATAGCGTTCAAAGTCTTTTACCACTGCAAGAGGAGCAGGGACTATTTTCTCTTATAGTAACTATCAAAGATGCTAACTAGATGTTCAGTTCAGTTCACTTCAGTCTCTCAGTTGTGTCTGACTCTTTGTGACTGCATGAATCGCAGCACGCCAGGCTTCCCTGTTCCTCACCATCTCCCGGAGTTAACTCAAACGCTCGTCAATCGAGTTGGTGATGCCATCCAGCCATCTCATCCTCTCTCGTCCCCTTTTCCTCCTGTCCCCAATCCCTCCCAGCAACAGAGTATTTTTCCAATGAGTCAGCTCTTCACATGAGGTGGCTAAATAACTGGAGTTTCAGCTTTAGCATCATTCCTTCCAAAGAACACCCAGGGCTGATCTCCTTTAGGATGGACTGGTTGGATCTCCTTGCAGTCCAAGGGGCTCTCAAGAGTCTTTTCCAACACCACAGTTCAAAAGCATCAATTCTTCGGCGCTCAGCTTTCTTCACAGTCCAACTCTCGCATCCATACATGACCTGCAGTAGAAAAAAGACAGGACCACTGAGAACAGACCTCTCCTGAGACCCAGCATAAGTTTGAATCTACTATTTAAAGAATTGCCTCCAACCCTCATCTTTGGTGTGGAAAGTGGCAAGTAACAGCAACACTGTCACAACCCTGGGGAAAAACAAGAGTGTGGAAATAGACAGCCTCTGTGACATGAGCACAACAAGCTATTAGGAAGAGTCAAAGCAATAAACAAACTCAGATCCTGACTCAGGCTCATAGATGTCTCCAGTGTTGCTGCTGCTGCTGCTACTGCTAAGTCACTTCAGTCGTGTCCTACTCTGTGCAACCCCATAGACGGCAGCCCACCAGGCTCCCCCATCGCTGGGATTCTCCAGGCAAGAACACTGGAGTGGGTTGCCATTTCCTTCTCCAATGCATGAAAGTGAAAAGTAAAAGTGAAGTCGTTCAGTCGTGTCCGACTCTTAGCAACCCCATAGACTGAAGCCTACCAGGCTGCTGCACCCATGGGATTTTCCAGGCAAGAGTACTGGAGTGGGTTGTCATTGCCTTCTCCACTCCCATGTTGAAATTACCATAAATAAATTTTACATGACTGTGATTACCATATTAAATGCTCTATTTAATATGAAATAAAGGAAAAGGTAGACAACATGCATTAACAGTTGATGAATTTAAACTAACAAATAGAAACTATAAGACTCAAATGGAAGTGCTAAAAAACAAACTAACAACATGGGAACAAAAGTAAAACATGCCTTCAGTTCAGTTCAGTCACTCAGTCATGTCCGACTCTTTTCGACCCCATGAATCACAGCACACCAGGCCTCCCTGTCCATCACCAACTCCCGGAGTTCACTCAGACTCACGTCCATCGAGTCTGTGATGCCATCCAGCCATCTCATCCTCTGTTGTCCCTTTCTGCTTCTGCCCCCAATCCCTCCCAGCATCAAAGTGTCTTCCAATGAGTCAACTCTTCGCATGAGGTGGCCAAAGTACTGGAGTTTCAGCTTTAGCATCATTCCTTCCAAAGAACACCCAGGGCTGAATCTCCTTCAGAATGGACTGGTTGGATCTCCTTGCAGTCCAAGGGACTCTCAAGAGTCTTCTCCAACACCACAGTTCAAAAGCATCAATTCTTCAGCGCTCAGCTTTCTTCACAGTCCAGCTCTCACATCCATGCATGACCACTGGAAAAACCATAGCCTTGACTAGATAGACCTGTGTTGGCAAAGTCATATCTCTGCTTTTGAATATGCTATCCAGGTTGGTCATAACTTTTCTTCCAAGAAGTAAGTGTCTTAATTTCATGGCTGCAATCAGCATCTGCAGTGATTTTGGAGCCCCCAAAAATAAAGTCTGACACTGTTTCCACTGTTTCCCCATCTATTTCCCATGAAGTGATGGGACCAGATGCCATGATCTTCGTTTTCTGAATGTTGAGTTTTAAGCCAACTTTTTCACTGTCCTCTTTCACTTTCATCAAGAGGCTTTTTAGTTTGTCTTGACTTTCTGCCATAAGGGTGGTGTCATTTGCATAACTGAGGTTATTGATATTTCTCCTGGCAGTCTTGATTCCAGCTTTTGCTTCTTCTAGTCCAACGTTTCTCATGATGTACTCTGCATATAAGTTAAATAAACTGGGTGACAATATACAGCCTTGATATAATCCTTTTCCTATTTGGATCCAGTCTGTTGTTCCATGTCCAGTTCTAACTGTTGCTTCCTGACCTGCATATTGTGGGACTTAGAAAGCAGCACTATGAACAAAGCTAGTGGAGGTAATGGAATTCCAGTTGAGCTATTTCAAATCCTGAAAGATGATGCTGTGAAAGTGCTGCATTCAATATGCCAACAAATTTGGAAAACTCAGCAGTGACCACAGGACTGGAAAAGGTCAGTTTTCATTCCAATCCCAAAGAAAAGCAATGCCAAATAATGCTCAAACTACTGCACAATTGCACTCATCTCACATGCTAGTAAAGTAATACTCAAAATATTCCAAGCCAGGCTTCAGCAATACGTGAACTGTGAACTTTTAGATGTTGTAGCTGTTTTTAGAAAAGGCAGAAGATCCAGAGATCAAATTGCCAACATCTGCTGGATCATCGAAAAAGCAAGAGAGTTCCAGAAAAAAACTTCTATTTCTGCTTTATTGACTATGCCAAAGCCTTTGACTGTGTGGATCACAATAAACTGTGGAAAATTCTGAAAGAGATGGGAATACCAGACCACCTGACCTGCCTCTTGAGAAACATGCCTTAGACAAGCTCATCAGTAGACCTAATTGACATTTATAGAAAAATCTATCCAACAATAGGAGAATGTACATTCTCTTTTTTTTTTAATAAGATTTTTTAAATTTTATTTTAAGTTTACAATATTGTGTTTGTTTTGCCATATATCAAAATGAATCTGCCACAGGTATACATGTGTTCCCCATCCTGAACCCTCCTCCCAGCTCCCTCCCCATACCATCCCTCTGGGTCGTCCCAGTGCACCAGCCCCAAGCATCCAGTATCATGCATTGAACCTGGACTGGCAACTCCCTTCATATATGATATTATACATATTTCAATGCCATTCTCTCATTCTCTTTAATTGTACATGATTCATCCAGGTAGATCATACTCTGCATGTTAAAAACACCTCAACAAATTTAAGATTTTCAATTATACAAAGAATTTTCTTTGTCTACATGGAATTAAGGTAGAAAACAATACTAAAAGATAACTTTGTTAATCATAAATATTTGGAAATTAATTTTACTTTCATTAACCTATAGATCAAATACAAATCTACAAATGAAATGTAAAATTATTTTCAATTGAATGAATATGAAAAGAAAACAATTTGACACATATATATAAAGAACCAATAGTTGCAGAAAAAATACTTGCAAAATTCAGAATTCATCAGTCATAGTTAAAAAGGCTCCACAAGTTCAGAATTAGATAAAACTTTAATAAAATGAGGGATGTACATACAGACAAACAGTTGCTACAGATAACATTATATATGTATGACAAAAGACTAATTATTTGCTCCTACAATTAGAGTCATGATGTCCACTGTCAGTCCTACTAATTGATAGCTTTTATGTCTTCATGAATATAACAGTGTTAAAAAAAAAATGATGTAGAGAATTTAAATACACACACAAAAAACTGTAACAGAAGAAACATGTCCATGTAAAATTTTGAACAAATATACACTTAAAAAAAAAAAAAAAAACAGTAAACTTAGCAATGTCAAAGACATGTCAATATATAAAAGGTGATTTTGTTTCTCAAAATTAATAATGAATAATTAGGATTTAAAATTGAAAGAAGTATTTATTAAGCTCACAAGGTCATTTAAAAGCTAGGTATAAAGCTGACAAATATATGTAAGTTCTGTATGCTAAAAAAAGAATAACTCATTTTTTCCATTAAAGAATATATAAATTATTTGAATTAGAATTTTAAAATGTCAGTGAGCTCAAAACAGATTTACAAATTCACTATAATATTAATCATATATCAGTGAGATATTTTGTAGAAACCAAGTTAAGGCATTAGTTTAATTATTAATTAATTCATAAAAATTGACTCAAAATAAATTAGATAAGGAACAGGTATTCCTTCTCATGGCATTTATTTTCCATTTACTTTTCCTGAAAACACCTATTTATGCTCATGAAAGTACACCCGTGGCGGATGCATATTGATGTATGGCAAAACCAATACAATATTGTAAAATTAAAAAAATAAATAAAATTAAATAAAAGAAAGCAAGGATATACAACACAGAAAATAAATAAATAAATAAATAAATAAAAGATGCTTGCTCCTTCGATGAAAAACTATGACCAACCTAGACAGCATATGGTGCTGGGAAATCTGGTCAACCACTTGTAAAAGAATGAAACTAGAACACTTTCTAACACCATACACAAAAATAAACTCAAAATGGATTAAAGATCTAAACGTAAGACCAGAAACTATAAAACTCCTAGCGGAGAACATAGGCAAAACACTCTCTGACATATATCACAGCAGGATCCTCTATGACCCACCTCCCAGAATATTGGAAATAAAAGCAAAAATAAACATATGGGACCTAATTAACCTTAAAAGCTTCTGCACATCAAAGGAAACTATTATCAAGGTGAAAAGACAGCCTTCAGAATGGGAGAAGATAATAGCAAATGAAGCAACTGACAAACAACTAATCTCGAGAATATACAAGCAACTCCTACAGCTCAACTCCAGAAAAATAAATGATCCAATCAAAAAATGGGCCAAAGAACTAAATAGACATTTCTCCAAAGAAGACATACAGATGGCTAACAAACACTTGAAAAGATGCTCAACATCACTCATTATCAGAGAAATGCAAATCGAAAACCACTATGAAGTACCATTTCACACCAGTCAGAATGGCTGCGATCTAAAAGTCTACAAGTAATAAATGCTGGAGATGGTGTGGAGAAAAGGGAACCCTCTTCCACTGTTGGTGGGAATGCAAACTAGTACAGCCACTATGGAGAACAGTGTGGAGATTCCTTAAAAAACTGGAAATAGACCTGCCTTATGATCCAGCAATCCCACTGCTGGGCATACACACTGAGAAAACCAGAAGGGAAAGAGACACGTGTACCCCAATGTTCATCGCAGCACTGTTTATAATAGCCAGGACATGGAAGCAACCTAGATGTCCATCAGCAGATGAATGGATAAGAAAGTAGTGGTACATATACACAATGGAGTATTACTCAGCCATTAAAAAGAATACATTTGAATCAGTTCTAATGAGGTGGATGAAACTGGAGCCTATTATACAGAGTGAAGTAAGCCAGAAAGAACAACACCAATACAGTATACTAATGCATATATATGGAATTTAGAAAGATGGTAACAATAACCCTGTGTACGAGACAGCAAAAGAGACAGGGATATATAGAACAGTCTTATGGACTCTGTGAGAGAGGGAGAGGGTGGGAAGATTTGGGAGAATGGCATTGAAACATGTAAAATATCATGTATGAAACGAGTCGCCAGTCCAGGTTCGATGCATGATACTGGATGCTTGGGGCTGGTGCACTGGGACGACCCAGAGGGATGGAATGGGGAGGGAGGAGGAAGGAGGGTTCAGGATGGGGAACACGTGTATACCTGTGGCGGATTCATTTTGATATTTGGAAAAACTAATACAATTATGTAAAGTTTAAAAATAAAATTAAATTAAAAAAAAAAAAAGAAAAGCAGAGACATTACTTTACCAACAAAGGTTGCCTAGTCAAAGCTATCGGAGAAGGCAATGGCACCCCACTCCAGTACTCTTGCCTGGAAAATCCCATGGACGGAGGAGCCTGGTAGGCCGCAGTCCACGGGGTTGCTAAGAGTCAGACGAGACTCAGCGACTTCACTTTCACTTTTCACTTTCCTGCATTGAAGAAGGCAATGGCAACCCACTCCAGTGTTCTTGCCTGGAGAATCCCAGGGATGGGGGAGCCTCGTGGGCTGCCGTCTATGGGGTCGCACAGAGTCGTACACGACTGAAGCAACTTAGCAGCAGCAGCAGCAGTCAAAGCTATGGTTTTTCCAGTAGTCATGTATGGATGTGAGAGTTGGACTATAAAGAAAGCTGAGCACTGAAGAATTGATGCTTTTGAACTGTGGTGTTGGAAAAGACTCTTCAGAGTCTCTTGGACTGCAAGGAGATCCAACCAGTCCATCCTAAAGAAAATCAGTCCTGAATATTCTTTGGAAGGACTGATGCTAAAGCTGAAACTCCAGTACTTTGGCCACCTGATTCAAAGAACTGACTCATTGGAAAATACCCTGATGCTGGGAAAGAATGAAGGTGGGAGGAGAAGGGAATGACAGAGGATGAGATGATTGTGTGGCATCACTGATGCGGTACACATGAGTTTGAGTAGGCTCTGGGAGTTGGTCATGGATGGGAAGGCCTGGCGTGCTGGAGTCCATGGGGTCATAAAGAGTCCAATACAACTGAGTGACTGAACTGATGATCATATGATATATTCTATATATAAATTTTAATATTTTCATACATTTTAATATATTTTAGAAGAATACAATATCCGTATACACTTTAGAAAATTCTATACTTATATTTTAAGATTCTAGAATTGTAAATGTTCTTTCTTGAATATAATTTTTAGACATCAATAAGACTTGATAATTAGGTAATACCCTTGAGGCCTGTGCTTTAGGAGTGGCTAGCCAGTACAGTTGCTTTGTTTTAGGATTTTTTTCTTGATAATTCATAAAGAAATGATGTTAAATTAGAATGGCACCCCACTCCAGTACTCTTGCCTGGAAAATCCCATGGATGGAGGAGCCTGGTAGGCTGCAGTCCATGAGGTCGCTAAGAGTCGGACATGACTGAGTGACTTCACTTTCACTTTTCACTTTCATGCATTGGAGAAGGAAATGGCAACCCACTCCAGTGTTCTTTCTTGGAGAATCCCAGAGACAGAGGAGCCTGGTAGGAGGCCGTCTATGGGGTCGCACAGAGTCGGACACGACTGAAGCAACTTAGCAGTAGCAGCAGCAGAATGTAATATTGAAGTACAGTGAATAAAGTACAGTGAAATATATACATACATAATATTCACTGTAAGCCAGTGAAAACCTGACCAAAAGAGCTGAACATTAGATATTTTTTCTTGCTTTTTAGTGTGTTAGGTATTTCATAAAACCCAAAGAAAAAAGAGAGACATTTCATTTCCTCCATTGGGTTTATTGAAGATATGTATCTTTTTTGCTTCCAGGGAAGTTTATGAAGTAGAAGAGTAATGAATCAATGGCCAGGATGCTTTGGCTGTATCCTGCAACATTGTACCATCCTAACAGCCACAATTTAATCATTGGCAATTCTAAAAGAGGGATTGGGGGAAATTTATGAAACTGAAGTCATTCCTGTTTAGTATTTAACAGGAAAGCTGTATATCATCAATCTAAGCTAACATTTATGTTAGAAAAATGTGTATTTTTTTTGATGTTTGGTGAAACTAATACAATGTTGTATAGTTTAAAAATAAAATTAAAAAAATAAAAGTAATAGTTACGATTTTTTGGATCTGTGTTTGTAGAAATCAGTTGATCGTTTAGGACAGTGTTTCTCAATTAGTCTGAGTCTTGTGGGGAACCTCTCCACATCAGAATTGGTTGCATGCGTAGAGATGTGTGGGATTTGAAAATGGTTAACTAGGTGATTTTAAAGACATCTCTGGATGACATCTACAAAAGACTCTTTCAGAAAGTGTAGTGCTTATGATGGAGGGTGTAGACACAATTGGCTTAACGAAGCAAAAATCCATGTAAAATCCATTTGCAATAAACTCTAGAGCAGACACAAACATTTTAAGTGGATGTAGTACTATGTACTCAAATCAAATGAAGGCACTTGTTTCTGTAGCTTCTTGGAGTGTTGGCTGCTCACAACTCAGCCTTCCTAGAGTCAGCCACTGTCAAAGGGAGTTGCCTTGCCAAAGTTAACAATTTACTTTATGCCAGTTCAACTTTTCTGTCAGCCAAATCCTACTATTCTGACCTCCTTATAGATCTTTTCCCCAAAGCACTTTCTAATAACTTTCCTGCATACAAATCTAGATTTCAGAGTGTGCTTCCAAGGGAACAAAATTAAGACAGCTGGAACAAAAGGTAGCCCTGTGATGCAGATTCTAAAAATGAGAACAGGAACATCATCATATATTTCCTGCTTAACAGTGGAGTAGGTCCTCACCACTAATGGAAGGTAGGATCCTGATAGCCTATAGCCAAGTATGGCTATAGTGATGAAATTGCTATGCTTTAACTTGGAGGGACCTACAACAGGGTACTGACAAAAGGGAATGCTGTGGAATGTACAGTATCTCAGGTATGTGAGAGGTTCATAGGAAGAAATAATAATGATGACTGTGAAATTGGATGACTACTGCTGAAAGTTACTAAATCATTGGCAAAGGAAAATATAAGGCTGAGGGTGATATACACCTATTTTGAGTAAATATGAAAACCAGAGGATTTCCTTGGTAGCATGTACAGTATCAAGCATTTAATGCAGAAGGAAGGCTGTTCATGCTGATGATCAGGATTGAGATTTAATATTTTTGAAGAAAAGCTCCAGATAAAGTTGAATTCTCAACCTCAGCCAATGTGCTACACTGCTAGGGAGGACTGGAACACTGAAATTTAGAATTGATTTCTTCTGAAATTCATGAGGGGAAAAAAAAAAAAAGTTCAATATTTTTCACCTAGCTTCCTTTGGCATTCCTTTGTTTGTAGATCCACAACTCCAATTTGTGCCTTCTTCATATGTAATTCCTGTTGCTTGCATGTCTGTCTCCAACTTTCTCTTTTTTATAAGGATACCAGCTATGTTGGATTAGAGGGCCACCTTCTCCAGTATGACTTCATTTTAATGTAACTAATTGTATGTGCAATGACACATTTTAAATAATGTCACATTTGAGGTACACAGGGTAAAGAATTCAACATATGCATTCTAGGAGGCATAATTCAAACCACAATACCTACTATCTGATTATATACTGTGAGAGGACATGAAGAACCATTTTCCGATGTAATAGAATAGATTCTATTATAGAACAGGACTTCCATTACTGCATGGAGATAATAAGATCCCAATATAATAGAGATCAAGCAGGAACACTTAATCATTAGAATCAAGGCAGGCACAAGTATTATACTGAATTGAAAGGTCAGAATATCAGCCAAGGAGCCCTAATCATGAGAACTTTGTCAATAATTAACATATCCCATGATTTTTGGCAACAATATTGAAGAAGAATCAACAAGTACTTTGCTTTATTTATTTAACTTATCAAGGATAGAGTATCAGAAGGCTGTGGGCAATGTCCCCAATTTAGTAGTTCACAATCCTTGGCCTAGTTTTAGGGCCTGAGAAAATTTTCAGACTTGGTATTCTTTGAAAGGTATGTTCATCTTTATGAAGAAAGAATTTATAACACCACAGCAGATTTATGTGTTTCCTCAAAGGACCACTACAGACATTTATTCCAATAGCCATACATTGGGAAAGAGATAATACATAAATATTTAGGATAATTTGATACATAGTTAAAACTGACATCAAGACTCAGGGACTTAAAGTGTCACATTGGTTGCTCTGGAATCACATAGAGTTCTAGTCAAGATTCTGTTTGTAAAACCAGATTACCTAGTGATCACTTCCCTTTCCCAGAACACACACTTAGAATGGATACTCTTAGTAGTTGGCAAGACACCCATGTTTCTTCCTCATCCTGTTGGATAAGAAAACAATATACAGAGAAGGCCAAATAGAGGAATTTGAACACTTTCCTCACCCCCATCCTCAGTCAAGATAATGCATCATAAAAAATGCCATATGCAAAGAAGAATGGCATAGATTAGTGAATGGCATAAATTAGTTAAAACCTGACAATTGCCAGAATGACCATCGTCCGCCAAGAAATTTACCAGACCTATGAGTAATGATTTTTTTTTTTAATTTCAGTTCCTCTTGTGGTCTGTTTTTGAAACATAATTCACCATCTGAAACACTGTGCTCCACTTAATAAGTATTAATTTGACTGATTCATAACAGTAATATTTTAACTATTTACTGAATGATATAAAAGTCTATCAGATTTGAATGGGATCAAAAATATGGAAAAACTCTGCATCAGGTAAAGGATTGAGCCTGCCAGTGGAGCCATGTAACCCAGCAGACCACATATCACTAGATATCTACAATGGTAAAACAGGCTTTGCAGAGTTTTTATCAGGCCCAATAGAAGAACCAGAAGGTAGACCTCTAGAGGATTAGTGGAAAGTCCTGCTGTGTATAACAGAAAAATATACATCTTTCTAAAATTAGTGGCTAGAATACTATTGGGTCCTGGTATACATGGCACCTAAATATGAGATGTGAAAGGCCCACATGGCCAGAACTGCCCTAATGAGCTAGGGCTTCTGAGTCCCACTTAGGTTAAAAAGTTTGAGTTCCTTTTTCAATAGTAATATGTATAGAAGCTATATATCCAGATTCAGTCATGAACAGAATCAGAGATCATAGATAAATTTCTTATTTAGCTCTCTCCCACCACGAAGGAAAGATGTTGATGGTTGACCAGAATCAAGAGCTGAGATAGGTTCTGTCAGAGCCATGATAATAAGAATTTTGCTATCAAACTGAATGGGATAAATTCCTGATAACTTCAAGCTTTATAAATAAATTGGTTTCTTATGTTACCTAATTTAACCTTAATTTCTTTGTGTATAAAATGAATATTTAAATTTCCAATTCATATATTATGAAGATAAAATAGCATAACCCAACAAAGAATGGTGCCTTGCATAAAGAAATCACTCACTAAATACTATTAATAGCTTATAATAATGAATTATTTAAAAGTTAGACTAAAGAAGAATTAAAATCACTTACATATGCTCTAATTAGACTTCTCAAGTCTTAAGAATTCTATATAATTGGGTAATTAGTGAGAAAATAATAAGGAAAACAAAACGTTCAAGTAGCTAGAATGTTGCCACCATAATAAAATATGTTCTCTCTCTTTTTCTTTTTCTCTGAAAAGCAGTATTTAGCAGAACAGTGTACTTGTCTTTTTATGAAATATATATTTATAAAGGGTGTTTCCCTGATAGCTCAGTTGGTAAAGAATCCACCTGCAATGCAGGAGACCCTGGTTCAACTCCTGGGTCAGGAAGATCTTCTGGAGAAGGGATTGGCTACCCACTATAGTATTCTTGGGCTTCCCTGTTGGCTCATCTGGTAAAGAGTCCAGCCACAATACGGGAGACCTGGGTTCAAGCCCCGGGTTGGGAAGATCCCCTAGAGAAGGGAAAGGCTACCCACTCCAGTATTTTGGCCTGGAGAATTCCATGGACTGTTATAGTTCATGGGGTCCCAAAGAGTCAGACAGGACTGAGCGACTTTCACTCACTCACTCATACTTTTTAAAAAATGTCAATAAAGTACTCTCATTTATTAAAAATTTCAAGCACAAAAATTTCCTTTTAACTTAAGTATTAATTTATGTCTGACTACCCTTTTTTTCAGAGAAGGCAATGGCAACCCACTACAGTACTCTTGCCTAGAAAATCCCATGGGCAGAGGAGCCTGGTAGGCTGCAGTCCATGGGGTCGCGAAGAGTTGGACACGACTGAGCAACTTCACTTTCATGCACTGGAGAAGGAAATGGCAACCCACTCCAGTGTTCTTTGCCTGGAGAATCCCAGGGACGGGGCAGCCTAGTGGGCTGCCGTCTATGGGGTCACACAAAGTTGGACATGACTGAAGTGACTTAGCAGCAGCAGCAGCAGCACCCTTTATTTTTATATTTTATACATTGATTTTGTTTTCATTCATCAGTTTTGTATTTATTTTTATAGTATAACTTACACTCATGAACCTACCACCTACGTAAGAAGAACTGGAACATTGCTAAAATCCTTCAGCACTCAATTTCTATGCTCCTCTCCAATTTACCTTCCTCACAAGCCTGGTATTCGATGCATTCTGTTTCTATGATTCTAAAGTATGTTTTTTTTTTTTAGTTGCTTTTTTTGTTTGTTTGCTAAAATAGTTAACATCTCTGATGTGATTCTTTTCTTCCTGCTTCATGGATATTTGAAGGATGTTAACCTTTAGTCAGGTTTCTAATGGAATCATCTAAAGGTCTGTACGTATTTGGAGAGGTTAGCTGCAATTTCTGTGCATTAATTAATGAGTACTGAAGCACCTCAAGATGTTGTCATTGGGATTATTCATTGTACAACTGTGGACTTCAGGTTCATTAAAGAATGGGAAAACAGTACATATCCCCCCAGGTGATAGTGACCGGCAAGTTTAGCAGAGGCAACCAGTAGGTGTTCTTGATTTATGTGTCAACTCTTGTCATCAACATGCACAATAGCATCTTGAGCAATAAAGGGCATCTTATGTGTTTGGGGACATTAGAAGTTGTAAGTGGGTAATTAAAGTTTCTCAGATCCTGCTGCTATGAATGACACTTTATCCTTTCCTAAACATAACTCAACTTTATGCTGGGTCAACTATTGTGTGTAGTGTTTGCTTAATAATCCAATCTAGAAACTCACTCTCATGACCATGTAATTCCTTACATTATTATCCTTATTATTTTGATAACTGTTAAACATTAGAAAAATGATTTGCATTGTTCTTCAGCATGTTATTATTACAATTTATACAGGTTAATACATATTCTGTAATACATTTTTCCTATTGTTGTATAATACCAGTGTGTGTGTGTAAATAAATAATTGATTACTGAATCTATATATGTATCATACATACATGTATTTTATACATGTGTTACCTTCTTACTGGCACTGTATGAGAACTACAGTTCTTCCAAATCCTTGCCAATACTACTATCAGTGCTTTTTGTTTGTTTGTTTGATTTAGGTTTATATATTCTAATAGGTAAAAAGTGGCATCTCATTGTGTCTTTAAAGTGCATTAATGTCCATTTTTTTAGTTACTGACAACATAGAGCATATTTTCTCGTGAATATTCACATTCATAAATCTTCTATAGTAGGGTGTCTATTCAAATGTTTTGTTCAGCTTTTTAATTGTGTGATTTACTTCTTTTTACTGAATAGTATTAGGTGTTTGTGTATTTTAAGTCTGTGTTCCTTATCAGATATATAATTTGCAACCATATCCTTCTAGCTTGTTGCTTGGTTTTCTTTTTTACTTAATATATTTATTTTATTGAAGTATAGTTAACATAGTGTTTCAGGTACAAGCAAGGTGATTCAGTTATACACATACACATATATTATTTTTGAGGTTATTTTCTACTATAGGTTATTACAAGATATAGATTATAGTTCCCTGTGCTATACAGTAAACCTTTGTAGCTTGTTGTGTATCTATTTTTTTTAAATTAGAAAGCTAGCATTCTATGCATACTGAGTCAAACAAGTAGAATCAAATGTCATAATTTTTTTAGTTAAGCAAAAATGGATAAGTTCTTTAAAATAGATATATTATGCATCCTATTTATATATATGTATAAAAATTTTTTCTACTATGCATGAGAAAGAACATCAAAGAAAGAAGACATAGAGAAATTGGAAAACAGAAACTAAATGAAATGGGAGCACTAATAATGAAATATAAAAAGCGAACCAAATTAGATAAAAGCAAAAGATCATCATATAGTCCAGTTGTTTTTAAACATGGCTGGTCATTAGAAACATATCTGGAGCTTTGGAGGAAAAAAGCAATACCTGAGCATTTATATTTTTAAAAAAATTCCAAAATAATTCTGATATGCATCTGGAGTGTACCAAGTGATTACAGGTTTTTCTATTAAATGGTAGTTTTGGTAATATAGGATTCTATTATTTTTCTGCTGACTAATCATGATACAGTGGTATTGAGTAATAGCTACATAATCATAGCAGTCAAAGATGTTTACCAGTTTTCAAAATCAATAGCCAGACAAAAAATAAAAGATAATTTCAGTTGCAAGCCATAATGGGAACTTGATTAACCTAACAGTATAAAATAATTACATACTATCTAGGGGGTCAAGCAGAATTATGTGGAATGGAAGTGGAAATGTATACATGCACATTTTCATCTGCCCTGCCACTCTGTGTCTTTTGGTTGGTGTGTTTAAATCTATTTACATTCAAGGTAATTACCAGTATGTATGATTCTACTGGGGGCTTCTCTGGTGGCTCAGACAGTAAAGAATCTGCTTGCAATGCAGGAGACACAGGTTTGATCCCTGGGTCAGGAAAATCCCCTGGAGAAGGGCATGGCAAACTATGCCAGGATTCTTGCCTAGAGAATCCCATGGACAGAGGAGTCTGGTGGGCTACAGTCCATAGGGTCCAAAGAGTTGGACACTACTAAAGTGACTAAGTTCAGTTCAGTTCAGTCACTCAGTTGTGTCTGACTCTTTGCAACCCCATGGACTGCAGCACGACAGGCCTCCCTGTTCATCAACAACTCCCAGAGTTTACTCAAACTCATGTTCATTGAGTAGGTGATGCCATCCAACCATCACATCCTCTGTTGTCCCCTTCTCCTCCTGCCTTCACTCTGTCCCAGCATCAGGATCTTTTCAAATGAGTCAGCTCTTCGCATCAGGTGGCCAAAGTTTTGGAGTTTCAGCCTCAACATCAGTCCTTCCAAAGAATATTCAGGACTGATTTCCTTTAGGATGTACTGGTTGGATCTCCTTGTAGTCCAAGGGACTCTCAAGAGTCTTCTCCAACAACACAGTTCAAAAGCATCAATTCTTTGGCACTCTTGGTGGCTCAGCTGGTAAAGAATCCACCTGCAATGTGGGAGACCTGGGTTTGATCCCTGGGTTGGGAAGATCCCCTGGAGAAGGGAAAGGCTACCCACTCTAGTATTCTGGCCTGGAGAATTCCATGGACTATACAGTCTAAGGGGTTGCAAGAGTTGGACACAACTGAGCAACTTTCACTTTCACTTTGGCACTCAGCGTTCTTTATAGTCCAACTCTCATGTCCATACATGGCTGCTGGAAAAAGTGTAGCTTTGACTAGCCAGACCTTTTTTGGCAAAGTAATATCTATGCTTTTTAATATGCTGTCTAGGTGGGTCATAACTTTCCTTCCAAGGAGTAAGCGTCTTTTAATTTCATTGCTGCAGACACCATCTGCAGTGATTTTGGAACCCCCCAAAATAAAGTCTGCCCCTGTTTCCTCATCTATTGCCATGATGGGACCAGATGCCATAATTTTAGTTTTCTGAAAGTTGAGTTTTAAGCCAAGTTTTTCACTCTCCTCTTTCAGTTTCATCAAGAGGCTCTTCAGTTCTTCACTTTCTGCCATAAGGGTGGTGTCATCTGCATATCTGAGATTATTGATATTTCTCCCAGCAATCTTGATTCCAGCTTGTGTTTCATCCAGCCCAGTGTTTCTCATGATGCACTCTGCATACAACTTAAATAAGAACTGACTTAGCATACCCATGATCCTACTACCATTTTCTTAATTACTTTGGGTTTATTTTCTGTAGGCCTTTTCCTTCCCTTGTGTTTCCTGCCTAGTAAAGTTCCTTTAGCATTTGTCGTAAAGCTAGTTTGGTGGTGCTGAATTCTCTTAACTTATGCTTGTCTGGAAAGCTTTTGATTTCTCTATCAAATCTGAATGAGATTCTTTCTGGGTAGAGTGTTCTTGGTTGTAGGTTATTCCTTTTCATCACTTTAAATATATTGTGCCATTCCCTCTGGCTTGTAGAGTTTCTTTTGAGAAATCATCTGGTAACCTTCTAGAAGTTCCATTGTATGGTATTTGCCATTTTTCCCTTATTGCTTTTAATATTTTATCTTTGCCTTTATTTTTTGTCATTTTGATTGCTATGTGTCTTGTGGTGCTCCTCCTTGAGTTTATCCTTCCTGCAACTCTCTGCACTTCCTGGACTTGGTCGACTATTTCCTTTTCCATGTTAGGGGAGTTTTCAGCTATTATCTCTTCACATATTTCTCAGGTCGTTTCTCTCTTCTCCTTCTGGGACTCCTATAATATGAATGTTGGTACATTTAACGTTGTCCCATAAATCTCTTAGATTGTCTTCATTTTTTTTTTTTTCATTCTTATTTCTATTTTCTGTTCTGTGGCAGTGATTTCCATCATTCTATCCTCCAGGTCACCTTTCCATTCTTCTGCCTCAGTTATTCTGCTATTGATTCCTTGTAGGGTATTGTCCATCTCTGTTTGCTTGTTCTTTAGTTCTTCTAGGTCTTTGTAAACATTTCTTGCATCTTCTCCATTCTGCTTTTGAGATCCTGGATCATCTTCACTATCATTTTTCTGAGTTATTTTTCTGAAAGATTCTCCCTCTCCACTTCATTTAGTTGTTTTCCTGGGGTTTTATATTGTCTCTTTGTCTGGGGCATAACTTTATGATTTTTTATCTTAATTAACTTTCTGTAATGTGGTTTTTGTTCTAGCTGCTGTGGGATTGCAGTTCTTCTTGTTTCCTCTGTCTGCACTCTGGTGGATGAGGATAAGAGGCTTCTGCAAAATTATTGATGGGAAAGACTGGGTGGGAAAAAACTAGATCTTGCTCTGGTGGGCAGGGGCTTGCTTAGTAAAACTTTAATCCAATTATCTGCTGATGGGTTGGGTTGTGCTCCCTGTCTGTTAGTTGTATGACCTGAGGTGACCCAACCCTGAGGTCTGTGGGCTCGATGGTAGGGTTAATGATGATATCTAAGAGGACTTATGCCCAGGAGGACCTTCCAGGACTGCTGCTGCCGGTGTCCCTGTCCCTTTGGCAAGCTCCTGTTGACCCACGCCTCCCCAGCAGATAGCTTTGGTTCAGTCTCCTGTGGGGTCACTGCTCCTTTCCTCTGGGTATTGGTGAGCACAAGATTTTATTTGTGCCTTCCTAGCCCAGGAACGGGGGAGCCTGGTGGGCTGCCATCTATGGGGTTGCACAGAGTCGGACACGACTGAAGCGACTTAGCAGCAGCAGCAGCAGTCCTGTGGAAGTCCTATAATCAAATCCCACTGGCCTCCAAGGTCAGATTCCTTGGGGATTCCCAATCCTTTTCTCGGATTCCCATGCTGAGAAGCCTAACATGGGGCTCAGAATTTTCACAACAGTGGGAGATCTTCTTTGGTATTATTGTTCTTCAGTTTATGGGTCACCCCTATGGCGGGTATGGGATTTGACTTTATCGTGATTGCACCCCACCTACCATCTTAGTGCATATTCTTCTCTGTCTTTGGATGTGGAGTGTCTTTTTTGGTGGGTTCCAGTATCCTCCTGTTGATAGCTGTTCAGTAGTAAGCTGCAATTCTGATACTGTTGCAGGAGGAGATGAGCATACATCCTTCTACTCCACCATTCAGAACTGGAAGCCTGTAGCTTGCTTTTCATTGTCTTAGACTTTAAAAGAGTAGAGATTTTATTTACATCTTTATGAAGTGCCTTTTATTAATTTGGTCAATTTTTTGGTGTCATATCTGAGAAAGCTGTGCCTAGCCAAAATCACAAATGTTTTTCTCTATGTTTTGCTTTAGAAATTTTATAGTTTTAAGGTTTTCATTTAGATATATGATAAAATTTAGAAGTAATATCTATATGTGATAAAAGCATGTGGATCCAGGCTTCTTTAATTTTGAATAGGGTTATCCAATTGTCCCAAAACCATTTATTAAAAAAAATTATCCAGTCTCCACTTTATTGGCTTTGCACCTTGTTTAAAATCAGTTTCCATTATATGTTTTTCTATTACCTGACCCTCTGTACTATTCTATTGGACTATTTATCTAACTTGACAGTGGTACCACAGTATTTTGATTACTTTGGTTTTATAATAAGCCTTAAAATTAGGTAATGTTGGTATTTCAACTTTTTAAAATCAATGTGCAATAGGAAATATGTACCTAAAATAGCAAAGTGACATTTTTTTGTTGTTGCTTTTACAACTCATGCTTTTCATTTGACTTTTAAGAGCTTAACTGTTAAAATTTGAATTTGCACAGTTTTTAAAACGTTTATCTTTCTTAGTATTTATTGAACATCTAAATATATAAATTTATTTTTTACATCAAATTTGTTAATTTTTAAGTATTTAATAAATTATCTTCCTTACACTTTTTTTTCTTCTGAAACTCTAATGTTTGTTATACTTTTTCATAATATGTAATACTTTTGTGATTCATGTTTATATTTTTAATTTTATCTATTTCTCAGATTCAGTTCAGTTCAGTCACTCAGTTGTGTCCGACTCTTTGCAACCCCATGAATTGCAGCATGCCAGGCCTCCTTGTCCATCACCAACTCCCAGAGTTCACTCAAACTCACATCCATCGAATTGGTGATGCCATGCAGCCATCTCATCCTCTGTCATCCCCTTCTTCTCCTGCCCCCAATCCCTCCCAGCATCAGAGTCTTTTCCAATGAGTCAACTCTTTGCATGAGGTGGCCAAAGTACTGGAGTTTCAGCCATAGCATCATTACTTTCAAAGAACACCCAGGGCTGATCTTTAGAATGGACTGGTTGAATCTCCTTGCAGTCCAAGGGACTCTCAAGAGTCTTGTCCAACACCACAGTTAAAAAGCATCTGTTGAAATATCATTAAATTCAATTGCTATCTTCAGACATCACAATGCTGTTCTTAAGTTGATGCAATTTTTTTTTTTCATATATTTTATTTCAAGAATTTTCATTTGGGACTTCCTTTTTAGTCCAGTGGTTAAGAGTCTCCTTTCAGTGCAGTGGATGTGGGTTCAATCCCTGGTCAAGGAACTAAGATCCCACATGCCATGGGGCAACAAAGCTCTAAGGTCTCAACTAGAAAGCCTCTGTGCCACAATTAAAGATCCCACATACCGCAACTAAGATCCAAAATCAGGCAAAAATACATACATAACTATTTACTTAAGAGTTTATGAAAATGGAAATCATTTACTTTAACATAAATGGTAGCATAAAGTTTTTGTTGTCTTTTTGAATCCTCAGAATTTTCTTTTTGATAACATATTTTTATATATGCACATAAAATTTAATTCTAAGATATTATTCTGATATGAGTATTCCAGTTTCACAGTCTGCATGTTGGGAAAGTCAATCGTTATGATAGCAGGAATCATTTCAATTTTATTATTTATTTATATTTAGTACAATCTTACCAGGAGTCATGATTTTCTTTCAACATTTTCAAATGCAACAATACTGAGTGCCACAGTACTACAGCTAATTGTTTGAAATGGATGGAACTTTATCTTTCATATACATGATTTGAGGTCAGCTGTCACCTAAGACAAAATTTCTTTATGAAATAAAAGATGCTACAGTAGAAGGTTTGTAGAAAGTATTTTGGTTTTCTTCACCGATAATTTTGATATTCAAAGTTCCCCAACAGTTAATAGAACTATAATCGATGGGAAAAGATAATAAAAAGAAAGCTGCATTGCGCTTTACTTAACTATAACAATGGGACAATCAAGTTGTAAAGATTTCTCTATGGTTAATTGCAAAAATCTAAATGACCCATTTAAAAAGTGTGTGTGTAATATTCTAATGAGCTTAAGATAACGCCAAGCATACCTAGTTGTATGTAGATCTTCCTAATTACTTAGGAGGAGATTGTCTTCATCATGAACATAAACATCTAGAATCCACAAATTATAATACTGATGCCTTTTAAATATACGTGTCTCTGTAACATGCCTATGGGTTAATTTTTGCTGATGAGTTTATTACTCTGATTTCATTGCATTGCAATGAATTCCTATAGGCAAGCACCTGGAAGTAATTACCTGAAAAACTTAACTATATACATAGGTATGGCTTAGGAGAGCAAAAATATGCTTTAGTTTATGCAAAATTCAATAGCTTGCCTGCTGTGTTACATTTCTGAGTTAACTGAAAATCATAACACTGAAACTTTTAGGATCTAAGACAAACCTAAAAATTCAAGCAAACTTCCTTGCCCACATTTTAGTCTTCATGGCTCTGTTGACAAAACTAAGACCAGTTTAGAAGATGAAGTATTATTGTAGAAATCTGATACAAGGCCCTCTACCGTATATTGTGGAATTAAATTCTGGAAAGCCTTCATGATTTGGGGCCTATATTTAATTTCTCCAAAAACTGGATTTCCATCTTGTAGAAATTTTATCATGATTAAATGATATTAAACACATATGACACTAGAATTCAGGCACATGGTAAGAACTGTCAATAATTTCCACAAAGATCATTATTGCCATCATTTACATCATCTCACTGCCCTTGAAAAGAGCCAAACTTGCCAATACCTTCATGGGGCACAAATAGTCTCCAGAACTGTAAGACTATAGATTGCTATTGTATAAGCCACACAGTTTATGGTACTTTTTTTTTTAATGGAAGTCATAGCATCTACTACAATTATGATCTTTCCTTTTAGAAAGTAACTCCAGTAGCAATTCAGAAAATCTCATCCTTAAATATGATGTGTTTTTTTTTAATACCTGTTATTATGTTGAAGAAAATTCCTTCCATTCCTGGTTTTCTGAGCATTTTTATTCTGAAAGTAGATTTTTGTCAAATGGCTTCTATGTATCAAATGAGATGATATAGGGTTTTTGTTGTTGTTGTTATATTCTATTAATTGATTTCCTTATGTTGAAATATTATTCCTGTAATAAATTTCACATCATAATGGTGTAAAGTACTTCTAATATAGTGCCAGACTTGGTTTTCTGAATTTTGTTGATAATTTTGTGTCCATATTCATTAGAGATATTAGTCTGTAATTTTTCTTGTGTTGTCTTTGCTCATAGAATGTGTTTCACATTTTTTGGAAGTGTTTGAGAGATATTGGAATTAATTATTTTTGTGTATGGTGTTAGAAAGTGTTCTAGTTTCATTCTTTTACAAGTGGTTGACCAGATTTCCCAGCACCACTTGTTAAAGAGATTGTCTTTAATCCATTGTATATTCTTGCCTCCTTTGTCAAAGATAAGGTTTCCATATGTGTATGGATTTATCTCTGGGCTTTCTATTTTGTTCCATTGATCTATATTTCTGACTTTGTGCCAGTACCATACTGTCTTGATAGCTGTGGCTTTGTAGTAGAGCCTGAAGTCAGGTAGGTTGATTCCTCCAGTTCCATTCTTCTTTCTCAAGATAGCTTTGGCTATTCGAGGTTTTTTGTATTTCCATACAAATTGAATTAATTAATCTTTAATGTTTGAAAGAATTCACCTGAGATGATAATATTGGAATTTTCTTTATTGGAAGTTTTTGTTTACTAATTCAGTCTCTTTATTTGTTATAATTCCGTTTAGAAATTTCTTCTAGCGTTGTTTAGGTAACTTGTCTATTTCAAGGGATTTGTATATTGCTTATGAATTATCTAATTTGTTGATGCACGATTGTTCATTGTGTTCTATTAATATTATAAACCTTTTTACTTCTGTAAGGTCAATAGTAATTTCCCCATTTTCAAATTTTATCAATATTTATTTTTTTTGTCAATATAGCTTTTCTGTTCAGTCACTCAGTCCTGTCTGACTCTTTGCAGCCCCCATGGACTGCAACATGCCAGGCTTCCCTGTCCATTACCAACTCCTGGAGCCTGCTCAAATTCATGTCCATCGAATCTCTGATCCCATCCAATCATCCCATCTTCTGTCATCCCCCCTTTCCCCTTGTCTTTAATTTTTCTCTACATCAGAGTCTTTTCCAGTGAATCAGTTCTTTGTATCAGGTGGCCAAAGTATTGGAGCTTTAGCTTCCTCATCAGTCCTTTCAATGACTAGTCAGGACTGATTTCCTCTAGGATTGACTGGTTTGATCTCCTTGCAGTCCAAGGGACTCTCAAGTCTTCTCCAACAAAAGCATCAATTCTTTGGCACTTAGCTTTCTTTATGTTCCGACTGTCACATATAGCTAAAGATATATTAATTTTTTAAATCTTTCCCAAAAACCAAAATTTGGTTTTATTAGCACTCTCCACTGTTTCTCTAATCTTTATTTCATTTACTTCTGCTAATATCTCTATTAATTCCTTCCTTCTGTTAGTTTTGGATTCACATTGCTATTTTTTTTCTATTTATTCACATTTTAAAATTAGGTTATTGATTTGAGATCTTTCTGCTTTTTTTAATATAGGTTTTTTTCCCACTATGAATATTTCTCTGAGCACTGATTCTACATGCCAATCCATAAGTTTTGGTATGTTATGGTTTTGTTTTCAGTTATCTCTAAGAATTGGACACTTGGGCTTCCATCGTGGTTCAGTGGTAAAAAATCCACTTGCTAAGCCAGAGAAGTGAATTCATTCCTTGTGTCGGGAAGATCCCCTGGAGGGGGAAATGGCTATGCACTCTAGTATTTTTACCTGGGAAATCCCATGGACAGAGGAATCTGGTAGACTACAGTCCATGGAGTCACAAGAGAGTCAGTCAACACTTAGCAACTTAACAACAGTGAACAATTGGAGATTTTAATCCACATATCAAAAGTAATAGCAAATGAAAAACTTTTTGTTTGTGTATATATTTATAATGTCTCTTTTGTCACTAATTTCTTCCATTACTACCTTCTTTTGTATTTATTTTTTAATTTTTTTGAGGAAATTAACTTTTTTGATTCTCTTTTTTGTTTTCTTTTGTATATATATACACACACACATATATAAATTTTTTTCTTTACCTAGATCCAGATTTTTTTCAACTCCATGTGCACAAACTTCTGTTTTTATTAAGATTTTATGTTTTTAGAGTTTTAAATTGACAACAAAATTAAGGGGAAGATACAGAGATTTCCCATACTTTCCTGCTGCCATACATGCACAGCCTCCCTCTTTATCAATGTCATTCACCAGAACGTAAACTTGTTAGAATTGATAAACTTCCATTAACACATCACAATCATCTGAAGTCCATAGATTACATTATTGTTTACTCTTGGCATTGTACATTTGGTGGGTTTGAGCAAATGTATAATGACATTTATCCATTATTATGGTACCATACACAGTATTTTAACTACCCCAGAATACTCCACCTTTATGTGAACAGTTTTTTCAATATTTTATTTAGGTTACTGTGGAGATTACATTTAACACCCTAAATTAATAACAATCTAGTTTATTTTGATAGCCATTTACTTTGTGTAGAATATGAATATTTGTTTTTAAACTGATTTTCTCCCTACTTGTGTCATTGTTACCATGAATTACATTTTAAATTGTTTCACACAAGAGATTTATGAAAATGTTTAACCATTTGTCTTTTATATCATGTAGGAGATAAAAGGTAAAGTTACAATCCCTCTCCCCAAAATTATTACAAGATTTTATATTTGCCCACGAAGTAACATTTGCAAGAAATCTTTACTTCTTTTAGGGCATGGGTAGTGGTAATGGGATTTGCTGATGGCTCAGATAGAAACAGGCTTCTTCAGCTTTCTTCTTCCTTTTAAATATGGGAATGTCTCAATAGTGTCTTCATTTGTGAAGAACAGATTTGCCAGATATGGAATTCTTAGTTGGCATTATTTTATTCCTTTAGCACTTCAAACATGTCATCCCAGTGCATTCTATCTTCTATGGTTTCTGATAAATTGAGTGTTAATGTTATTGAGGATCTCTTGTATATAATGAGACACTTTTGTGTTGTTGCTTTTAAAATTCTCTGTTTGATTATTTCTTTCAACAGTTTGATTATAATGTGTTTCAGTGTGGGTCACTTTGCTTATCCTACTTTCAGTTTATTGAATTCCTTGGAGTATAGATTCATAATTTTCAGCAAATTTGAAAAGTTTCATGACTTTATTTCTTCAAATATTCTTTCTGACCTTTTTTCTCTCTTCTATTTCTGGGACTCCCATGATCCAAAAGTTGGTCATCTGGATGGTGTCTTATATGCCCCTAGGCTAAGTTCACAGTTATTCCTTTATTTTTCTCTTCAGAAAATGTCATGTTCTATTTTCAAGTTTTATGATTCTGTCTTCTTTTTGATCAAGTCTGATGTTGAGTCCCTGTAGTAAATTCTAAATATCAGTTATTAAAGTTTATAGCTTCAGAATTTCTAATTGTTTCCTTTTTATAATGTATTAATAATTATAATTTCATTTTTTTTTTGCATTTTCTATTGTTTATGCATTGTACTCCTTGTTTCCTTTACATCTTTACCCATGATTTGTGTTAATGCTTTGAGCAAATTTAAGACAGTTGATCTAAAGTCTTTTTTTAATAAGTGTATTTTCTGACCTTCCTTATAATAATTTCTGTCAATTTTTTCCTGTGAATTGGCCATATTTTTTAGTTTCTTAATATACTGTGTGATATTTTGTTGAAACTTGGTCATTGATTATAATAATGGGTAACCCTACATGTCAGATTTTCCCCTTCTAGGGTTTGCTATTTTTTAAAATTTGATTATTATAGCCCTTGTTGTTATTCAGTCACTAAGTCATGTCTGACTCTTTGTGAACCCATGGACTGGCACGCCAGGCTTCCTTATCCTTACACTATCTCCTGTAGTTTGCTCAAACTCATGTCCATTGAGTCAGTGATACCATCCAACCTCTGTCACCCTTCTCTCCTCCTGTCCTCAGTCTTTCCCAGCATCAGGGTCTTTTCCAGTGATTCAACTCTTTGAATCAGGTGGCCGAAGTATTGTAGTTTCAGCTTCAACATCAGACCCTCCAATGAATATTCAGGGTTGACTTCCTTTAGGATTGACTAGTTTGGTTTCCTTGCTGTCTAAGAGACTCTGAAGAGTCTTCTCCAGCACTACAGTTCAAGAGCATCGATTCTTCTGCAGTCAGTCTTCTTTATGGTTCAGCTCTCACATTCATACATGACTACTGGAAAAACCATAGCATGACTGTATAGACCTTTGTTGGCAAAGTGATGTCTTTGCTTTGTAGTATGCTGTCTAGGTTTGTCATAGCTTTTCTTCCAAGGAGGAAGAGTCATTTAATTTAGGTCCCTGAGTTGGGAAGTTCCTCTGCAGAAGGCAATGGCAATCCACTCCAGTATTCTTGCCTGAAGAATCCCATGGATAGAGGAGCCTGGTGGGCTACAGTCCATGGGGTCTCAAAGATTTGGACATGACTGAGCGAGTAACACACACACTAATGGGTCACTATAACCCTTAGTGGCCTATTTCTTAGTGACTTTTCTAAACTGTTTTTATCAGAGGTTGTATTTCTTATTCATATGGTCACTGACGTGTTTATTCCTTAGATTGTGTTCAGTTACTGTTTTGACAGAGATTTCCTTAAACACCAGGGGCTAAACAAACAAATAAACATCTCAGTTTTACAGATTGTGTCTGTACTGGAAATTTCCTTTAAAACTTAGCCAGGCTTACCCCCAGCCTAGGGACCAGCCTGAGGTGAAAACTTAGGGTCTTCTCAGGACTTTTCTGTACATGTGTCTTTCTCTGAGAATGTATGTGGATTTCTATATTCTTCCATCAACATGGGTTCTTTTGAATGTCCTGATTTCCCAAATAAACTCTCTCTGCTTGTTCCTTCAAAATCTTAGGGTAGCTAGTGTATGTCTAATATGTTTGTAATGTGATCTTTTACTCCAGGTTTCTTCAGGTTGACCATCTACCTGCCTTACGTTGTGTTTGAGTAATGATCACTGCTTCTCTGGGATGAGTGAGTTCTGCATTAAATAAAACATAAATGCTCATCTTGAATCAGCCCTTCAAGCAAATCCTAGGTAGGTTAGGCTAGACATACATAAGAATATGGGAGTAAGATTTACTTTGCTATCTCCAGAATTAGGAATCATGTTCCCATTTTGGAAACATGGGTTACCAACTCTAAGACTTCTAACAAGCTAAAGAAGTGAATGAGGAGAGGGCATCTAAATATGTCACAAAGCTTTTTTTATGGTGCTTATGCTGCCTTTCTCCCTGTAACCTTTGATATTAAACCTTTAGTTGTTTTCCAAAGTTCTGATGAAGTTGGTTCCAACAGTTTATGCTAGTTTTTCATTGTTTCTGTGGAGGAACGTAAAATTGTTACAGCCTGTTCTATTTTCTTCTCGATATTACTCCAAGATATACTCTTTTTTGAAGACCTTTGCCTATTTAAAAGTTTAAATTGATAGCTTTAAAATGTTTATTTTTTAAGGGTTTTTTTTGTTTTGCATTTTAATGAAAATTATTGCTTATGTCTCCTAAGTATTTTGTCCCGGCATCTCATCTTTTAAACTCTATTAAACAATATACATTTTCTTGAACTTTATTGGTACAAAAAATGTCTAAAGTGGCCTTCAACAATTGAATAAATTTTTGATATTCCTTGTCTATAAATTCTGAGTAGAAATTTAATATTATACTTAAGCATAAAACTCTCTGTAAACTTAGATTGTTGTGGCTTAAGGAAGCTTCATTCATAACTTAATGTAAATTGAGATTATTTGTCTTATGTTTCATGATATTATTAAACCAGTTATCACAACAATAGCATAATATGTTCTATTATTTTAATTTTAGAGATTAAGAAACTGAATATATGGACTATGGTCACATACCAACAACGTGACCATGCTAGAACTGAGCACAAATCTTTAATTCAAAATCAAATGTGATGAAACAAGAACCTATACTGTCTCTCAATTTTTTGTTTCTATTTCTTTACTAATCTTTGAATGATATTGGTTTATTCATTCATGACATTTGCTCAAAAATCCTATGCGTATATATTTCCTGTCTTTCAATATAGTATTTAAATCCTTTCTCTGGAACATAAGTTGGATGACTGGTTGATGAGACTTTATATTAATGGTTTAGTGATCTTTTACCTAAGGGATTTGGAGAAAAACAGCCATAGACAAATCCAGTTTTATGTAGAGTTTCTTCAGATTTCATGAAATCAACATACTGACAACCACATTTCTATATCTAATATTATGTTTGACCCTTACTTCAGTACTTCTCAGATCTGTGCCATTTCTCCCTCCCATAGCTACCATTCATTGTTGCATGACTCAGCCCACTCCTAATAGCACAAGTCCTGCAGATATCTGTTCTGTTGTTGTTATGCTAATCCCCACTGGTGCTTCTGAATCCTATGGGTGGCCTCATGAACGCACCACCAAGGAAATATTCAGTTGCACATTCACCCCTGATTTTAGAGCTCAGTCCTTTCTTCTGTTACTTATGTCACTGTAGCACTGGGTTCCTTTCTTTGGAGGGACAATGGCTGTGGACTGTCTACATTATATCTAGCAACAGGACTCAAAATATCTCTGTAGTGGTGGAGGTCTTTCCCTAATTTCTGTCCAGGATGCTTGTCTCTCCACATTTTTATATTAGTCTGCTGTTTTCAGCGAAGTTCTGTTGGAAGATGGTGGTCAAATTTGTCATATAGCCCATAATTCTACATTTTAATTAAATTAAATAACTTAATGGAATGAACTATTTGGACATATGTGACTGCTGTTTCCCCATATGTTTCACTTAAACCCAGTCCCAGCTATTTATGTGTATACTTTCTAAGAAATTTTATCTGTGCATAGACTTTAAAACCCTGTGAATATTCACTTATTTTCCAGTATATTCCTTGTTATGTTTTTCTGTTCAACATCATAAATTAAGCTTATATTCTCTAGATTTTTAAATTTCTTTCAGGTGTTATGCTTCAGGTGTAAGAACAGATCTATTTTCAAGGGGTTCACAAAATAGTAGAAAAGAGAAACACATATGTATTCTCCAGGGCATCTTCCTGACCGAAGGATTGAACTTAGGCCTCCTGCATTGCAGGCAGATTCTTTACCATTTGAGCCACCAGGGAAGCCCCTATTTATGAAGATATAAAATATATATATATATATATGATTCAAAGTAAGATATGCCATAATAAAATTATCACATTTGTACCAACAGTAATGAAAATTTTAAAATTTACTTTTATAACAAGGGTGTCTTATTGTCTAAGGAAAAATTTAGCAGATACAGATAGTAAAATTTAATTTTTTTCATAAGATATATCAGCAACCATTGGGAAAATCAGTAGCCTTTGTGGGAGATGATTCATTTTAATCAAAGTAACCCTCTGAACTTTACTTGATTCACTCATCCAATACAGTTACCCAATATGATTATATTTGAGCCTGATTTGAGCTGACTCTGAGGCTTATGAACCATTCAGTCCCAGTTGAAATCGTGTGGCTTTATGATACACTGGACTTTTGAAGCTTAGAGATACACATCATTTAAAAAGAAAAGCTTTTTTAAACAAAAATTCTTAAGATAAAACCTTCAATAATAATAAATACCATAATATAATGATTTTCAAATAATTTATAGTGGTAAATGAAATTTGAGTTTAATAAGATGTTTTGAAAATCTCTAGTTGTGAAAATTATTTATTACACTTGAGGAGAAAAGTAAACCTAAGCATTTGTTGTATTGTAAAATCAAAAATATTTTATGTTGTATCTTTCTATTTGAATAACTTAGTCCTTAATTATATTCTTGATAAAACATAGGCATTGTAAGTGGACATGTTAGGGACTTTTGATTCAGATAAATGCCAGTCATATTGAGGATAATTATTAATGCTTTCCTTTGGTGTTCCTTAAGATGGAAGTTCTAGGTTTCTAATTGCAATATATGAAAATTATAAAAAGCTTAAGGAATAAATTTCATATTTGGTAGTATGTTTATTTCCAA
Organism: Bubalus bubalis; assembly: GCF_019923935.1. Classification (NCBI taxonomy): domain Eukaryota; kingdom Metazoa; phylum Chordata; class Mammalia; order Artiodactyla; family Bovidae; genus Bubalus; species Bubalus bubalis. The sequence continues at coordinate 76,326,423 of NC_059157.1, read as the reverse complement.
ATGCATAATCATATTTCACCTAAATATCATGTTGAGTTTATAAGTGACTATTACTAAATTGCATTATTAGAACTTTTATATTAATTAACTTCTTGTTGTTCAGTCACCCAGTCACGTCCAACTCTTTGTGACCCCGTGGACTGACTGTAGCATGCCAGGCCTCCCTGTGCCTCACCATCTCCTGGAATTTGCCAGAGCTTATGTTCATTGCATCAGGGATGCCGTCAAGCCATCTCATACTCTGACACCCTCTTGTCCTTCTAGCCTTGAACCCAGCATTATGGACTTTTCCAAAGAGTTGTCTGTTTGTATCAGATGACCAAAATACTGGAGCTTCAGCTTTAGCATCAGTCCTTCCAGTGACTATTCAGGGTTGATTTCCCTTAAGATTGATTGGTTTGATCTCCTTGCTATCCAAGAGACTTTCAGGAGGCTTCTCCAGCAACACTGTTTGAAGGCATCAATTCTTTGACATTCTGCCTTCTTTACAGTCCAACCATATGTGACCACTGAGAAGACCATAGCCTTGACTATACGGACCTTTTTCAACAGAGTAATGTCTCTGCTTTTCAACACACTGTCTAGGTTTGTCATTGCTTTCCTGCCAAGAAGAAATCATCTTCTGATTTTATGGCTGCAGTCACCATCTGCAGTGATTTTGGAGCCCAAGAAGAGGAAATCTGTCACTACTTTCCCCTTTTCCCCTTCTATTTGCCATGTAGTAATGGGGCCGGATGCCATGATCTTTGTGTGTTATTTTTTTTTTTTTAATATTTAGTCTTAAGCCAGCTCTTTCACTCTTCTCCTTCACCCACATCAAGAGGCTATTTAGTTCCTCTTCACTTTCTGCCATTAGAGTGGTATCATCCATCTATCTGAGATTGTCGATGTTTCTCCCACCTATCCAGATGCAGGCTTGCAACTCATCCACCCTGGCATTTCTCATGATGTGCTCAACATATAGTTTAAACAAACTGGGTGACATCAGGCAGCCCTGTCATACTCCTTTATTGATCTTTAACCAGTCAGTTGTTCCATACTGGGTTCTAACTGTTGCTTCTTGACCCGCATACAGGTGTCTCAGGAGACAGGTAAGATGGTCTGGTATTCCCATCTCTCTAAAAGCTTTCCACAGTTTGTCATGATCTACACAGTCAAAGGCTTTAGCATAGTTGATGAAACAGAAATAGAGTTTTTTCTGAAATTCCCTTGGTTTTTCTGTAATCCAGCGAATGTTGGCAATTTAATCTCTAGTTCCTCTTCCTTTTGTAAACCCAGCTCGGACATCTGGAAGTTCTTGGTGCACATAATGCTGAAGCTTAGCATTCAAGATTTTACACATGACCTTGCAGATGGTGACTGCAGCCATGAAATTAAAAGACGCTTGCTCCTTGGAAGGAAAGTTATGACCAACCTAGATAGCATATTCAAAAGCAGAGACATTACTTTGCCAACAAAGGTCCATCTAGTCAAGGCTATGGTTTTTCTTGTGGTCATGTATGGATGTGAGAGTTGGACTGTGAAGAAGGCTGAGTGCCAAAGAATTGATGCTTTTGAACGGTGGTGTTGGATAAGACTCTTGAGAGTCCCTTGGACTGCAAGGAGATCCAACCAGTCCATTCTGAAGGAGATCAACCCTGGGATTTCTTTGGAAGGAATGATGCTAAAGCTGAAACTCCAGTACTTTGGCCACCTCATGTGAAGAGTTGACTCATTGGAAAAGACTCTGATGCTGGGAGGGATTGGGGGCAAGAGGAGAAGGGGACGCCAGAGGATGAGATGGTTGGATGGCATCACTGACTTGATGGACGTGAGTCTCAGTGAACTCTGGGAGTTGGTGATGGACAGGGAGGCCCGGCGTGCTGAGAGTCATGGGGTCACAAAGAGTGGGACATGACTGAGCAACTTATCTGATCTGATCTGATCTTACTAGCATGGAAGATTAGTGCAATTGCCCGATGGTTAGTACATTCTTTGATACTGCACTTCTCAGGAATTGGGATGAGGATTGACCTTTTCCAGTCCTGTGGCCACTGCTGGATCTTCCAGATTTGCTGACATAATAAATGCAGAACCTTGATGGCATCCTCCTTTAGGGCTTTGAATAGTTCTGCTGGAATTTCATCGCCTCCACTAGCTTAATCAACAACAGTGCTTCTTAAGGCCACTTGACTTCACACTCCAGAATGCCCGGCTCTGGGTGACTAAGCATACCATCATAGTAATTTGGTTCATTAAGATCTTTTTAATACAGTTCTTCCATGTATTCTTTCCATCTCTTCTTGATCTCTTCAGCATCTACTAGGTCTCTACCATCCTTATCCTTTACTGTGCCCATCTTTGTGAAAGCTCCTTTGATGTTTCCAAGTTTTCCCAAAAATCTCTAGTCTTTCCCCATTTGTTGTTTTCTTCTATTATTAAGCACTGTTCATTGAAGAAGGACTTCTTTTCCCTTCTACCTGTTCTTTGAAACTCTACATTTAATTGGATATACGTTTCCCTCGTTCCCTTGCTTTTCACTTTGCTTTATTCTTCCACTGTTCATAAAGCCTCCTCAGATAACTACTTTGCCTTCTCACTTTTCTTTTTCTTTGGGATGGTTTTGTTTGCCACCTCCTGTAAAAATTATGGACCTCTGTCCATAATTCTTCAGTCACACTGTTATCTAAATCTAGCCCCTTGAAATCTATTCAAATTCAGTCCAGGGTTTGATTTAAATTATACCTGGCTGGCCTAGTGTTTTTCCCAGTTTTTTTTAGTTAAAGCCTAAATTTTGCTATATTAATCAGTAACTACTTTCAAAGAATGATTCAGAATTCTTAAAAAGTATCACCGTTTGCAAATATTTTCTCCCAATCTATGGGTTGTCTTTTTATTTTGTTTATGGTTTCCTTTCCCTTTTATTTTGTTTATGCTTTTCCTAATTAAACTCTTAAGTTTAATTAGGTCCTATTAGTTTATTTTTGTTTTTATCTCCCTTATTCTCTGAGACAGATTCATTTCACAGAGTATTCTATGTTTTCCCCAGATCTTCTCTTTAGTTTATATGATCTGACAATATTTGGCTTATATGAATATTGCCTACAACCATATTTCTAGTGACAGATTAGAAAACATAGGGCACCATTTTACCATACAGTGGTTAGGAGAAGCAAACAAACATAAAAACAAAACTGGCAGTGTATGAACGATGATGCTGTTACTGCCTAAGAGGAGATGCAGATCCTGTGTGAAAGCTGTGCTAGTCATTACTTCCAAAGTTGCCAAAGAATAGCATTGCTTTCTACTCCATTTTCAGTCTTCTCTAAATCTGAGATCTGGCTATTGTGATTTCATGAGAAATTGGGGAGGTGTCCATATGCAAACATCAAAGTTTAAAATGTATACGACGTCATCTGGAAAAGGTCAGGTTGCAGCTTGACAAGGATTCACTTTTAGACTAAGACAAAGAGAAAATCTGCTTTCAGATGAATAAGAGAAAAGTAAAGTTTGTTCTTTATTTTATGGTCAGTACCTCTCAGAACAACAAAGATTGCCTAATGGAATTTCTTAATTGTCAATCACATCTTTGCATTACTTCTGAATCAACTTTATGCATTTTGGTTTTTTAATATTTTGTGAAAATTGTTCTCTAATTACACTAAAAATAAGATAAAATACTATCAACTTGACTAGAAAGAAAGACCGAGATCTTGCAAATTCTTTCAAAATGACTGGTTTAGTATACAGTAAATAGTGACCTTTTATACCAGTTGAATGTTGAATTGTTTTGAAGACATTAAGCTGCTACATCATTTTTATTTCCACCCATTAAAACCAAGCATATTGCAAGCAATTAATCATGTTCTTGTTTATTGTTTGGGATTAAGTGTATTTTACACAGTTTTTTTAAAGGAATTTAATTGAAAATCATTCTTATGTGGGATAGTCATTAACTTACCATATTTACAAAAAGCAAGAAAATAGAGAGAGAGAAAAGGAATGGTTTCTTGTTAAAAGGAGAGCTACACTTGGATGTCAAGTTATTTTTGATGAAAAAAATAGGATATTTATTTATTTATCTGAAACCAAGTGGTATTGATAAAGATTACATTTACTCTCTTATGCTTTAGATAAATATAGAACATACAAATAGGCTTATTCAAAGACTAGTCCTATCGACTACTTTGATAATAAAGTTTAACTATTGCAACCATACGAACTGTTACTGCTGTTAGATATTTTTAGAGATTTCAATTAATTAATTTGGGTGTAAGTTAATTCCCAGACTGACATTTTATTTTTATTATTTTTCTAAGAGTCTGTTTATTTTTTACTGCTGTAGACTTAAAAAAATTAAATCAAATGAGTGAACAAGACAATGGTGGAAAGACAAAAAGAAGTTGGAAAGAATAAGATGTAAAGTGATGGACCTTCTAAAAGTTCCATTTTCCTTTATTCTGTATTTATGCATAGTTTATGAGACTCCACTGAAGCTTAAACATGTATTAAGCACTGAAACTAAAGTGTTACTTTTAGTGGAAACAATAGAGACTTCAATTACATAGTACTTTCATACATATCTTTGACATCTTGTCTGAAATTGCTTCAAAAATAAAAATAATGAATCATAGATAATAATTATCAAGTGACTCAATTAAATGTGATGATAAATTCTAGCTTTTACAGTGCAATTAAAGTTTCTATTTTATGGATTAAAAAGAATTCTTTTTCATTTTGAAAATTAGCAAAAAGTGCACCAAATTCATGTTGTCAGATACCACTTAATTCAGCATACTAAGGATAAAAAGGTTTTATAAAGGATAGCAGTGATAAAACTCTAGAATTCATAGAAACTTCCTATTGGCAGGGACTCCCAGGTGGCTCAACCATAAAGAATCCTCCTGCCAAAGCAGGAGATGGGTGTTCAATCCTTGTGTCAGGAAGATCCCTGGAGAAGGAAATGGTAACCCACTCCAGTATTCCTGCCTAAAGAATACCATGAATAGAGGAGCCTGGCAGGCTATAGTCCATGGTGTCTCAAAGAGTCGGACACGACTGAGCACACATGTACACATTGGTAGTACGTTCTTTGAAATAAACACTGCAATAATTGAAACTGCAGATAATATTTAATTGATTCAGAGTCATATCATGTGAATTTAATAGGGGTTTGGAAGTGAAATAAGACATAAATGATGTGTAATGTAGTATTATTTTGGAAAGTATATCAAAGAATGTTAAATTTCAATTTGACATACAATGGGATTCAAACATTTTATTCTTTGCTTTCAATGTTCTTCTAAAGATATATACATTTATGTTTTTTGACAACTCCATTTTGAAAATATTTATTTTTTATTTTAATTGGAGGCTAATTACTTTACAATATTGTGGTGGTTTTTGCTATGCATTCATATGATTCAGCCATGGGTGTACATGTGTTCCCCATCCTGATCCTCCCTCCCACCTCCCTCCCCATCCCATCCCTCAAGGTCATCCCAGTGTACCAGCTCTGAGCACTCTGCCTCATGCATAGAACTTGGACTGGAGATCTGTTTCACACATGATAATATACATGTTTCACCGCTATTCTTTCAAATCATCCCACCCTCACCTTCTCCCACAGTGTCCAACAGGCTGTTCTTTACATCTGTGTCTATTTTGCTAAATGTGTTTTGCTACTATGCTAAAAGAACATATAGGGTCATCATTACCATCTTTCTAAATTCCATATATGTGAGTTTATATACTGTATTGGTGTTGATCACTGTGTTCACAGAGAACAATATAGCTTTGAATTCCTCTAAAGGAATTTCTCAGGATGAGAATACATTTCCAAAATATCTTCTAGTTTCATAAGTTTCAAACATAAATTATCATTGAAATTCAGCAGTATTTTAGGGGAATCTCAGTTTTTCTGAGTGATTTCTCTATCCACTTCATTTTCTCTCTTTTTTCCCCCAAAATTCTTTCTTCTCAGTTCTTCATTTTGGAAGATTGTGTGAGAGGAGGTATGGGTTATAAAATTGTTTTAGCTTTTGATTTCTACAACTATCAAGCCAGAAGCATACATTTATCAATCTTTTTATTTCCTTGGGCTATTTTTCCCTACAAACATAAAAGACAGGTTCAAAAGTATTATCAAATTTCTATCGACCAAAAGGATAGGAATTGTTGATTAAGATTCTGCTTAAGACAAGACTGAGAAAAGCCTGGTGGGATTGGTGGGACTACACTGCCCAGGGCACATCAATAATAGGCACTGTTTGCATTTTTAAAATGGAATGTTTTAATAAATATAGATACCTGATATTAAACATGTATATACAAAGAATGAGATTTGAAACAAAATTAAGACAAGACACCAACTGATAAAAACTATTTACTGTATACATAACTAAAGCAGCATTAGTAGTCAGAATGTGACTTATATAGGTAATGTGACCATATAGATAAGAACATTTGAAAAAAAGAATAACTAGAAAGGGAAAGGTAGGGAGGAGGGACAGATTAGGAGTTGGGGATTAACAATATAGCCACTACTAAAAGCCTCTTGATGAAAGTGAAAGTGGAGAGTGAAAAAGTTGGCTTAAAGCTCAACATTCAGAAAACGAAGATCATGGCATCCGGTCCCATCACTTCATGGGAAATAGATGGGGAAACAGTGGAAACAGTGTCAGACTTTAATTTTATGTGCTCCAAAATCACTGCAGATGGTGACTGCAGCCATGAAATTAAAAGACGCTTACTCCTTGGAAGGAAAGTTATGACCAACCTAGATAGCATATTGAAAAGCAGAGACATTATTTTGCCAACAAAAGTACATCTAGTCAAGGCTAGGTTTTTCCTGTGGTCATGTATGGATGTGAGAGTTGGACTGTGAAGAAGGCTGAGTGCCGAAGAATTGATGCTTTTGAACTGTGGTGTGGGAGAAGACTCTTTAGAGTCCCTTGGGCTGCAAGGAGATCCAACCAGTCCATTCTGAAGGAGATCAGCCCTGGGATTGCTTTGGAAGGAATGATGCTAAAGCTGAAACTCCAGTACTTTGGCCACCTCATGCAAAGAGTTGACTCATTAGAAAAGACTCTGATGCTGGGAGGGATTGGGGGCAGGAGGAGAAGGGGACTGCAGAGGATGAGATGGCTGGATGGCATCACTGACTCGATGGACATGAGTCTGAGTGAACTCAGGGAGTTGGTGATGGACAGGGAGGCCTGGCGTGCTGCGATTCATGGGGTTGCAAAGAGTCGGACACGACTGAGCGACTGCACTGACTGATATATATGTAATCAGCAAGAACCTTCTGTATAGCACAGGTAATTCTACTCAGTATTCTGTAATAACCTACATTGGAAAAGAATCTGGAAAAGAATAGATATATGTACATGTATAACTGAACCACTTTGCTGTACTGGTAGCTCAGTCAGTAAAGAATTCACCTGCAGTGCGGGCTACAGTCCATGGGATTGCAAGAGTCAGACATGGCTTAGGGACTAAACCACCATAACTAAACCACTTTGCTGTACACCTGAAACTAAAATAACATTGCAAATCAATTATACTCCAATATAAAATAAAAATTAAATTAAAAAAAATTAACTGAAAAATTTAAAAAAATATGAATAGGCAATTTAGAGATAGGGAACAAGGATTCATTGCAGATATATGCATATTTTTGACCTGGAAAAAGCTTAAATGTTAAGTGGGTTGATGAGACTGGGAATCATTAGCAACTTGTATACCTCTGGTAGAAATCTAAACTGTTAGCAACATTTTTAAGGACAAATTAGGTGGCATCTATTAAAGGTTAAAATATATATTCCAAGAGACAGTGGCCATAGTGATAACTATTCAAGTGCTTAGTCTCATCCTACTGTTTGTTTTTCTCAACACATGCTGGATGATATTTCCCTGACCTCCTTGAATTTAGGTTGAGCAACATGACATTTTCTAGCCAATAGGTTGTGAGTGGAAATGTTATTTGCTTTTTTAATCTGAAACATGTAATTGCTCATATGAAAATCCAGTGTGTTCTTCCTTGATCATGCAAATAAAAGAAGTTGCTTGTTCCAGTCCTAATATTCAGTTATAGAAACAGTTTGACTCACTAGTGACAATGTTGTTTCAAATGCATTGTGAATTTTCTGAAACTGTATTGGGGCTTAGCATAAATATTTACTGTTTTAAATCAGTGATATTTGAAGTTTGGTATCACAGGACAAAATAAATGTTCTTGACTAATATTACTTCTTGATACTGTTATCTTCATGTAAAAGCCACTGTAATATCCTTTTATAATTCAAACTCACTCCTTGTTGTTATTATTTAGTTGCTAAGTTGTATCCAATACTTTCGCAACCACATGGATGGTAGCCCGCCAGGCTCCTCTGTCCATGGGATTTTCCAGGCTAGAATACAGGACTGGGTTGTCATTTCCTTCTCCAGTGGATCTCCCCAACCTAGGGATCAAACCCACGTATGCTGTGTCTCCTGCATTTGCAGGCAGATTCTTTACCACTGTGCTACCTGCAAAGTCAAAACTAAAATTATATTAAAAAAATAAAACCACCAGCACTTTTCTATAAAAAGCTAATAAAATATGATATGAGACCACCTTTATGGCAGAAATCAAAAAAGAACTAAAGAGCCTCTTGATGAAAGTGAAAGAGGAGAGTGAAAAAGTTGGCTTAAAACTCAGCATTCAGAAAACTAAGATCATGGCATCCAGTCCCATCATTTCATGGCAAATAGATGGAGGAACAGTGGAAACAGTGACTGGCTTTATTTTGGGGGCTCCAAAATCACTTCAGATGGTGACTGCAGCCATGAAGTTAAAAGATGCTTGCCCCTTGGAAGAAAAGTTATGACCAACCTAGACAGCATATTAAAAAGCAGAGACATTACTTTGCCAACAAAGGTTCGTCTAGTCAAAGCTATGGTTTTTCCTGTGGTCATGTATGGATGTGAGAGTTGAACTGTGAAGAAGGCTGAGCACTGAAGAATTGATGCTTTTGAACTGTGGTGTTGGAGAAGACTCTTGAGAGCCCCTTGGACTGCAAGGAAATCCAACCTGTCTATCCTAAAGGAAATCAGTCCTGAATATTCAGTGGGAGGACTGATGCTGAACCAGAAACTCCAGTTCTTTGGCCACCTGATGGGAAGAACTAACTCATTTGAAAAGACCCTGATGCTGGGAAAGATTGAAGGCAGGTGGAGAAGGGGATGAAAGAGGATGAGATGGTTGGATGGCATTACCTATTGAATGGACATGAGTTTGAGCAAGCTGTGGGAGTTGCTGATGGACAGGGAAGCCTAGCATGCTATAGCCCAAAGGTCACAAAGAGTCAGAAACAAATGAGCAGCTGAACTGAACTGAAGAGATGAAAAATGATTTCTAGAAATTAGAAAAAGTAAGGGAACAGTGAAAAGTAGTGCATATGAATTTAATATGCAATGTGATAAGAAAACAGAAATCTGTATGTAATTGGTCGTGCCATATTCATTGATGCAATTTCTTAGTAAAGATAACTGGCATGTTTCCAAAAATTCTTGGTGTATAATATGTGTACACCAGTTCCTATTAGAGAGTTGCATAAGAATCAGAGATCAGATCAGATCAGATCAGTCGCTCAGTCGTGTCCAACTCTTTGCGACCCCATGAATCGCAGCACGCCAGGCCTCCCTGTCCATCACCAACTCCTTGAGTTCACTCAGACTCACTTCCATCGAGTCAGTGATGCCATCCAGCCATCTCATCCTCTGCAGTCCCCTTCTCCTCCTGCCCCCAATCCCTCCCAGCATCAGAGTCTTTTCCAATGAGTCAACTCTTCCCATGAGGTGGCCAAAGCACTGGAGTTTCAGCTTTAGCATCATTCCTTCCAAAGCAATCCCAGGGCTGATCTCCTTCAGAATGGATTGGTTGGATCTCCTTGCAGCCCAAGGGACTCTCAAGAGTCTTCTCCCACACCACAGTTCAAAAACATCAATTCTTCAGTGCTCAGCCTTCTTCACAGTTCAACTCTCACATCCATACATGACCACAGGAAAAACCATAGCTTTGACTAGACGAACCTTTGTTGGCAAAGTAATGTCTCTGCTTTTGAATATGCTATCTAGGTTGGTCATAACTTTCCTTCCAAGGAGTAAGCGTCTTTTAATTTCATGGCTTCAGTCACCATCTGCAGGAATTTTGGAGCCCCCAGAAATAAAGTCTGACACTGTTTCCACTGCTTCCCCATCTATTTCCCATGAAGTGGTGGGACCAGATGCCATGATCTTCGTTTTCTGAATGCTGAGCTTTAAGCCAACTTTTTCACTCTCCACTTTCACTTTCATCAAGAGGCTTTTGAGTTCCTCTTCACTTTTTGCCATAAGGGTGGTGTCATCTGCATATCTGAGGTTATTGATATTTCTCTTGGCAATCTTGATTCCAGCTTGTGTTTCTTCCAGTCCAGCGTTTCTCATGATGTACTCTGCATATAAGTTAAATAAACAGGGTGACAATATACAGCCTTGATGTACTCCTTTTCCTATTAGGAACCAGTCTGTTGTTCCATGTCCAGGTCTAACTGTTGCTTCCTGACCTGCATACAGGTTTCTCAAGAGGCAGATCAAGTGGTCTGGTATTCCCATCTCTTTCAGAATTTTCCACAGTTTATTGAGATCCACACAGTCAAAGGCTTTGGCATAGTCAATAAAGCAGAAATAGATGTTTTTCTGGAACTCTCTTGCTTTTTCCCTGATCCAGCGGATGTTGGCAATTTAATCTGTGGTTCCTCTGCCTTTTCTAAAACCAGCTTGAACATCAGGAAGTTCACGGTTCACATATTGCTGAAGCCCGGCTTGGAGAATTTTGAGCATTACTTTACTAGCGTGTGAGATGAGTGCAATTGTGCGGTAGTTTGAGCATTCTTTGGCATTGCCTTTGATTGAGATTGGAATGAAAACTGACTTTTTCCAGTCCTGTGGCCACTGCTGAGTTTTCCAAATTTGCTGGCGTATTGAGTGCAGGACTTTTAACAGCATCATCTTTCAGAATTTGGAATAGCTCAACTGGAATTCCATCACCTCCACTAGCTTTGTTCATAGTGATGCTTTCTAAGGCCCACTTGACTTCACATTCCAGGATGTCTGGCTCTAGGTCAGTGATCACACCGTCATGGTTATCTGGGTCGTGAAGATCTTTTTTGTACAGTTCTTCTGTGTATTCTTGCCGTCTCTTCTTAATATCTTCTGCTTCTGTTAGGTCCATACCATTTCTGTCGTTTATCAAGCTCATCTTTGCATGAAATGTTCCTTTGGTATCTCTGATTTTCTTGAAGAGATCCCTAGTCTTTCCCATTCTGTTGTTTTCCTCTATTTCTTTGCATTGATCACTGAAGAAGGCTTTCTTATCTCTTGCTATTCTTTGGAACTCTGCATTCAGATGTTTATATCTTTCCTTTTCTCCTTTGCTTTTCGCTTCTTTTCTTTTCATAGCTCTTTGTAAGGCCTCCCCAGACAGCCATTTTGCTTTTCTGCATTTCTTTTCTATGGGTTGGTCTTGATCCCTGTCTCCTGTACAATATCACAAACCTCATTCCATAGTTTATCAGGCACTCTAGCTATCAGATCTAAGCCCTTAAATCTATTTCTCACTTCCACTATATAATCATAAGGGATTTGATTTAGGTCATACCTGAATGGTCTAGTGGTTTTCCCTCTTTTCTTCAATTAAGTCTGAATTTTGCAATAAGGAGTTCATGATCTGAGTCACAGTCAGCTCCTGGTCTTGTTTTTTTTTTGACTGTATAGAGCTTCTCCATCTTTGGCTGCAAAGATTATAATCAATCTGATTTCAGTGTTGACCATCTGGTGATGTCCATGTATAGAGTCTTTAACAGAATGTCAAGTACTGACTAGGAATACAATCTCCAGAGTGAGACTGTCCGTATATAGATCTTGAGACCAGCAGCTATTAGTTCTCTGATCTTCAGAAAGTTTTAAACACTCTTCTGTACAGACATTTTCAAATTTCTTAATCTATGAATGAGTTATATATGTGTGGGAACATAAATATTCATGCATGCACGTACACATATGTGTTCACATATTCTTAAATAGATATATGGGCGTTTGCATGTGTGTATGAAAAATTTAAGACTATGCCCTGTTACATGACTAATTCATGACTAATTCATAATGGTAGCTGGTGTTGGAGAAGTGGGTGATAAGTGGGGTTGTGAAAGGAAAACAGAAAAGCAGTTTGAGATACCAACTTTAATTTGTAGTTTGTTACTTTAGGCAAAATATAAAGCACATGTAAAATATTTACATTATGTGGAATATGGAGAAAGCATGCCCCATTGCATTATTTTTTGTACTTTATATTTACATACATAGAAAACAAATAAAAATGGGAGGTGAGGAAGTGGAGAGAGAATATAAACAGTGGGTTTGAGTAGCAAAGTTCTGCTTTACCAAAGATGGGAGAATGTTTGAATGTCTTTGGAAAGAATTCACTGGAAAAAACAGCTGATGATGTATTAATGGAAGTAAATCAAATCTTGATATGATTTCAGGAGTAGTCTCTAGAGGAGAGTCTGTTTGTGACTGAGCACGTAGATAGAAGTGTTGGCTTTTGAATGTTGCATAAATCACAGGCATGAAGAATACAACCTTAGACAATAAAGCTAGAGGATTAAGGTGCATTTTTGTTTAATTAGCTTCGAAAGGAAAGCAACTGTCTTGAATCATCTTTTTCTGCGAAGTATAGGTGTTCATTGTCTTTTTTACTTATTCTTGGCATAAATAATTGTTAAAATGATAGCAGGATGGCTGTGTATGTGTATATACCTAAGAAGGGATATTCATTCTAACCACAAAAGGAATCAGACTTGAGTATTCATTTACTTATCATGACCTAGGAGAAATTATTTTGGATAAATGCCAAAGGAAAACTTTGTGACTATGTACAATTTGGAGCACATTTATGAGACTTACTTGCTAACCTATATTAAAAATAGCCTAGTACCTGTGGTAGAAAACTATTCTGTTCTTTGCAGTAAAACTCAGTTATTTGATATGTTTCATCTTTAATGTATTGATTTGATATCAATTCAGTTCAGTTGCTCAGTCATGTCTGACTCTTTGCGACACCATGGACTGCAACATTCCAGGCTTCCCTGTCCACCACCAACTCCTGGGGCTCGCTCAAACTCATGTCCATTGAGTCTGTGATGCCATCCAGCCATCTCATCCTCTGTAGTCCCCTTCTCCTACCTTCAACCTTTCCCCACATCAGGGTCTTTTCCAATGAGTCAGCTCTTTGCATCAGGTGACCAAAGTATCGGAGTTTCAGCTTCAATATCAGTCCTTCCAGTGAATATTCAGGGTTAATATTCTTTAAGAAGACTGGTTTGATCTCCTTACTGTCCAAAGGATTCTTAAGAATATTCTCCAGCAGTATGGTTCAAAATCATCAATTCTTCCACAGTCAGCCTTCTTTACTGGAGAAGGAAATGGCATCCCACTCCAGTATTCTTGCCTGCAGAATTCAATGGACAGAAGAGCCTGGTGGGCCCTATAAGTTGGGGTCAAAAGAGTCTGACAATATTGAGAGACTAACACACACAAACTCAACCTTCTTTATGGTCCAACACTCACATTCGTACATGACTACTGGAAAAATCATAGCTTTGACTAGATGGACCTTTGTCAGCAAAGTAATGTATCTGCTTTTTAATATGCTGTCTAGGTTGGTCATAGCTTTTCTTCCAAGGAGCAAGCATCTTTTAATTTTATGACTGCAGTCACCAGCTGCATTGATTTTGGAACCTAAAAAAATAAAGTCTCTCACTGTCTCCATTGTTTCCCCGTCTATTTGCCCTGAAGTGATGGGATCAGATGCCATGATCTTAGTTTTCTGAATGTTGAATTTTAAGCCAACTTTTTCCCTCTCCTCTTTCACTTTCATCAAGAGGCTCTTTAGTTCTTTTTCACTTTCTGCCATAGGGGTGGTGTCATCTGCATACCTGAGGTTATATAGATATTTCTCCCGGCAATCTTGATTCCAGCTTATGCTTCATCCAGACTTGCAATTTGCATAATTTACTCTGCATTTAAGTTAAATAAGCAGTGTGACAATATACAGCTTTAAAGTACTTTTTACCCAATTTGGAACCAGTCAATCGTTCCATGTCTGATTCTAACTGTTGCTTCTTAATGCGTATACAGATTTCTCAGGAGGCAGGTAAGGTGGTCTAGTATTCCCATCTCTTGACAAATTTTCCAGTTTGTTGTGATCCAAACAGTCAAAGACATTGGTCTAGTCAATAATGCAGAAGTAAATTTTTTTCTGGAACTCTCTTGTTTTTTTGATGATCCAACAGATGTTGGCCATTTGATCTCTGGTTCCTCTGCCTTTTCTAAAACCAGCTTGAACATCTGGAAGTTCACGGTTCACATATTGTTGAAACCTGTCTTGGAGAATTTTGAGCATTACTTTGCTAGTGTGTGAGATGAGTGCAATTGCACGGTAGTTTAAACATTCTTTGGCATTGCCTTTCTTTGGGATTGGAATGAAAACTGACCTTTTTCAGTCCTGTGGCCACTGTTGAGTTTTCCAAATTTGTTGGCGTACTGAGTGCAGCAATTTCACAGCATCATCTTTTAGGATTTGAAATAGCTCAATTGGAATTCCATCACCTCCACTAGCTTTGTTCATAGTGATGCTTCTTAAAGCCCACTTGACTTTGCATTCTACTTGACTTTGCATTGAACCTTTGATTTGCTCTCAAAGGTTCAGTGAATTAAATTTCACTTGCTGTTTTTATTGTATTTTCTTTCCTTGAGTTCATAATCTAGTGACCAACATCTTGAAATGTTTTGTGTATAAATTCCATCCTAATGTGTTAGTTTATGTTGTAAAAGCCATAAGTACAAAATATTAAGAATAATGGGAACACTGTTTGATGAAATGGTCTGTGATACATAACAAAAAACAGTGTTTAATTGCAGATATGTATACACATATAACAAAGTAGTACCAAACATATTCTGGTGGTCTTGACCTTTCATCACTAAAGTCAGGCAATACAAAATAAAAGCAAAAACAATGATTTCATTTTTGCCATTTTTTTTTTAATTACAAAATTTAAATCATCAAAGTAAAGCATTTTTAGGCAGCAAGTGAGCCTAAAAGAGACCCTTGAATACATGATAAATTAAGCTTGGCCTCACCCAGAAATATTGCTTTTATCTTTCAACAACAAATGCAGCATACTTTTTCAATTGCATGCAACAACTAGAATCAAGATTACTCTAAGGGAACTCATTAAATCTTCCAAAGCTAAATCAATTTTAAAATTTCTCCTTGCATCTTTGCCCACTTAAGAGGAAATTATTTTTAGTGCTAGTAATGTAAGTATGGCAATAAAAAAGTCTTATATCAGAGTTTTCAAAAATAGCAAATAAAGAAGTTGAATAAAAATAAGTAATTGGTTATTTTTAATGTGATCGATTTATATTTCTCATTTTTTCTAGATTTCTTGCAACCTGGCTAAGCAGTCTATTTAGTAAATCAGTATTTTCTCAGCTACATCCTATATTTTATCCTTAATTTAGTTCATATCTAAAAGATAAAATATTATATCTAGATTCATGATTTCAGCTAATAAGACTTCAAATATCAATCCTTCATTATCTTCTGCAAATGTAGAGTTCAGAAATCTCTTTGGAGGACTGAATACAATATGTTCAGTGATCACTGAAATAACCAATAACACTGTTGTTTTTATTAATATACATTATTGTACTTATGATTTGCACAGAATTTAAAGTCATGCTTTTTAAATGTTTAGAATTTGTAACCACTTTATACTATACCTGCTTAGAGGTGGATGGACAACATAAATCTTTGTAGGCGCACATTAGTCAGAATTTCTAACTTAATTTCAAAATTAATGTTACAAAGCAAATTTTATTAAAACTTTCCTGAAGGCTTTATTGTGCTAAAAATATCATTTATTTTCAAAGATATTAACTTGAAAGCATCCTCATCTCTGTGGTCATCCTTCCATTATGTTCAGGTTAACAAAATTGCATCTCACTTTAAATTCTTTTTATAATATTGTCGATAATAAAAACAAACAAGATAATTTTACAAGAGCTTGAAACATGTAAATATAATTTAGTGAATTACATTATTGACTTTAATTCAAATACAAAACCAAAAATTTAGAAGTACAAATACATTTTTCTTGTTTACACTGGACTTTTGATGTTTCTAAATTATATTTCAAAGTAATTAAATTAGAAAACTATAGTCTTGCAATTAAATATAATATCTAGGCAAATATACAGAATGCCCCAAGGCTTGGGGAAAAACTGGATTAGTGGTTTTAATAAGCATGTGCTTCCTCAGAAACCTCATTATGAGTTATTTTCATGGATTGTAACCATGCTTCCAAAAAATGTTTTAAATAAGATGGTAGAGAAATAGCTTTCTGTAATACCACATTATTTTGCATTAGTTGTGGTTTTCTTTACCACTTACAAAATAATTTCAGCATCATTATTTTATCTTGGTATGGATGATCACTGTGTATAAACAATGTCCAAGAATAATTTGAGAGATATTCAAGGCAGTAGTTGACATAATATTATGCTAAAGAAGCCTTTCTCTCTCTCTTTTTTTCTTTCTCTCTGTGTAAAGCATCATTCTCTCACTGTATCTAATCAATTAATATGTTGTAATGTAATAATGTCTGCCTTGAAATATAACACAAACATGTCTTGCAAATAATATGTTTTCCTTATTTTGAATTTAGCCGTGGCTTTTGGCTAAAGACCAATTTCTTGAGTAGGACAAATTTAATATTCTTTTCTTTAAAATTGCTGAGCATGAAACAGTAGTCTAAGCCAATATTGGCCTTTCAGGACAAGTACAAACAAGTTTTCTATCATGACATAATAGTTTCCTACATTGAAGATCACCTTTGATCTTCCTCACAGACCTTTGCTATAATGTGCATAGAATTGTCAAAAGGATCTTAAAATGTCACCTTCTTTTCATGGAATAATTGTATTGTAGAAAGTTGCATAGTACAAAAGCACTTTTAGAAAATTATGCAGACTCATTTTACTAAATGTTAGATGGTCACCTCCATTTTATACCCAACTGTATTCTTTCAGATTTTTTGAAACAATCACTAATTATTGAAAATAAGCATACAGCATTTTAATAATTAGCTTTCTATAGAGTGAAATAATAATTGGCTCATGTATAAACTTAATGCTTCTAATAATGGCTGTGGTTGTGTGATTTAGTTGCTAAGTGGTGTCTGCCTCTTTCACAACCCCTTGAACTGTAGCCAACCAGGTTCCTCTATCCATGGGATTTCTCAGGCAAGAATACTGGAGTGGGTTGCCATTTCCTGCTCCAGGGAATCTTCCCAACTCAGAGATTGAACCTGGATCACTTTCATTACTGGCAGATTCTTTACCACCAGGCTGTAGAGATATGTGTGTGTGTGTTCGTCACTCAGTTGTGTTTGATTCTTTGCAACGCCATGGACTGTAGCCTGCCAGGCTCCTTTGTCCATAGAATTCTCTAGATAAGAATTCTGGAGTGGGGTGCGATTCACTTCTTTAGGGGATCTTCCCAACCCAGGGATCAAACCCATGTCTCCTGCATCGCAGCAGATTCTTTACCACCTGAGCCACCAGGGAGTAGAGATATGATACAAAGCAAATATTTTGTGTATTCGGTGTGTTCTTGGACTCTCGTGATCACATCTAGAAACATAGGTGATTTGTCTCCAAAATATAGATGGAATCTAAAAAATTATGGGGCTTCCCTAGTGGCTCAGTTAGTAAAGAATCTGCCTGCAGTGCAGGAGACCCAGGTTCGATACCCAGGTCAGGAAGATCCCTTGGAGAAGGAAATGGCAACCCCCTCCAGTACTCTTGTCTGGATAATTCAATGGACAGAGGAGTGGGACAGGCTGCAGTACATGGAATCGCAAAGAGTCAGACATGACTGTGTGACTAACTTCCCATGACTTAAGAACTTAAAATATCATGTCTAGTAACTTATAAATAACTAAATATTTAATAGATGACACAAAATCAGGATATACCTGTTATCTGAATAAATACAGATTCTAAAAAAAATATTGGATTATAGTCAATTTACAATGTTGTGTTAATTTCATGTGTACAGCAAAGTGAATCATATATATATATATATATATATATATATACACACACACACACTCTTTTTAAAAATTCTTTTCCCATATGGTTATTACAGAGTATTGAGTAGAATTCCCTGTGCTATACATTAGGTCCTCATTAGTTATCTATTTTATATATATTTATATATTATATATTTCATATCAATTGTATATTATTAATTTTTTATATTATATATTTTATACATATTGCTGTGTATATATCAATCCCAATCTTCCAATTTACCCCTACCTCTAATGCCCCCAACCATAAATTAGTTTTCTATATTTGCAACTCTATTTCTTTTTTGTAGATAATTTCATTTATATCCTTTTTTAAGTTCCATATATAAGCGATGTCATACAATATTTGTCTTTCTCTGTCTGACTTACTTCACTCAATACAGCAATCTCTAGGTCCAACGATGTTACTACATATGGCATTATATCATTCATTTCAATGGCTGAGTGCCACGTTTTCTTTATACATTCCTCTATTGTTAGACTTTTAGGTTGCTTCTGTGTCCTGGCTACTATAAATGACTTTGCAGTGAGCACTGTGATGCAAGTATCTTTACAAATTATGGTTTTCTCTGGATATAAGCCCAGGAGTAGGACTACTGAAGCATATGGTAGCTCTGTTTTTAGTTTTTTAAGGAACCTCCATACTGTTCTCCATAGTGACTGTACCAATCTAAATTCCCACAGAGTGTAAGAGGGTTCCTGTTTCTCTACACGCTTTCCAGACTTTATTGTTTGTAGATTTTTGTTTGTTTGTTTGTTTGTTTGTAGATTTTTGATGATGGCATTCTGACCACTATGAAGTGATACCTCATTGTAGTCTTGATTTACATTTCTCTAATAATTAGTGTTTTTGAGCATTTTTTCTTGTTCTTCAGGTACTAAAGTAGACATTTTAATAGAATTTTGGAATTAATTATCAGAATGCATGATAGAAGATATTATCATCTTTGGTAAATCTTTGTGCATGGATGTAGAGTTTCAAGAAAAATTGTCACTTACTCAGAAATATAAATATGGACAAAGTTTTTCAATATCTGTATCAAAGTCTACTTTCTCTCTTATTCATATATTTTGGAGATGTACCTTCTGTAAAAATGTTCTTTTTTTTTTTTTGAAAATAGTATATACTTATGCCATATACTCAGATAATTTTCAGAGTGAAACAGTCTTTGCATTTTCAATCAATCAGCTTGATCAAAGTATTATTCATTTAGTCACAACTCACCCAAATCAGTTGATTAACCCAAACAGTGAATACATATTTATTGTATTCAGTCTCAACTGGGAACATGAACTCCCTAGCTTTTGCTATTTTTCCTGGGTAAATTATTTGTTTCACACTAAATAGATTCAATAAGATTTTTCTTTCATATGAAATCTTTCTACAATTACCTACAAACTTTCTACTTACATGTATGAATCAATAGCAGTAATAATACATTGCTACTTTGCACTAGGAAAATCCTAAGCAATTCACTAAAAGCAGTCTCATTTATCCTCATAGCAACCCTATGAGACAGGGGCCTATGTTCATCAGCATTTTCCTTATATGGAAACTGAAGCATATACTAATTCAAGGACTTGTTAATATCAGAGAGTAAGTGGCAATGATGAGATTAGAATTCAAGCCATCTGTGTACAAAGCTTATGTTTTTAAATGCTACACTTAAATTTCTTCTATTTCCTATGCAATAGGAGCCTTATATTTGAAATCTTTCCATTTTTTGCTACAATACAATAATTTTTACTATACGCATTTAACTTTTCCTCATTTTTATTGTTTGATTAGATAAGATATTGAACTTCGAAAGCTAATTTTCCCACTTACCAATCAGAGCTTATCCTCTCCATTTTTTTCATGGCACCTTCCATCCACTTTTTAATCTCCCCTGGTTGGTGAATCTCTTCTTCATAATTTATTATCATAAGAATTTAATTATGATCAAGTGTCTCTAGGCTTAAAACAATGAAACAATAAAATCCACAAATAAAGATCTCTTTCCAACTGCTCTTCTTTTTTTTACCATCAAAGTATAATATTATATACTAATAATAATAAAAAAAAATGACTCTTCTCACTTTGATTTCCATTTACTTTGAAGGCCACTGTTTATTGACTATCTCCTGAAAATAATTTGTGTCTTCTACCCTCTGTGTAAAATCCATAAGGCAATTTCAATTTCTTTTCAGTTGTTCATTTTGCAGTTTTGACTTTGTCATTAATTACTTCTTTCTTGAAATAGTCTTTTAAAGGTGTTCATATTGCCATACTATCTGATTTTCAATAACTCTTACCTCAGAGACTTACTCATTGAGCAACTGTTTTTCCCTCTCCATACTCCCCTCCATATTGTCATTCCTTAAGGATCACTCTTCATCTCTCTTCTCTAGCTTTATGTTGTCTCAAGCACTTCATGTTCTATCTTTTTATCATTAAGTTATCCTAATATTTATACATGGAATTATGATCTATACATACACTGGTCTAGCTGTGTTTAATACATAATATCAAGTTTCCCCAAGAGCTATCCAGTCACAATATCCTTTCAAAAAGATTTCCTCATTGTTCCAAATTTGTCTATCCATTACCCCATTCACTCGTATTTAGTCACTCTGTCATATTTGACTCTTATTGACCCCATGGACTGTAACCCAACAGATTCTTCTGCCCATGGAATTTCCAGGCAAGAATAATGGAGTGGGTTGCCATTTCCTTCTTCAGGGGGTCTTTCTAAACCAGGGATCAAATCTAGGTCTCCTGCATTGCAGGCAGATTCTTTACCATCTGAGTCACCAGGGAAGCCCACTCCATCAGCTGTTATTACTTAAATAAAGACCACATCCATTATTATTCAAATTATTATAACAGTTTGTTAACTTATACTCTTATAAAACCTAACTTTGTCTAATTCCTTTAGTCACATACATGTAGAGTGAACTTTCTATATCTTAAGTTGGATTATGATCACTCCTTTGATCAAAACATTTCACTGAGTCTCCATCACATTTAGAATCAAGTCCACACTCAGAATCTTGGACTTAGAATCAGGTCCACACTGGCCTGGTAGATCAGATGGTAAAGAATCCACCTACAATGCAGAAAAATGTGGTTTGATTCCTGGGTTGGGAGGATTCCCTGGAGAATGGAATGGCTACCCATTCCAGTTTTCTTGCCTGGAGAATTCCATGGACAGAGGACCTATGTCATTGCAAAGAGTCAGATGTGACTGGGCAACTTTCACACACATATCCACACTCATTAACATGATCAGATGGTTGGATGGCATCACGGACTCAATGGAGTTTGAGTGAACTCCAGGAATTGGTGAAGGACAGGAGGCCTTCTGTGTTGCAGTCCATGGGATCACAAAGACTCAGGCATGACTGAGCTACTGAATTGAACTGAACTGAAGTTTTCTTTTGGCCTGGTTCTAATGAGCTCTCTAGGCATATCTCATCTTGCTTTGTAAATTGTAAACCCTTCTTAATGAATTTTTTCCCTGATATTCAGTTTGCTACATTTTTGTCAGCCAGTTTGTTGTTTCTGCCAGGAGCACTTTTTCATGCTTTACCTCACTCACATTTTTATGCATATCTAAGCTTTTTCTGGAAAGCCTTGTTCAAGTCTCCAAAAATGAGTTAGGTGTTCATCCTGCATGTTTGTAGTATGTTCTCTTAGCACTTAACAATATGCTTTGTTACTTCCTGTTTCCTTGTCTCCCTATCCACTATGTTCAAGTTTCATGAAGCAAGGACAATATCTGACCTCTTCAATGATTAATATTTAGTTGTTTCTCAGTAAACATGTGTTCAATTAATACATTATTAAATATTTTTTCAAATAGTGAAATTGTTTTGTGTATCTGTTTTCATTCTGATATATCTCACCTTCTACTCTAGATTTCATTTACATTATTTTCTTCTACACATATTCAGTTGTATTCCCCAAAATTATAACATTGCCAGAATTCAATCCTATGTGGTTGAGGGAATGATGGTGATATTTATAGAAACCTGAAAGTTGAAGGGAATAAGGCTTGAGACAAATGTTAGAGATGACTGAAATTGTCTTGCAATTTTGAGTTTGTGGAACTAGCAAAGTATTTGGAAAGCAATTTCTGGTAGGTAATAGAATTTGAAAGCCTGGAGCTTATAAAAGAAGCCAAAGCTGAAAATCTGAAATTAATCTGCATAGAGTTAATACATAAACCTGGGGTTTTTATGATATGGTTAAGTAAGATGACTGAGAGAAATGAGAACTGTGAACCATAACCTGAGTTTTATTCCCCCATATTTAAGGTATGGAAACAAGAATAGAAGCAACAGAAGCAGAAGAAAAGAAGTCACAAAATTCAAGGGAGAAATGGAAATACAGAGAACAAGAAAAAAAAAAACAATTTAAAAAAAAATCAGTGATTTTTTTTTAACAGTATTATGCTGAAGAACTATCAGACTGGTAGGGTCTGAAAAAGAACTTTGGTTGTTAGGACATCACTGACTTTTTGACCAGAATATTTGATTTGCAAATAATTAATTTAAATACATAAATATGCAATTGTTTATTGAGCAATGACTATTTGAAACGTTTAAGACTTGCTCCCTATTTCTAAAGGTTTAAATCCTACTGAGAAAGGTAAGCATAGTAGTGCTAAGATTTATTGAACCATACTATGCACTAGGTGTTGTATTGAGTACTCCTTGCAGTATGTATTCTTGTAACGAGCCTATGACATAGGTACTAAGTTACCCATACTTAACGGAAACATAAACTTCATAAATACTAAGTACCTTTGCTAAAGTCACAAAGGTAATTAGTGATAGAGGCTCTATTTGAATATGTATTTGATTTCAGCTCTATTCTTTCCGTCACAATTATAGAAACTGTAATACAAGACAGATTGCAGTAAGTATTATCATGAGGGTGTCTTTCATATAAAATAATTGGTCGAATAGAACTTCTATGTGTAATGGAAGAAAAAAGTGTGTGAATAGTCTGAGTATTTAGAGGTTAAATATTATAACCAGCTATTGGTTGTTGGCCTACTATGATACAACATCCCATGAAACACAACTATTCATGTGCTACCAGAGATGACCTTTGTTAGCCAATGTAAGCAATATTAGTCTTTTAATAGACCTTTGTGGAGATAGTATCATCTAATTTAATTTAACGGTACCATGCTTTACAAATTTAATTTTCAGACAAACCAATCTCTTTCTAATCCTGCCTTTTAAATAGTTGCTATGTAAAGTTTGGTGCTCTGGATAGCAATTTTATTTCATCTGAATAGTGAAGCAAAGAAAGTTCATTTGTAGTAAGAAAAATAAAGTAGATATTCAGACAGAAGAAAAGTCAAGGAGAAAATGAGAGCATTGACTATAAGTTCCTTCAATGTTTCACTCCATTTTTTAATTATGGGTGATTTCAGACATTTTATTACATAAACCAACTTGTAACTTAGAGGCAATTTAACCTACCCTCTTAATTAATGCCAGTGTATTTGTCATGTATAGTTAGATTGTTCTACTATAATTTTGCACTTCTCTGGTGGTCCAGGGAACCAGAGATCAAATTTCCAATATCTGTTGGATCATAGAAAAAGCAATGGAATTCCAGAAAAAACATCTACTTTGCTACATTGACTTCTCTAAGGTCTTTGAATGTGTGGATCACAATAAACTGTAGAGAATTCTTCAAGAGCTGGGCATACCAGACCACCTTACTTGTCTCCTGAGAAACCTGTAGGCAGGTCAAGAAGCATCAGTTACAACTGGACATGGAACAACAGACTGGTTCCAAATTGGGAAGGGAGTGTATCAGGGCTGTATATTGTCACCTTTCTATTCACTCATATGCAGAATACATCATGCAAAATGCTGGGCTAGATGAGTCACAAGCTGGAATCAAGATTGCTGGGAGAAATATCAACAACCTCAAATGTACAGATGACACCACCCTTATGGCAGAAAGTGAAGAGGAACTAAAGAACCTCTTGATAAAGCTTAAAGAGCAGAGTGAAAAGCTGTCTTAAAATTCAACACTCAAAAAGCTAAGATCATGGCATTCAGTCCCATCAATCATGGATAATAGATGGGGAAAAGTGGAAACAAGTGACAAGTTTTATTTTCTTGGACTCCAAAATCACTGCAAATGGTGATTATAGCCATGAAATTAAAAGACTCTTGCTCCTTGGAAGGAAAGCTGTGACAAATCTAGACAGCGTACTAAAAAGCAAAGACATTACTTTGCCAAAAAAGATCCATCTAGTCAAAGCAATGGTTTTTCCAATAGTTATGCACAGATGTGAGAGTTGGACCATAAAGAAGTCTGAGAGCCAAAAAATTGATGCTTCTGAACTGTGGTGCTATAGAAAACTCTTGAGAGTCTCTTGTACAGCAAAGAGGTCAAACTAGTCAATCCTAAAGGCAATCAACCCTGAATATTCATTGGAAGGACTGATGCTGAAACTCCAATACTTTGGCCACCTGATGTGAAAAACCAACTCATTGGAAAAGACTCTAATGCTGGGAATGATTGAGCGCAGGAAGAGAAGGGGGTGACAGATCATGAGATGGTTGGATGCTATCATCAACTTAATGCACATGAGTTTGAGCAAGCTGGGAGACAGTGAAGGACAGGGAGGCCTGGTGTGCTGCAGTTCATGGGGTTGCAGAGAGTTGGACATGACATAGTGACTGAACAACAGCAACTATAATTTTAGGTATGAAATACATAGCAAAGAAAGAATCAACAATATTTGAAAGTTTGTTGGCAGTTTGGATTGTGAGATATTTTTATTTTAGAGATTTTAATCAGATCAAGGGAAGAGATAATATTTATACTTGTGATTTGATGAATGAGTGAGAATATAGAGGAAAGGGTTAATATTAGAGATAATATAATGAGAGAAGAGAAGAAGACTGAAGAGAAATTTGAAACTGTAATTTAATAGATGTTATGTTGTTCCAGCACAGAGTAGTGAGTATCACCCTTATTCTTATACCACAAGTAATTGTAAAACTTGATAGGCTATATTAAATAAACTTTTTCATGTATTAGACAACTAATGTAAAGACACTACCATTCAAATAAGGAAAACATATGAGATCAGTTTCATAATTACTCTGTTTTTCCATGGTCATTTTTCAAACTGTACTACTGAGAAGTCAGTTAAAAACAGAACAAAATGATATAGAGCTACATTCTAGATTGCTAATGTATCTATAATTTTCAGCACAGAGAAGGGAACTATGGAAAAAAAGAGGTCTAGAAGTTCAAAGAGTGTCTCTTGACTCTCTGACAGATTACTGAGCTGCACGTGCTCATGGTGAGACTCCATGAAACCTGGCAGAGAATAAAGACCAGCTTTTTAGAAAAGAGCTGCTGAAAAAGAGCTCGTGAGGTGTATGGGAATTCTGAAGCACTCACAGTGATTAGAGACATATTTACACCAGTTAGAGAACAGTCTCACTCATTCCCCAGACAATCAGTTAAGATCTCAGAAAGGTCACACCTTAATAGGAAATACTCTAACCATTAAGGTAGTACTCTAAAATCAGCCTTGTAGAATGAAACATGAGCCTTTATAGGACAAAGTGAATCCAGCAGGAAAATTACTGTGTGTCTTGGTTCAGTTCAGTTCAATTCAGTTGCTCAGTTGTGTCCAACTCTTTATGACCCCATGGACTGCAACATGACAGGTTTCCCTGTCCATCGCCACCTCCTGGAGCTTACTCAACTCACATCCATAGAGTCAGTGATTCAAAATCTTTGAAGGAATATAAGGAAATCCAGACTTTCAACAATGTAATATGCACAATGCCAACATACAAGGACAATTTTAGATATGAAAACAACAGGAAAATGTAACACATAATCAAGAGAAAAAACACTAGTCAATATAAATGTATACAGCAAGGAAACACAGCACTAAAAACGTAAAGTATGTTATTAAACAGAAATGTATATCATACGTACATGTGTCTTCATCAGTTCAGTCAGTTCAGGTCTGTCACTCGGTTGTGTCCAACTCTTTGTGACCCCATGAACTGCAGCAAGCCAGGCCTCCCTGTCCATCACCAACTCCTGTAGTTTACTCAGCTCATGTCCATTGAGTCAGTGATGCCATTCAACCGTCTCATACTCCGACATCCCCTTCTTTTTCATCAGGGTCTTTTCAAATAAGTCAGTTCTTCACATCAGGTGGCCAAAGTATTGGAGTTTCAGCTTCAGCATTAGTCCTTCCAATGAATATTAAGGACTGTTTTTCTTTAGGATAGACTGGTTGGATCTCCTTGCAGTCCAAGGGACTCTCAAGAGTCTTCTCCAGCACCACAGTTCGAAGGCATCAGTTCTTCAGTGCTCAGCCTTTTTTATTGTCCAGCTCTCACATCCATACATGACTACTGGAAAAACCATAGCATTTACTTGACAGACCCTTGTTAGCAAAGTAATGTCTCTGCTTTTTAGTACACTGTCTAGGTTTGTCACTGCTGCTCTTCCAAGAAGCAAGCATTTTTTAATTTCATGGCTCCAGTCACCAACTGGAGTGATTTTGGAGCCTAAGAAAATAGTCTGTCACAGTTTCCATTGTTTCCTCATCTATTTGACATGAAGTAATGAGACTAAGGCTGTATATTGTCACCCTGCTTATTTAACTTATATGCAGAGTACATCATGAGAAACGCTGGGCTGGAAGAAACACAAGCTGGAATCAAGATTACCAGGATAAATATCAATAACCTCAGATATGCAGATGACACCACCCTTATGGCAGAGAGTGAAGAGGAACTAAAAAACCTCTTGATCAAAGTGAGAGGAGAGTGAAAAAGTTGGCTTAAAGCTCAACATTCAGAAAACTAAGATCATGGCATCTGGTTCCATCACATCATGGGAAATAGATGGGGAAATAGTGGAAACAGTGTCAGACTTTATTTTTTTGGGCTCCAAAATCACTACAGATGGTGATTGCAGCCATGAAATTAAAAGATGCTTATTCCTTGGAAGGAAAGTTATGACCAACCTAGATAGCATGTTGAAAAGCAGAGACATTACTTTGCCAACAAAGGTCTGTCTAGTCAAGGCTATGGTTTTTCCTGTGGTCATATATGGATGTGAGAGTTGGACCCTGAAGAAAGCTGAGCGCCGAAGAATTGATGGTTTTGAACTGTGGTGTTGGAAAAGACTCTTGAGAGTCCCTTGGACTGCAAGGAGATCCAACCAGTCCATTCTAAAGGAGATAAGTCCTGGGTTTTCTTTGGAAGGAATGATGCTAAAGCTGAAACTCCAGTACTTTGGCCACCTCATGCGAAGAGTTGACTCATTGGAAAAGACCCTGATGCTGGGAGGGATTAGGGGCAGGAGGAGAAGGGGACGACAGAGGATGAATTGGCCTGATGGCATCACCGATTCGATGGATGTGAGTTTGAGTGAACTCCGGGGGTTGGTGATAGACAGGGAGGCCTGGTGTGCTTCAGTCCATGGGGTCGCAAAGAGTCGGACACGAATGAGTGACTGAACTGAACTGAACTGAATGGGACCAAATGCCATGATCTTAGTTTTTTTTGAATGTTGAGTTTTTAGCCAGGTTTTCACTCTCCTTTTTCACCTTCATCAAGAGACTCTCTATTTCCTCTTCACTTTCTGTCATTAGGGTGGTGTCATCTTAATGTCTGAGGTCATTGATATTTCTCCCAGCAGTCTTGCTTTCAGTTTGTGATTCATCCAGCACCACTTTGCGCATGGTTTACTCTGCAGATAAGTTAAATAAACTGGGTGACAATCTACAGCCTTGACCTACTCCTTTCCCAATTTGGAACCTGTCTGTTACATGTTCGATTCTAACTGTTGCTTCCTGACCTGGATACAGGTTTCACAGGAGACAGATAAGGTGGTCGGGGTATTCCCATCTCTTAATTTTCCAAAGTTTGTTGTGATCCACACAGTCAAAGGCTTTAGCACAGTTAACAAAGTAGAAGTAGATGTTTTTCTGGAATTTCCTTACTTTTTCTATGATCCAACAAATGTTGGCAATTTGATCTCTGGTTCCTCTGCCTTTTCTAAAACCAGCTTGAATTACTGGAAGTTCTCAGTTCACATACTATTGAAGCCTATCTTGGAGAATTTTGAGCATTACTTTACCAACATGTTACATGAGTGTAATTTTGTGTGTAGGCATTGCCTACACACAATGTGTCTTAGGCATTGCCCTTCTTTGGGATTGAAATGAAAACTGACCTTTTCCAGTCCTGTGGTCACTGTTGAGTTTTCCAAATATTTTGGCATATTGAATGCAGAACTTTTGCGGCATCATCTTTTAAGATGGCACCCCACTCCAGTACTCTTGCCTGGAAAATCCCATGGACAGAGAGCCTGGTGGGCTGTAGTCCATGGGGCTGCTAAGAGTCGGACATGACTGAACGACTTCACTTTCACTTTTCACTTTCATGCACTGGAGAAGGAAATGGCAACCCACTCCAGTGTTCTTGCCTGGAGAATCCCAGGGATGGGGGAGCCTCTTGGGCTGCCATCTATGGGGTCGCACAGAGTCAGACATGACTGAAACGACTTAGCAGCTGCAGCTATAATTCTATCACCCCCACTAGCTTTGTTCCTATTGATGCTTCCTGAGGCCCACTTGACTTCACAGTCTAAGATTCCTGGTTCTAGGTGAGTGATTACACCATCATGGTTATCTGGGTCATTAAGATCTCTTTTGTATACTCCTTGCCACTTCTTCTGGACAAGCATTATGGATTGTCTTATTAGTATCAGAAAAAGTAGGTGTCAAAACAAAGATATTTGTGAGAAATAAAGATAATTCTAATGATGTAATCAGAGTATTTAAAATAAATAAAAATTTTAACTTCTCTGTTCTTCAGAAAACAAGATGTAAAAATGGAGAGAAACAGAGAATGAGATAAATATATGCTTAGGTGGAGATTTAATACTTTTCAGAATCCAGTATAAGAATAAAAATCAGTGAATGTTCAGGAAATTGTAAAGCTCTATAAGCAGAATGAACATAATGACATTCACGCTGCATTACACTCATCACATATACTATACACTTTATTTTGCAGAGGCATATGGGACATTCCAAGTAAGTCCATGGGTCATAAGAAGGTCCTGGTAGATTTCAAAGTATTGCAATAATGCAGAAAATAGCCTCTGACAACAATGGGATTAAATTGAAAATTAATAACAGAAAAGTATATAGAACATTTTCACATATTGCCAATTAAGCAAATTATTTTAAATGAGTCAAAGAATATTACAAAAATATTGCACATGGAGTAACAATGAAAACAAGTGTGTCAAATCCTGTAAATTATTCCTCCTCTTTGCTTTCTCTTCTAAAACTGAACAGTTTAATATTAAAACCACTGTATGCTTTACATCAAGGTTAAGCATCCAAGATGGAGACTGTAGGAAGAGAAAAATTGGCTAAAATTGCAGTGTTAAAGCATGAACAAATAAGAAGGGTGACTGTAGGATGGTGCCTCTTACGGGATGTCTGAAAATGATCAAAATTAAAAGCATAGTTGAATGATCAAGTAAGTTTAAAAAAGTGTCAAACATAAACTCATCTTGGTAAAGGGCGCCAGAGCCCATAAGGAAGAATTTAATCCTCATATCAGCCCTTGAAATGTTTCCTACATTTTGTGGTGTAAAAAATGAAAAACTTGAAGTTTAAATAACGTTTCCAAGTTCATACAAATAGTAAGTGGGTGGGTGTGTGTGGGGGAGCTGGACTACATGGTGGTTATACTATGAGTCCATTACAATATATTAATATTTATAGAAGATGTCTGAAGATCATTGCTTTTGGAAATAAGAGAGATGCTTCCTTTTGTGTTGACATCAGAAAAAAATATCAGTGTAAGTTCAGAAAATAAGCATATTTCTATGTCTAGAATTCCTTTTTAAACTGTTTTAAGAGCAGAAAAGAAAAGGAATTATTAAAATACAAACCAGTGAGTCATCCAAATAAATCCCTGGGACTCAAACAGTGTGTTGGAAGAATGAAAGAAAAACGTTTCTTTCAAAACGTGACCAGTACTTTGTATCTCTAATAGTGGAAACTAAAGGTACATGACTCTTTGTTTGATACAATACATTCATCACCCTTTGGCTATTAAAGGAAAGGCATTGTCTGCAACAAAAAGTTTGAGATAAAATGGAGTTGGGCTACTTTGCATAAAATCATAAAATGGTGGGTATAATATTATTAGAACCTTAAATGATTATTGGACTTCCTGTAGGTATAGAAAATATTGTTCAGGTCCTTGAGACTCAAAAGGGAAGAAAGCTTAAAGATATATTGGGCAAAAAGTCTATCTTGCAACAGAAAAAAGAGACAGGGAGTAAGAAATGTTAAATAAAATAGCTAAATTTTAATATTCTAATTTCAATAGGTTAATAATGGTTTTTAATTTTTTTATTCTAAAATCCCTTTTTTCCCCTTTTATTAAACACAAGTACCTCCTCTTCAGTACCAAATTGGTACTCCATCCTCTTTTTACCCTCCCACATTAAAGCTTTAGGTAAACACTATTTTTACCTGTATTTGTTTCAGGGCTGCCTTGGGAAATGAAAAGATGATCATGTCTTTCCTGGAGAAAAAGAACAGAAGCTGGAAGATAATACTGGCAAGGTTACTACAGTTTGAACCATGGAGATAACTTAGTTTTTCACATGACTAGGGATAAATAATCAGCCTGGAAATGCAGATGTAGGAGATGCCGATTTTATCCTTGGGTCTGAAGATCCCCTGAAGGAGGAAATGGCAGACCACTTCAGTACTCTTGCCTGGAAAATCCCATGAACGGAGGAGTCTTGCAGGCTACAGTCCATGGGATCACAAAGAGTCGGATGCAACTGAGCACACACATATAGCACAATGTTTTGTTAAGGCTCAGAATTTTAAAAACATAAAAAGCTATAATAAAAAATATTTTCCCAGATTCTAATTGTTCTTGGCATTCTTCCACACAAGGGAATCACTCACATTTTCCGGTGTATCATTCCAGAGCTTTTTATGCATATTTAAACAAATACAAATTTACGAATTTCTGATTTCCTACCTTAAAAAAAAATCCTATTTCCTATGCACACTGTTATACTTTATACTTTTTAATTATAAAGATACATTTTAAAGAACACTCTGTAACATTGTAAAGAACTTTCTTAGACTTGTATAATATTTGTGTTTAGATATTGGGTTGAGCATAATGTTTGTTAGGGTTTTTCCATACAATGTTACGGAAAAAGCTGAATGAATCTTTTGGCCAACCCAGTATGTTATCGTTCAAATCTTAAGTAATATTTAGACTGTCTCCAATCATTTGATTTAGAATAAATGATGCAATGACATACTAAAAACTTGTCTGTCTGTTGTTGTTCAGTAGTAGCTCAGTCGTGTCTGACTCCGCAACCTCATGGACTGCAGCACACCAGACTTCCCTGTCCTTCACCATCTCCCAGAGTTTGCTCAAACTCATGTCCGTTGAATTGGTGATGCCATCCAACCATTTCATCCTCTGTCATCCCCTTCTCCTCCTGCCTTCAATCTTTCCCAGCACCAGGGTCTTTTCCAATGAATAGGTTCACATCAGGTGGCCAAAGCACCGGAGCTTCAGCTTCAGCATCAGTCCTTCCAATGAATATTCAGGGTTTATTTCTTTTAGGATTGACTAGTTTGATCTCCTTGCTGTCCAAGGAACTCTCAAGGGTCTTCTTAAAACTGTATTTCGAAGTCATCAGTTATTTGGCTCTCAGCTTTTTTTATTATCCAGCTCTCCCTTCTTTATAGGACTACTGGAAAAAAACCATAGCGTTGATTATTCAGACGTTTGTAGGCAAAATAATATCTCTGCTTTTTTAATACACTGTCTAGGTTTGTCATAGCTTTTCTTGCAAGCAGCAAGCATCTTTGAATTTCATGGCTGCAGTCACCATCTGCAGTGATTTTGGAGTCCAAGAAAATAAAGTCTGTCACCGTTTCCATTGTTTCCCGCCTCTATTTGCCATGAAGTAGCGGGACCAGACATATCTCTATATACATCTGCAAATACATCATTTGGATGATCATTCAGAATTGTTGGATCAAAAGTCATGTGACTATTGCTATTAATACAATGCTTTTCATAGGGTTTGTACTAGTTTATACTCCCATCAGCAAAGTATGAGTAGCTCCTTCCCCAAAGATTTGCCAAGTGTAAAAGTAAAAGACACTCAGATATACCAACCAGAAGAAGAAAACAGTATCTTTTATGAGGGAGGTTAAGCATCTTTTCATATATGTAAATTATCTTTTAAAAAAATTCATCACTGTTTATGGCCTTTCCAATTTTTTTGTGGGGTTTTAGTTTCTAGGTTTCTTCACATATTAAAAAATACAGATCTTTTATCTAAGGTATGAGATGCAATTTTTTTCCTGATTTGCCTTTTTTATTGTGATTATGCTTATGATGTGCATATTCATTGTGTTAATAAAGGAAGATTTTAATTTAAAAATTAATTTTGTCAATCTTTTAATGTATTATATTTAGTTATGTACTTGGAATTAGATTTAGAAAGGCCTTCTTTTGTCCATGTTTTCCAAGAAATAGTCCAATCTTTTGGATAACCTGGATAACCTGGATAACCTGGATAATTCCAGGTTAACTCTTTTTGTTTGTGTCTAGAAAGAATATGTTATGTATATTCATTGTGCCAACTCTTCTTTTGTGTCTATAGTAGTATTTTAAGTTATTTTTGGTTTATTATAATACATGTCTAGTGTTTTTCTTTAAATTTATTTATAAAATATTATATTTTATTTATGCTTGTGCTATTTCCTACATATTGTTCTTCATATGCATGAATATAGTTGTCATGTATGCAATTGACTTGTTATAGTTTCCTAGTTGTTTTTAATAGTTCTTTGCTTTTTCCTTTCAGGTATTCTGGTGTATTATTTATGCAAATGTTGTTTTTATCTCCTTCCTTCATTTTTTATAATTATTGCATCCTTCCTTCTCTTTCTGCATTGGTGAATGCATTTGTTTTGTTTTTAGCTTTAGTGAAAATTCCAGTATATTTTCCCATAAAGTATGATATCCATTTTATAATTGAGGTAGAGCTGTA
The DNA here is from genome assembly GCF_019923935.1 of Bubalus bubalis. Classification (NCBI taxonomy): domain Eukaryota; kingdom Metazoa; phylum Chordata; class Mammalia; order Artiodactyla; family Bovidae; genus Bubalus; species Bubalus bubalis. The sequence goes on along the minus strand of NC_059157.1, from coordinate 76,293,075 downwards.
GTATCAGCTTGCCAATGCTGGAGACATAAGAGATGCAGGTTTGATCCTTAGGTGGGGAAGATCCCCTCTAGAAGGACATGGCAAACCACTGCAAGATTTTTGCCTAGAGAATTCCATGGACGGAGGAGCCTGGTGGTCTATAGTCTACAGGGTTGCAAAGAGTCAGACACAATGAAGTGACTTAGTATGTATGTAAATTATCATATAAAGAATATTTTTATCCAATCATAATAATTCTGATTAATGGTTTTACAATTGCTTTGCAAATACTTTTTCAACATCTATGTATATTGCCGGGTATATTTTATCTTTCGATCTTTTCAAATAATGTGTTCAGGTAACATATTTATTAAGCACATAATTTATATCAATAGTTTTCTAAATGTTTACCTAAATTTTCATTCCTTGCACAAATCTCTCTGTGTCAAAAATATTTCTTACTTTTAATGTGCCCATATCAATAATTTACTAACTATAGTTATCAATGATGTTCAACAAATATTTCCGGCTTGCTTTCTTCTGGCATATTGTACAAATGTACTTTCCTAACACTTTTGAATTTAGTTATCTTAACAGAGCTTGAGTGATGAGTTTATATGCAGATATTTTACTTGGGGAAGTAATTTCAGAGAATAGGAAAGAGGAAACTGGGAAGAATAAAATAAGCAAACAAAAAGGTGGGAAAGTCAATCCATGATGAATTATTGAGCTATTATTTCAATGGAAATTTGAAGTCAATCTTGGCAAAAACTCTTGAGAAATCATGCAGATTCAAACATGGTATTGACTGCGTGGAAAGAACAGGGTTATTTTAATCCCCTATTGGTCAAAGATTGATCCAAAGATTGATCCAGGGGATATTACCCTTTTTCAGGCATGGGTTTTTGCATTTTCCTGGATGACTTCATGAGCTCTCCTCCAAATTCACTTCAATGGCTGGGAAAAAAAACTACATGGAAAGAAAAATATACAACATGCCACTAAGCCATGGTACTATAAAGCTGTAAGAATACACTTATTTCAGTACAGCAAAAGTCAAAGTCAAATGGAGGGCTGAGCTGTTTTGAGATGAGGCATAAATGATGTTCAACACTTTAACTGTGGTCAAATGTCTTTCCCTAGAAAATAAAATGAATGGGGGTGAAATATGCCATTTCTAGATGGAAACATAAGAGCCACTGTGCATTTTTTATATCCCATTCCTTCTCTCAGTGACTAACAATATAGTCAATTATAATTTCTTCTATAGTTTGTGTCATGGGGCCTTCCTTGATGGCTCAGCAGGTAAAGAAACTACCTGCAAAGCACGAGACATGGGTTCAATCCTTGGGTCAGGAAGATCCCTTGGAGAAGGAATGGCAACCCACTCCAGTTTTCTTGCCTGGAAAGTTTCATGGGCAGAGGAGCCTCACAGGCTACAATCCATGGGGTCAAAGAGTAGAACATGATTGAGCACACAAGCAGCTTGTGTTACAGGTGAAGAAAAAACAAACAAAAAGACTGCTCCTTGATGGTCATGCAGAGTAGGTGAAAAATAATCTTTTGTTGTGTTAAACTATTGAATTTGGAGGATTTATTTATTTTTTCTTTTTACATAAAGATAGTTTATTTTATTTTTTTTATTTTTTTTAAATTTTATTTTATTTTTAAACTTTACATAATTGTATTAGTTTTGCCAAACATCAAAATGAATCCGCCACAGGTATACACGTGTTTATTTTAGAAACATGGTCCTACTCTATATTTCAATGTAATAATTTTCTAACACAACACATTTGTTGTAGTGATGGACAAGCATTCTTTTGCTATAAAGGAATAATACATATAAAAAATGCAATGGATAAAAAGAGAGAGAGAGAAGTAATAGAACCTGCATATGCTTGAAGAAGACTTCTGGCTGTGTCAAAAACTGCTATTGTTTACCTCTTGAAGTGCGGCCCTGGAGCAATATCATTATCATCACCTGGAAACACATTAGAAATGTAAATTCTCAGACCTCTTTCAAATCTAGGAAGCATAAACCCTGGTGGTGGAGCTTTACAATATGTTTTAACAAGCCACCCAGGTCGTTTTGATACACACTCAAGTTTGAAAACAGCTGTGAATGATCCCATTATAAAAGCTCGAATCTCAGACACTGGAGCAATTGCTGCAGATGCACTGAAATGCTTCGATCTTGCTGTTCCGAGAGGTTACTTCCAAATGGTGAGTCTATGATTCCAAGATTCTACATGATTTTGTACAATATTTTTAACATTTTGGGGTCAACTTATCACTCACTGCCTGTAGATATCAAACATCAGCTTACTTTTCAGAATGCAATGATGCCACACACATAAAACCCCAAACAAACAAACAATTTCTAGCATTAATTCCAGCTTGGAGCTCATTTTAAATCCTAAAAATCAGTGTTTGCAGTACAAATATTCAGTAAGTTAGTATCGTCACTGAAAAATGAATGTTCATGAGACTGTTGTTGAAAAATAAGACAATTTAGGTGATACAAACAAACTTCAACCCCTTATGAAAGGGACTGTCTCCTTCTGGATAATGGCAAAATGGAGGAAAAAGTAGGAAGATTTTTACAGGATAAGTAACAAGAAAGAGAAAAATATATCTGAAGGGCTGGAGTCACATAGTCAACCTTGTTTGGGGAAGAGGAAAGAAATGTAGGGTCCAGGGTTGGCTTGGCATTTTGGGGATCATTTGGCTGTATGTATTGTCTTTCTGGTTGAGCAGAGTGTTAACAAGGACACAAGTGTTGATTATAAGTTTTGGCTTGCTGACTTGTCACGCTGGATAGCAGCAGCTTATCTTGAGCCTAGAAATTTATTTCAACACTATTAACTCCTTTGTGTAGTCTTGGGCTTCTCTGGTCTCACCATTATAAAAGCAGCATTATCAAATGCTGAGTTTTAAAAAACTGCAAAGTAGCTTCCAATACTTTGGCCACCTGATGCAAAGAACTGACTCATTGGAAAAAACTCTGATGCTGGGAAAGATTGAAGGTGGGAAAAGGGGCAACAGAGGATGAGATAGTTGGATGGCATCACCGACTCAATGGACATGAGTCTGAGTAAACTCTGGGAGTGGTGATGGACAGGGAGGCCTGGCATGCTGCAGTCCATGGGGTCGCAAAGAGTCGGACATGACTGAGCAACTGAACTGAATGTAGCTTATTCTTTCCTACATACTGATGTTTTACTTAAGTTTTTTCTGAACATACTCATGAGTGAATTTGTTCTGTGTGTGTGTGTGTGTGTGTGTGTGTATGTGCACACACACACACAAGAAATAGGCTTGGAGTTAGAATCAGGATTGGGATTGATGGAAAGGGGTGGAGGCAGCCTGATGTTTATTAAGAACCATCAACTTAAAATCAAAAAGCAAAAAACACAAAATGAGAGTTGCAATTTGGGTTTTATTTGGGGCAACTTGAAGACTGCAACCCAGAAGACAGCACCTCAGATAGCTGAGAAACTGCTCCAAAGAGGTAGTGGGGAAGGATAGTATATATGAGATTTTGGTGGAGAGAACATGCAATCAAGCACATATTTTTCTAGAAGGTTACTGTTAGTCCTATGAAGCTTTGGCAAGTCACAAGGAACAGTTGTCAACCATGAAGGATTTTAATGCTTGTCTGCATATGAGGAGATACAAGAATTGGGCTCATGAAATAAGCTCCTGAAAATATCTGCGTATCTGGAGACCTATTCTGTCAGTTTTTCCTCCAGTACAGAGTGCTTCCTTTCTGCTCTTCACCTTGATCTCCTTTCAGCAGGTTTGAAAGTCAGCAACTACAGCAGCACATAACTTAACCCTTGTAGAGGTAGATGGCAAGTGCCAATTTGTAGTTGAGACAGAACATTCTTTTTCTTTTAACATAGATAGCTTTAACAAAGATAGATTTATCTTTTAACATTTGGTAGTATTCATCTGCAAAACCATGTAAATCTACTCTTAATTGAACTTAATATTTTTAAAAATTTATTCATATATTTATTAGTTGAAAAATTATGTATTCCACCTATAGAAAGTCATCTTTTTTAGTCTGCTTTTATTTTTTATAATATGCTTAAATAAACTATTTTCCTAGAAAATAATTTAATTTTTTGGTTTTCAAATATTTTTCAGAGTATTACAAAATTTAAATAATACTGGTACCTCTCTGTTTCTGTGACAGTTTTGAGCTTATCAGTGTTTATTGGCATTTTTGCATAAAATTTTTCTTGAAACAGTTTATAATTTTCAATGATTTTTTAAAAGCCAAAATGTTTAGAATTTTTTTCTCTTTTATTTCTTTGTTTAGATTTCAAGTATTTTCTATATAATTTTTAATTTTAACCTTATTATGTGTTTGACCTTCCTATTTTTTTTTAATGCCCTTTTTCTGAACTTTTGGTGAGGTATTTAATTTAATTATTGTCATTCATTCTTTTATAAATCTAAGTATTAATTCTATCACTTTTTTCTGTTTACCTCTAAGAAGTACTTTATCTTATCACACAGTTTTGGGTACTTAATGTTCGTGTTTTTAATTTTAACATCAATATCTCTTATCTTGGATACAAGGAATTTTGATACTTTTTAATTAGCAAAAATTAAAATATTTTTTTTTAATTCAGACTTTACTGCAATGGAAGCATATATTAATGTCTGTACTTAATCTATGTTTATAAAATTACTGAATATGGTGAGATTAGGTTATGGTCAATTATTGTGACTACTTTATCGACACTTTAAAAGATGATCATTCACTGTTTTAAGAAGACAATTCAATTAAATTGGAATTAATACTTTTAGCTCTTTTTTTATAATATGTATTATTAATTTTTTCAGTTAAGTATAGGGAAAGGCAAATTAAAATTTTGTATTTGTCCCCAAATGGACAGAACCTGAATATACACCAAATGATGAATGGACAAAATATATATTTTATATAATGGAATATTACTCAGCATTTTAAAAATGTGAATCAGTGATCATGCTACCTACATAGATAATTCTTGAAAAATTTTTAAGGTAAAGAAGTCAATTGTAAAAGACCACATATTTTATGATTCCATGTGTGAAAAATGTCAAGAATAAGCAAGTCTAGAGGCAGAAATAAGATTAGGGAAACGACTGGGAAAACTACCAGAGTAGGAAAAGTGGGAGTGACTACTAATGGGTACAGAGTTTTATTTGGAGGTAATCAAATATTAAAAAAAAATAATTGATTATGATGATAACTACAAAACATTGTGAATCTAGAAAAAGCCATTGTACTTTATAATTAAAACAGGTCAATTATATGATATGTTAATTATATCTCAAAGGGGCTAAGAAAAATCTCTTTTATAATCCTATTGTGTTTCTTTTAATATATAACAACATATTTTGATATTTCATATTTTGCAATAAGATTGTATTATAGCAATTATTAACACCTCTGTGATATCACATAATTATTTGTTTCTAATGATCATTATCATTAAGATCTAATCTCCTAGCAGGTTTATAATAATGTTGTCTATAATCAGTAAACTGTACATTATATCTCTAGAGCTGATGTATTGCTTTTTGCATTTGTGTACCCTTAAATGCTATCTTTTGTATCCCCTCACTCTGTATCCTCTGGTAACATTCATTGTACTGTGATTTTATGACTTTGTAATTTTTATATTCCACATATAAATGATATCATACAGTATTCCTTTTTCTCTGTCTGACTTATTTCACTAAGTGTAATGTCCTCAAGGTCCATATATGTTGTTGCAAGTGGCAGGGTGTCTTTCTTTCTTGTGACTAAATAGTATTCCATTATATATGTATGTGTGTATACCACATTCTCTTTTTTTCATCTGTTAACAAGAACTTAGGTTGCTTCTATGTCTTGGCTAATGTGAATAATAATGTAGTCAACATGGGAGTGCATATATCTCTTTGATATACTGTTTTCATTTCCTTTGATATATTCCCAGAAGTGAAATTGCTGGATCATATGATAGATCAATTTTCAACTCTTTGAAGAATCCTCATATTGTTTCTGTAATGGCTGAATCAACTTATATTACCTTCAAGAGTGTACAAGCGTTTCTTTTTTTCCACATCCTTTCTATCACTTGTTTTCATTTATCTTCTTAATGATAACCATTCTAACAGGTTTGAGGTAGTATCTCACTGTGCCTTTAATTTGTATTTCCTTAATGATTAATAGTGTTCAACAGTGTTTCGTGTACCTGTTGGTCATCTATATAATTTTTTTGGAAAAATGTCCATTTAGTTTCTGTGCCAATTTTGAAATTGTTTTTTGTTATTGACTTGTATGAGTTGTTTATATATTTTGGACATTAAACACTTATATGTGCTTTGCAAATATTGTCTTCCATTCTGTTTGTAGTCTTTATATTTTATTGTTCCCTTTGCTCAAACTTTTTGAGTTTGGTATAGTCCTATTTGTATATTTGTAGTTTCAGTTTTTTGTGCTTTAGGTGTAACACTCAAAAAATTCATTGCCAAGGCCAATATTGAGGATCTTTCATATGTTTTCTTCTAAGAGTTTAACAGTATCAGGTCTTAGGTTTAAGGTTTTGGTACATTTTGAGGTATATTTTGTTAATGATATAAGCTGGGGGACCAATTTTTTTCTGCATGTATTTATTCAGTTTTCCCAGCACATTTATTGGAAAGATTATTCTTCTACAGTGGGTGTTCTTGGCTGCCTTGTCCATTTTAGTTGACTGCATGTACATGCATGGGTTTATTTCTGGGCTATCTATTCTGTTTCATTGATTTCTATGTCTGTCTTCATGCCGGTACTATAGTGTTTAGTTCCTATAACTTTGTGATATAGTTTGAAATCAGAATGTATAGTAGCTCTAGCTTGATTATTTTTCAAATATTTTGGATATTTAGTGTCTTTAAGATTCCACATGAATTCAGAACTATTTTTTCTCTTTCTGTGAAGAATGCCATTGAAGTTTTGATGGGGAACACATTAAATCTAAATAGGAATGCATTGATTCTATAGATGACTTTGGGTATTATGAACATTTTAACAATATTATTTCTTCCAATTCATGTGTACTAGATGTATTTCCATTTGTATCTTCAATTTCTTTGATCAAAGTCTTGGAGTTTTCACCATCATATTTCTCTGTATAGTTTTCACTGTATAGATATTTCACTGCTTTGGTTAAATTTTTTCCTTGATATTTTAAAGTTTTTTATGGTATTGTGAATAGGATAGTTTTCTTTATTTCTTGTTCAGGTATTTCACTATAAGGTTGTAGAAATGCAATTGTTTTCTGTGTGTTGATTTTGTATCTTACAACTTTACTGAATTCATTAATGAGTTCCAATATTTTTTTGATTTGGGGGATTTTTTTATATACAAAATCATATCATCTGCACATACTTAAATTAACTTCTTCCTTTCCAATTTGGATACTTTTTTATTTCTTTGTCTTGCCTAATTTTTCTGTCTAAAACTTCTAGTACTATATTGAATAAGAGTGGTGATAATGGGCATACTGTTTATTTTCCTCCAGATTTTTTAAAAGATAAAAATCGACAAAACTTAAATGACGAAAGACTTAAACATATTAAATATTTATTTCTTGACCAGTTCTGTTTTATGTTCATTGTCTTGAAGGGAATTAAATTCCTTGGTCAACTGTTTGTATGATTCTTTGGAGGAAAGAAACACAATTGAATCTAAGATATTCTGTTCCTGTACTCTTACAGAAGGACTCTTTCCTGCACACATGGTTTGTCTATGGATTTCTTTGTGTGGCCCTGGCTGTTCTGCTTTTCTGATCCAAAATAGATCCAGAACTATTTCAGTCAATAAACTTTCTCAATCCTTGTTCTAAGAAGCCCATATTGCAATTATACCATTGTTTTGCATTTCATGACAGATTCTGCTCCTTTAATGGTTTGGTTGTTGTTTTCTGGGAACTTTAGTGGCTGATCTCTCTTGATACTGGTGAACTTTTTTCCTTACTTTTTCAAGAACTTCTACCTAATTTCAATTCAAAAATCTATTCTGCCCAATTTGCTTCTACAAATACTGCTGAAACTATGAAACTAGACTATATCTGTCAGATTTTTATACTGGACATGTAACTTTGGGACTTTACCCCTATTTGTTTTGAATTTCTCTGATTTCCATGAGAAAGGGAAAGATGATTCAATGCAGTTATGCTGTTATGCTTGTATATTTGGTTAAAGACTGGATCAAGATGTTTATAGCTCACCTTACTCTGTAATCCAAATAAAATGTTGTTGTTTAGTTGCTAAGTCGTATCTAACCTTGTGACATCATGAACATAAGCATGCCAGGCTCCTCTGTCCATGGGAGATTGTTAGTCACTACTATTTCATTATTATCTGCTATAATTATGTTATGTACAAGATACACAAGTAAAAATGAAAAAAAAATTAGTATGTTTAAGTTGGAAGAAATTGCCTGAGACACAACAGATGATACATGGAATACTAAAGGGGGAAAGATGGATTCCAAAAGTTCCAGATTTATTAAATGTTAACTGCTTAAAAAGTTTTAGAACAGCTAATATAATAGATGATGTAGTAGCACTTGGAAGGAAAATAATGACGTGTAGAAGGCAAACAGCAAGTTTAAATTCATAATGTCAAGATTTTATTTCATTTATGTATTTGTGTGATTCAGGAAAAGTTTCATAATATCTCATTCTAGGGGATAGAGGATATTTCATTTATGTGTAACATTATAGTTACTGGTTGATTAATTATACCTGGGGGATGGATGAATGGATTGTTTTAAACCTGGAGAGAGGACCCTGAGGTTATGATACTAGATTTTATTATTGATTTCACACTATTTACCAGGTTTTTTTCTTCAATGATATGGCAGAATATAAAGAAAGTTGTTTATAGAGAACAAATGGTTCTGTACAGTAGATAATACATTATTTGTTAAAATTGAAATTGTAAATTGTTTTTAAGTTATGAAAAGCCAACACATGAAGATATGTTTTAAAGTGTTATATTAATAAATTAAAACATTTAAGTTTAAAGTTCAATATAATTGTTATAATGCTGAGAAACAGTTTTAAAAAAAGGTTTATTGTTTCAAAAATACCTAGAAATCCTACTTGAAATTAAGCTCCCTACTGAATGACATGAGTTAAAATTATTGGTATAAAATTAGATTCAGTTTTAGTGTATGCACATCTTGGTGCCCTGTAAATGACAGGAAGTAGGAACCATATGTGCATTATCAGCTGGATGGAAATAATCCCACAGTATGTGTGATATATCAGATCAGATCTAACACAGTGACAAACCTGGACAGTGTATTGAAAAGTGGAGACATTACTCTGTTAACAAAGGTCTGTATAGTCAAGGCTATGGTTTTTCCAGTTGTCACGTATGGTTGTGAGAACTGTGCCATGAAGAAGGCAGAATGCCAAAGAATTGATGCCTTTAAACTGTGGTGCTGGAGGATACTCCGGAGAGTCCCTTTTGCAGCAAGGAGATCAGACCAGTCAATCTTAAGGTAGATCAACCCTGAATATTCATTGGAAGGACTGATGCTGAAGCTGAAACTCCAGTATTTTGGTCATCTGATGCAAACAGACGACTCATTGGAAAAGTCCCTGATGCTGGGAAAGATTGAAGGCAGGAGGAGAAGAGGGCATCATGAGATGAGATGGCTGGATGGCATCACTAATGCAATGAACATGAACTTGGGCAAGTTCAGGAGATAGTGAAGGACAGGGAGGCCTGGAGTGCTGTAGTCCATGGGATTGCAAAGAGTTGGACTTTGGCATCATCAATAAAGCAGAAATAGATGTTTTTTCTGGAACTCTCTTGCTTTTTCGGTGATCCAGTGGATGTTGGCAATTTGATCTCTGGTTCCTCTGCCTTTTTGAAAACCAACTTGAACATCTGGAAGTTCACGGTTCACATATTGCTGAAGCCTGGCTTGAAGAATTTTGAGCATTACTTTACTAGCGTGTGAGATGAGTGCAATTGTGCGGTAGTTTGAGCATTCTTTGGCATTGCCTTTCTTTGGGATTGGAATGAAAACTGCCCTTTTCCAGTCCTGTGGCCACTGCTGAGTTTTCCAAATTTGCTGGAGTATTGAGTGCAGCACTTTCACAGCATCATCTTTCAGGATTTGAAATAGTTCAACTGGAATTCCATCACCTCCACTAGCTTTGTTTGTAATTAGAGTTAAAATAAATAATTAATATGAAATTAGACTAATTCCTTGTACTTAGTAAATGCTTAACAAGTGTTTAGCTGAATTAATATCTTGGTGCACCATATCTGTGAAATTTTAAATCAGTAAGAATAAATATAAAACTAACTCGCTCCATGAGAAATCTATAAGTGCCTTCATGTAGTAATCAAATATTACTAATCTAGGAAGACTGATTTTACATTTAGTGTTCAGTTTCTCTGATAATTTTAATAATGCTATCAAGAATAACAATATAAATTAATATAGTCTAAAAAGTGTGAATTATAAATTTCAAGTGAAAAGTCAGTTATATACTATCTATATATCATTGAAGACTTCACAGATGGTGCTAGTGATATAGAATCCACTTGTCAATGTAGGAGACATAAGAGACAAGGGTTTTATCCCTGGGTTTGGAAGATCCCCTGGAGTAGGGTATGACAGTCTGTCTGTTCCAGTGTTCTTGCCTAGAGAATCCCATGCATGTATCATTGAAGACGTTATTCTCTTTGGAATAAAAATGGAATTATATATTTGTCATCCTAATTTGAAAATAAATATGTAGATACTTTTTAAGAACATTTCTAATTCAGCATATTTGCTTTCTGTGTCTTAGATTAAAAAAAGCAATGGGGACATTTTTAAGTTCTTTAAGTTATATGTCTGTAGAAATCTGACTTCACCAACCTCCAATTTCCCCATTTATTCACTTACAGATTTTGGTTTCCTTCTGTATTTTCTTTCTTTAATAACTAGGTAAAATGTTGGGGAGTATATAGTTAGTAATTGTAAGTAGGAAAAAGATTTTGGGCAGAAGTTTCTTTTTGTTGTTGTTCTCTTAAACTTGTCTTCCTCTGGAAGATTATATTTTATGTTGTAAAGAGTTCAAATTTCTTGTGACTTTTAATGTAATATTTAATGCACACAGTAAACCACCTGAATCTACAGATTCTACACTCACAGAACTACTCCATTTTTTATAAAGAACTTGAGCATCCTTGGAGTTTGGTTCTAGGACCCCTTGTGGATACCAATCTCCTACAGAAACCAAGGGAAGACTATTATTTCTGTATATGGGTGATCTTTATTTTTGTGTCTACAGTCTTTTCTTCCCTTCTACTTCCATGGGCAAGCATTTGTGATTCTCTTCCCAAATATAATTTTTACTTAAACACTTTTTTACAGAATATATTATACTGTAAAGCAACATCATATTTGATAAAGTATTTTGTTCCTTTAAAAACATTTATTTTAAATAAGATTTATTATAATATTTTTGACCCAATTCACCAGTAGAAAATATTTACAAAGCAAGATTTTGCCAAGGTTTAGACAAATTTCCTTGCTTTTAATAAACAGATGGTGGCTATTAATTGTTACTCTGTTAAGCCATGCTAATAGAGCATCATTTATTATTCAGGTGCCAGATATGTCTCTGACAGATGGAACATCAGTGTAGCTAATGCGGGGTGATATGAGCATTGAAAGCATGATACTAAAGTGATAGCTGTGGCATTGCCACTTGGAACCATTGAAGTCATCTTGGCAGCACTGGAAGGGCTGCCGTGACTGGCTGGATGTCTACGGCCAACTGAGCACGTAACTGTCAGTCATACTATTTGGAAGGAAGGTATAGTCAAAACTAAAACTGGCCACTGTATGTTTCTATTTAAACCCAACTCTGAATTTTGTCAAGTCCATATGCTTTACTCTGTTTTCCTTGTTGTTCGTGTAACATTTAAGATAAGAAGACATCTGCTAACTTTGGCTCAGAATGCTACATGGACTTATTCTCAGTCATTCTGCTCTTGAAACAATTTTCTAACAACAAAAAAAGTTTTTCAGGAAGCTTCAGGCCTAGTCAGTCATTTTGTATAATTCAGTGTGTCTGAAAGATCTTTTTTTTTTTTTTAAATGATTTTTAGTGGGCTTTTCAGAATTATAATTGCAGGTTGTTTCCTCTCTGAAATCTCTGAACAAAATGGCCTTAAGCATGCTCCAAGAACAAGCTGCTCTTTGGCATAAGCCATTTGACATTCATCCTACTTCCTAAAACCTGATTCATCTGGACTGTGACATCTCACTGAATTTAGCCAGAAGCTAGAGAATTTGCCTTCTAGCATTTTTTTATGCATTTCCTGAACCTAGATACAGGTTTCTTTACATCCTGACCTTCAGCTTCTGCTGAGGTCTTGTAGCCTTTCTGTTCCTGAGGCATATAAGAGTCATCTAAGATTCTGCTGTCGAATATGCTTTGTGCTTAAGTAATATTGATTCCAACTGACATTCATAGAAAAATACTAAGTCATGCATGCCTTATCCTGTTTACTATGTTCATTCTATCTTTGTAAGATTAAAAGCTCAGATTACAAAAGAGGAGCTGGCATTTAGCATTCGGAAACAAAGCAAAACAAGTCCTGCTTCAGCTACCATATTGAATTTTGCTGACTTCTATGCACTATGATGAATAGATAAATATGTTGTATTTTCATTGTCAAAATTGGTGAAAGTTTCTTTTCAAATGTATGCTGGCTAGTCCTTTAGCAGTTTCTGATTTAGACTTCAATCAATGTGCTGAAAAACCCAAAGGAGCATGAAAAGTACACTCAATGTTTTAGATATCAAACCAGGCATTCTGGTAAAACTGTCTTTTCATTAGGAGGATGAAAAACTAGCAAAATATAATGGTATTTAAATTTTCATTAATAAACCACTATTTTAAGTACTCTAGAAATATTCTATACTATAAAAGGTTAAAAGCGTTCCAAAGTGGATTGGTGTGTATTTAATTAATCTGTTACCCTTTATGCATACAACTAATTTTTAAATGATGTTATTGAAACATATGGTTATATATTATTTTTAGCATCTTTAGAAATTGGCTTAATTTCTTCACATTACTAGAAATATCAGTAATTTTATTGGCAAATATAATTTGTATCAACCCTCAATCTATAGAGGCACAATGATCTGTTTTGTTCAATCTAAGTTTTCTGGAAAAGCATGCCTGACAATTGTTATTTTTGGTAAACATTTGCTTGAAATAGCACAATATCTGATATGAGATAGGTGGAGCAGCTGTTTTAGTTTCACAGAAAATGTTGCCAAACAGAAATTGTGTCCCTAAGGCATGGACTGAGTTACAGCTTTAAAAAATTAAATTAGCTCAGCACAAGTTTGGCTCCCCAGTTACTTGGCTACCTTGTATCATGGCCCTCCACCATGGCTTCCTATTTGTTTGGCCCAAAGTTTTCTGTAGTTTGTTGACAGTAGCATGATAAATCACAGTTTCTAATGGGCACCATACCTGCTCACATGGTCGTAGTCTCTGTAAGGGGGCCAATAGTCATGCCTTTTCATTCAGGATTGTGAAAGTGCTCTTTTAAAAGCTTAGAAATTGATGTTCTATGAAACAAAGTGTTCCTAATCCAAGCAGTAATTCTTAGGGAGTTGTGATTCTTCTCTCAAAAATGACCACGATTCTGCATCTGAATTTGCATCTGTTCATCTTCTTGTAAGACACATAGTCATAAATATTCCATGTATGGAGGAAATGATAAATATAACTATGGATAGGAGAGGTAGACTTTCTGATTTTTAATTATTAAAACTATTTTAGATGAATGTTAATTTTTGGATTTACATATCAGTTCTTAAATGGCAATAGAAAATATCCTTTTAATCTGAAACAATTTAATTAAATCTCATTTGACTTTCATTTATGCCATGAGTTTACCTCATATGTGAGAGGGAGAAAAAAAGGCATATTACTTGAATTATATGTCTCAATCCTTTTACTTACCTTAGGCCACTGTTCAATTAAATTTTAATTATAACATGTGTCTTGAATTTATGGATAACCAAAGAACCTCTATTATATGACATAACACCATCATAGGATAAAATTAAAGTCTCTGTGGCTACTTGGAGAGGAATGTGATATTGCAATGAAATATTAATCAAAATTTGATATAAAGCAAAAGGAGAAAATGAATAATGAGATATCTTCCAAATTGGCTTAAGTGAAAAGCCTGTGCTGTGATAAAAAATTATTATTCTATATTAAGTAGAAAATATGTGTGTTTAATATTGTACCTGTTGCTTAGGAAAAAAGAATTCACCTTTGACTTCTCATAGCATTGCTTAAGAATTGGGTGCTCAAATTAAATAGACTGCATTGTTTCAAACCAGTACATTTTCTACAAGTTTGTGTCATTTATTCATTTGACCTTGTTTTTAATAAATATAAGTAGAATTGCATTTCATAATGACAAATGTATAATAGATATATTAAAATAAGCTGAAAATTTTAGAGTTTTGTAAGTTAAGAGGTCAAATGAATTGAGTGAGGTTCATGCTTACTTTCAATACTTTTCTGCCTCATGGTTTTACCCAGGGCTAATAATGTTATCCAAAGGACATTTTTAGAGTACATTTTTTGCTATTTCTTGGGTAGTTTGATTTGTTTTTTCAGTGTTGTCACTAACATAGTAAATCAATGTTCCACGACACTTTTCCAGTGATATATAACATAACTCTTCTTATTTTGTCTGGATTCAGAAGAAAGCTTTAGTAGACGAATCCCTTTCAGCCTGATTCATTTCTAGTATTGATTTCCAAAAGTCTAGAATAGGATGGCAGCATTTCAAGTTATTGAACACTTAAAGAGTAATCTACTTGAATTATTTTTTTATGCATCTTAAAACTTGATACTAAAGAGATCTTACTGATTTTTAGGTTATAGGGTATTTATAAAAGTAAGAATTATTTTTTTCCCTAACTTTTGGTTCTATCATCAGTTTGCTTAAGAACCAGTGATGGTTTTCTATCTTGTGTATGGATATGGACCATGAAAATATAATGGGGTATCTGCTGTCACAAAGTTTATCTTCAAAAAAAAAAAAAAGAAGAAAACCTGCAGTAACTAAAACAAAACTCAGGAAGTTCATTTTGCTTTCATTTTAAGAGGGAAGGAATTCCAAGCCATTTAGCTTAGTGGTATGTAGTTGTTTTCTTACAAAAAAAAAAAAAAAAAAAAAAAGCATCCTTCACTTAAGATATATTTAATGAATATTGAAGTATAGTAGATATTCTTAGAATTTTAGTTTTTGTAAAAGTTTTCTATATATAATCTAAGACTTAAAAGACAATATTGTAAGAATAGCAACTGAGATTAAATTAAAAATGTTTTTCAAGTTTCTATTTGTACCATTTTAGTTTTTATAAAAGTTTTCTATATATAATCTAAGACAAAAGACAAAATTGTAAGAATAGCAACTGAGATTAAGTTAAAAATGTTTTTCAAGTTTCTATTTGTACCATGTTTACATATTGCTTAGCTTGACACTGTATTTTGGAAATATGGGTCAAATGACAATATTGCAGGGTAGTTCTGTCAAATATTTCATATAAATCTTAATTTAGTGATCTTTAATAAAAAGTTTTGTTCCTGTCCCTCCACCCAGGAAAGCTTTTTGTTTAAAGATCAGATGGAGTATGGCATTGACATTTACTGAATGCTTACATGAGTCAGTCTCTGTCTAGGTATCTCAAATTCCTAATTTTATTCAATTACCAATCATTTCTATAAAGGAAGTATCATTACCCTTATTGTGAAGATGAAATAGAAGCCTAGAAAGTTAACTTCACTTGTCTAGCAGTATTATTCAGTTAGTAGCTGAAACAACTACAGTTTGAACCCTGATGTTTAGGAAATTAAATTCAAAACTTTCCATTTTGCTAAACAATGGAAAAATACATTTTCAAATTACTTTTGTTACTGTTTTTACTTTCAAATTTTGTTGCTTATGCTACAAAATTAAATAACTTATATTCATCTCCATGTGTATTGTCTGAAGCAAAACTGCTGGGAACATGAGGCATGTAAGTTGCCTTCTGTTTTATTTTTTCCCCAATAATCTGTGCATTGGGAAAGATATTTCACTAATGCAACTAATCATAAAAGCATAAATAAAAATAAGACTTTTGATGACATTTGAAGAATTCATTTTTTGTAACCAGCTTAAAATATGCTATTTGGGGTATTGAGTGATCTGTAATATAAATTAATGTAGTAGTTAATAACATGGCATCTGGAGCCAAGATCCTAAGATTCAAATATCAGTTCCTTTACTTAAATCTTTGACATTAGGCATGTGGCTTACATTTTCTATGCTTCAATTCCCTCATACGTAAAGTGGGGATCAAAATGGAGTCTTTCACAGGTTTTTTGGAATTCTAAATATCTTTATAGAATTTATATATGAAAAAACCCTCCTCACAGTGCCTCAGAAATTGATAGTTATTGGTATTATTAATTTTCTATGCTATTCTCAAAATCCAACAGAAATGATTGTATATCAGTGTGTCCATATTTATATTGGGTAAAATATCTGGAGAAGAGCATGGCAATCTACTCCAGTGTTCTTACCTGAAGAACCCCATGAACAGAGGAACCTGGTGGGCTACAGTTCATGGGGTTGCAAAGAGTTGGACATGACTGAGCAAAATATACTTACATGAGAGATTAAATTATATAAATATATATTATTTGATTTAATTTTAAGAAATAAAATATTTTAAATAACAGAACAGTGTTTTATCCTCAGCTAGAGAAATTTAGTTCCATATATATGACTAAGGGATATGAAACATATTTATTCAGATATATCTAAGGAAATCAAGGGACAAAACAAGAATAAGGTTTAAACAAGATTTTTTTAGCACTTTTGCCTGGAAAATCCCATGGATGGAGGAGCCTGGTGGGCTGCAGTCCATGGGGTCATTAAGAGTCAGACACAACTGAATGACTTCACTTTCAGTTTTCACTTTCATGCATTGGAGAAGGAAATGGCAACCCACTCCAGTGTTCTTGCCTGGAGAATCCCAGGTGTTGAGGTCCTTTAATGGACCAGAACTCGGTGGTCTGGAGTCAATGATAAGTCAGTAAAGGAGAGAAAGAGGCTGATATTCCTTGGTTTATGCAGAAAGCCAATAAAGCCCCTAACATGGGACTTGCTCTGTTTGCGGAGGCCTCAGGCGCCCTCTCGATGGGGAGAAGACTCAGAGCGCCTTCTTGAGAGGGTCTTAGAAGCCCGGGCAGGAAAGTGAACTCAGAGGGCCTCTGCGCTCCAGGAGATCAGCCTGAAAAAGAGAAGGAGAGAGAGAGAGAAAGAGAAAGAAAGACATGGGGACCAGAGCTCTGATGGAGCAAAGGTGTTTTAATCAACATGGTGTGGGCATATATACCATCTTACAAAGTAGTTATTCTCAGCAAAGATAAAGATTAAAATTCCAGACTTACAAAGCATAGGCAATCCATATTGAAGAGAGAGATTTGTAAACAATCACTTTTACCGTATGGTTCACAAGAAGGAAGAGGGTACTTATCACCATATAGAAACACTAATGAAGGAAATGCCTGGATTCCTCAGCCCCCGGGAGAGGCTTGCCTCTCCTCTTAATTCCTGAATATTCAGGAATTAATAAGGAACAGAAAATTCCTGACAGATCCAAAACAGCACACAGGAAGCCTCCTGTTAAATGCTTCCTGACACCCAGGGATGGGGGAGCCTGGTGGGCTGCTGTCTATGAGGTCGCACAGAATCAGACATGACTGAAGCGACTTAGTAGCAGCAGACCTTAGCAAAAAACACCATAGTTAACAACATTCTCATAAAAATAAATAATTTTGCTCTACAATAGTCTTGTCTTTCAAGAATGTAGAATTTAAATACAATATATTAAGAAAGTGCAATGTCCTAGCTTATTAAAATATCTGAAACACTTTAATGTAATGTTTCTCTGCAGATTAATGATTCCATTTATACAGTTGCCTCTTAACCTGTGCATGAATCCCACCATTCTCTTGAGGTCACTAAGGGGATTGGGGGGGGCAAAATAATAGTACTTCCACTCAATATCAACACAGTCTCTCTGGTTCTATTCTCACTTTTTTTTTTTTTTTCCTATAAGCACCTATATTTTAGTCTTTTGAAAAGCAAATTATACCCTGTCATTTTTCCTACTTTTTATAATCAACTGCAGATATCATAGTTACTCAACATATTAATTAAAATATTCCTGTGATAATATTTGATAATTTCAATATTTATCTTTATATACCTCTATGACTCAGGCAGTAAAGCATCTGCCTGAAATGTGGGAGACCTGGGTTCGATCCCTGGGTTGGGAAGACCCCTTGGAGAAGGAAATGGCAACCCACTCCAGTACTCTTGCCTGGAAAATCCCATGTATGGAGGAGCCTGGTAGGCTACAGTCCATGGGGTTGCAAAGAGTCAAACACTACTGAGTAACTTCACTCACTTCTATCTCAATGCTTCTCAGTCCTTGAATTTTTCAGGGATCTTTTCTTCTATACTGTGTCACCAGTGATTTTTGTCATTACCAAGAATTGTACCTATATGCTAGTCTCAGTTTTAAGCATCCCACTTTCCAAGGAACAGCCTTTCTATTTCTCTCCCACAAACAACTTGATTGCAATTTTTTTAGAACTTATTATATCTGAAAATCTATTGATTCTAACTGAATTTGTATTGTTTTATTTGTTGTTGTTGTTAGCCTATTCATGTGTTCAATTCTCTTTCTCCTTCTGAAGTACATGTCTAAAAAAACATACAAAACACTAGATTAACTCATCTTTAAATCCATTACTACCAATAACTGCTGGGTCCTTGATAATCCTATTTCTTTATTTTCCTAAGGACCTTGATAGAACTTTAATTCTACTAACTATTTAAGACACTTTAAGTTTTTTGGATTTCATATGCAGATAATCTTTCCATCTTAAGCAGTTTTATTTTTATTCATTTATTATTCCTTTTTGGTTAACAAAGTACTGGCTAGGATCTCTAGTCCACTATTGAACAAAAGTGGAGAGAGAGGACTGTCTTGCTTTGTATTCAACCTTAGGATCCCACCCTTTATTTAAGTCACAAGAGAGATCTTTCCCCCATACCGCTTTACACAAAGTGCTCATCAAGATGAACATGAATCCCATTGTCTTAATTCTAATGGTCAATACTTAGACCTTTAACTTGACCTATTTTTTAGGCACTCCTTCCCTCTTTGGCTTCATAATATTACACAGTCCTGGTTTTATTCCTGGCTTACAAGCTGCTGCTTTTAAATTCCTTTAGTTTTTCTTTCTTATCCCTTCAAAATTTAAATTTCATTTGCTTCAATGCTAAGGCCTCATAATTCTTCTGTTCTCTATCTGGGCCAGTTCTATACATTTTTTCTTCTAGTTTCATGGCATATATCATGTAAATTCAGTCAAATTATTTTTTCCTAATTTGAATATATATGGAAGACCAATCTTGTGTAGTTTAGTATATTTAAATGTATTTTCTTTGATTTATGTTAGATACATCAAACTTAACAAGTCACATTTAATCTCAAAATCTTCCCTCCAAAATTGGCTATTTGCATTCTCCACTTTTTCAGTTGCTCAGATCAAAAAACTTGGCGTATTTACATTTTTTTCCCATCATATCTCATAGCAAATTCTGCTAATCCTGTTTACTTTATCTTCAAAATATACCAGAATCCAACACTTTCCAGCACATATGTCGTAGTAAACTAGTCCAAGCTACCATTAACTCTTGGCAAAATTGTTCTATAACCTGAAACTGCTATCCATATTTCTGCCTTTTTTCCCCTTTCCCAATTCATTCCAAACATAGCAGCAGCTGTTGCTGCTGCTGTTGCTAAGTCTCTTTAGTCATGTCCAACTCTGTGCGACCCCATAGATGGCAGCCCACCAGGCTCCCCCATCCCTGGGATTCTCCAGGCAAGAACACTGGAGAGGATTGCCATTTCCTTCTCCAATGCATGAAAGTGAAAAGTGAAAGTGAAGTCGCCCAATTGTGTCCGACTCTTAGCGACCCCATGGACTGCATTCTACCAGGCTCCTCCATCCATGGGATTCTCCAGGCAAGAGTACTGGAGTGGGGTGCCATTGCCTTCTCTGAAACATAGCAGCTAAGGAGATCCTTTTCAGAGTCGGTCTTCTAATCATATTCCTCAAATGGCTTCCTAGTTTCTTCAAATTGGAATTAAAATTTCTCAGATAAGATTTTCAAATACTCTGGCCTCCCTTTCAAATATCTCAATTAATTTCCTATTCTCCCTTTGCTCAGTCAATCCAGATGCACACGTGTCCTCTGTATTCCTCTAGTGTGGCAAATAAAACTTGAGTGCTTTATCGTTGGTATTTCTGAGCTTAGGACATTCTTCCCTCTGATACCCATGTAGTTCCATTTCTCATCTTTCATGCATTTTATCAAATGTTAGCTTATATTTGAGCACTTTTCTGATTATATTCTTTAAAATACTATGTTTTAAAAATATTTGTCAAACATATATTATCATCTAAAATGCTAATATTTAGAATTGTTGTCAAAGAAAAAAATTCTACTGAGTAAATTTTTAAGATCTTATTGGCTTTGATCAGTCATTCATGAATCAGGCAACACCTAATCTAGCAGATAAAAAGGATCTACAAAGGTTATATGCAGAAGGGAACAAGAGTAAGGGTATTATACCAGCATGAAGCAGATTTATTATTGAAAAATTTCTTTATAGGTGATGACTGGGTTGGGGGGGGTGGTTATCTGGCAGAATACCTAACGTTAATCATGTGATTTCTGATTGGTTGGGTAAGATTCCATTTCTGGGAGAGCCAAAACTGTAAGTTCATTTTTGGTTTGATGACCTGGGACTTTGTATAAGCAATTTCATCCTGGACCTGTTGTCTTTAACAGTATTCTTCCTTCACAAAAACTGCAGCTAAGTAAGACATCTTTTTATTTGCTCACAACTGTGTTCCAAACATATAGAAGTTTTAATGGTACAAAACATGTTTTTGAATGTCTGGATGACTGAAGGAAAAACATTTTCCGTTTTATTTTAAAAACATTTTCTCTGTTATCTGAAATGTCTTGTTTGTAAGAGATCAATGATAACTGTTAAATAAAAAGATAACCAGACCAAAATATAAACAATTCCAATTGTGTAAGAGCAAGAAAATTTTACTTTGCGAGAATCTTTTATTGTCAGGTACAGCATCATTCATTTCCATATATTCAAATGTATAAGGTATGGGGGAGAGAAGGGAGGCTACAGAGGGAGGGGATGTATGTTTAATTATGGCTGATTTGCATTATTGTATGGCAGAAACCAACACGACATTGCAAAAATTTAAATATATATATATATATATATATATATAGTATGACATTTACATAAATAAGACATTGCAATAAAAAAGATGACTCAGAAAGTAATTATAAAAAAGTAAACATCTTTAGTCAAGAAATGTGTGAATATGTTGTTGTTCAGTTGTTCAGTCGTGTCCGACTCTTTGTGACCTCATGAGCTGCAGCACTCCAGGCTTACCCGTCCTTCACTGTCTCCCAGAGTTTGCTCAAATTCATGTGCCCATTGAGTAGATGCTGCCATCCAACCATTTCATCCTCTGTCGCCCTCTTCTCCTCCTGGTCTCAGTCTTTCTCAGATTCAGGGTCTTTTCCAATTAGCTGGCTCTTCACATCAGGTGGCCAAAGTGTTGGAGCTTCAGCATCAGTCCTTCCAATGAATATTCAGGGTTAATTTCCTTTAGGATTGATCTTTCAAGTTTTTAAAAATACCATTTGGAAATTTTTGTGCGTAAATTTTTAAATTAAACAGATTTTGTATCAGTATAGCCTATTTAACAATATTATGATAGCTTCAGGTGGACAGGAAAGGTACTCAGCCATACATATACATGTATGCATTCTCCCCCAAACACCCCTTCCCATCTAGGCTGCCACATAAAATTGAGTGGAATTATATTGTCTTAAGGTCTTCCCAGGTGGCTCAGTGGTAAAGAATCCACCAGCCAAGCAAGAGATGCATGTTCGATCCCCAGATTGGGAAGATCCCCTGCAGATGGAAATGGCAACCCACTCCAGTATTCTGTTGCTTGGGAAATCCTGTAGACAGAGGAGCCTGGTGGGCTCTGGTTCATGGGATTGCAAAAGAGTTGGACATGTCTTAGTGACTAAAACAACAACATACTAAAACAACAATAAAGAACACAACTATAAATCATTGTGATTCTGTATTAATGATCAGATCTGATCAGTTGCTCAGTCCTGTCTGACTCTTTGTGACCCCATGAATTGCAGCACACCAGGCCTCCCTGCCATTACCAACTCCTGCAGTTCACTAAAACTCACGTCCATGGAGTCAATGATGCCATCCAGCCATCTCATCCTCTGTCGTCCCCTTCTCCTCCTGCCCCCAATGCCTCCCAGCATCAGAGTCTTTTCAATGAGTCAACCCTTCGCATGAGGTGGGAAAAGTACTGGAGTTTCAGCTTTAGCATCATTCCTTCCAAAGAAATCCCAGGGTTGATCTCCTTCAGAATGGACTGGTTGGATCTCCTTGCAGTCCAAGGGACTCTAAGAGTCTTCTCCAACACCACAGTTCAAAAGCATCAATTCTTCAGTGCTCAGCCTTCTTCACAGTCCAACTCTCACATCCATACATGACCACAGGTAAAACCATAGCCTTGACTAGACGAACCTTTGTTGGCAAAGTAATGGCTCTGCTTTTCAATATGCTATCTAGGTTGGTCATAACTTTCCTTCCAAGGAGTAAGTGTCTTTTAATTTCATGGCTGCAGTCACCATCTGCAGTGATTTTGGAGCCCAAAAAAATAAAGTCTGACACTGTTTCCACTGTTTCTCCATCTATTTCTCATGAAGTGGTGGGACCAGATGCCATGATCTTTGTTTTCTGAATGTTGAGCTTTAAGCCAACTTTTTCACTCTCCACTTTCACTTTCATCAAGAGGCTTTTGAGTTCCTCTTCACTTTCTGCCATAAGGGTGGTGTCATCTGCATATGTGAAGTTACTGAGATTTCTCCCGGCAATCTTGATTCCAGTTTGTGTTTCTTCCAGTCCAGCATTTCTCATGATGTACTCTGCATATAAGTTAAATAAGCAGGGTGACAATATACAGCCTTGACGTACTCCTTTTCCTATTTGGTACCAGTCTGTTGTTCCATGTCCAGTTCTAACTGTTGCTTCCTGACCTGCATACAAATTTCTCAAGACGCAGATCAGGTGTTCTGGTATTCCCATCTCTTTCAGAATTTTCCATAGTTTATTGTGATCCACACAGTCAAAGGCTTTGGCATAGTCAATAAAGCATAAATAGATGTTTTTCTGGAACTCTCTTGCTTTTTACACGATCCAGCAGATGTTGGCAATTTGATCTCTGGTTCCTCTGCCTTTTCTAAAACCAGCTTGAACATCAGGAAGTTCACGGTTCACATATTGCTGAAGCCCGGCTTGGAGAATTTTGAGCATTACTTTACTAGCGTGTGAGATGAGTGCAATTGTGCGGTAGTTTGAGCATTCTTTGGCATTGCCTTTCTTTGGGATTGGAACGAAAACTGACCTTTTCCAGTCCTGTGGCCACTGCTGAGTTTTCCAAATTTGCTGGCATATTGAGTGCAGCACTTTCACAGCATCATCTTTCAGGATTTGGAATAGCTCAACTGGAATTCCATCACTTCCACTAGCTTTGTTCATAGTGATGCTCCTAAGGCCCACTTGACTTCACATTCCAGGATGTCTGGCTCTAGGTCAGTGATCACACCATCGTGATTATCTGAGTCATGAAGATCTTTTTTGCACAGTTCTTCTGTGTATTCTTGCCATCTCTTCTTAATATCTTCTGCTTCTGTTAGGTCCATACCATTTCTGTCCTTTATCGAGCTCATCTTTGCATGAAATGTTCCTTTGGTATCTCTGATTTTCTTGAAGAGATGCCTAGTCTTTCCCATACTGTTGTTTTCCTCTATTTCTTTGCATTGATCGCTGAAGAAGGCTTTCTTATCTCTTCTTGCTATTCTTTGAAACTCTGCATTCAGATGTTTATATCTTTCCTTTTCTCCTTTGCTTTTGCTTCTCTTCTTCTCACAGCTATTTGTAAGGCCTCCCCAGACAGCCATTTTACTTTTTTGCATTTCTTTTCTATGGGGATGGTCTTGTTCCTGTCTCCTGTACAACGTCACGAACCTCATTCCATAGTTCATCAGGCACTCTATCTATCAGATCTAGGCCCTTAAATCTTTTTCTCACTTCTACTGTATAACCATAAGGAATTTGATTTAGGTCATACCTGAATGGTCTAGTGGTTTCCCCCACTTTCTTCAATTTAAGTCTGAATTTAGCAATAAGGAGTTCATGGTCTGAGCCACAGTCAGCTCCTGGTCTTGTTTTTGCTGACCTTATAGAGCTTCTCCATCTTTGGCTGCAAAGAATATAATCAATCTGATTTCGGTGTTGACCTTCTGGTGATGTCCATGTATAGAGTCTTCTCTTGTGATGTTGGAAGAGGGTGTTTGCTATGACCAGTGCATTTTCTTGGCAAAACTCTATTAGTCTTTGCCCTGCTTCATTCCGTATTCCAAGGCCAAATTTGCCTGTTACCCCAGGTGTTCCTTGACTTCCTACTTTTGCATTCCAGTCCCCTATAATGAAAAGGACATCTTTTTTTGGGTGTTAGTTCTAAAAGGTCTTGTAGGTCTTCATAGAACCATTCAACTTCAGCTTCTTCAGCATTACTGGTTGGGGCATAGACTTGGATTACTGTGATATTGAATGGTTTGCCTTGGAAACGAACAGAGATCACTCTGTCGTTTTTGAGATTGCATCCAAGTACTGCATTTTGGACTCTTTTGTTGACCATGATGGCCACTCCATTTCTTCTGAGGGATTCCTGCCCACAGTAGTAGATATAATGGTCATCTGAGTTAAAGTCACCCATTCCAGTCCATTTCAGTTCGCTGATTCCTAGAATGTCGACATTCACTCTTGCCATCTCTTGTTTGACCACTTCCAATTTGCCTTGATTCATGGGCCTGACGTTCCATGTTCCTATGCAATATTGCTCTTTACAGCATCGGACCTTGCTTCTATCACCAGTCACATCCACAGCTGGGTATTGTTTTTGTTTTGACTCCATCCCTTCATTCTTTCTGGAGTTATTTCTCCACTGATCTCCAGTAGCATATTGTACAACTTCTGACCTGGGGAGTTAATCTTTCAGTATCCTATCATTTTGCTTTTCATACTGTTCATGGGGTTCTCAAGGCAAGAATACTGAAGTGGTTTGCCATTCCCTTCTCCAGTGGACCACATTCTGTCAAATCTCTCCACCATGCCTGCCCGTCTTGGGTGGCCCCACAGGGCATGGCTTAGTTTCATTGAGTTAGACAAGGCTGTGGTCCTAGAGTGATTAAATTGACTAGTTTTCTGTGAGTATGGTTTCAATGTGTTTGCCCTCTGATGCCCTCTTGCAACACCTACCGTCTTACTTGGGTTTCTCTTACCTTGGGCGTGGGGTATCTCTTCATGGCTGCTCCAGCAAAGCACAGCCATTGCTCCTTACCTTGGAGGAGGGGTATCTCCTCACCTCCGCCCTTCCTGACCTTCAATGTGGGATAGCTCCTCTAGGCCCTCCTGAGCCCACGCAGCCACGGCTCCTTGGATGTGGGGTTGGTCCTCCCGGCCACCGCCCCTGGCCTCGGTCGTGCAGTTGCTCTTCCCCACAGCCGCCCTTGGCCTCGGGCTTAGGGGCGTGGGGCACGCCCTCCTCCTGCACGATATGGCAAAAGCATGTATGGCAAAAACTGTTTGGACTTTGATAGCAACCATATCTTTTAAATTTTACTACAAATCCTTAATGCTAATCACTACTCCCTCAATGTGCATAACCAAAAGTATTCACAGTTTTTGCTATAGTTATATGCATGCTTTTGATAGGTACCTTCTCAGCCATTTTTTTCTGATCTAACCCATAATGCCCTTGAGTTGTTAGTTATAAAATATTAATGGTGTCAATAAAAATGGAAACCAGAAGACAGTTAGACATAATTTGTCAAATGAGAAAAGCCAGTAAAAATATAAATGCTTCCTTATCCAGTGTATACAATAGTTGAACATAATCTGAAGGCCTTGAACAATTCATTAACAGAGTATTTAGAATATAGAAATTATTATTGAGTTTTTATTTTTCTCCAAATGTAAAGCACTAGAATATCTGTTTTCTACTTTGCTTGATAATGAAGCATGTTTACCTCATAAACCCTTCTACATGTTACCTTTTATCATCTAAATTACTGTTTTTACCAAAACCTACCTTATAAATAGTAGATGAAAGAACTTCTGGCATTTTTAAAGTCCTTTCCTTTTAGAAGCTTTGCCTTTTGGAATGGTGATAAATCTATGTATCTGCCAAACTATTTCGTAGTGTAGGCTAGTGCCTTGTTGCTAATCCTGTATAAAATATTATAGAAAGAATAGCAATGTGATTTTAGAATTTTAAAATATATTATAGGCATTAGCTCATGTAAGCATGAGCCATAGATGGTCTTTGATAGCAACTGGTTAAATATTTATTATAAGAATTTCTTTATGGCAAAATATAAAATCTCTTATGTTATTTAATTGTATTTGGATTCTTGGGTTGAGTGCCATTATATGACTTGTTAACATACTTTTCTTTATCCATCATAAGTGATAGATTCATAGCACTTATTTGGTGCTTAGTGTAGAAGAAGCACCCCAGAATATGGAACCTGTTATCTTGAATGGCATTTCTTACATTTTAAATAATTATGTGTGTGCATCATATTTGCTTAAGTGTCTCCATGACTTCTTCAGTAATCATCAGGTTCAGATTGTTGACCTGTTTGAATTGTATTTCATCTTTACCCAATAAACTGAAAAATTTATTCAGAAAGTGAAAGTCACTCAGTCTTGTCTGACTCTTTGTGACCCCATGCACTATACAATCTATGGAATTCTACAGGCCAGAATACTGGAGTGGGTAGCCTTTCCCTTCTCCAGGGTATCTTCCCAACCCAGGGATCGAACCCAGGTCTCCACCATTGCAAGCGAATTCTTTACCAACTGAGCTATCAGGAAAACCCATTCACAAAATGAACTTTAAAAGGAAAACAATGTAATTCGTCTTTCAACCAAATATTGCATAATTTCCTCAAATATTTATATAAACCATTTGAGAAGAATCTTTAAATCTTATTAATTAAATGAAGGCATAATAAGCGTAGTTCCATTTATCCTCCCTTTTTGTTATTGTTTAGAATATCATCAAATGACATTTTGCTGTGACGATATACAGTCCATGTCCACAAATATTATTTGTTCCTTTGTCCAAGAAAATACAAGAAATTCTTATGTGGAATGTAATTTTATTATTTTTTTTTTGGCTTCTTTTTTTTTAAATTTTATTTTATTTTTAAACTTTACATAATTGTATTAGTTTTGCCAAATATCAAAATGAATCCGCCACAGGTATACATGCATCTCTCATGCAGTCTTTCAATATGCTTTTATTTTTCCTATCATATTATGGAAAATAAAAGCATATTAAGGATACCATTAAATATATAATAGTAGTCAACAGGTATTGATGACTAGAGCAGTGTCTGAGTGAGTATTAAGGGTGTGTCCATTTTCAGTTTGCTTTCTCTAACATTACTAATTCTTGATAAATCAGAAATGGGAGTCTTCAGTGGTGTGTCAGTGTGAAGCATTCTGGTCTTCAATTCTAATAAGATAATGGTCATTTTTAATCAGATAAGTAATAAAAACTATATGATATTTATAACTGTCTTAAGATTACCTAATTTGCAACTGGTATCTCATTTAAATTTTAGGGCACAACTTTTTATAGTCATATTCATGATAAAGACATAAAGACTCAGAGTCTTAGAAGCTTTTAAAAGGTTATAGAAATTAATTGTCATGTGAACTTTGTTTAATATCACTATAGTTCTTATTATGAGCCATTTAGGAATTGTATATTCCTTTTTACTTTTTAAATTTTTATTTTATATTAAATATAGTTGATTACCCATGTTTTAGTTTCAAGTGAACAGCAAAGTAATTCAGTTATGCATATATATGTATCCTTCTTCCAATTATTTTCACCTTTAGGTTATTACAGAGTACTGAGCAGAGTTCCCTGTGCTATATAGCCCGTCCTTGTTGGTTATCTATTTTAAATATAGCGCTATGTACATGTCAATGAGAAGAATGGCAAAATAAGATGTGTTAAGTACTTTTATATGTGTAATCTATTGTTTTTAAGCACAATAAACCTGAAAGTTAGGAATTGTTTTTTTAAATTGCATAAAGTGTTATTCTAAAATGTTGTGCAAATTGCAGAGGATCACAGTTTGATAAATGGTTGACCTAGAAATAGGACTTAGCTATTTCTGATCCCACAAAATCTTTTTCCTGTTCTTTACTATCTATTAAAATATAGAGGACAAATGTAAACTTATTTTCTTATTTGTTTTGTGCTGGTACTCAAAATGGTTTACACTCTAAAAAATTTTCAAGAAAGAAAAAATGCCTATAATTAAACAATTTACCTTAATCCTTGTTTATGATGTTACTACAATGTAATGTAATTTTATAGAGCCTTTGTGCTTTCTTCACAAAGTATTTTTGAAGTCCAAAGTACTTGAAGAAGAATAAAAGAAACTTCTGAATATTCTGCTGTGTTATTGCTAAATTATTGGGGTATCAGTTCAGTTCAGTTCAGTCACTCAGTCGTGTCTGAATCTTTGCGACCCCATGGACTGCAGCACGCCAGGCCTCCCTGTCCATCACCAGCTCCCAGAGTTTACTCAAACTTATGTCCATTGAGTCAGTGATGCCATCCAACCATCTCATCCTCTGTCATCCCCTTCTTCTCCCACCTTCAATCTTTCCCAACAACAGGGTCTTTTCAAATGAGTCAGCTCTTCACATCAGGTGGCCAAAGTATTGGAGTTTCAGCTTCAGCATCAATCCTGTATACTTAGTTCTAATATTGACTAGTCACAACCCTCGTTCAGAATGAATAAATTAATAAAAATAACAGAGTGAGTTTTATCAGTATAAATTATCAGCATTTATAATAATACACAGTGCTGAAAAATAGAGATTGGTGTTGGTTTTAGGTGTTAACTGTATTAATAATCAATGTAATATATGGTAATGAAATGAATGTTTTTCTAAGTTTCCTTCATATTTTAATAGTAAATAATGTATCAAATAGATTTTATAAGGTCAAATCAAAGAGAAGTAGCTACTCTGGATACCTAAGTAGGAGAAATCTGGTCTTACTAGCAATAGGTTATAAACAAAAATGACACCTTTGTTCACAGTTGCATTAATCATATCTATAATTGTATATATCTAATTTCCTATTAAAATATTGCAGTGTTTCTTATTATAAAACTTAATATTACCTTGAATTTTAAATCATTTTCAACACATATATTCAAGAATTAGTAAAATTAAACATGTTATTTAATTATAGTTAAAGGTGCCAGATAAAAAATGAAGCATCTATCTCCTAACTACTGTGTTTTCTTTAATATTTTTAGATCATTATTAAGAAAAATTTGCATGGAAAATAATTAAACATTATATAAGCAAACTGATAACTGTAAACTATAAAAAATACTCTCATTTATATTAACATTATATTTTCAAGTTGATTTTATGATTTCCAATCACAAATCTCTTTTCAGTAGGCATTCTTCTTCAGGATGGTGTAAACTTGTCTGGGCATCTTGGCCTCAGAGCCAATCTGTGACCTTTTGGGCTTTGGATGGCCTAAAACTTTAGCATACATTTTGCATAAAAAGCAGATTTTCATATGTCAGAGAAGATACTATTTTTTATTGTATAATTTTGAATGTAAACTACTTTTGTATACTGGCAAAATGAATATTTGGGACCATTTTGTTGCTGCAGTTAAAATAGCTATTTTGTTTTTCAGTGGTATATTGCCCAGGGGGATGGAGATTCTGCTTACTGTGCCGTCTTTCAGATAGTAAGATAAAAGGAGCTGAAAGAGGTTTACATAGAAAAGTGGGTATCTCTTTGTTTTTATAACAAATTGGAACTTTATCATTGGCAACCTTATCATTATTTGATAGCCCAATTTTGATAGCATGTTTTAATGCACTTGAGTTTTAATGGTTTTATTGATTTATGAAGACAAAGTACAAAGTGCATTGCTTACCTAATCTTTCTCTGAACCCATTCCAGACTATTATTCCTTAAGGAAATGATACTTTTAACTTTACAATGAGCAGGTCTCAATTATCTGCTATCATTAAAGAACAATTGGGTGGAATATGATAATTTTTGTTTGATTTAAATCTTTATAACTTTTATGATGTAACATTTTTATTAACTGTATTATTTCACTAGCGCACTCTTCAGAACACTGTGAAATTATAGTTAAGTACCAGAGTGTGCTTAACAAGATCCTTCAAATGTTCTTCTATATGCTTGGAGACAAGTATGAAAAAAAATCATTTCAATTAATATGTAAGAGATGAAGGTGACCTCAATAAATTATAAAAAATTCCACTTCAAACTTTTAGATAGAGTTACTTTTGAATAATTAAAATGAGGCCTCCCTACCTGTACCCCATTTTTTTAGGCAATCCAGCTCATCATATTTTGGTATTCAGATGAAGTTTTCTCTAGGGACTGAAGTCTTATTGGTTTCCTAAGAAGCACATGTCCTTCATATATTTCATGTTAATGAGTAGGGTGAGTTGAGTGGAATCATTTTAGAAAGGGGATCAATTTTGATAAAAATTGAAGCATTATCATAAAAGCTCTGTTTCCTTGACTGCAATGTGAAATATCCTTATTTGCAATACATACTTGATTTAGCTAGCAGTTGCTTCTTGCCTTCCAATATGAATGACTCAAAGGTTAAAGCAAATTTTAAACACATTAAAATACCACATACTGAAACATGAGAATATGGTTGAGTTCCATTATAATTTTGTAAGAAAATTAATTAGTCTACATCAGAAAAAAAGTAATATATCTTTATTTAATCCTTACCCGTATGATACATACTATATTCACACCAGTTTTTTATTTATGGTCAAATATGTTAAAATTATGAGAAAAATAGTCTACATGAAATGACCATAATTTTAAAAGATATTATGTACATCAGTGTGGAAAACTCAAAAGTTCAGCATTTTGATATGAAGTAGAGTAAAAAGAGTAAAATAGTATAGACTAGTACAGAATTCAAAAGAGGCATTTTAAGAAATGCAAGGCCAGTATTGGGAAGTATGTGGAATATTAGAAAATATGATTTGTAAAGGGAAATTGGTTACAAGAAATTTAAAAGCTCGACACATAAATGGTTACATTTAACTACAAAAAAGAAATTTTGTATTTTCTCTTCAATGGATTTGAGATATCAGTAAATTAGAAAAAAATTCATTAATAGATACAGTGATCACATTATAAGACATTAATTCCTTAACATGGATAAAATAATTAGCAGGCAATAAAAATCATTTTCTTTTTAAGCTGTATTCTTTATAGAACTAAGAAAGGCCATTCATATATTTCATATAAATTTTCCAATCGCACAAACATTCCCATATGTGTGTGTGTTTACATGGATAATTTTGATGATACTGATAAAGGAAATGTGAAATTTGTCTCTTTAATAGAACATTAATTAGATTACACACACTCATTTTAATAGAATGATGGTTTATAAAGTCAAATGACTGAATAGTAGAATCAGTCCTAAGAATAATTAAAATATTAAAATAGATTAATGTAATTATTAGCCAAGTTATAATTATCCACACCTGATCAAAACTGTACAATGCATAACTAAGTCCAAGATAAACAATTCAATTCCAATGACATTAATTACGAAGCTCAGCTTTTTGTATTTTTATGCACTAATACTTAACTTTTGAAAATCTTTAATTTGTGCCAAGCACTGTTAAAAAGTATTTCAATAAATTCCCTCAACCTGTCTCAATATTCCTATAGATAACTTGACTAGTATTGCATAATCAAGAAATAACAGAACTGGAATTTAATTTCAGTCTGTATTTTCAACCACTATCAATGAATAGTATGTAACTATAATTTTTGTCACATTTCCTGGTCAGGTCAACAGTTGCTGCTGCTAAGTCGCTTCAGTCATATCCGGCTCTGTGGGACCCCATAGACAGCAGCCTGCCAGGCTCCCCCGTCCCTGGGATTCTCCAGGCAAGAGCGCTGGAGTGGGTTGCCATTTCCTTCTCCAATGCATAAAAGTGAAGTCGCTCAGTCATGTCCGACTCTTAGCGACCCCATGGACTGTAGCCCACCAGGCTCATCCATCCATGGGATTTTCCAGGCAAGAGTTCTGGGGTGTGGTGCCATTGCCTTCTCCCAGGTCAACAGTGAACACGTTTTTATAGACCTCACGATCTACTTTATGTGTGCACCAGAAAAGAAGCTAGGTATTTAGAAGGCCTATTCTTATTATTATTATGTGGCTTCCCAGGGGTTACAGTGGTAAAGAATCTGCCTGCAATGCAGGAGACACTATAGATGCGGGTTCAATCCCTGGGTCAGAAAGATCCCCTGAATTGGGAAATGGCAACTGGCTCCAGTATTCTTGCCTGGATGGACAGAGGAGCCAGGCAGATACAGCCCATGGGGTCGCTAAAGAGTTGGACAGGACTGAGCATGCGCACACATTCTAATTATGAGTATGAATAGAATGCCTGTCTCTGAGTTTCTCAGAGAAAATAAGTCTGAAACACCTGACGGATTTTTACATAGTTGGGACACTGTTTAGCATCATAGTATACAGATTTAAATACTACATATAGAGTAGTTCCCCAATTTAGTGTGTAAAGTAAAGTGTTAGTCACTCAATCGTGGCCGACTCTTTGCGACCTCCATGGCCCATAGCCTGCTGGATCCTCTGCCCATGGGATTTTACTGGAGGGAATACTGGAGTGGGTTTCTGCTGCTTCTGCTAAGTCGCTTTAGTCCTGTCCGATGCTGTGCGACCCCATAGACGGCAGCCCACCAGGCTCCCCCGTCCCTGGGATTCTCCAGGCAAGAACACTGGAGTGGGTTGCCATTTCCTTCTCCAATGCATGAAAGTGAAAAGTGAAAGGGAAGTCACTCAGTCGTGTCCAACTCTAGTGACCCCATGGACTGCAGCCTACCAGGCTCCTCCGTCCATGGGATTTTCCAGGCAAGCGTACTGGAGTGGGATGCCATTGCCTTCTCCACTGGAGTGGGTTACCATTCCCTTATCCAGGGGATCTTTTAGACACAGGGGTCAAATCTGGGTGTCCTGCACTGCAGGCAGATTCTTTACCGTCTGAGCCACCAGAGGCGTCAATGTGTAAAGGTAGAACTCTACGTTGTGAACCATATTTTTGAATTAGAATACCCTGGAATTAACCCCTGAAGAGGGGAAAGGCTACCCACTCCAGTATTCTGGCCTGTGGAATTTCGTGGACTGTATACTCCATGAGGTCGCAAACAGTCTGACATACCTGAGCAACTTTCACTTCATTTAATTAACCTACTTTGCAACTTACTGTAAAAGAGTTGTATTTTAAACATTTATATCATTTAGTCAAATTATTGAGAAATCAGCATATTTTATGGAGAAAGTATCTTTCACTAGTACATTTGTTATATGAACAATTGTCTGGTACCAATTATCTAGTGCCTAATATGCTTCAGTTATTTATCAAATATTATAAGCATATTCAAGGCCCACAAAAATGCCCACATTTCCCCATATTCCTCCAGCCTCTTTGAAGTTTGTCAGGGCCATGTATCACTTCTGAGTGAAATTACTTAGAGTCACAGCATGACAACTCTCATTATATTCCCTTCTGGGAGAGCTAAAAGCTACCATTGATATTACAGGACATAAAATGAAAGCAGTCTAAGATTCATGAGTAATTGATTGGAACAATGTAGTTCTAAAGATCCTTCTAATTCTCAAAAGATCTTCATGAGTATAAAATATTTGTTATATTTAAACAGTGAGATTTCAGTCAATTTGATACAGTCATATTGACTTCCATCCTAAGTGATAGTGATATACATTTGGTAAGGGATAAAACATGGTTTCTCACCACATGGATCTCATAATTGGCTACAGTATAAAGACAGTAATCAAAACAAAAAAGTATTCAGGTTAATGTTCCCTGTGATTCTGTCAATCAAGTTTTGGCAAAACTTGATTGATATTTAAGTGAACACAGCATTGCAATATCAATATCAAAGTGATAATATGACATATAATTATTTGTTAATATACTGAAGTAGGTGATTGAAAAAATAAAGCAAGAATTTTACTGTCTTTTCTTCAGGCTTCAATAGTACTTAGTGCTCAGTCTATCTTATTCTTTATCGATTTTTCCTCTACTCTTTCTGACTCTTTGTGTCTTCTGATGTTGTCTGTCTCTGAAAAATCACAGGGTTTGTACTTTTGGCCTTAGCTACTGATTTGTACTAGAACTACAGTGACATTGATAAGTAGAATCTTTTGTATTGCTCTGATTCTAGTCTTAACGGTGATATCGGGCTAGTACATAATTTTGTGGTTATGTGTTAGCACCAGACAACTGGGGATAAGAACCCAATTAATCTGTATATATCTCATTTGTTTAGTTTTTAGAAAGAAAACTATTATTTTCTTCACCAAAATATCTTCTCAACTTCCCTGAGAACCATATTTTCCAATTTGGAGCATTGAGTTATACTGGAAAAAGAAAAGAAAAATAGAAAAGAAAAAATAGATAATTTCAATAAAATACTATGTTTAAATAAACTCTTGTTCCCTAGCATAGTAAAGACAGATCCAAATAATTGAGTAAACTGGGCTTCCTTGATGGAGAAGGAAGGGACGGGGGAGCCTGGTGGGCTGCTGTCTGTGAGGTCGCACAGAGTTGGACATGACTGAAGTGACTTAGCAGCAGCAGGGCTTCCTTGAAGGCAGAAACAGAAAGCAACTTGATTCTTCCACTAGATCACCTGATATGAACCAAAGCAGATGTTCTCTCCTTACACAGAGACATTTCATAATGGGTTGTGGGTGCAGGGGAAAGATACAATAGTAACAAAATTGTAGGCAGGACACATTCAAAGTAGAAGAGACAGACTAACTGGGAAGTGCCACACTGAAGCAAGCATTAACTCTTGAAATCTGTTCCAAAAACTATAGGAAGAAAGTGGGGTGGGGAGATTGACAACAATAATTGTCAACAGGAAGAAGGATATTTTCAGGTTTTCTGCTATTTTTGTTTTTGTATTATCAGTATTCTCCTGCATACTTGATTTGGCTATTTAAAACAATTGCCCTGTAACAGAAATTATCTATAATAAACAATATTCATAAGGGCCAAACCATCTCACCTGTCTGCGTCTCCTGAGAAGCCTGTAGGTAGGTCAAAAAGTAACAGTTAGAACTGGACATGGAACAGTGAACTGGTTCAAAATTGGGAAAGGAGTATGATAAGGCTGAGTATTGTAACCCTGCTTATTTAATTTATATGCAGAGTACATCATGCAAAATATTGGGCAGAATGAATCATGAGGTAGAACCAAGATTGCTGGGAGAAATATCAACACTCTAATGGCAGAAAGAGGAACCAAAGAGGCTCTTGATGAGAGTGAAAGAGAGTGAAAAAGCTGTCTTAAAACTCAATCAAACTTAATAAAAAACTAAGGTCATGGCATCCGGTCCCATCACTTCATGGCAAACAGATGGGGAAACAATGGATACAGTGAGAAACTTTATTTTTTTCAGCCCCCAAATAACTGTGGATGATAACTGGGGCCATGAAATTAAAAGACACTTGCTCCTTGAAAGGAAAGCTATGGCAAATCTAGATTTCATGTTAAAAAGCAGAGACATTACTTTTCCAGCTAAGGTCCATATAGTCAAAGCTATGGTTTTTCTATTAGTCACGTATGGATGTGAGAGCTGAAGTATAAAGAAGCCTGAGCGCCAAAGAATAGATGCTTCCAAATTGTGATGCTGGAGAAGACTCCTGAGAGTCCCTTGGACTGCATGGAGATCAAAACAGTCAATCCTAAAGGAAATCAACCTTGAATGCTCATTGGAAAGGCTGAAGCTGAGGCTCCATTACTTGGCTGCCTGATGTGAAGAGCTGACTCAATGGAAAATGAGTCAGTCTTACCCAGAGATGTAGGAAGGATTGAATGCAAAATAAGAAATAGGTGAGAGAGAGATGAAATTGTTAGACAGCATCACTGACTCAATGGACCCGAACTTGAGCAAACTCCAGGAGATTGTGAAGGACAGGGGAAGCCTGGTATGCTGCAGTCCATGGAGTCACAAAGAGTCAGACTCAACTAAACAACATAAGGGCCAGGCTCACATAGATTTAAACTCTTATTCTTGGAAGTCTTGTCTGGATATCTGGGCTATCATAAGTCTTCCTCATTAGGTGATTTTGAGAATCAAATAAGATGGTTGTGCTGGTGCCGTGTAAACTATGACACATTTACAACTCTGGACTATAATGACAAGGGGTCAGGAAGGACATAGTGGTACTACATTAATCATGGCCTATAGTCTTATATTCTGGTTTATGTTTTTTCTGGTAACTAAGTTATATAATATAGGTGACCTCATAATAATAAATCATAGAATTTTGTCAAGTGATTTTTGACTATGAAATCATTTTATTTATGAACAAGTTTGAATTCAAAGGACTAATCAAATGCAAATTGTATCTGGCAGATTTTGGCAGATAATCTGAACTTGAGAATACATGATTAAGATGTTGTACATCAGCTTTTCAAAAATCATTTTTTACATCTCATATCTAAACAATGAGAATGAGAAGAATAATTAGTAAAATACCCCTCCTGTTGTAGGATAATTATTTAATTTTGGGGGGAGGAAGCATGAGTTATTAAAGCTGCTGAGACTATATTATTTATTAAAATTTTAAATGAAGGGTATATTAATATAATTTATTTAATATATTTAATTTACAATTAAAACACTCCCCCCAAAGGAGTACCCTGCTATTTTCTCTCCTCTACCCTACTCAAGGCTGTTAACCAGCTATGCATGTATTTTCAAAATAATCAATTAGAAGTTTCTTCAATAACAAATAGTCACAAAATTTATTATCTTAATTAAATGAAAAACACATAAGTACATTGAATATAGAGATTTATTTTTTTGAATTCCATACTTCAAGTAGCATTGAAGAGTCCTGAAATACTTACAAATAAAAATGAATTTTATTTTGCCCAATATACAGATAACTAGTTATTATTTTCTATACTCAATGAGGTGATCTGTTTACTCTGAATCACGTATTTAAGGTCCTATGAGTTCAATTATGTTTACCAAGAGTTATCCACTAAAAGTTGATAGCTTCAATAAATAGAAATAAGGCAACTTCTTTAGTGTCAGAAAAAGCATGATTAAAGGGAGATAAATGACAGAAGTAGTTGCATTAGGAAAAGGGCAAGGCCCATATTCTACATTATCCAACCTGGGATAGAAACATCTAGAACCAAAAGATAATTCTTACAAATTTTTGAACTAATATTTACTTGTTTTAAGGACCTGCCATTATGAATATTGGTATATTTGTGGCTAGGATAAAGTACCTAAGCTTTATTATTAAAATTTGAAATTGTGTTTTAAATTTGTTACATCTAAACTTTATTGTATTTAGGCATTCACAAATATTGTAGAAAAATATTCTTTAATAAAATTAATAAATTTATTGTATGTTTCAAATTAGAAAAATATGAAGGTTTACTCCATAGTCAGTTTAAATTATTTTGTCATCTAAATATAGTGAGCAATTACAATGAACATAAGCACTGATAAAACAAATTGTGTTTGCAAAGTGCTCATTTGCTTAATGTGATTTTTTAACAGATTATACAGTGAAGACTAATTGGCAAAAGAAAATAGTAACTAAAACAGTTCCTTAAAATCAGCACACACCAATATACACTCCTTAAATGGCTCTTTATCATAAAACATATCTCAAAAGTTCAATGCAGGCATAGTATTAACTAGGGCATACTTGAAAAGGTGTAATTGGACTTTATCCCAGAAAAGGCTAAATAAATTGAAATATGTTTTGAATAGTTTTTCATATTCTTCTGTGATAAAAATAACCTTATATTTCTTTAGTAGCATGAAACATTGTCCAACAAGGGAATAATCAGAAAAGAAGGAAAAGAAGCAATCAAAAGAGAAAGGGAAAGAATTTTAGCAAAGAAAGCAATAAATGACTTGTGTGAATAATTTCAAAGCCTTGAATAAGCTGCTTGTACCTCCCAGAAGACTTGTGGAAAAAATTAAAGAAATGTTTTAAACACTTGAAGAGAACATATAAGACAATTTTCTTGTTTTTTTATCTAGAACATAAAAATGTGAGAAGTACAATATTTACTGTACAAAGCCTTATCTGAGAAGCCATTAACACAATATGGAAATAGCTTAATATTGCAAATCTATAGCCCATGAAATTTCTCCAGTCAACAAAAGATCCTCCCTAACGTGTAAATTCATTTTGGTGATGTTCAATGAAGAAATTGCCTTATTACTTCTATAAAACTTTTGTAAAGGGCTATATTTACACATACAAGGGAGGTGGGATCTATAATTTAGCATCATTTTCACATTTGTTGAAGGTGAAATATGGGGGATTCTACCACAGTTATGGGATTTCGATTTCTAATTTTTAGTATTTACGCATATGGAGACAAAATATTGCAACCCTGCCATTACTGGGATCTACATGATTTTTATATCTTGTAGTATTTCTGTGTATAAGCTTAAAATAGTAAACTGTAACCAAATTGATCACAAACTTCCAACACAATTATATAGATAGTAGTATTTACTCAATTATATATGAACAGCTTATATATTTCAAGATCTTAACATTTTGAATACTTCAAGCCTCACTATTATTAAGATTACCTTACTGATATGAATCATATTCTAGTTTTTATCTTTCACTTTTTTAAGTCCATCTCTTAGCATTCAGACTCGGAAAGAGTGAGTATTTTCTTTCTTGAGTGGATTATAGTTTTATTAGTCAAGGATTACAGTTTTATTAGTCAATTGAGAGCAATTCTCTTTATCTTAGAATAGGCTGAGTCAAAGGATTATAGAGTAACTTTGAAGAATAGATCTTCCTTTTGTTTACAGAAATCTCTTCAGATCTATTTCAGCCCATAAATCTGTAATCTTTAATCACTGTGTTTTACCCTTTTCCAAAATTACCACTTGCTGCTTAATTTCTTTGATTTTTCTTTTTATAGTCATCGATTGTGAGCTATAGACACTTCGTATATTTATTTAAATTATAGGAGTTATGAGAGGGTGTGTATTGTTAAGAGACTACAACTGAATTGAACAGATACAGAAAATTCCATTCTCTGGCTTTACTATAAACTTAGTGTTTACACACAAAATGAGTAAGCCAAATACAATCTCTTGAATTTAATTATTTTTATAAAAATGTTTTTCTTTCAGATTCTTTACCGTCTTAGCCACCAGGGAAGCAACATAGACAATGGCCTTAAAAATCAAGGTATCTGAGGTCTGTCAAGAAACTTGCTTTGAAAACAAATATTTCAATTATTTAATTAAATGCCAGAATTAAATGCAATTTAATGCAAGAATTCATTCTTGCATTCTTCTTGAATTTAGCATTTTGCTTCATAAAATTCTTATAATTTATGATATTGTTGTTAAGTTGCTAAGTCATGTCTGACTCTTTGCAACCCCACAAACTGCAGCACCTCTGGCTTCCCTGTCCTTCAGTATCTTCTAGAGCTGCTCAAACTCATGTCCATTGAATCTGTGATGCCATCATGGTATAATAATATAATGATAAAAATTCTGTTCTTTGTCTATCTTAAAATTTTGTTGAAGAATAGTTCTTTATCATGTTGTCTTAGTTTCTGCTGTACAGCAAAGTGAGTCAGTTATAAGTATACATATAGCCCCTCTTTTTTAGATCTCCTTTGCCTTTAGATCACCACAGAACATTGATTAGAATTCCTTGTACTATACAGCAAGTTCCCAATAATTATCCATATTATACATTGTGCTGTATGCTGTGCTAAGTCTCTTCAGTTATGTCAGACTCTTTGTAATCCCATGGGCTGTATTAGCTTAAGCTTAATATATTTACTCAATCTGAGTCATGTCCGACTGTTTGCGATCCCTTGGACTGTAGGCTCTTCTGTCGATGAGATATCCCAGGCAAGAATACCGGAATGGGTTGCCATTTCCTACTCCAGGGGATCTTCTCAGTCTAGGGATACAACCCCTCATCTCTTGCGTATCCTGCACTGGCAGGCGGATTCTTTCCCACTGAGCCACCTGGGAAATTTTATGCATAGTAGTGTATATATGTCAATCCCAATATCCCAGTTCATCCAAGCCTCCCTCCCCCTCTTGGTATTCATAAGTTTATTCTCTACATCAGTGTCTCTATTTATGCTTTGCAAATAAATTCATCTGCACTATTATTCTAGATCCCACACATAAATGGTATTATATGATATTTGTTTTTCGGACTAGCTTCACTATATATGACACTCTCTATGTCTATCCGCATCTCTCTGTAAATGGCTCTATTTTGTTCATTTTTTAGGGCTGATGATAGGGTGGAGAAAGAAAATAAGGGTGCAGACTGCACATTCACCATCTACAGAGGTGAAGATATGGATTTTCCAAGAATCACACTATTATTTCAAAAAATAATAGTGGAGGGTTCAGGATGGGGAACACATGTATACCTGTGGCGGATTCATTTTGATATTTGGCAAATCTAATACAGTTATGTTAAGTTTAAAAATAAAATAAAATAAAAAAAAAATAATGGGATTTAAATCTTCTTCCTTATACTCCAACCATGGTAGAAAAGGGATTCCTTATAATAGGGAAACAAATGGAAACAAAAAAACCCATAAACTTGTGGAGTATCTTTACATGAGAATATATATATTTTTATCCACATGAAAAGGTAGCCCCTTTGGACCACTGTCACACACAGAACTAATTGTTGACTACTGGCTTATGAAAACAGTGAATATTAACAGGAGAACTACCAAACAGATACTTAAAGTATTATGTGTCTATTTTTCTCTTCTTTTTTCCAATGCTAACACTGTGAGAACTAGTTCTAGAAAAATAATAAAAATGAGGCATTTAAGAGTTAGTTTAAATTTCCTCTAACTTTATACCATGGAGGAATGAAACTTTAAAATTTCAGTCTAAGAATTTCAAACTGCTTTGTGTTCTATTTTAATAATTCAAAGTAAACATAAACATATGGAATCTGCCACAAGTGTCATTAAGAATTAAAAAAGTTTATAAAGTGTGATAAAAGCAGTACCAAAAAAAAAAAAAAAATGACTTCTTGTTTGTGACTCACCAGTTAGTAGCAATTACATTCATAACTCCATGGGCCTTCAATAGTGGAAACTCATGTTGCTTAGGAAGCATCACTATAAACAAAGCTGGTGGAGATGATGGAATTCCAGCTGAACAATTTCAAATCCTAAAAGATGATGCTGTGAAAGTGCTGCATTCAATATGCCAGCAAATTTGGAAAACTCAGCAGTGGCCACAAGACTGGAAAAGGTTAGATCCCAAAGATGGGCAATGACAAAAATGTCCAAACTACTGCACAATTGCACTCAATTCACATGCTAGCAAGGTAATGCTCGAAATCCTTCAAGCTAGGCTTCAGCAGTATGTAAACTAAAAAGTTCCAGATGTTCAAACTGGATTTAGAAAAGGCAGAGGAACCAGAGATCAAATTGACAACTTCTGTTGGATCATAGAAAAACCAAGAGAATTCCAGAAAAATATCTGCTTCATTGACTATGCTAAAACCTTTGACTGTGTGGATCACAACAAATTGTGGGAAGTTCTTAAAGAGATGGGAACATGAGACCATCTTAATTGCCTCATGAGAAAACTGTATGCAGGTCAAGAAACAACAGTTAGAAGTGGACATGGAACAATGGACTGGTTCCAAATTGTTACTCTGCTTATTGAACTTATATGCAGACTACATCATGCAAAATGCTGGGCTGGATGAAGCTCAAGCTGAAATCCCAATTTCCATGAGAAATATCAATAACCTCAGATATGCAGATGATACCAAGCTTATGGCAGAAAGCAAAGAAGAACTAAAGAACCTCTTGATGAAAGTGAAAGAGTAGAGTGAAAAAGCTGGCTTAAAACTCAGCATTCAGAAAACGAAGATCATGGCATCTGGTACCATTACTTCATGGCAAATAGATGAGGAAAAAAATGGAAACAGTGACAGATTTTATTTTCTTGGTCTCCAAAATCACTGTAGTTGGTGATTGCAGCCATGAAATTTAAAAATGCTTGCTCTTTGGAAGAAAAGCTATGACAAACCTGGACAGCATATTAAAAAGCAGAGATATCACTTTTCCTACAAAGGTCCATATAGTCACAGCTGTGTTTTTTCCAGTAGCCATGTATGGATGTGAGAGCTTGACCTTTAAGAAATCTGAGCACCAAAGAATTGATGCATTTGAATTGTGGTGTTGGCGAAGACTCCTGACAGTCTCTTGGACTGCAAGGAGATCAAATCAGTCAATACTAAAGGAAATTAGTCTTGAATATTCATCGGAAGGACTATCGGAATATTC
Organism: Bubalus bubalis; assembly: GCF_019923935.1. Taxonomy (NCBI): domain Eukaryota; kingdom Metazoa; phylum Chordata; class Mammalia; order Artiodactyla; family Bovidae; genus Bubalus; species Bubalus bubalis. Next base: position 76,250,240 of record NC_059157.1, on the reverse strand, counting down.
TGGAAGGACTGATGCTTAAGATTAACCCCCAATACCTTGGCCATCTGATGTAAAGAGCTGACTCACTGGAAAAGACCCTGATGCTGGGGAAGATTGGAGGTAGGAGGAGAAGGGGATGACAGAGGATGAGATGATTGGATGGCATCACAGTTTCAGTGGACATGAGTTTGAACAAACTCCAGGAGATGGTGAAGGACAGGGAAGCCTGGCATGCTGCAGCCCCATGAGGTCGCAAACAGCTGGACATGACTGAGCAACTGAACAGGAACAACATGTTGCCAGGGGATTGAAGGACCTGGGAGAATACCAATCGCACCACAACAACCTGCCATTTGAAAACAAAAGTCAAATAGGTTCACTAGGTTGTCCAATTTATAGGCAGGATAAGCAGAGCCCTGCAGATCCATGGAGAAGCTTTGTGAATCTCAGGTAACCAGGAAGCAGACAGATGTTAGGTTTTTTTTTTTTTGACAAAAACACATGATGATCTCAAATACGAAATTATTACAGAAGTCTGATTGTGTTAAACCTCAGTAGGTAAAACTCAGGTCCTGATCAACTATTTTTCATCTTGTTTGATGATAGTGTGGTTATCTGACTAATTTGGAGAACTTCAAGACTTTTAAGTCAAGAAAGAATTATGAGGTGATATTTTGTATCATGACATTTGACCTGAAGTTACAAATTATTCAACTGTTCTCCACAACTGGAGGAACATCTTTATACTACTTTCATACTGCTCTTTGGACAAAGATTATGGCACTTTCAAATACCTTTATGAGGGGAATTTATAAACTAAATGAGCTGGAGGAATTTAGAAGATTAATTGGAGATGAAAGAATTATTATGAGTAAAACTTAGGAAAGCTAAGTGAGAAATATAACTTTGCTTTTGATGATAACTGGGATGAAAATGTATTTAATATAATTAGGCTAATGACCTTTTTAAGTGGACAGTTGTAAATATTAAAAATCAAAATATTTGATGAATAATTCTATATTTTAGAATATTAACTCACATTGGAATTTACTTGAAATATATAAATACATTATTATATTTTATGATGCTTATACCTGTCTGTCACTGGTTTTAATTTCCTATGGAAGACCCATAGATGTTTGGTAGATCTACTAAAATGCTCTGATGGCAATATTTTTTTTAAAGTATACTGTTTTAGTCAATTATTAAGAACTTGTTTTGCAACAAAAAGTCTTTAAAGCATACAATGGCAAAATGAATGTCAAAGTACCATTTGTTAAAATTTCAGAAATAGCCTTCCTAGCCTATAACGAACCTTAAAAATCAGAACATTATACAAGTATCAAGTGTCACATTGCAAAGACACTAGGACTTTTATACTATTAAATATACTTTTGATATTGCTGAATCCTTATAATTTTTTTAAAAAACTGGATGGTGTCCAGATTGGGGAGGGGGATCATATTACTATATTGTAGCTAAAAAGTCCATCTGTATATGACTCAAAGTTACATCACATAGAAGATATGATTAAAGGAAAAAATATTACCTCCAGGCATGAAGCAATTTCCACAAGAAAATACATGAGTTGCAATTATTCTCTAGTACCAGACCTGAAAAGAACCGACAGCTAGACATTAGTGCTGTAATTGTAGTCCAGAATCTTTCAATGAAGAGGGTTGATTAAGTTGCTTTAAATTACTGGTGTTCAAATAGTGAAATATCCTTTATTCATTTATTGCCACAGGGATCAGTGCACATGGGAAAAGAAATTATCTGAAATCTAGATTAGGCATTCAGTGGCCAAATTAAATCTGTACCAAATTTAGCAAACTAGCTGCCTGACTGATATTGTGCAAAGATCCCAAGAAATAAATCTGTTTTAGCCTTGTGATACCATTGTCTGAGAATTTTACTTGGTGCACTTTGGATGGAATGCATTTACTATCAAGTTTGACTAAGATTAACTTAATAATATATTCTCTTCTAGATATTGAGATAACTGAAAAATTTTCTAAGACAGTCACTGAAATATTGTTTATACTCTAGAAGAGCCACTTATTTTGCTTGTAATATTCTGCTTCAAATACTTTTAAAAATCTGATTTTATCCCATGTCTATTGAGACATAATTGTTAGACAACAAAATCTAAGTGTACAAATTAGAAACTTTGACATTCATAGACAGCTTTGCAACTATTTCAAAATCAACGGATAAACAGTTTATAACTTCCCAAAATCTTTTTTCATACAGTTCTGGGGTCAATCCATTTCCCAAACTCTAGGAAGTGCTGCTCTGGTATATATACTTAAAAAAAAAAAAAGTATATATACTTTTGCATTTTATTCCTTTAATATAACACAATGCTTGTGATATTTGCCCAAGTTTTAGCACCTGTCAGCAATGTATTCATTTTTATTAATTAAAGATATATCATAATTTGGTTATCTATCAACCAGGTAGTGGACATCAGGGTTTGATTCTACTTTTCGTTTCAGTTCAGTTCAGTTGCTCCGTTGTGTCCAACTCTCTGCAACCCCATGAATCGCAGCACTCCAGGCCTCCCTGTCCGTCACCAACTCCTGTATTCCACCCAAACCCATGTCCATAGGTGATGCCATCCAAACATCTCACCCTGTCATCCCCTACTCCTCCTGCCTTCAATCCCTCCCAGCATCAGGGTCTTTTCAAATGAGACAGCGCTTCGCATCAGGTGGCCAAAGTATTGGAGTTTAAGCCTCAGCATCAGTCCTTCCAAAGAACATTCAGGACTGATCTCCTTTAGGAGGGACTGGTTGGATCTCCTTGCAGTCCAAGGGACTCTCAAGAGTCTTCTCCAACACCACAGTTCAAAAGCATCAATTCTTCGGCACTCAGCCTTCTTTATAGTCCAAATCTCATATCCATACATGACCACTGGAAAAACCATAGCCTTGACTAGACAGACCTTTGCTGGCAAAGTAATGTCTCTGCTTTTAAATATGCTATCTAGGTTGGTCATAACTTTCCTCCCAAGGAGCAAGCGCTTTTTAATTTCATGGCTGCAATCACCATCTGCAATTATTTTGGAGACCAAAAAAACAAAGTCAGCCACTCTTTCCACTGTTTCCCCATCTATTTGCCATGAAGTGATGGGACTGGATGCCATGATTTTAGTTTTCTGAAAGTTGAGCTTTAAGCCAACTTTTTCACTCTCCTCTTCATCAAAAGGCTCTGAAGTTCTTCTTCATTTTCTGCCATAAGGGTTATGAACAAAATGTTATAAGCAAAACTTTTATTAACCTTTTCTTAACAATTGAAGTATAGTTAATTGGCAATATTGTTAGTTTCAGGTATACAGCAAAATGATTCATATCCTTTTGCCTTATAGATTATTACAGGATATTACATATTTATTCCTATGGTATACAGTAGGTCCTTGTTGTTTATTTAGTTTACATACATAGAAGGGTGTACATGATACATCCAAATACCTATTTTACCTCTTCTCCCACTAACCACTATCCCCTTTGGTAACCATAAGTTTGTTTTCTATGTCTTATGAGTCTATTTCTGTTTTTTAAGTAGACTTATTTATTTCATATTTTTTTAAACTTGACGTATAAGTAATATCATATGATATTTGTCATTCTGTCCAATTTGCTTCACTTTGTATGATAATCTCTAGGTCCATCAATGTGGTTGAAAATGGTATTATTTAATTCTTCTTTAATTTTATTGTATAAATAAATATATACCACATCTTCTTTATCCATTTTTCTGTCCATAGATATTTAGGTTGCTTCCATGTCTTGGCTGTTGTAAATACAACAATGAGATGCATAAATCTTTTCAAATTAGAGTTCTCTTCAGTTATTTGCCCAGGAGTAGAATTGTAGGATAATATGGTAACTCTGTTTTTAGATTTTGAAGGAACCTCCATACGATTTTCCATACTGGCTGCATCAATTTACATTCCCAACAAAAGTGTAGGAAGATTTCTTTTTCTCCACATGTTTCTAGTATTTATTATTTGTAGATTTTTTGAGGGCTTTCCTGGTGGCTCAGGTGGTAAAGAATTTGCCTGAAATGCAGGAGACCCAGGTTTGACCCCTGAGTCGGTAAGATCCTCTGGAGAAAGAAATGGAAACCCACTCCAGTATTCTTGCCTGGAGAATTCCAAGGACAGAGGAGCCTGGTGGGCCACAGTCCATGGGGTCATGAAGAGTCGGACACGATTGAACAAGTAACACACAGACTTTTTGATGATGGCCATTCTGACTGGTGTGAGATGATATATCATTGTAGTTTTTATTTGTAGTTTTTTTTTATTCTCTAATAATTAGTGATATTGATCATCTTTTCTTGTGCCTGTTGGCCAGCTTTATGTCTTCTTTGGAGATATATCTATTTAAATCTTCTGTCCACTTTCTGATTAGTTTGTTTATTGTTATTAAGCTGTTTATGTATTTTGGAAATTAATCTCTAGTTGGTAGCACCATTTGCAAATATTTTCTCCCAGTCCATAGATTGTCTTTTCAGTGTTGTTTATGGTTCCCTTTTCTGTGCAAAAGTTTTTAAGTTTAGTTACTTCTCAATTGTTTCTTTTTATTTCCATTATTCTGGAAGGTAGATCCAAAGAAATATTGCTGCTATTTGTGTCAGAGTGTTCCGCCTATGTTTTCCTCTAAGAGTTTTATAGTATCCAGTCTTACATCCAGGGTTATAATATATTGCGATTTTATTTTTATATATAGTGTTAGAGAATTTTCTCATTTCATTTTTTTACATGTAGCTGTCCAGTTTTCCCAGCACCACTTATTGAAGAAACTGTCTCTTCTCCATTATATATTCTTTTCTCTTTTTTTGTAGTTTAACTGACCATAATGGTGTGAATTTATTTCTTTGCTTTCTATCCTGTTCCATTGATCTACATATCTGTTTTTGTGCCAATATCATAAGGATTTGGTTACTATAGTTTTGTAGTATAGTCTGAGACAGGCTTGATTCCTTGAGTTCCATTCTTCTTAAGATTGTATTGGCTTTTTAGGGTATTATGTGTTTCCATGCAATTTTTGTCATTGTTGTTGTTCTAGTTCTGTGAAAAATGCCATTAGTAATTGGATAGAGATTGCATTGAATCTGTAGATTGCCATGGGTAGTGTGTTCCTTTTAATACTATTGATTCTTCTAATCTACAAACATACTATACCTTTCCATCAGTTTGTGTCATTTTCAGTTTCTTTGTGTCATTCTTCAGTTTTGGAGTACAGGGCTTTTACCTCCTTTTAGGAGTTTATTACAAGGTATTTTATTATTTTTGATGAAATGGTATGAAAAATACCAGTTTTTAAAATTTCTCATGGCTAAATAGCCATGATTGGGTTTGCTGTATAACCTGCTCACTGAAGTGATTATAGCATTTTTTATTACCATCAGCAATGTATGAGAACTCCAGTTGTACCATCTACTCATTGACATATGGTATTTCAGTCGTTTTAATTGGAGCCATTCTAGTATGAATGTCTTGGTATCTCAGTTCAATTTAGTTCAGTCGCTCAGTCGTGTCCCACTCTTTGTGACCCCATGAATTGCAGCAAGCCAGGATTCCTTGTCCATCACCAACTCCCAGAGTTCACCCAAACTTATGTCCATCAGGTCGGTGATGCTATCCAGCCATCTCATCCTCTGTCATCCCCTTCTTCTCCTGTCCCCAATCCCTTCCAGCATCAGAGTCTTTTCCAATGAGTCAACACTTCACATGAGGTGGCCAAAATATTGGAGTTTCAGCTTTAGCATCAGTCCTTCCAATGAACATTCAGGACTGATCTCCTTTAGGAGGGACTGGTTGGATCTCCTTGCAGTCCAACGGACTCTCAAGAGTCTTCTCCAACACCACAGTTCAAAAGCATTGATTCTTCGGTACTCAGCATTCTTCACAGTCCAACTCTCATCCATACATGACCACAGGAAAAACCATAGCTTTGATTAGACGGACTTTGTTGGCAAAGTAATGTCTCTGCTTTTGAAGATGCTATCTAGGTTGGTCATAACTTTCCTTCCAAAGAGTAGGCATCTTTTAATTTCATGGCTGCAATCACCACCTGCAATGATTTTTGAAATCCCCAAAAGTAAAGTCAGCCACTGTTTCCACTCTTTCCTCATCTATTTCCCATGAAGTGATGGGACCAGATGCCATGATCTTAGTTTTCTGAAAGTTGAGCTTTAAGCCAACTTTTTCACTCTCCTCTTTCACTTTCATTGAGAGGCTTTTTAGTTCCTCATCACTTTCTGCCATAAGGGTGGTGTCATCTGCATGTCTGAGGTTATTGATATTTCTCCAAGCAATCTTGATTCCAGCTTGTGCTTCTTCCAGCCCACAGTTTCTCATGATGTACTCTGCATAGAAGTTAAATAAGCAGGGTGACAATATACAACCTTGACGTACTCTTTTCCTATTTGGAACCAGTCTGTTGTTCCATGTCCAGTTCTAACTATTGCTTCCTGACCTGCATATAGGTTTCTCAAGAGGCAGGTCTGGTGGTCTGGTATTCCCATATCTTTCAGAATTTTCCACAGTTTACTGTGATCCACACAGTCAAAGGCTTTGGCATAGTCACTAAGGCAGAAACAGATGTTTTTATGGAACTCTCTTTCTTTTTGAATGATCTAGCGGGTGTTGGTAATTTGATCTCTGGTTCCTCTGCCTTTTCTGAAACCAGCTTGAACATCTGGAAGTTCACAGTTCACATATTCCTGAAGCCAGGCTTGGAGAATTTTGGGCATTACTTTACTAGCGTGTGAGATGAGTGCAATTGTGCAGTAGTTTGAGCATTCTTTGGAATTGCCTTTCTTTGGGATTGGAGGGAAAACTGACCTTCAGTCCTGTGGCCACTGCTGAGTTTTCCAAATTTGCTGGCATATTGAGTGCAGCACTTTCACAGAATCATCTTTTAGGATTTAAAATACCTCAACTGGGATTCCATCACTTCCACTAGGTTTATTTGTAGTGATGCTTTCCAAGGCCCACTTGACTTCATATTCCAGGATGTCTGGCTCCAAGTGAGTGATCACATCATGGTGATTATCTGGGTCGTGAAAATCTTTTTTGTACAGTTTTTCTGTGTATTTTTTCCACCTCTTCTTAATATCGTCTGCTTCTGTTAGGGCCATACCATTTCTGTCTTTTATCGAGCCCATCTTTGCATGAAATGTTCCCTTGGTATCTCTAATTTTCTGGAAGTGATCTCTAATCTTTCCCATTCTGTTGTTTTCCTCTATTTCTTTGCATTGATTGCTGAGGAAGGCTTTCTTATCTCTCCTTGCTATTCTTTGGAACTCTGCATTCAGATGCTTATATCTTTCCTTTTCTTCTTTGCTTTTCACTTCTCTTCTTTTCACAGCTATTTGTAAGGCCTCCTCAGACAGCCATTTTGCTTTTTTGCATTTCTTTTCCTTGGGGATGGTCTTAATCTCTGTCTCCTGTACAATGTCACAAACCTCAGTCCATAATTCATCAGGCACTCTATCTATCAGATCTAGGCCCTTAAATCTATTTCTCACTTCCACTGTATAATCATAAGGGATTTGGTTTAGGTCATATCAAGATTGCCAGGAGAAATATCAATAACCTCAGATATGCAGATGACACCACCCTTATGGCAGAAAGTAAAGAGGAACTAAAAAGCCTCTTGATGAAAGTGAAAGTGGAGAATGAAAAAGTTGGCTTAAAGCTCAACTTTCAGAAAACTAAGATCATGGCATCTGGTCCCATCACTTCATGGGAAATAGATGGGGAAACAGTGGAAACAGTGTCAGACTTTATTTTTCTGGGCTCCAAAATCACTGCAGATGGTGATTGCAGCCATGAAACTAAAGATGCTTATTTCTTTGAAGGAAAGTTATGACCAACCTAGATAGCATGTTCAAAAGCAGAGACATTACTTTGGCAACAAAGGCCCATCTAGTCAAGGCTATGTTTTTTCCAGTGGTCATGTATGGATGTGAAAGTTGGACTGTGAAGAAAGCTGAGCACTGAAGAATTGATGCTTTTGAACTGTGGTGTTGGAGAAGACTCTTGAGAGTCCCTTGGACTGCAAGGAGATCCAACCAGTCCATTCTAAAGGAAATCAGTCCTGGGTGTTCTTTGAAAGGACTGATGCTAAAGCTGAAACTCCAATACTTTGTCCACCTCATGCGAAGAGTTGACTCTTTGGAAAAGACTCTGATGCTGGGAGGGATTGGGGGCAGGAGGAGAAGGGGATGACAGAGGATGAGATGGCTGGATAGCATCACTGACTCAATGAACATAAATTTGTGTGAATTCCGGGAGTTGGTGATGGACAGGAGGCCTGGCTTGCTGCAATTCATGGGGTCGCAAAGAGTCGGACATGACTGAGCGACTCAACTGAACTGTACTGAATGGTTTAGTGGTATTCCCTACTTTCTTTAATTTAAGTCTAAAAATGGCAATGAAGATTTCATGATCTGAGCCACAGTCAGCTCCCGGTCTTGTTTTTGCTGACTGTATAGAGCTTCTCCATCTTTGGCTGCAGAGAATATAATCAATCTGATTTCAGTGTTGACCATCTGGTGATGTCCATGTGTAGAGTCTTCTCTTGTGTTGTTGGAAGAGGGTGTTTGCTATGACCAGTGCGTTCTCTTGACAAAACTCTATTAGCCTTTGCCCTGCTTTTTTCTGTACTCCAAGGCCAAATTTGCCTGTTACTCCAGGTGTTTCTTGACTTCTTACTTTTGCATTCAAGTGCCCTATAATGAAAAGGACATCTTTTTTGGGTGTTAGTTCTAAAAGGTCTTGTAGGTCTTCATAGAACCGTTCAACTTCAGCTTCTTCAGTGGGGCATAGGCTTGGATTACCATGATATTGAATGGTTTGCCTTGTAAACAAACAGAGATCAGTCTGTTGTTTTTGAGATTGCATCCAAGTACTGGATTATGGACTCTCTTGTTGACTATGATGGCTACTCCATTTCTCCTAAGGGATTCCTGCCCACTGTAGTAGATAATGGTCATCTGAGGTAAATTCACCCATTCTGGTCCATTTTAGTTCACAGATTCCTAGAATGTCAATGTTCACTCTTGCCATCACCTCTTTGACCACTTTCAATTTGTCTTGATTCATGGACCTAACATTCCAGGTTCCTATGCAATATTGCTCTTTACAGCATCGGACCTTGCTTCTATCACCAGTCACATCCACATCTGGGTATTGTTTTTGCTCTGGCTCCATCCTTTCCTCCTTTCTGGAGCTATTTCTCCACTGCTCTGCAATAGCGTATTGGGCACCTACCAACCCAAGGAGTTCCCCTTTCAGTATCTTATCATATTGCCTTTTCATACTGTTCAGGGGGTTCTCAAGGCAAGAATACTGAAGTGATTTGCCATTGCCTTCTCTAGTGGACCACATTCTTTCAGACCTCTCCACCATGACCCATCCGTCTTGGGTGGCCCCACATGGCATGGCTTAGTTTCATTGAGTTAGACAAGGCTGTGGTCTGTGTGATCAGATTGGCTAGTTTTCTGTGATTATGGTTTCATTGTGTCTGCCCTCTGATGCCCTCTCACAACACCTACCATCTTACTTGGGTTTCTCTTACCTTGGACATGGGGTATCTCTTGACGGCTGTTCCAGCAAAGTGCAGCCACTGCTCCTTAACTTGGACAAGCGGTATCTCCTCACGGCCAGCCCTCCTGACCTTAAACGTGGAGTAGCTCCTCTTGGCCCTCCTGTATATCTCTTAGAATGTTTCAAATCTAGAACACTGACAATGTTACATACTGGTAAGATGTAGAGCACAGAAAATCTTACACATTTCTGGCATGAAAGCAAAATGGTATAGCAACTTTAGAAGACAGTTTGCCGATTCCTTACAAAACCAAATATTATTTTATCTTAGAATCTGACAATGATATTCTTGGTTATTACCTGAAGAAATCGAAAAACTTGTGTTCACACAGAAGCCTGTTCATGGATATGTATATCAGCTTTATTCATAATTGATAAAAGTTGGAATAATTTAGGTAAATGAATAAATAAATAATGGCACATTCAAACAACAGAATATTATTTACTAAAAGTAAATGAGAAATTAAATTACAAGAAGACATATAGGAAACTTAAATCCTTTCTGCTTAGTGAAAGGAGTTAGTCTGTAAAGACTACATACTTTATAATTCCAACTATGACATTCTGGAAAAGACAAAACTGTGGAGACATTAAAAAAAAAAAAATGGTTGTCAGGGCCTACGGGTTAAGGAATGAATAGACAGAACCAGAGGATGTTTAGAGCAGTAAAGATACAATGTAGGACACTGTAATGATAGATGCATGTCATAGATTTATTCAAACCCATAAAACCATAGAATGTACAACACAAACAGTGAACCATAAATGTAAACTATGGACTTCAGGTGATTTTGTTATGTCAATATAGACTATCAATTGTAATAGATGTACTACCCCTTGATGGTTTTGTTGAGAATAGAGGAGGCTATGTTTGTGTGGGACATGGAGTATATGGGAAATCACTAAATATGCATTTATACTTAAAATATTTTTTAGAAAACAGTGCAATTAAGCAAACTACATTAAATCATAATTACCACTGATCTAATGATGGCCATGGTTGACAATTTGCCTCCTAAATCACTGAACTTTTAGAAACACTAAGTTGAGGAAATACTTCATATGTTACATTTTTTATCATTTAGTTTGAATAGTTGTATTGCATTAGAAGTTGACAAGGAACTTAAAATGATCAAGTTAAATTTCTCTAGTTCACTTTCACAATGTAGAATTTCTATTCCACACATTCCTTTATTACATATTTCAGGGGAGTTGGGGTATGTGGTTCTTGAGAGGAAGGTAAAAATTAAAAAGTCTATTATTTAAACTTAACACAAAATATAACACTAGCTTTTGAAGACCTTAGAATCCTACTCTATCGTGGAAATGACATTTTCCACAATTTATTGCTATTCTGAGGCCAAGTCTGTTTCTTTCCATCCAGGAAGAAATTAGTCTCATAGGTCTTTCATAAAGCAAAGTTGGAATGTTACTCAGATGCTTTCTTGTCAACTCCCACAATGTTCACTTGCAGTTCTTAGAGATGCAAATTTGTCTAAGATTTATAAGGGCAAAGGAGAAGAAATTTTACTCCCACATCTTCTAACTCCCTAGCTCTTTTGTACATTTAAAGGGCTTGCAACTTCTACTGAGAGCGCTGTGCCTGTTCCCCACAAGAGCATGGTCACTCTGGGGATATTTGGAAGGTCTAAAATTAGCCACTGATTTTCACATTTGCTATAGTAGAAAGATGAATTCAACTTGCTTCTTCCTTATTCTTTCAGGAAAGGCTTACAAAGGTTAAATATACCTCAAACTGACTAGTCAATAGAGAAAAATATGATTTATCCATAAGAAAACAGGTCTACATTTCTTCTGGTAGACTGTCATGGCTATATTCTTCAATCTATTGCCTTTATTCTCATACCCTTTATTTATTTCTGATCCGCACCCCAAGGGCATTTGAAAATATATGGACATTTTTGATAGTCCTGGAAATTAAGGAGAATTATTGTGTTTAATAACAATAAACACATATTTGACTCACTGGAATGTCAGTAGTCCTCCTAATGAGAAACGTTACTGAAATGGGTTATTAGGGGTTTGAATTTTAGGAGTTTGTGTGTTTTCAGAGAACACATAGGTACAACTGATGATCATGTTATAGAAAATGAATTTTATAAAATTTTCTTTTTCTTATCTTCCATAAAGTTTCTATGTATAAATGCCATATTGACATTAATTAACTTTCATGCAATTTACTACACCTGTGGTGGATTCATTTTGATATTTGGCAAAACTAATACAATTATGTAAAGTTTAAAAATAAAATAAAATTTAAAAAAAAAGAAAAAAAAGTTAAAAAAGAAATTATGTAAGTTCTTTTCAATTTTCTTGAGATATAATTGACATATAATACTTTATAGAGTTAAGGTATACAGCATAATGACTTGATAAATATGTTATAAAATTATTACAGCAGTGTTTAGTCAATATGCATCTATTCATATAGCTAAATATTATTTTCCTTGTGATGAGAATTTTAGGATTTAAACTCTCAGCACATTTCAAATATACCATTCATAAATATTAGCCATAGTCATGATGTAAATTATATCCTCTGTATTTATTTGTCTTAGAGCTGATAATTTTGTACTGTTTTACTGCTTTCCTTCAATTCTACCAACCTCTATCCTCTTATCTCTGGAAACCATAAATATATTTTTTTCTATGATTTTTATTTTTTTAGTTTACACATAAATGAGATTATATAGTATGTCGTTCTTTATATGACTTACTTTACTAAGGAAAATGACTTTTTTATTCCCTTTGAATGTGTTCCCAGAAGTGGAATCACTGGATCACATGGTAGCTCTTCTAATGTTTTGAGAATCTTCTTCATTACTTTCCATAGTGGATGTACAAATTAAAATACCATCAGCAGTGCACAAGTCTTCTTTTTTCTCCATATCCTAGCCAGCATATCTTATCTCTTGACATTTTAATGGTAACTATTCCAACAGTTACCAGGCATGAGATATCTTGTGGTTTTGATTTTCTCACCCACTCCAGTGTTCTTGCCTGGAGAATCCCAGGGACGGGTGAGCCTGGTGGGCTGCCGTCTATGGGGTTGCACAAAGTTGGACACGACTAAAGCAACTTAGCAGCAGCAGCAGCAGCATGATTAATGATGAATATCTTTTCATGTACCTGCTAGTCATTTGTGTATTTTTCTTGAAAAATTATCTATTCAGCTCTTTTGCTCATTTTTAAATTGGATTATTTGTTTTTATTGCTATTGTATTTTTGTATTTTCTGTATTAATCCCTTATTAGATATATAGCCTCAAAATATTTTTCCTATTTTGTGGGTTGCATTTTTACTGTGTTGGTCTTTTTTTTTTTTTCTCCTGTTCGGTTTTCAGTTTGATACAGTATCGCTTGCTTTGTTTTTATTTTGTTGCTTTTGCCTTAAGTTCATATCCAAAAAATCATTGTCAAGGCCCATGTCAAGTAGTAGTTTTTCTGTTTTCTTCCGGTGGTTTTTATGGTTTCTTGTCTTACATCTAAGTCTTTCATTTATTTCAAGCTAATTTTTGTGGGTGGTGATAATAGTGACCTTCTTTTATTCTTTTACATGTAAATATCCAATTTTCCCAGCACCATGTATATTTCCTTCATTGATTATTCTTAGCTCCCTTGTCAAAAAATTAGTTGGCTGTATATGTTTGGATTTATTTCTAGGCTTTCAGTCTGTTCCATCGGTTTATTTGTTTTTATGCCAATATTTCACTGTTTTTATTACTATAGCTTGATATAACTATTATATAGATTTAAATAAGGAAATATGGTCTGATACTTAAAGGTCTGATTTGACCTTTTATCTCAGGATTTCTTCACCTATTCAAAGCCTTTTGTGATTGCATATAAATTTTAGAATTTTTTGTACTTCTCTACAAAATGTCATGCTGTCTTGACAGGGATTGTATTAAATCTATAGATGACTGTAGCACTGACATTGAACCAATATTAATTTCTCCATTCCATGTACACTGGATACTTTTCCATTTTTTTGTGTATATCTTGATTTTTTTTCCCCATCAATTTCTGATAGTTTTCAGAGTAAAGATATTTAACCTTCTTGGTTAAATTTATTATTTTTTTTTGGTTATAATATTGTCATTGTTAATATATTCTTAGTATTGCAAGTGGCATATTTTTTTCTTTTTCAAGTAATTCATTGTTAGTATATAGAAGCACTACTGCTTTTTATATGTTAATTTTGTGTCATAGCTGTACTGAATTTGTTGATTAGATTAACAGTATTTTGGTGGAGTCTTTAGCATTTTCTATCTATAATATCCGAGAAGGCAATGGCAACCCACTCCACTATTCTTGCCTGCAAAACCCCATCGACTGAGGAGCCTGGTAGGCTGCAGTCCATGGGGTCGCTGAGAGTCAGACACGACTGAGCGTCTTCACTTTCACTTTTCACTTTCATGCAGTGGAGAAGGAGATGGCAACCCACTCCAGTGTTCTTGCCTGGAGAATCCCAGGGTGGGGAGCCTGGTGGGCTGCCGTCTACGGGGTTGCACAGAGTCGGACACGACTGAAGAAACATTGCAGCAGCAGTAGCATGTATAACATCATATCCAAATAGAGAGTATTTTACTTCTTTTAAAAGTTTGATGGCTTTTTAAAAGATTTTTCTTCTTCTTTTTGTTTTTTTTCTAAGTTTAAAAAATTTTTTGCCTCACTGATCGAGCTAGAACCTCCACTAAACAGGGAGAGTGAGCACCACTGTTTTGCTCCTGATCTTAGAGTAAACTTCCAACCTTTCACCACTGAATATGATGTTAGCTAGCTATGGGCTTGTCATATATGACCTTTATTCTGTAGATATACATTCTTTCTATACCTTAATGTACTAAGAGTTTTTATCATGTACAGATGTTTAATTTTGTCAGATGCTTTTTCTGCATCTGTTGATCTCATGATATGACTTTTCCTTTCATATTATTAATGTGATGTATTGCATTGATTGATTTGTGTATGTTGAATGATCCTTGAGTCACAGGAATAAATCCTGCTTATGGTTAATGATCTTTCTAATGCTTTGCTAAATTTGGTTTGCTAGTATTTTATTGAAAATTGTTGCATCAGCGTTCTACATTCATCAAGGACATCAAACTGTAGTTTTCTTTTCTGGTATTGTTCTTTCTGACTTTGTCATCAGGGTAATGCTGGCTTAGTAAGATGAATTTGGGAATGTTCCTTTCTCTTCAGTTTTTTTCTTTTCTTTTGAACAAAAAGGTGGTATTAGTCTTAATTTTCCTTTAACAGATTCACTCATAAAATTCACCAGTGAAGCCATCTGGGCTTTTCTTCATTCGTTGTGGTCAGAAAAGATACAAAGATACTTGGTATGGTTTCAGTCCTCTTAGAGTTGCTAGGCCCTGTTTTATGGCCTAACATATTGCCTGTCCTAGAAAATGGTCTCTGTATGATTGAGAAGAATGTGTGTTATACTACTGACACACACAAGTCACTCAGTCGTGTCCGACTCTGTGAGACCCCATGGATTGTAGCCCACCAGGCTCCTCGGTCCATGGGATTCTCCAGGCATGAATACTGGAGTGGGTTGCCGTTTCCTTCTCCATCTGCTATTGACAGAATGTTCTAAATGTGTATATAGATCCATTTGGTCTATAGTGTTTTTCAAATCTATTTCCTTATTAATTTTCTCTGTCTGGAAATAACTTTTATTGAGAATGAGATATTTAAACCCTGCTGCTGCTAAGTCACATTAGTTTAACCCCTATTATTTAATTACTGTTATTTTCTCCTTTAGCTGTATCATTATTTTTTTTTTATGTATTTAGGTGGTCTGATGTGAGACACATAAATATTTGGAAGAGCAGAGTTTATAATCTTAAGATGCTTTATATAAGCCTCATGGTAACCACAAGGAAAAACTTTATTATTATGACATCCTATTTTAAGCTTATAACTTCAGTTCCTTAATTTTACACCTTTCATGTCTCCTTCCCCTTACATTTTAGGTTATTATGTTACAGTTTTCATATTTTTATATTGGATAACTAATAACAGATTTTCATAGTTATTGTTATTTTTGTAATGTTTGTTTTTTAACTTTAAACTAGAGTTGTAAGTGAATTATTCATCACTATTACCTTATTATAGAATCTAACTGACTATATACTTATTACCAGCAAGTTTTGCAGTCCTTATATATTTTTATCTTTTTTTTTTTTTGCTGTGTTGTGGCATACAGGCTTCTTCTAGTTGCTTCAAGTGTGCTTTTCTGGCTGTGGTGCTTGGTCTTTTCTAATTGTGGCACATAAGCTTATTTGCCCCATAATAGCATATTCAAAAGCAGAGACATTACTTTGCCAACAAAGGTTTGTCTAGTCAAGGCTATGGTTTTTCCTGTGGTCATGTATGGATGTGAGAGTTGAACTGTGAAGAAGGCTGAGCGCCGAAGAATTGATGCTCTTGAACTGTGGTATTGGAGAAGACTCTTGAGAGTCCCTTGGACTGCAAGGAGATCCACCCAGTCCCTTCTGAAGGACATCAGCACTGGGATTTCTTTGGAAGGAATGATGCTGAAGCTGAAACTCCAGTACTTTGGCCACCTCATGCGAAGAGTTGACTCATTGGAAAAGACTCTGATGCTGGGAGGGATTGGGGGCAGGAGGAGAAGGGGATGACAGAGGATGAGATGGCTGAATGGCATCACTGATTCGATGGACGTGAGTCTGAGTGAACTCCGGGAGTTGGTGATGGACAGGGAGGCCTGGCGTGCTGCGATTCATGGGGTCGCAAAGAGTCGGACACGACTGAGCAACTGATCTGATCTGATCTGATCAGGGATCTTAGTTCCTCAACAAGGGATCAAATCTGTGTCCTCTGCATTGGAAAGTGGATTCTTAACCTCTGTACAACCAGAGAAGTCCCTTTTCTATTATGTTAATTAGTGTTCTTTTTTAGTTCTACTCAAATAACTCGATCATTTATGCTAAGGCAAATCTAGTGGTGATGAACTTCTCAACTTTTGTTCAAGAAAGTAGAAATCCTTCTTTCATTTCTGAAAGACAGTTTTTCTGTGTATAGAATGTTCACTTGGAAGTCTTTTAATATTTAATATATTTTGACTTTCTCCACTGGAACATTTTCTGTTGAGCAATCCACCAATAGGCTATGGGAGTTCTCTTCCATATAATTTCTCTCTTTTCTCTTGGTGTTTTAAAAATTGTTTTTTTGTTTTTGTCTTTTGAAAATTATTATGTATCTTGGTGTACCCCTATTTAAGATCAATTTATTTAGTGTCTTTAGGCCTCATAGTGGAGATGGCAATGGCACCCCACTCCAGTACTCTTGCCTGGAAAATCCCATGGATGGAGGAGCCTGGTAGGCTGCAGTCCATGGGGTCGCTAGGAGTCGGATACAACTGAGTGACTTCACTTTCACTTTTCACTTTAATGCATTGGAGAAGGAAATGGCTACCCACTCCAGTGTTCTTGCCTGGAGAATCCCAGGGATGGGGGAGACTGGTGCACTGCCATCTATGGGGTCGCACAGCGTCAGACACAACTGAAGCAACTTAGCAGCAGAAGAAGGCCTCATAGATCTGAATGTATATTTTTGTCTCCACATTTGGTAACTTTTCAGCCAGTATTACCTTAAATAAACTTTTCATACCTTTCTGTTTCTTTTTCTCTTTCGATATTCCTATAACATGAACAATCTTTCCTTTAATTGTGTCCTAACTAATTATAGGCTTTCTTCACTCTTTTTCATTCTTTTTGTCTTTTTCTCCTCTGACTGGGTGATTTCAAATGTCCTGTGTCTTAATTCCAAATGTGTTTTGGGCCACTGATTCTTCTGCATGGTCAAGTATCCTTTTGAAGTTCTCTACTGAATTCTTTAGTTCATTGTATTTTTCAGTTCTAGGATTTCTGTTCATTTATTTATTGTTTTTTTTTTTTTTTTTGAATGATTTTACTCTTTTTGTTGAACTCATTTTGTTCATGTATTGTTTTCCTAATTTTGTTAAATATTTGTCTATACATTCTTACAATTCAATGAATTTCTTTAAAAGGATTGTTCTGAGTTCTTTGACATTTCATAGATATTCTTTACTTTTTGTTAGCTGCTCAATCTGTCTGATTCTTTGCAACCCCATGGACTGTAGCCCGCCAAGCTCCACTGTCCATGGAATTCTCCAGGCAAGAATACTGTAGTGGGTTGCCATTCCCTACTCCAGGGGATCTTCCCCACCTAGAGATCTAACGCCAGTCTCCTGAATTGCAGGCAGATTACCATCTGAGCCACCAGGGATATTCTTTACTTTAGTATCAGTTTATGGTGTTATATTTTCATGATTTTTCAGGATTCTTTACCCCTTCCACTGGTGTCTCAGCATTTGGATATGCAGCGTCCTCTTCGTTAGACTTCAATTGCTTTGATAGAGACAGTTCTCTACCAGTCAGCTCAGTTTGGGTTTCTAGATATGTGCTGGTAATGTCCTTGGACAAGTGAAGCCTGTTATCATGGTATAGTTGGGGGTTAGGCAGATGCCCAAGCCCTGAAATTGGGGGGTGCCACCAACTGAGGACTATTGAATGGGGCTTCTGGCTTGCTTCCCTGTCCAAGTAAGACTATAAAATGGACTCTACAGTTGTCCAGATATTCTGGTCATTCTTACTGGCTAATCAGGTCTAGATATTATCAGCAGTAGATGGGACTATGGATTATCTTCCCACAGCCCAGGGCTTGTACAGCTCATGGTTTAGGGTCCTTAATCAGGCAAGAATGTTCACAAAATTCCCTGGCAAGGTGAGGCCACTAGTTTTGCTTTGCAGATAGGGAAAGCCATGAACTGTGCTCTCTGTTTACTTGTCATAGTAAGTTGGGTTATTGGATGGACTATGCACCTTCTTAGGTCCCCTAATTAGGTGGGCAAAGGCTGTATTCAGTAATAAGCATGGTTGTGAATTAGTTTCCCTGCCCACTGGGTTCCATTTTAGAAGCAGATCCAAAGCCAGCAAGGCTCTCTGTGGTCTTTACTCAAGTTGACCCATGCCCCATGTTCCTTGACTGAACAGAACTACTGGCTTTCAGAGAAGACTGTTTCTCCTGTCTGGAAAGGATTTTGTGATGGTTAGTTCTTCCTTCTCATCTCTCTGTTGGAGCTTGCTGCGCTATACAGTCTCCAGGCATTCCTACCATCCCGTCTGGCCAAATAGTACAGGAGCTACACATACAAGTCAGTAGGGCTATGACTCAGCTCCCTTATCTGGGTATGACTGGAATGTCCACTCCAAATATCTCCTAAATTTCCCCAAGAAGGCCTTATGGTCAGTAGAGGCTGAGAGCTTCTTTCAGCAGTGTATGGAGCCATAAATCAACTTCCCTTCCCAGACATTACATGGGAACCTTCCATGCCCAGTACTGGTTTGCTCTGGAGATGATCAACTCTGCTTACCCTTCTGTCAGCTTGAACCTTGCTGGGCTATGCAGTTTCCAGGTGTTCTTGCCAGACCTTCTGGTGGGATGGGGTCAAGAACCATGTTTATTATTGAATAGGATTGTGACTCAGCTCTCCTGTCTGGGCTGTAGGGCCAGACAGGGCTCCAGCATCAGTGTATCTTGCTTGTGGATTCAAATCAGGCAAACTTGCAGTATGCCAGTTTCCCTGTTCTATTTAACTTGGTTCTGAAGATGATTAAAGCCTCTAGTTTGGATTACTATTTGTGCTCTGATAGTAGGAACTTGGTCTGCTAAAATCTGATTGAGGGATGTTGTAAGTCCCTCTCTCCTCCCATCACAACCAGATTCTCAGTTGTCAAAGTTCACGGATTCCCTGCAGTACTCATGGGGCAAAATCAGAGTAGGGAACCATACAAAGTGACCATGGTGCTGGGGATCTGGATGGCTGCTATAGCCTCTCTTTCCAGAGTAGAGGAACCATAAGCTCAGAGAACACCTCTCTGCATGATTCTGTGTCAACTAAGGAGAGGGGTAATGTAGTCAACGTTGCGTTTGTTGTTCTTTGTGGTGTAGGGAGAGTTTCACCCTCATCCCCATGTTCTAAGATTCTCTCAGTGTTGTCATGTCCATATGTTTTTCTTATGACAGATCAAATCAGTAACGACTTTTGTTATCATCTTGGTGACATCCTCTGTGTAGTAATTAAATAAATCTCAATACTTAGAACATACCTAAAGAGACAGTATTAAACAAATACCTTGACCTGTTAAAATATACAGATTTATGTGTTTGTGTATATGAGTATGTGTGCATATAGTGTATATTTATATGTATACCTGCCTATATATGGTAACTTTTATAGGAATATTAAACTATATTAACCCCAATGTCATAAATTTATTTTTAAAAATGTTTTCTCAAGGACACTACTACTTGTGAAAACTTTTTAATAAAAGTAATTTGCTAAAAATAAATTTTGTTAAAATATTTTACAAGAGTATACAGAGGGTGGAAAAGCACAAACTGGAAAAACACAATCTTGTGGCTTCCTATTTCCAGTAAATTGATAATTATTTTTTGGTTGTAAATGATAGTGCAGGAATTACTATCACTATAAATAATTGGTATAGGAATTTTAGTAGATTTTTTCAATGATTCTCAATATTATATCTTATTGTTTAAAAGTACCTATGATGTTCTTTCTTTTCTTCTTCTTCTTTTTTTTTTTTTTTTTTTGGCATTGCTCCATTTCTACTTCAAGTGGTGTACTATAATACAATTCTGATGTTAATGATATTAGTTATTCAGGACTACTATAACAATACACCACAAACTGGGTGTCTTAAACGTTTTATTTTCTCACAGCTTTGGAAATTGAGAGTCCAAGATCAAGGTGGTGGCAGAGTTGGGTTTCTCTGAGGTCTCTCTCCTTGGCTGTCAGACTGTTATCCTCTTCCACTTCAGATGATATTTCCTCTGTGCATACAGGCCTCTGGTGTCTCTTCCTGTTCTCAGAATATTCACTCAGTCAGTCAGTGTTAGTCACCCTGTTGTTTCTGACTCTTTGTGACTGTAGCCCACCAGGCTCCTCTGTCCATTGAATTCTCTAGGCAAGAATACTGGAGTGGGTTACCATTCCCTCATCCAGGGGATCTTCCCAACCCAGGGATCAAACCCAGGTCTCCTGTATTGCAAGCAGCTTCTTTACCATCTGAGCCACCATAAAAGCCCCCTAAAGGACATTAGTCATATTGAATAAGAGCATCACTCTAATAACTTCATTTTAAGTTAATAACCTCTTTAAAGATCTTCGGGAGTGGTTATATTTTGAGGTTCCTGGGTTGCGTTTTCAACATATGGATTTTATGGGAACACAGTTAAACCCATAACATTCCACCCTTTGGAACTCATTGTCCTTCTTATGTGCAAAGCCTGTTTCCCACATTACAAGAGCCTAAAGTTCTTAACACATTTCAACATCAACTCTTAAGTCCAAAATATCATCTAAATACTATCTAAATCAATTGTGGGTAGAACTCAAGTATGATACATTCTGAGGCAAAATTTCTCTTCAGCTGTGAACCTGTAAATTTAGACAAGAAGTGGAGGTGATGGAATTCCAGTTGAGCTATTCCAAATCCTGAAGATGATGCTGTGAAAGTGCTGCACTCAATATGCCGGCAAATTTGGAAAACTCATAAGTGGCCACAGGACTGGAAAAGGTCAGTTTTCATTCCAATCTCAAAGAAAGGCAATGCCAAAGAATGCTCAAACTACTGCACAATTGCATGCATCTCGCAAGCTAGTAAAGCAATGCTCAAAATTCTCCAAGCCAGGCTTCAGCAGTACATGAACCGTGAACTTCCAGATGTACAGGCTGGTTTTAGAAAAGGCACAGGAACCAGAGATCAAATTGCCAACATCTGCTGGATCATGGAAAAAGCAAGAAAGTTCCAGAAAAACATCTATTTCTGCTTTATTGACTATGCCAAAGCCTTTGACTGTGTGGATCACAATAAACTGTGGAAAATTCTGAAAGAGATGGGAATCCCAGACCACCTGACCTGCCTCTTGAGAAATTTGTATGCAGGTCAGGAAGCAACAGTTAGAACTGGACATGGAACAACAGACTGGTTCCAAATAGGAAAAGGAGTTCGTCAAGACTGTATATTGTCAACCTGCTTATTGAACTTACATGCAGAGTATATCATGAGAAACACTGGGCTGGAAGAAGCACAAGCTGGAATCAAGATTGCTGGGAGAAATATCAATAACCTCAGATATGCAGATGACACCACACTTATGGCAGAAAGTTTAGAGGAACTAAAAAGCCTCTTGATAAAAGTGAAAGAGGAGAGTCAAAAAGTTGGCTTAAAACTCAACATTCAGAAAATGAAGATCATGGCATCTGGTCCCATCACTTCATGGGAAATAGATGGGAAAACAGTGGAAACAGTGTCAGACTTTATTTTTGGGGGCTCCAAAATCACTGCAGATAGTGACTGCAGCCATGAAATTAAAAGACGCTTACTCCTTGGAAGAAAAGTTATGACCAACCTAGATAACATATTGAAAAGCAGAGACATTACTTTGCCAACAAAGGTCTGTCTATTCAAGGCTATGGTTTTTTCAGTGGTCATGTATGGATGTGAGAGTTGGACTGTGAAGAAAGCTGAGTGCCGAAGAATTGATGCTTTTGAACTGTGGTGTTGGAGAAGACTCTTGAGAGTCCCTTGGACTACAAGGAGATCCAACCAGTCCATTCTGAAGATCAGCCCTGGGATTTCTTTGGAGGGAATGATGCTGAATTTGAAACTCCAGTACTTTGGCCACCTCATGAGAAGAGTTGACTCATTGGAAAAGACTCTGATGCTGGGAGGGATTGGGGGCAGGAGGAGAAAGGGACGACAGAGGATGAGATGGCTGGACAGCATCAGTGACTCGATGAACGTGAGTCTGAGTGAACTCTGGGAGTTGGTGATGGACAGGGAGGCCTGGCATGCTGGGATTCATGGGGTTGCGAACAGCTGGACTCGACTAAGCGGCTGAACTGAATCGAACATATGCTTTTAAAATATTAACTGTGGAACAGGCACAGGATGGACGTCACCATCCTAAAAAGGTGAAATTGGAAAGAAGAACAGGCTATACGCAGGACAAATTTCATTAGAATGTAAAGCTGCTGAATATCCTCTTTGGCTTGGTGTTCTGTGTTAGGCCCCACTTGGTTGTTGCTCTCACTCAAGTGGCAGCATTGTCCAAGCACCCTTGGATTGCAGCCTCACTCCTGAGGCCGTCAACAGTGGCAATATGGTCTCCTAAAGAACAAGAAGTCCTCACCCTCTGCAACTAAAGAGACAGTCTTGCTACCCAAAACTGTGATGGGAGTGGCAGCTCTTGTATAGCTTTTTAGGGCCATTCTTTCCTTTTCTTGAAGGATGACATTTTTAGAGAAGGATAGCTCTATTGATTTGTAAAATTTCAGAAACCACTTTCTTCATTCGTCCCATCTCTACCACCTTTATTCCAAGCTGGAAATATTTCTGCTGATATAACCCTACCTTTATTCCTGGCTTGAGCTGAGCTAGCTGATTAAAACTGTGGAGACCTCGCTACCGAGTGATTGTTCAGGGCTTCCCTGGTGGCTCAGTGGGTAAAGCGTCTGCCTACAATGCAGGAGACCCGGGTTTGAGTAAATCTGTGGAGACCTCGCTATGGAGTGATTGTTCAGCCGTGTATTTAGAGCATACTGCTGCTGCTTAGTTGCTACATCGTTATCTGCTTCTTTGTGACCCTATGGACTATAGCCTTGCCACGCTCCTCTCTCCATGGGATTTTTCCAAGCAACAATAGTGGAATGGTTGCAATTTCCCTCTCCAAGGGATCTTTCTGTGGGATCAAACCTGTATCTCCTAGCTGGGAAGGCAGATTCTTTACCACTGAGCCACCTGCGAAGTCCAGAGCATTATCATACATTGTTTTTTGCAATACAAATAGGCTGAGAATTTTCCAAATCTTCATTTCAGATTTCTTTTGCTTAACAATTCTTTCAAGTTGTCTCTTTTATCTTGTGTTTTATTATAAGCAGTAAGGGGAAATCAGGTCATGCTTTCAATATATTGCTTAGAAATATCTTCTCATAAATATTTAAGATATTCATTCACAAGCCTTCCTCACAATGCTAGAACACAATTCATCCAAGCTCTTTGGCACTTTAAAACAGGGATTATCTTTTCTCTAGTTTCCAATAATGTGTTCCTCATTTCTGTCTGAGACCAGAAACTCCTTTAACATTCCTATTTCTATCAACATTCAATTCATTATGATATATGTTTTCTCTTAGATGATAGGTACTTTCTCTACAATTCTCATCTTTTCTTTCTACACTTTCACAGTATATGTAATTCTCTAAGATGATACTTTCTATACAATTCCCATCTTTTCTTTCTAAACTCTCACAAGACTTATCTTTACCGTCCTTATTTTTACCATCTAAACTTTTCTAGTAAGTACCTCAAAGTTCTTCCAGCCTCTACCGACTCAGTTCCAAAGTGTCTTCCACATTTGGGGATATTTGTTACAGCAGCACTGTAGTGCATGGTACCAAAAACATGTATTTGTCAGCTTAAGTTTTATAGCAAAATACCAGAGACTGGTTGGCTTAAACAACAGAAATTTAAAATCTCACAGTTCTGAAGGCTAAAAGTGCAAGTCAGGGTCCAGAAGGGTTGGTGGTCCCCCTTCTAGCTCTATCATCCCATGTCATTTACTCTGTGAACAAACACAGAGGTGCATAGAGGTGGGGGGATAAGAGGTGGGGTGAGAAAGGGAGTAGAGGCAGAGAGGGGGTGGGGGAAATTGTGTGCATAAGCACCCTTGGGTATCGCTTCTAATAAAAACACAGCTCTATATAATTAGAGACCCACCATTACAACCTCATCTAACCTTAATTACCTCATTAAAGGCTCTATTTCCAAATAGAATCACATTGGGGTTAGAATCTTCAATATATGAATTTTGGCAAGAAAATAATTTGGTCCATAGCAATCAGACAGTTTATTAAAATAACATTTGGCATATAGTTATTGCAGACACTGAATGTGTCATATGAATAAAAACAGTGGCATTCTGTTAGTAGAAGAGACACATAAATCAGAAATAATTATCACTAGAAAATTACCAGTTGCTTTATCTATAAATTACTTTGAAAATTGACAATAATTGAGGAAAAAATAATTGTATTAATTTGCTTGTGGCTGCTGTAACAAAGTGCTACAGATTGAGTGGCTTTAATAGAAATTTATTTTTTACAGTTCTGCAAGCTAGAAGTCCAAAATCAAGGTGCTGGCCTTGGTTTCTTTTGAGGCCACTCTCTTCGGCTTTGTGATGTCTGTGCTTTTGCTGTGTCCTCACATGGATTTTCCTCTGTGCCTGCAAATCCCTGGTGTCTCTCTGAGTTTCAATTTCCTTTTCTTATAAAGATACCAGTCACATTTTATTAGAATTCATCCATATAACCCCATTTAACATTAATTATTCCTTTGCTGCTGCTGCTACTGCTAAGTCGCTTCAGTTGTGTCCGACTCTGTGCGACCCCATAGACGGCAACCCACCAGGCTCCCCTGTCCCTGGGATTCTCCAGGCAAGAATACTGGAGTGGGTTGCCATTTCCTTCTCCAATGCACGAAAGTGAAAAGTGAGAGTGAAGTCGCTCAGTCATGTCCGACTCTTAGCGACCCCATGGATTGCAGCCCACCAGGCTCCTCCATCCATGGGATTTTTCCAGGCAAGAGTACTGGAGTGGGGTGCCATTGCTTTCTCCAATTATTCCTTTGCTGCTGCTGCTGCTAAGTCACTTCAGTCGTGGCCGGCTCTGTGCGACCCCATAGACGGCAGCCCACCAGGCTCCCCCATCCCTGTGATTCTCCAGGCAAGAATACTGGAGTGGGTTGCCATTTCCTTCTCCAATGCACGAAAGTGAAAACTGAAAGTGAAGTCGCTCAGTCATGTCTGACTCTTAGCGACCTCATGGACTGCAGCCTACCAGGCTCTTCTGTCCATGGGATTTTCCAGGCAAGAGTACTGGAGTGGGATGCCACTGCCTTCTCCAATTATTCCTTTAGAGGCCTTATATCTAAATATTGTCAAATTATGAGGAACCAAGGGTCAGTGCTTCTACATATAAATCTGGGATAGAAAATTCAGTCCTTAAAAACTGTCATTATATTTTACTGTACTGTGTGGAAAAGAAATGGTACAAATTTTGAGAAAACTATACATCTGCCTGCTTTTAAACTGTGTATAGATTTTTAGACAAAAGCTAGTCTTGAAAAATTTTCTGTCACGGTTTTGTGTACTTAAAAATCTTTCAGCAAAGGAAGATAAGTTAATAAATAATTTCTCACTTTTGAGGTAAATTAACCATTAATAATAATGTTAGTGATAAAAAACCTTTTTGCCAATGCAGGAGACATAAGAGATGCAGGTTCAATCGGTTCAATCCCTGAGTTGGGAAGATCCCTGAAGCAAGAAATGGCAATCCCATTGACTGCAGCACATCAGGCTTACCTGTCCATCACCAGATCCTGGTGCTTACTCAAACTCATGTCCATCAAGTCGGTGATGCCATCCAACCATCTCATCCTCTGTCATCCCCTTCTCCTCCTGCCTTCAATCTTTCTCAGCATCAGGGTCTTTTCCAGTGAGTCAGTTCTTCACATCAGGTGGCCAAAGTATTGGAGTTTCAGCTTCAGTATCAGTCTTTCCAATGAATATTCAGGACTGATTTCCTCTAGGATTGACTGGTTGGATTTCCTTGCAATCCAAGGGACTCTAAAAGGTCTTCTCCAACACCATAGTTCAAAAGCATCAATTCTTTGGAACTCAGCTTTTTTTATAGTCCAGCTCTCACATCCATACATGACTACTGGAAAAACCATAGATTTGACTACATGGACCTTTATTGGCAAGGTCTGTGCTTTTTAATATGATTGAACCCAGGTCTCCTGCATTACAGGTGGATTCTTTACCAGCTGAGCCACAAGGTAAGCCTGAATCAGGGTAAGGAGTTAACAAAAAATGGTTTAGAGGGGGGAAAAAAAAAAAAAAAAACTAGTATGAGAATATATACAGCCTCCTGGATATCCTTAAGTTCATCAGCCAGGAATAAGATGGTATGTATACACATGGAGTAAGACCTTGACCTCAAAATGTATTAATATTATACTGGACCAGAAGTTGAGACTATTACTCCCTGAAGACATTCACCCAAACTATTAGTGTTGAATAAGCAAAGACTTCAGCAACAGACTCACCTATCATAACTTGTGTTTTAGCAGAGGTGCAAAGGTAGACATAAAAAGTAGGAAAGCTTTAGAGTGGAAAAAAGTAAAAACTTTGTATATGCACTGATTTGAGGTTGTTGGCATGGGAAAGCTGTGAAAGAAAAAGAAAGTGAAAGAAGGTGAAGTTGCTCAGTCATGTCTGACTCTGCAACCCCATGGACTGTAGCCTATCAGGCTCCTCCATCCATAGAATTTTTCAGGAAAGATTACTGGAGTGGGTTGCCATTTCCTTCTCTAGGGTATCTTCCTGACCCAGGTATTGAACCCAGGTCTCCTGCATTGTAGGCAGATACTTTACTGTCTGAGCCACCAGGGAAAGCTGTAAGCAGAGTTAAACTAGAAGCAGGGCAACCTAAGGGCCTACTTGGTGGCTCAGTTGATAAAGTGTCTGCCTGCAATGTGGGAGAACTGTGTTCAGTCCCTGGGTAGGGAAGATCCCCTGAAGAAGGAAATGGCAACCCACTCTAGTATTCTTGCCTGGAGAATTCCAAGGAGGGAGGAGCCTGGTGGGCTACAGTCCACTGGGTCACAAAAGTGTCGGATATGACTGACTAACTGATTAACACTAGGGAAACCCATGTGATGGTTATGGGTGCATGTTTGGTTTTCTCTGATAGACATGGGACAAAACTTGGGGAAGCTATTGGTTATTCATCAAGTTCTTGCCTTTTGGGGCCAATTTTTACAGGGCTTATTGTTTGGCTTCCTAAACTGTTACTTGAGACAGTAGTCTGAATTCCTGTAGTGTGAGATATAGCTGCTGGCTTCCTGGGCTATTTACTATGGATAACAGGGTTGATTTCCTGGGGAAGTTGCTACAGATTGTGAATATGAATTTCATTTTCATATAGAGTGTTAATTGTCTGCTTGTCTCAAGTAACAGCTAAAACCTATGCCTTCCATACCCCTCATATCTTTTGTCACACTATCTGCCTTGAATCTACTAGAATCAGGATTGATTTGCCTTTTATACATGATTATGGAAGCCATACCAAGAACACCTAAGACCCGAGTTGACCCTCACCTTATAGACCATAAGGCCTTGTACTTTTCTCATTCTTTCCCTTTCTCTCACTTTTCCTCCAGCTCTATTATACTCTGGAATTTGTGATCCATTATCAGCAAAACTCCATATATATTTAATTTTATCCATATATTTCTTTCATCTTCACTTTCTTGTTCTAACGAGGGCACTAATTCCTCTCATGCCTTCTCCAGTGGCAGCTTCAAGTAGCTCTTTTCAGGCTATTTCTTCCCTCTTCAATAAACACAAACACACCCATGGAGACACACGCACACATGCACAATTAATATTGAATCTCTTGTAAGATTATATTACTAACTCTTGATGTTATATTCACCCATCCATCTTTGCATATTTCTCCATTTTTTTCCATCATTTTTGACTCCTAGATCAATCAACTCTTTCTAATACTATTACTGTGTTAGGTGTCTTGATCAGATCAGATCAGTCGCTCAGTCATGTCCAACTCTTTGCGACCCCATGAATCGCAGCACGCCAGGCCTCCCTGCCCATCACCAATTCCCGGAGTTCACTCAGACTCACATCCGAGTCAGTGATGCCATCCAGCCATCTTATCCTCTGTTGTCCCCTTCTCCTCTTGCCCCCAATCCCTCCCCGCATCAGAGTCTTTTCCAATGAGTCAACTCTTCGCATGAGGTGGCCAAAGTACTGGAGTTTCAGCTTTAGCATCATTCCTTCCAAAGAAATCCCAGGGCTGATCGCCTTCAGAATGTCTTTTTCTTCTTCCAAAGTTCCTGTACTTCTGCCTTTCACAGTCATCTACTTCCAGATACATAATTCAGAAATTGTCAGTACTAATCACAGCAACCCCTTGATAATTGCAACTTTATACATTCAACTCCCTGGCCACTTCCTTCTGTCATTCCAGCTTATTATCTCTAATGTTAACTCTCTGAAAGTCCTTTTACCTTCATGACCATCAATCCATTTATCTTCTCACTGTTTCAGTGTCTGCAGTCATCTAGATTTTCATGATCAGTAATGATAAACATTCCTCTGCTTATACATTTGACTCACTTGCCTTTCTCTCAAGTAATTATACTGGGTTGGCAAAGTAGAATTTTAGCTGAATCTAACTTCTTGTCTAATCTGTACCTGCTCCTAGGAATATAGACTGAAAAAGCTGTCAAATTATTTTATTTTCCAATTAGGACATGTATGTTGCATATATTTCTTAAGTGTCCTTTATTTGATTTAGATTTTATCCCCCAAGCATGCAAATTTTCTACCATTTTGTCTTCTTTCCATCTGTTACCTGTTATTATTGTTATTACTGTTATTTATATGTCATTGTCTATATGTTGTTCAAGCTGTATTTGGAAATTTTCTACTGCCACATATTTTCCACTACTTTTTGTAATGTTGGGGAAGTTCTTTAATTTTTGTCCATAAAATGAGTATAACAGATTAATATATTAGCAGATACTTGATTTTCTTACTAATTCTATGACTCTTACCATTCTTGTAATTATTATTGCTTTCTTATTACTATCCTTATTAACCTAAGGGCAAAAGGATTTGAACTATTAATCAACATACTTAAGGAGATGGTTTGTGCTTTACTTTGGTAGAACTCATGTAACTCAAAACCACAGACTGAGTGACTTAAACAACAGAAATTTATTTTCTCACAATTCTGAAAGTCTGAAGTCGAAGATCAAGGTATTAGTAGGTGTGGTTGCTTCTGAGGCCTCCCTGTTCAACTTGTAGATTGCTGTCTTATTGCTATATCCGCACTTAGGTAGTTCTGTTGTGCATTTGAATCACCAAAGTCCCTTTGTGTGTCCAAAATTACTTTTCATGTTAAGGCATCATCATATTGGATTAGGGCCCACCTTCACAGCCTCATTGTAATTAAATCACATTTTTAAAGTCTCAATTCAGTTCAGCTCAGTTGTTCAGTTGTGTCTGATCCTTTGCCACCCAATGGACTGCAGCACGCCAGGCTTCCCTGTCCTTCATCAACTCCTGTAGCTTGCTCAAACTCACGTCCATCGAGTTGGTGATACCCTCCAACCATCTCATCTGTTGTCCCCTTCTCTGCCTGCCTTCAGTCTTTCCCAGCAACAGGGTCTTTTCCAATGAGGAAGTTTTTCGCATCAGGTGGCCAAAGTATTGGAGCTTCAGCATCATTCTTTCCAATGAATATTCAGGACTGATTTCATTTAGGATGGACCAGTTGGATCTCCTTGCAGTCCAAGAGACTCTCAAGAGTCTTCTCCAACACCACAGTTCAAAAGCATCAATTCTTTGGCACTCAGCTTTCTTCACTGTCCAACTCTCACATCCATACATGACCACTGGAAAAACCGTAGCCTTGACTATATGGACCTTTGTTGGCAAAGTAATGTCTCTGATTTTTAATATGCTGTCTAGGTTGGTCATAACTTTTTTCCCAAAGAGCAAGCATATTTTAATTTCATGGCTGTAGTCACCATCTGCAGTGATTTTGAAGCCCAACAAAATAAATTCTGTAACTGTTTCCATTGTGTCCCCATCTATTTGCCATGAAGTGATGGGACAGGATGCCATGATCTTTATTTTTTGAATGTTGAGTTTCAAGCCAGCTTATTTACTCTCCTATTTCACCTTCATCAAGAGGTTCTTTAGTTTCTCTTTGCTTTCTTCCATAAGTGTGGTGTCACCTGCATATCTGAGGTTATTGATATTTCTCCTTGCAATCTTGATTTCAGCTTGTGCTTCATCCAGCCTGCCATTTTGCATGATGTACTCTGCATATAAGTTAAATAAGCAAGGTGACACTATACAAACTTGATGTACTCCTTTCCCAATTTGGAACCAGTCCATTGTTCGATATCCAGTTCTAACTGTTGTTTCTTGACCTGCATACAGATTTCTCAGGAGGCAGGTAAGGTGGCCTGGTATTCCCATCTCGTTAAGAATTTTCCATAGTTTGTTGTGATCCACACAGTAAAAGGCTTTGGCATAGTCAATGAAACAGAAGTAGATGTTTTTATGGAATTCTCTTGCTTTTTGTATGATCCAGTGGATGTTGGCAATTTGATCTCTGGTTCCTCTGCCTTTTCTAAATCCAGCTTGAGCATCTGCAAGTTCTGGGTTCATGTACTGTTGTTGAAGGCTAGCTTGGAGAATTTGAGAATTTCTTTGCTAGCATGTGAGATGAGTGCAAGTGTGTGGTAGTTTGAACATTCTTTGGCATTGCCTTTCTTTGTGATTGGAATGAAAACTGACCTTTCCCAGTCCTGTGGCTACTGCTGAGTTTTCCAAATTTGCTGGCATATTGAGTGCAGAAAGATACTGGGCATTTTAAAGTCTATTTCTGGGAACGGGGTTCAGGATAGGGAACATATGTAAACCCATGGCTGATTCATATCACTGTATTGCAAAAACCACTACAATATTGTAAAGTAATTAACCTCTAACTAAAACAAATAAATTAAAAAAAAGA